>NC_090265.1:1360036379-1360666546 GCF_040414725.1 Anabrus simplex
CATCTAAAAGGGGTTATGAAATGGTTTCAACGAAAACGGTAAGGTAGTTTTATTAATGAGTAATTTTATGTTATGTTGGGTATTCAGCCCAAAGGCTGGTTTGATCCCCCCACAGTTCCGCCAACAGCTGTCATAGATAGCCTAGGCATCTCTGAAGAGGCATACTAGAGAAAAGGGGAGTGAAGTAGTTTCCCCGTTGTTTTCTTCACCGAGCCAGAAGTTGCTATTATATATCAGTCTGCCAAGCCCACTGAAATGCATTCACCAAGTGACCCTATAAGCGATATTTTCGCACCATTCATAACAGGGACTGGCTGCATATGGAATGGTATTACTAGCATCGCTCATACCTCAGTCACCTTCATTTTGTCAAAGCCAAGGATGAGACTGAGACAGGTCAATGAAAGTAACAAATTTCTTCTAGCCCATACCAGAAGACATAAGTTAGTGCACTGTAAACACTACATCTCGCCAGCAAAGGCTTTAATTTTATGTAAATTTATTAAATTGCAAGATTGGATCGACTTGATGGACAGATTGTCGCTAGGCGACAGCAGCTTACGCTATATCATGATAGTCCGGTAAATGGAATGGCGTATGGCTTTTAGTGCCGGGAGTGCCCGAGGACATGCTCGACTCGCCAGGTGCAGGTCTTTTGATTTGATGTCCGTAGGTGACCTGCGCGTCGAGATGAGTATAATATTTGCTGTATATAGGAGGATGAAAACACGCCGCAATGACTTACAAAGTACCTTTCTTGATAGGAGGTGCATCGTTATGCCTATTATTTTGAAACAGCAATCCAACATGCCGTGGTCGAGATGTACTTTCATGTTATAATACCAAAATTGATAGATCTGTCCATTTTGAAGAATGTAGCTGTGTATTAGACGTGTATAATATTTAAGAAACTGTTAAAAATATAGAATATCAACAATGGAATGACAAGAGTTATCACCCCCTCCTAACGAAGAGCAACTGTGGGTTCCCAACGAGCAAAGGCAAGTCTATGTAATCTATAAGGTCTACAGGTGGGTATGTATTGCATCTCCTCCTAAATCACTCGAGCGATTAAACCAAACTTGCTACACTTATGACTTAGTATCAGAAAACAAACCTCGTGGGGGAAAGACATCACAAAGAGGGGGAGGGGCCACGGGAGCTGAGTTACAAAAATAATCGAAAATAGTGTTGAATTCATAGTTTTCGGGGTCGCTGAAATAAATAGTGACACTCCGGATATTTAAAGTCCAATTTCAGCCCCCTTTGGGGCGGGAGCGAGGGGGGTGTGAGTAATGTATGTATGTACCTACGTTGGGTATTCATCCCGAAGGTTGGTTTGATCCTCTTCAGCTCCACCAACAGCTGTCATAAATAGCCTAGGCATCACTGAAGAGGCGTACTAGGGAAATGAGGAGTGAGGTAGTTTCCCGTTGCTTTCTTCACCGAGCCAGAAGTTGTTATAACATATCAGTTTGCCAAGCCCACTGAAATGCATGCACCAACCGACCCTATGAGCGATATTTTCACACTATTCATAACAGGGACTGGCTGCATAAGCAATGGTATTACTAGCATCACTCATACCTCAGTCACTTTCATATTGTCAAAGCCAAGGATGAGACTGAGACAGGTCAATGAAAGTAACAAATTTGATATAGCCCATACCAGAAGACATAGTGCACTGTAAACACTACATCTCGCGAGCAAAGGCATTGTGAGTAATGATATTAATTAATTAATTAATTAATTTTCGTGTGGCTATTTCTAGCCGAGTGCAGCCCTTGTAAGGCAGACCCTCCGACGAGGGTGGGCGGCATCTGCCATGTGTAGGTAACTGCGTGTTAATGTGGTGTAGGATAGTGTTATGTGTGGTGTGTGAGTTGCAGTGATGTTGGGGACAGAAAAAACACCCAGCCCCTGGACCGTTGGAATTAACCAATGAAGGTTAAAATCCCCGACCCGGCCGGGAATCGAACCCGGGACCCTCTGAACCGAAGGCCAGTACGCTGACCATTCAGCCAACGAGTCGGACAATAATAATAATAATAATAATAATAATAATAATAATAATAATAATAATAATAATAATAATAATAATAATAATAGAAAATAGAAAATAGAGCCGAATCCATCATTTTCAGGGTAGCTGAGATGCTATTTTTTTTTGCTAGGGGCTTTACGTCACACCGACACAGATAGGTCTTATGGCGACGATGGGATAGGAAAGGCCTAGGAGATGGAAGGAAGCGGCCGTGGCCTTAATTAAGGTACAGTCCCAGCATTTGCCTGGTGTGAAAATGGGAAACCACGGGTAGCTGAGATGAATAGTGACACTCCGGAATTTATTGAAGACGAAGTTCATCACTCTTTGGGGTGGGGGGCGAGGAGGAATGAGATAGAAAAATAATCGGAAATAGTGTCGAATCCATAGTTTTCGGGGTCGCTGAAATGAACAGTGACACTCGAGATTTTTTAAAGTCCATATTCAGCACCCTTAGTGAGGGGGGGGGAGCGAGGGGGAGTGAGATATAAAAATATTAATAATAGAAAATAGAAGTCGAATCCATAGTTTCGGGGTCGCTGAGATGAATGGTGACACTCCGGAATTTTTGAAAGTCCAAGTTCATCACCATTTGGGGTGGGAGGCGAGGGGGAATGAGATATAAAAATAATCGGAAATAGTGACTAATCCATAGTTTTAGAGGTCGCTGAGATGAATAGTGACACCCGCGATTTTTTTAAAGTCCTTTGCGGTAGGGGACGAGGGAGAGTGAGGTATAAAAAGAATCTGTAATAGTGCCAAATCCACAATTTTCGGGGTCGCAGAAATGTGTAGTGACGCTCCGAAATTTTTAAAGTTCAAATTCGTCACCCTTTGGGGGTGGGGGACGAAGAGAGAGTGAGATATAAAAATAATCGGAAATAGTATCGAATCCATAGTTTTCGGTGTCGCTGAGATAAATAGTGAGACTTCGGATATTTTAATGTCCATATTCAGCACCCTTAGGGGAAAGGCGAGGAGGGAGTGAGATATAATAATAGAAAATAGAAGTCGAATCCATAGTTTCGGGGTCGCTGAGATGAATAGTGACACTCCGGAATTTTTTAAAGGCCAAATTCATCACCCTCTGGGGCGAGGGACGAGGGAAGAGTGACATATAAAAATAATCGGAAATAGTATAGAATCCATAGTTTTCGGGGTCGCTGAGATGTATAGTGACACTCTGGATTTTTAAAAGTATATATTCAGCACACTTAGGTAGGGGGGGGGGGGGCGTTGAGGACGAGGCGGGAGTGAGATGTTATAATTATAATAATAGAAAATATAAGTCGAATCCATATTTTTCGGGGTCACTGAGATGAATAGTGGCACTCCGGATTTTTTAAATTCAAAGTTCATCACCCTTTGAGGTGGGGGACGAGGGGGAATGAGATATAAAATTTATCGGAAATAGTGACGAATCTATAGTTTTCGGGGTCGCTGAGATGTCTAGTGACCCTCCGGATTTTTTAAAAGTCCATGTTCAGCATTAAGAGATAAGAACGTAGTGTTCCCTATTGAAGTGAGTTCAGCACACTTTGGAGGGGGGGGGGGGGTGAGACATCAAATTAATCGAAAATAGTGTCGAAAGTCCAAGTTGAGCCCAAATGAGCAGGGTTGTGAGAAGGGCTGAAGAAAAGAATATGTTCAAATGACCGAAAGTTTGGGTGTTCGTATGCATGTTCCAGCATAGGTGTCAACTAAACTTGGTGCACATATTATCTACTATCTGTAAAAAATACTGCGGGGGCAAGACGCCCTTAGAAGCCATAGAGAAGGGGGGCGAAATATAATTATAACTAAAAACGACCGATATTAGTGTTGAATCCATACTTTTTCTGAACAACGGGAGAGATTTCAGCCAAACTTAGTACACTTACGACTTACTATCATGAGACAAACTGCGAGGAGGTATGGTAGACCTAGCACGCATAGGGGTGGGGTGGGAAGGGCTGCGTTGTTGTTTGAGTCATCAGTCCATAGACTGGTTTGATGCAGCCCTCCATGCCACCCTATCCTGTGCTAAAATTTTTCACTTCTACGTAACTATTGCATCCTACATCTGCTCTAATCTGCTTGTCATATTCATACCTTGGTCTACCCCTAGCGTTCTTACCACCTACACTTCCTTCAAAAACCAAGTGAACAAGTCCTGGGTGTCTTAAGATGTGTCCTATCATTCTATCTCTTCTTCTCGTCAAATTTAGCCAAATCGATCTCCTCTCACCAATTCTATTCAGTATCTCTTCATTCATGATTCGATCTATCCATCTCACCTCAGCATTCTTCTGTAACACCACATTTCAAAAGCTTCTATTCTATTTCTTTCTGAGCTAGTTATCGTCCATGTTTCACTTCCATACAATGCCACACTCCACACGAAAGTCTTCAAAAACATCTTTCTAATTCCGATATCAATGTTTGAGTTGAGCAAATTTCTTTTCTTATGAAAGTTCTTCCTTGCTTGTGCTAGTCTGCATTTTATGTCCTCCTTACTTCTGCCATCGTTAGTTATTTTACTACCCAAGTAACAATATTCATCTACTTCCTTTAAGACTTCAATTCCTAATCTAATATTTCCTACATCACCTGCCTTCGTTCGACTGCACTCCATTATTTTGTTTTGGACTTATTTATTTTCATCTTGTACTCCTTACCCAAGACTTCATCCATACCATTCAGCAACTTCTCGAGATCTTCTGCAGTCTCAGATAAAATAACAATATCATCGGCAAATCTCAAAGTTTTGATTTCTTCTCCGTGGACTGTGATTCCCTTTCCAAATTTCTCTTTGATTTCCTTTACTGCCTGTTCTATGTAAACATTGAAAAGGAGAGGGGACAAACTGCAGCCTTGCCTCACTCCTTTCTGGATTGCTGCTTCTTTTTCAAAGCCCTCGATCCTTATCACTGCAGACTGATTTTTATACAGATTGTAGATAATTCTTCGTTCTCGGTATCCGATCCCTATCATTTTCAGAATCATAAATAGCTTGGTCCAATCAACATTATCGAATGCCTTTTCTAGATCTACGAATGCTATGTACGTGCGCTTATCCTTCTTGATTCGATCCTCTAAGATCAGACGTAAAGTCAGGATTGCTTCACGTATTCCTACATTTCTTCTGAATCAAAATTGATCTTCTCCCATATCAGCTTCAACTTGTTTTTCCATTCTTCTGTAAATAATACGTGTTAAAATTTTGCAGGCATGAGATACTAAACTAATGGTGCGGTAGTTTTCATACCTGTCAGCACCGGCTTTCTTGGGAATAGGTATAACAACATTCTTCCGAAAATCGGATGGGACTTCTCCTGTCTCATACATCTTGCACTCTAAATGAAATAACCTTGCCATGCTGGTTTCTCCTAAGGCAGTCAGTAATTCAGATGGAATGTCATCAATTCCAGGTGCCTTGTTCCTACCGAGGTCACTCACAGCTCTGTCAAACTCTGACCTCAAAATTGGGTCTCCCATTTCATCAGCATCAACAGGTTCTTCATGTTCCAGAACCAAATTATCTATATCTTTACCTTGATACAACTGTTGGATATGCTCCTGCCATCTTTCTGCTTTGTCCTCTTTCCCTAGAAGTGGCTTTCCATCTGAGCTCTTAATATGTATACACCTAAATTTCCTTTCTCCAAAGGTTTCCTTGATTTTCCTGTATGCAGCATCTACCTTTCCTAGGACTATACAACCTTCGACATCCTTGCACTTCTCCTTCAGCCAGTCTTCCATAGCTACCTTGCACTTTCTATCCATTCCATTCTTTAATCACCTGTATTATTTTCTGTCCTATTTATTTCTAGCATTCTTGTATTTTCGTCGTTCATCAATCAGGTCTAGTATCTCCTAAGTTATCCACTGATTCTTAGTTGATCTTTTCTTCATTACTAACATTTCTTCAGCAGCTCTACTGACTTCATTTTTCATGACTATCCACTCTTCCTCTGTTGTGTTTCCTTCAGCCATTTCATTTAGTCCTTGTTCAACATATTCCTTGGAACAATACCCCACACTCTTTTCTTTCAACTTGTCTAGATCCCATCATCTCTCATTGCTTCCTTTCTTCAGTATCTTCAACTTCAGATGGCATTTCATGACCAACAAGTTGTGGTCAGAGTCCACGTCTGCTCCCGGAAAAGTTTTGCAATCCAACACCTGGTTTCTGAATCTCTGCCTAATCACAATGAAGTCTGTTTGATACCTTCCAGTGTCTCCAGGTCTCGTCCACGTATACAGCCGTCGTTTGTGGTGTTTGAACTAAGTATTGGCAAGGACTAAATTATGATCAGTGCAGAATTCAACCAGCCGACTTCCTCTTTCGTTCCTTTGTCCCAATCCAAATTCTCCTACTGTACTACCTTCTCTTCCTTGGCCTACCACTTCATTCCAGTCTCCCATCACAATTAGATTCTCGTCACCTTTTACATATTGTATTAAATCTTCTAACTCTTCGTATATTCTTTCGATTTCTTCATCATCCGCTGAACTAGTAGGCATATAGACCTGCACTATTGTGGTGGGCATTGGTTTGGTGTCTATCTTGACGATAATAATTCTTTCACTATGCTGGTAGTAGTAGCTTACCTGCTGCCCTATTTTCTTATTCATTATTAAACCAACTCCTGCATTTCCCCTGTTTGATTTTGTGTTGATAATTCGGTAGTCGCCTGACCAAAAATCTTGTTCTTCCTGGCAACGTACTTCACTTATACCAACTACATCTAACTTTAGCCTATCCATCTCCCTTTTCAGATTCTCTAACCTACCACAACGATTCAAACTTCTAACATTCCACGCTCCGACTCGCAGAATTTCAGTATCCATCTTCCTGATTATCGCCCCCTCTCGTGTAGTCCCCACCCGGAGATCCGAATGGGGGACTAGTTTACCTCCGGAATATTTTACCCAGGAGGAAGCCATCATCAGTACATCATTCATATAGAAAGAGCTGCATGTCCTCTGGAGTTAGTTACGACTGTAGTTTCCCGTTGCTTTCAGCCGTGTAGCAGTATCAACACAGCTAAGCCATGTTGAGTATTATTACAAGGCCGTATCAGTCAATCATCTAGACTGCCGCCCTTGCAACTACCGAAAGGCTGCTACCCCTCTTTCGTTGAACCATTCGTTAGTCTGGTCTCTCAACAGATATACTTCCGATATGGTTGTACCTGCGGCTCGGCTATCTGCGTCACTGGGACACGCAAGCCTCCCAACCGCGGCAAGGTCACATGTTTCGCAGAGAAGGAAATGTAAAAATAATCGAAAATAGTTTGGAATAGTGAGACGAATATTGATACTCCGGACGTCATTGTGTGTGTGCGTGTGTGTTTTCCAACATAGCCCTCATACAAAACTGGTACACATAAGACTTACTATCTGAAAAAAATACTATTGGGTAAAACACCAGTAGCACTCCTCGTGGAGGTGGTGAAATATAAAAATAAACGAAAACGACTGATATTAATGTTTACGAGTTCGCTGAGTTCAACTGTGATACTCTGGATGGATGTCATACTTCACCGCAATTGGTATGGAAGTTGAGAAGTGGTGAAAATGAATGTAAAAGTAACCGTGATATATGGGTGTATGTGGGTATATTCCAAAATAGCTATCAACAATACTTGGTACATATATGACTTACCATCTGGAAAAGAAATACTGTGGAGATGAAACACCAATCCCCGCTGGGGGTGGGGCATGGGAGGGCATGGTATTTTCCATTATTTAAAAATAATAGAAAATAACCGATATTAATGTCGAATTCATTGTTGTGACTCTCTAAATATCGCTTAAGTCGACATTCAGCCTCCATTGGGACGGGACACTGAGAAAGGTTTTGTAGTAAGTAGTCTAAAATGACCGAGATTAAGCGTTGAATCAACTGCGTTTGGGGTCTCAAAGCTGATTGGTGAGAGTCTCAATGACAGTTGAAATCGTGTAGATCATATCTATACGTTGACGGATAAATACACGCAGTTATCACTTATTATCTTTTCTTAAAGGATCAAATACTTCCCAATCAAGTTGAGCTTCCACAAGGACAAAATTTTACTCGAAAGTGAAATCCTTTAAAACTTGAAATCAAACACATCTAAGTAACTCTAAAACTATACAATATATGGTAAAAATCCATATCCCAGGAAGGAATTCTATAAAAATTCATTTTAACACAACTGTCTTGTGATACTAATCTTAAAAGTAATCATCCTAAACCAACCGGACTACGCCGGGTAGTACAGCTAGTATATATATACACTGACTGACAGAGCAAATGCAACACCAAGGAGGAGTGGTTCGAAAGGGATGAAAGTTGGGGAAAAAACAGAGACGGCACGGACGAATAATTGATGTTTATTTCAAACCGATATGCAGGTTACACAATGCGCACGGCATCGACTCAGTAGGATGTAGGACCACCGTGAGCGGCGATGCACGCAGAAACACGTCGAGGTACAGAGTCAATAAGAGTGCGGATGGTGTCCTGAGGGATGGTTCTCCATTCTCTGTCAACCATTTGCCACAGTTGGTCGTCCGTACGAGGCTGGGGCAGAGTTTGCAAACGGCGTCCAATGAGATCCCACACGTGTTCGATTGGTGAGAGATCCGGAGAGTACGCTGGCCACGGAAGCATCTGTACACCTCGTAGAGCCTGTTGGGAGATGCGAGCAGTGTGTGGGCGGGCATTATCCTGCTGAAACAGAGCATTGGGCAGCCCCTGAAGGTACGGGAGTGCCACCGGCCGCAGCACATGCTGCACGTAGCGGTGGGCATTTAACGTGCCTTGAATACGCACTAGAGGTGACGTGGAATCATACGCAATAGCGCCCCAAACCATGATGCCGCGTTGTCAAGCGGTAGGGCGCTCCACAGTTACTGCCGGATTTGACCTTTCTCCACGCCGACGCCACACTCGTCTGCGGTGACTATCACTGACAGAACAGAAGCGTGACTCATCGGAGAACACGACGTTCCGCCATTCCCTCATCCAAGTCGCTCTAGCCCGGCACCATGCCAGGCGTGCACGTCTATGCTGTAGAGTCAATGGTAGTCTTCTGAGCGGACGCTGGGAGTGCAGGCCTCCTTCAACCAATCGACGGGAAATTGTTCTGGTCGATATTGGAACAGCCAGGGTGTCTTGCACATGCTGAAGAATGGCGGTTGACGTGGCGTGCGGGGCTGCCACAGCTTGGCGGCGGATGCGCCGATCCTCGCGTGCTGACGTCACTCGGGCTGCGCCTGGACCCCTCGCACGTGCCACATGTCCCTGCGCCAACCATCTTCGCCACAGGCGCTGCACCGTGGACACATCCCTATGGGTATCGGCTGCGATTTGACGAAGCGACCAACCTGCCCTTCTCAGCCCGATCACCATACCCCTCGTAAAGTCGTATGTCTGCTGGAAATGCCTCCATTGACGGCGGCCTGGTATTCTTAGCTATACACGTGCCCTGTGGCACACGACAACACGTTCTACAATGATTGTCGGCTGAGAAATCACGGTACGAAGTGGGCCATTCGCCAACGCCGTGTCCCATTTATCGTTCGCTACGTGCGCAGCACAGCGGCGCATTTCACATCATGAGCATACCTCAGTGACGTCAGTCTACCCTGCAATTGGCATAATGTTCTGACCACTCCTTCTTGGTGTTGCATTTGCTCTGTCAGTCAGTGTATATAGAATATCAAATGTACCCATGATTCGCTACGGTATTCTACATTGTATACGAATATCTAAGTAAATTACCATACATGAAGTGAATAAGGTTTTTCTTAACTGCATGTCTCTTAGCGTTATCGGAGAAACAGCATGTGCAAGTCCTCAGATCTTGTATCTAATGTAAAGTGTCAGGTGCGAACTTGTGATGATAACGGTAGGCTCACTTGCCTACTGCCATTCACAATCGATTTGGGGAGTTTTCGTTACAATGGCAGGCCCCCTTTACTACTTCCAAACAGATTACAGTTGAGGAGTTCTTACTATAATGGCAGGCAACTTCCCTACTGTCAGTCAAAATTGGGCTGTGCTGCTATCATCATCACAGGTCCTATTTTCTTCTTCCAGCCAGCTTACTGCCAGCCACAAAGAATTGGTGAGTTTCCATTAAAATAGTAGGCACTATACCCAATGCCAGTCACATTTTAGATGGGTAAATTTGTTTATAATGGTGGGCGCCCGTGCCTACAGCCAAACACAATCGGGTAGGAGAGTTTTGAACAAAACTGCATGCTCCTTTGCCTTCTGCAAGTCAAATCGAGAAGGGAATTATTCATTACAATGGTAGGCCCTCCTTGCGAATGCCAATTACATGGAAGATGGAGAAGGACCCAATTCCTACTGCCACTCAAAGTCTATGTGGGGACCACTGATTACAATAGCAGACACACCCTTTCTCGATCGCTACAAATCGACGTCAATGAAAAATATAGATCGACAACCGAAAGTATATGCATATTTTAAATATTGCAGACCTTCATTTACATATTAACTGCTGCTAAACGGTATGCCATGTCGCCAAACGGATTGTACAATAAGACGCCATATTTAGCGGTCTATTTGATTGGTCCTATGATATTTTCTTATATCTCATCTATTCATGGGTCAGATTGAGTTCGAAACGTTGAATAGGGTGAAATTGGGGCAAGATTGTCTCACAGTGAATTACGTTTCGGAGCATTTGGATCACATGTGGCTACTGTGTGGACTGATGTCCGTGCAGAATTCGATGATTCTCTCTTTCCTGTATGTGATTCAAAGTAGAATTTACAAAACTTACCTACAGTCGAGAAATGGAGACAAATCTAACCTATAAGGGATAGAGATACGACAAAGTCATAGGACTAAAGTTGTAGATTACTCCAAAATTGAACGGAGTTTGTGCCATCCGTTTTGTGATAGGACTAACCGTTTAGCGACGAAATACCTCGAAACGGAGATCTGCTCTATCTTTAAAACTGCCTCCATATTTCGATATTCTTCGGGAACAAAATGTGAAAAATGTAAAGTTGTTGGAAGTTTTCAGTCTGTTAGAGGCAAAATGTATAATTTTCCAAAATTTCAATTTTATAGTTCACCTGGTAGATTCTGCCACATCTTGATTGTGGGGGACGGGGTTGAAAATTAGGACTTTTGGGAAGCTAAAGCTAAAAAATATGCAGATGGTCATTACTGCCCCTTAAATGGATAGCTGTACGACAATTTAGCAAAAGTAGTCAATCTACAGACACACAGGCGTTACGATTTTATTTATATAGACAGATAAGGAATCTGCTCCACGTACAACACCTTTGGGCTATGTCCGCTGGACTTAGCCTGATAAACCGACCGTTCATGACATCTGCCTTATTAATCCTCGTCTCGAAATGATGCACATGAGAAAAACGTTTTAGAAATTTATTTCCATTCAGGATGGTAGATTTCCATTAATTTCGGATGTGCATATTTTGTGGGGGTTCAGAATCATGGTTTCGGTTTCGGATGACCCCCCAGTAAATTCAGGTATTCAGAAATAATATTGGCGCAAAAACCTATCCAAGGACAGGTGGATTCTAAATATCATGTTTGGTAGAAATATATCCAATAGTTTCCAAGTTATAAGAACTCAGACCAACAAACAGACAAACAAACCGACACCAATGCAAAAAAGATATGCAGATGGTCATTATTACACCTGAAACGGATAACTGTACGGAAATTACGCCAAAATAGTCAATGTACAGACACACGGTGGTTAATATTTTATTTATATAGATAAACGTAAATTATTTCTATATTTGCCCTCATTCACCAAAGCAAAATGGAACAAACTTTGAGGTTTCTGTTACAATGGAGTGCCCTAGGGCCACTTTTACTTAACTTATTGCACGATATGATTCCATATGTGGACACTAAACGTCAAAAATAAAACAGGGCTCGTCATTAGACATTAAAAAAAATATGTAATTCATTGACATACCTGTGATTAAATTTACTTGGATAGAGAATTTTCACGTGAAGGTATTTTCCTTAATTTCTTCTAATGTAATTTCCCTGAAATGCTGAATATATAGAAAATCTCAGCATCGAGCAATACATTCCCTTTAGAACGGTTTGGATTATAATTCAGTAATACTTGGAGGAAGAGTTTTGCAGCAATGCATGCACCAGTCTTCAATATTATATGCCATTTTATTCATCGTAACAGAAGGAGAAATCAAGTTGATAATCTGTGATTGAATTCGTAAACTTGTAACAACGTATTTTTGGAGGCTGCTTTTATCATTCACTAGTAAATCATGTATGTTAAATGTGTAATCCTGGTGTGGTTTACTGTAGTCACGCCCTAGCTGATGAAGCATGGTCAGCGGCTGAGAGGTCTATTATGTGGTCCTGAGAGTCAGGATACTAGTTGCTATGGAATAAGAGTGGGCGCCTTGGACATATTCTGAGCCATGTTCCTCCTTGTGCTCAGGACTATACAATCCACTGGTGGGCCCTAACCCGTTACGGCAGAGATTCTCATTGGGACTATTTGTAAGTAGGGCATCATCCTTCTTCATAGAATATTCACCGAGCATCCTCAGAATGTTTTAAACAAGCCCCGGGCCTATAAGGATCTCAGAGTCTCACTTCCATTTTAAAGGCGAGGAACTCCTTGGAAAAAATGTTGGCGAACGAAATAGCTAATGATTTAAGAAGTATAGAACTAAGTGAGGCCATAGAGCTAGATATCTTTTTTGCTAGTTGCTTTACGTCGCACCGACACAGATAGGTCTTATGGCGACGATGGGACAGGAAATCCTAGGAATGGGAAGGAAGCGGCCGTGGCCTTAATTAAGGTACAGCCCCAGCATTTGCTTGGTGTGAAAATGGGAAACCACTGAGAACCATCTTCAGGGCTGCCGACAGTGGGCTAGTTATTAGAGGATTGTGGAGACGTATAGTGAATCCATAGAGAGTTGCAGACTGAACGCTGAAATGGATAACTGTGTATAGTGATGGTGTATGTATGTATCAATTTTAAGATCTTGATTGATAGTTTACGTTTCCATGAATATACAACATATTACGATTCCACTTGACGACCGAAGTCGACCTTTATCAAGGCCCGCGCAATCACTGGATCTCTGTCGACAGTTGAACACGTCTCGTTCATGAATTCTCAACGACTGGACCTTCACAGGCCGTCCGTGGCAACAGGACATGAAGTTGGATAACGTGTAGAAACCACGTGGACTGGCACAGCCTGCACACTCGTCGAATATCTCTTCACTTCTGTAGCAACATTTATTGCCGCCCATTGTGACTCGAAACGTGCAGTAATTGTTATATATACTTAATAGGCCTAATTCTACAATCAGGTTTTTGTGTATTAAATGCTATTCTAATAGCATTGGCCTTTCATAATTTAATGGGCCGCAATATACTTCATATTAAGTCAAGTTCCGATAGCCTACAGTATCGTATTTGGTTAGCGTAATGCTATCCTCACCTTATTACTGGTTCTCATGACGTGTTCCAGTACTTCTCGTATCAAACATCTTTTAGGTCGGTCTCATGAGTCTGAGTAAACCTTGTTCCAGAATTAAAATGCTTGGACTGGCCAGGTGTGGAAGCCGCGGCGTCCGGCGCGCTATCTCTACACTACGGGCTGGTAGTTACAGTCATAATTAGTTAGCAAATGAGACTATAAAACGATCAATATATTGTAAATCCCTCAGCAATCGGTGATATAATCCTTGAAAGTTCAGAATAAATTAATTCAGTTTTTAGTAATTACTGTACATTCAATTAGTAATAATGTCCGGTCGTAAAACAGCGCTAAGTCTAGCCTATATGTACGACACAGTTCTGACCCAGGACCCCACGTTGGTGTGGGAATAGTTGTGGAAGAAAAAACGTCACGGACAGAGTGCCCCGGGTTAGATTCTCGACCATGTCGATGATTTTAATCGCCTCGCATTCATTCCTTTGAATGGGGGATACTTGTACTTTGTGATTGTATCGATGCACATACAACACACCCAACAACCACAGAAATACGCAATAGTGAATACTTTCCTCGACTTAGATTTCGTGTTAGGAAGGGCTTGCGGGCGTACAACAGGGTTGAACAGTTCGCACTCGTGATCCTACCAATGTATGGGGAGAAGGAAAAAGAATAATAATAACAACATATTCAGTTAGTGATGTCTTTAGTAATAACATCCGGGAGAAGAGACTGCCAGTTTGATCATATTAAGGGGAAAGCAACGGAGATGTATCACAAATTTATGAGAAATATACTGTTACTGTACAATGCGATGCACTTAAGTAGTGATATGTACACCAACTTCGGATGAAATACCCAGTAATTACATTTACACCAGACAATGTAGGCTACTGTTATAGAAAATCGTGAGGGAGAGAAACTTAAAAATGACCTCTCTCCGTAGACAATGCTTGCCCCTAACACAGAGCCTACAGAACAGTGTAAAAGAACGATCAATTATTATGGAGATAAGAATTGGTTTAAGAGAATGGGTATTTCTGAGAACGATAGATTGGTATTCTATTGGCTGAGAGCAGTTTCTTTTTGCCCAACTTTGTTCGCAAAGATTATACCAGTGATTGCTTACAATTCTTAACGAATCGTTAGATAGCCTAAGAGAAAATATTAAGGACGACTTTTTTGAGAAAATGTTTCACAGTATATTAACAAATTTGAATCAATTTTATTTTTACTGAAGTAAGGGCCCAGTTTTCGGTGCATTTTAATGCAGATATAGTTGAAGTTTATTAGATTCATCGCTTGATTGTTCGTAAAATTTAAGTTATGAAATCAGAGAGGTTACTTTCCGCGACCCCATGCAGCAGTAGTAATCACCTTTCCATGATTTTCAATCAGACTAATTAATATAGTATACATGACGATGTAAAACTGTTATACAGTCATTCTTTAGTATATCACAGTCTATGAGGATCTTCAGTAGTCTCTGCAGTTTTCCTCTGAATCTTTGATCTTGTCCATGGTACGTGTGCTATTGATCTAATGTGATGGCACTTTGCTCCTTGTCCTCGAAGGAAAATTGGCTATGCGGGTTGAGTCACGTAGCTGTCAGCTTGCATTTGGAAGACAGTGGGTTCGAACACCGAACACAGCAGCCCTGAAGATGAATTCCGTAGTTTCGCAGCAGGCAAATGCTAGGGCTGCATCTTAATTAAGGCCATGGTCGCTTCTTTCCCATTGTCACCATAAGTCCGGTCTGTATCGGTGCTACGTCTAACAAGCAGAAGAAAAGACAATTCGAATGGGGTTATGGCTGGAAGTTTTTATGTAAACTCGATACGAAGTGATAGATATTGCAGAAATAAAATATCCAGTCTGTGTGGATTTGAAATTATATAGGATAAAGGGAGGTATGTTCGGGATACATTTTTGATAAAGTATTATGTGTCCGCTAGAGCGATCACACCAATGTAAGAAGCTACAGGTATTTTTTGAGAACTCAAGGAACTGATAACAATGTTAAAAGGCTTAGTCTGCAAGGGGTTCATGATACTTATTGAAAGATTTATCACCAATATACCTCCATTTAGCCTAGTTAATATTTTGTTTCTTAATTCTAAAAAATTTTAGACATCAAGAGGAAGTCCGTATACAATTGATATGTGTTATAAGAAGTAACATCCATATCGTCGCTTAAGGTACAATACCTCGTATTTCACAATGCTCTTCCAGTCCATTATTTTCACTTAAGACTGGTCAAACCTTCCATTTACATATGGATATGAATTCCATCCGAATAATTTTCGTTGTTTTCATTTTCCCGTGCTTACGTATAAAGGAAAATGAACCTGACCGTGCCATACTGTAGAAATGTATGTTTGTATGACGTATTTACGCATTCCTACAGTATAGGCTACTGTATATAAGGTTTATGTTCCTTTACAAAGTAACAAAGGAAAATGAACACATCGAAAATTGTTCTGATAGACTGCATTTCCATAACTTATGCGGCTGGGAGGCGTGACAAGTCTTAAGGAAAATAATAAATAGGAAGAGTATTGTCAGATTTGTCAGATACGTGGTACTGTTTCTTAAGCAACTATTGGTAAGAGATCGAAGTCAATTTTATGGGGGAAGGTAAATCGACTTTGCACAATGCAGAGTCGTCAGAGCTTTCAATCAATCAATCAATCAATCAATCAATCAATCAATCAATCAATCAATCAATCAATCAATCAATCAATCAATCAATCAATCAATCAATCAATCAATCAATCAATCAATCAATCAATCAATCAATCAATCAATCAATCAATCAATCAATCAATCAATCAATCAATCAATCAATCAATCAATCAATCAATCAATCAATCAATCAATCAATCAATCAATCAATCAATCAATCAATCAATCAATCAATCAATCAATCAATCAATCAATCAATCAATCAATCAATCAATCAATCAATCAATCAATCAATCAATCAATCAATCCTGATCTGCATTCAGGGCAGTCGCCCAGGTGGCAGATTCCCTGTCTGTTGTTTTCCTAGTCATTTGCTAAATGATTTCAAAGAAATTGAAAATTTATTGAACATCTCCCTTGGTAAATTATTCCAATCCCTAACTCCCCTTCCTATAAATGAATATTTGCCCCAATTTGTCGTCTTGAATTCCAACTTTATCTTCATATTGTGATCTTTCCCACTTTTATAAACGCCACTCAAACTTATTCGTCTACTAATGTCATTCCACGCTTTGGTGCACAGGATCATCATCATCATCATCATCATCATCATCATCATCATCATCAGGGAGGTAGATCTTAATCATCATCGCCATGGTGATCGAATCCATATCTGTGAGTTCCAGATTACTTTTGTTTCTGTGGTAGTAGATGTGTTCAGCTGGTGCTCCAGAAGTACCACGATCGGCCGTCTTAACTTTGAGACGCTCTCGTCAAACTGTTGACGCTTGGCATTTGTGATGTCGGAATTCTGACAAACAGTTCTACTGTCTCGAATGCTTTTGAGATCATTTTTAAGACATTCATTGTTCATATAACGCGACATTTTGTGAAAGAAAGAAGTTTTTTGCACGTATTCACACCACAATTTCTTCAAATGTTCCCTATTTACAGAACTTGCATGGACGAATCAAACGACGACCCCTGTGAGTGGGAGCATTAGAATATATGCACATTATTCCCTGCCTGTTGTTAAGATGTGTCTAGAAGGGGTCCTAGGGCGTTGGTTGGTCCTTAGTTGAGTTCTAGTATTTAGTTTAAATTTTTCTTCTACTAACTTTTGCCAGGCTTCTCTCATCTATCCTAACCCACCTACGTTGGTCTACTCTTGTTCTTATCCGACCTCGACGGTATTAGCTCTTCGAAGTGTAAGGGGTCTTTGATGTTAAAGTTCTTCGAAACCTTAGTCTTTATTTCCCCGATAACTTCAATTTTAGAAATGTAGGATCTCTTCCATTTTTTTATTCCGATTAGTGTTAATAGAGGACGGTTGTTCAGTTGTACGCCTCTTAAAACTATAATCACCACCACCTCACACAACTTTCTACCACTCTGGAGTCTAGAGCTAAAGTGAATGTTAGCTGCGCAGCATTGCCACTTTAGTACTTCTATTCCAACACCAGATGTCGTGATATCGAAGTCAGATCCTTGTTACTGGGGACATGGGTCTTACCTACTTACAATGAGATATTGTTCTCATCTCACTTGTTATCTAGAAATTATTTTGATTTTAAATCTTCCATGCCTTTGTAAAGTTCACCGGTCCAAGTACGGTTTAAAACCTACAGGCTTATTCGGCATCAAGAAAGAAAATTCCCACAACTGCTAAGTCCTAAAGTGCTGGAAGGTTTGAAATTGTTTGTTTATTCATCTGCTTCTTCAGCAAATGACTCACTGTGCGTTATTATATTCCAAAAAGACATTCATGCCACCATTTTCTCCATGTCTGATGACTGATGGTGCAGCCAGGTCGAAAACATTGGGGAAGAGAGATGGGGAGCTTGTCAGGAACAAAATATTATCATGGTAAAAACGTGAATACACGATGTAACACAGTAACGAAGAAACAAGTTGAAGGTATGGATTACCTTAATGAATTAATTTTGTATTATGCTTGAGAAGGAACAACGAATTTAAAATATAATTAAATTGAAGTGTGTTTTACGTCAAATATCAGCTATGTACTAATCATACAAGTGATGCCACATCGTTATATATCCTAAAAATTTGGAATCGCAAACTTTCTGATACTATTAAGGCGGATGAAGTTATTTGAGCTGAATATTCTGTAGAATGAATATATCTACCTGAAGACGACATTACTAGAGTATCTGACTGAGTACTGATTGCTTCTTCCACTTAATTCGCTCGAGTAATGGCAACAAGTAAACAAAAACAAACAGCACATTAAGAAGCTTCGCCTGCAAACACGACTCCTGCCCAGCCAGATGACAAGGTTACCAGCGTGATGACATCCTCAACCGTATTGCTTGCCTTTATGGACTGGTCCTCTATCTCTCCTGTCACATTCAGTTAAACTCACGATACTGAAGACTGAAAGTGCTTGGACTGGCTGGAAATTCAATTTGAGTCTTCGGGTAAGGGACACGTGCATTAACCCTAAACCACATCAACCTATTACGTAAGTACAAACGGTGGAGCATGTGTATTGATACCAGTCTGCACAACCAGGATTTCTGAAATTACTCTTCACTCGAAATCAGTATTTGTGTTTAACAATACTCAATATTTGTATAAAGAAAATAATGCATTGATAAAAGAGAAATTGTATATTTAAACAACCTGCAGTAACTTACAAAAATGTTCGTTTTAAATTTTATCTTAATTTAATTTGAAAAGTAATAGGTTTTACCCGTCATTGACGCGTTGATTTTTGTACATTTGCACCAGTAATGCATCTATCGTAAGTGAGTGCATAAGTGACAGAGTGAGTACACGTCAATTAACATTAGTCGGACAATATAACGTAATATTGCTGTCGATGGTCAGAGTCCCTAGAACAAAAATGATTACTCAGAGATGTAGCGTGTTTTACTATCAAATACATTTATTAAGATAGTATTTTCTTGCTGGGGGCTTTACGTCGCACCGACACAGATAGGTCTTATGTCGACGATGGGGTAGGAAAGGCCTAGGAGTTGGAAGGAAGCGGCCGTGGCCTTAATTAAGGTACAACCCCAGCATTTGCATGGTGTGAAAATGGGGAAACTACGAAAAACCATCTTCAAGGCTGCTGACAGTGGGATTCGAACCCACGATCTCCCGGATGCAAGCTCACAGCAGCGCGCCTCTACGCGCATGGCCAACTCGCCCGGTAAGAAAGTATTTACAGTTTTTTACAAGTACACTCGAATTCGAATTTTCCACTTCAGACAGTTTCTAGTAACGAACTTGGTCGAACACACAGCCTCCGGCGCAAATAACTCTTGCTCTCAAACACGCCCTCAAACAGCCAGCACGAAATCGAAACAGTTCGTTCCACAACTCACCGCATTTCACACAATCAAGACCGTCTCACTCCTCGCTGGCGCATTCCCGAATGACTTACCACTGATTCGAGACTGTCTCATAAAAGCCTTGCACTCACTCGCGACTGGCTGCAGACAGTGGAAGATTCTCTATGTTTCCACTTCCAGATCATATCGGGAGTCTTCTCTATTGTTAGCCAGATTGTAGCATCTTCTAAGGAGCTTCCTTATCGTGTTTGCCCGAACTATCGTTTTACTCGACACTGTTCCTATCCACAAAGTCGCCACTGCGCCGGCAT
This sequence comes from Anabrus simplex, assembly GCF_040414725.1. Taxonomy (NCBI): domain Eukaryota; kingdom Metazoa; phylum Arthropoda; class Insecta; order Orthoptera; family Tettigoniidae; genus Anabrus; species Anabrus simplex. The sequence continues at coordinate 1,360,056,211 of NC_090265.1, forward strand.
TGTCACCTCCCAGTGGCCTGCGTTCTGTCCGCCCCAGCGGGCTAGAGAAACATGGAGAGGCGGAAGCGCTGCCTGGCTGAAGCTAATTGAATGAACGTCAGCCATATTTTCAGTGTTCACATAAGCAAGGGGGCGAATGACGAAACGTATTTAAAATGCGTATTATAGAATCAGTGGTACAAAATTAAAGACCGTTAGCCCGAAGCTTTGAGCATTCATATCATAGAGTGCGAATATCGTCAGTTCATCCATGTTGCGGCGCGAGGCCAACAACACGAACAGCTGCTTTTAGGATAGTTCGAAAAGGATATAAGGAGAATCGTCATACAGTGACATAAGAAGAGGCCAGGAAATCGGAATAAGTGTGTTATCCTGCCTGGCTGTTGTGGTTAAGCGTAAATTGCAGTGAAATAGTACTTGTGACGGAAATCTTTAAAACGAAAAGGACCTACGAAAGGGACATACGACAGGTTACAATCTTATTCTGATCATATTGTTAAACGTATTGTCTCCATGATTACCACTGTATGCCCATTCCTTGACCCCCTTGGCCCGATGCTGTACGGGGCCGGGTATGAAGTGAGATGAATCTTAGTATCGAGTTTTTACAATCGGATGCCCTTCCATGCCTCTTTAACTCGGTGACTATGGCTGATTTTATAGAATATGTGATGTACATAGAGAGATGAGCATGCTCTTATTCCTCTTATGGGCCTGCTAATATATCACTTTCGGTATTTTTTCACATTGCTCTTTTGCCAGAGGAATTGACCAAATGTTGTTAAAATTCCCGGTTTGGCCTGGAATCGAACCCGGGACCCCATAAACCGAAGGCGACTAGGCTGACCGTTCATCAAAACCTTCAAAATCTTTCGTATTTATAGTGAAATTTATATTTTCTGCTGTTTCTGACAGATCTGTCAGCGGAGTTTATCAGATAAAATGAATGACGTGATATATGATATATATGGTAGGAGAAAGGGATAGAGTGCCGGCACAAAGCCTACTCCTGTCGAATAGCACCAAGGGGTCTGATCAAGGCTTTACCATCAACCGCGCTATACGCCCTCACTCCATATGAGCACTGCGAAGAGGTTTAGAATTTAATCCATGCTTTTGGCATGTAGTGTAGTGATTATAAATGGTATACCACCTCCTCTCCTACTCTGCCGGCCAACATTCTGATGGTGAAATATTTTCGACCAACGGGACTCGAACCGGCTAACCACGGAGTCAGACGGTATAGACTTCACTCCTTAAAGATCATGGCCACCAGGAGGGCTACACCCATGAGTACCACTACGTTTTCTAATGTAATTGTTTATTATTAGTTGGGGGAATTATTTTTCCCGTTACCGTATCATAATGGGATTACTAGCTGAAAGGCAACCTTGAAATTAGTTCATTATGATATGTGACATAATTCTAAATATTAATACAAATGACATCTACAATAAACACTTCATAAATTTCACAAACAACAGTAAAATACTGTATTTACCATGCTTGGTGTACGTTTGAAAGAAATAGGCCTACATTAAACCATAGCCCAAGCACAAGACACAGAGAGTGATGCTTACCCTTCAGGACCATTATGGAGGAGAAAAAAGAAAGAACCTGGCTTTCAAACTTCAGTGAGTCATACTCCACCAACAACAAATAGCAACAAAAATGAACTCTTGAGGACAAAATATAAACAGGTACCAAAAAATCATCACTTATCATAAGTCGGAAAAAGAGAACATTATCAATCACGAAACATACGCAACACCTTACTCGATTAGTCCAGCCGTATGCTGAGCATCCTTGAAGCCGAGAATCTAACTTTTCATTTCCCAAAAGTTGGGATGTTTAATCGCCACGCACAATATCTCTGTCATCTGGTCTGTGTTCTCGCTCCAACTCACTTTGTTTTGACAACTCAAAACATAGCTGTCCTTTATGAACTTGCCTCCGCAAGGAGCGCTGATATGAGGCATGCAGCCCTCTGTGTTATTCTAGCTCGTTGCTCGGCCCTCATTGTGCCATTATTGTTCGTTAGTTCTTCTGAGAATTACTGGTAGAGTGTTGGCCTTGTGATCCCAAATTCGCGGATTAAAACCGATCGTGGTTATATCAGTTAACTAGCTGATGTACCCGTGCTTCGCTATGGAATTCTACATTGTATACAGAATTCTAGGTTAGGTAGTGTACACGTTGTGGGTACGATTGTGTTAAATTCACCGTTATCCCAGAAAGGGAAGTCACCAAACATCTTCACTCATGTAAAGACTGGGTTAGAGAATTTCATTGTAATGTTAAGCCCTATTGGCTACAATCAGTCACAATCAAGTTGGGGAGTTTTCATTATAATGGCAGGCACTCACTCTCAACATTCTTTTCACATCCTCAGAAAGGTTGTCTTAGTGGTTTTCCCAATCAACATAGGTCAGTACAATGACGTCAGTAGGAATGCCGCACTTAAGAGCAATGCTATCATATGAAATACACATTTCCTCACTTTTAACGAACAGTACTATGCTGCCGATCCAACAGTCCAAAGTTCCAGAGCTGGAACGACCAGACAGTGGCCAGCTGTGAACACTCCTCTGCCATATTACGTTAAGTTTGCATACTGCTCATACAAATCAGCGCGTCAGAGTAGGGAACGAATTGCTGGAATACTTCGATGAACCAGTGTGTTACGTACCAGAAGTATCAGAAAATTTATGAACGAGAGGAAAGACATGCTAAAGAAGAAAGTTATTTAACTCCCCGGCTATTTCCCGCCAATATCTATCGGAGATGAGTGGCACAATAAGAGCAGAGAACATCACAAGAAACAATGGCCAATGTAATATTCATGTTGATCAATTTTGTGAGCTTTCGACGTTGTAGGCCTTCACATTGGAATTTCTTCCAATTCTGAAATACCCCGAAATTAGAGGCATTAAAATTTGGTAGAAACTGAGTCTGTAGCTGACCAGTGTTGGAAGTAGATAAGTCTAAAAATGTTCAAAATCATCATAAAAGTATGCCATAGGTAAAGTTAGAAAAAATAACGGTAGCAAGAATAAATATACGAAAAGAATAAGAATAAGAATAGGGATATGATAATCACACAATACAGTCAAAACATTGGTTTGCTACACGATTAAAAAAGGGCAATAGCTTGACATAAGGACATTAAATGTACTCTGCTACCAATTGTAACCTCAACTTAGGGGTAACATGAGTTTAATCAAAGTAAGGTTATTAGCCCAACAGGGAATACAGTAGAATCCCAATGAAGTACACACACATGCGTAGTGGAAATAAAAATGAAAATAAGGTGGTCTCAATGCTAGAGAAAGAGGACCGTTAGGACCGAACGAATGTAAGGGCAAGAACAAAATAATAGTGTGCTATTGCATTTTCTGCCGCGTTGTAAAATGTCGTATAGACCATGCGAGACGGAATTTATGTAAAGCGAACTGTGATTCTGAAGTTCACAGGGGGCCGAACTCAAAAAAATAGAGCATGATCACGAAGGCTGTGGAAGAAAAGAACATTTAAATGCTAGGTAGATTGTTTAAACAACTAGATGAATATTACATATTATTAACACATAACTATCTGACGAAAGATTAAATGGAGGTGGAAGTCATCGTTTGCGTATGATCGCAAGGAAGCTAACAAAATATATATAAAATATTCTGCAAGTAACTGAAGAAAGAAGAAAATGTAGTAGAATGTCACATATTTAATATAAAAGAACAGTGTTCCAGTTTAAAATAACAAGAGAAAAACTTAGCAGGCGAGGCAAGTGGTCAGACAAGGACCAGAATATTTACTGACGGAGAAAAAGATTGCCAAGTAAATACAAGCACGAGAATTTCAAGAAGGTGCGTCAGCCAACTTGCGATGAGACATCAGGGCGATCATTAGCGAACAGATCCGATGTACGTCCAGGCCAGACAAATTATTGAGATGGTTATCATCCACATATTGTCGAATACGGTGTACCATAGGTGATCGCCTGTTGTTCTACCTCAGGCAGTCCATGCGAATAGGAAATAACAATCTTAACAGCCGCAGAGTTGTAACGGAAGTTGATCAAAATATCAGGAATTTGTATTTAGGCTGGAGTGGAACTGGAATTCAGTAGTAGGTACACGTAATTATATTTTTAAAATATTGGATTTTACTTCCTACTAACTACTTTCACATTTTGCGGAGACGCCGAGGTGCCCGAATTTGGTCCCGCAGAAGTTCTTTTATGTGCCAGTAAATATACCGACACGAGGCTGACGTATTTGAGCACTTTCAAATACCACCGGACTGAGCCAGGATCGAACCTGCCAAGTTGGGGTTAGGAGGCCAGCGCCTCAATCGTCTAAGCCACTCGGCCCGGCTACGAAATTAAACACAGGTCCTGAGCATATGTTGCTGTGAATAGTTCAGAGCTCTCTTTACCTGTAAAAATAAAATGTCGTATGGCTTTTAGTGCCGGGATATCCCAGGACGGGTTCGGCTCGCCAGGTCTTTCTATTTTACGCCCGTAGGCGACCTGCGCGTCGTGATGACGATGAAATAATGATGAAGACAACACATACACCCAACCCCGTGCCGTAGGAATTAACCAATTAAGGTTAAAATCCCCGACCCGGCCGGGAATCGAACCCGGGACCTTCTGAACCGAAGGCCAGTACGCTGACCCTTCAGCCAACGAGTCGGACTCTTTACCTGTCACCGCGGTGCTATCAGACAGCTGACTGCTGAAGGCAGGAGCAAGATTCGTCCGAAAAAATATAATATCAGTAGTCCACCATGAGCGACATTTAAGTCACTATTGTAATCGCAGAAAGCCAGGCTACATTGTGTTGTCAACTGTAGCTGAAGCAATAAGATTATCGTCGTGCCATCGTGTTCGATTCTGTTTTGACGCACAGATTTGATCGCATACGTTCTTCCTAGTGCTGACATTTTAATGACCAGTATTGTTATTTAATTGTAGCTTTAAAAGAGTTCTAATTGACTTGTTTTACAGCCAGAGAAGACCTCGACATGAGAATATCAGTTAATACCTTCGACTCTAATACCAGCGTCTTCAGACATTCAACATCTTATATTTTGTGTTGATTTGAAAATAGATGAAGATATTAGGACTTATTAAACTTTTACGCAGCCGAAGTGTAACTGCTGTAATAACCATTTTACTGAAATATCCGTGTAAGATAAATTTAATCATACTCTCTCGCAGTAAATGGCCTTGGCTATTAAAACCTATTGAAAAAGCCAATAAATGGGCTACCAGAAAGCGACTCACGTCTGGATCGTTAATGGAGTTGGTCATGTCGGCTTTCAATTGTGAGCTAACAACGTACTTCTTCGTTAAGTTTAAGTCCACTGTGGGGGGCTTTGTTGCATTAGTAGATTGAAGTGAAGCTGTTCGAAAAATACAAAGTTTGTTTCTATCTACTCACAAGTTTCTCGTAGATAAAAGTGTAAGAACACCGCTGGCCAAACGAGCTCACCATATGCCTTGAGAGATTAATCAATCCTTCCATCTCTCTCATACTGCTCTCCTTGAAAGCACTGGTGCTGCTTTAAGCTCCAGACAGCTCTCTATGTAATGAGAAAGCTAGGAATGTAGTAAAATATATGAGAAACTCCCGAATATTAATGGAATACAATAATAGAGTAAGATGATAGGTTTCCAATATTTATGTAATAATAATAATAATAATAATAATAATAATAGTACCGGTGGTACACCTCCACGCCGCTAATTCAAACTTTGCGCCAGTTGAAACTCCTCTACTGGAGGAAGTCTGAACTTTATTTACTGTGTTAATTTTCAAGTTTCTCAGAAGATGTCACTACTTGTAAATTTTGAAGTTTCTGAACTGGGTCGTTTTCGATGTATTTTTGTTTTGCCTGTAGTAAGAAGTGCGGACATTCTCTTCCAGATGGCACTACTGAAGAACTACAATTATGCACCCTAGTGCGAAGTGAAAGAACTGTGTTTTTAGGAGAAATTTGGAATTCATAAGTTTGTTCTTTGTTAAATTTCATTCAGTTATTGTTTAGGCAATATTAACCCTTCCTTTCCGCCAGTTTTGAATTTGACCAATAAGAAATTTCTGTAATTAATTTTCCACCAATAATGTGTTTCTTCTTCATCTAGTGTAGGGGTTTTCGTTGTTAGCCAATAAAATTCTTGTGGGAGGGTGTTCTCATTCCTGTAACGCCTCGAACTTTCCACGAGGGTATATAAACTGCTGATTTTCGGGTCTCCGGGCCACTTCAGTAACATCTATCAGTGTGTAAAGTACGTAGCAGAGGGCGGGAAGCGCCTCTTTCATCGGGCAGCAGTTCAGCCACCAGGTAATGGCCGTTTAATAACTTCTTTTCTTGTTAGCTCAGCAGTTTAACTCTCGGGGCAGGTCCGAAGCCTTTTTACCATGTAACTTTCCTCTAAAATGTAAAGACACTCGGTATCAGTTCTATCTTGTAAACTACATATTGGGATAGAGAGTGCTTAACCCTCTCGAGCTCCCACTCATATTGCATTGAGGTGAACTTATTTTCACAACTGTTTCTTACTTAACGTAATGTAAATTGCCTCCTTCTATAAGTCACCTCTTTAGTATGGGATTAGCCCTTGCATTAGAGACCTAGCGCCAAGTAGGTTTTAAATAAAGTGTATTAGGAGTGCAAGAACGCCTCCTCGCAAGTTGGTATTTTAGAGGCCATGTAATTGACCTGTTTCTTTTCTTTATAGGCCTCAGTAGGTTGGGTATTTTTACCCCTGTTTTCAAGTACTCGGAGGACAGCTTAAAAGTAGAGTTTGGTGTGGCCTTTGACAGGCTTGAACTTTGAGAGCGGGTTGCTCTTTCTGAAATTTGGTTTCTGTGTGCCTCGAGGAGGCTTTACTCTGTAATGGGGAGCAAGAGCTCCTGGGCATGATTGGGGTCTTCTGCCCCTTTGTTGAATCTTGTATATAGTAAAGTTGGGCTCATTGCTCAAGAATTATGTGTCTGGCTCTCGGAGCCCAAATCCTGTAACACTGTAATTGTACCTTTTCGATTGGTTGCCTTGCTACTCTGTACCTGCAACTCTTGTTATTTCTAAATCTTGATAAGAAAATATAACCTTGTTAAATTTTATCTTAACTTTAATTTCGTATTTTGAGACCTGTTCACCCCCGCACCTTCTTTTACCTCTGCTGATCCACCAAACCACGGTAATAATAATAATAATAATAATAATAATAATAATAATAATAATAATAATAATAATAATAATAGCAATAATAATATAAGGAGAGGGAAACCAGTTGGTTAGCTTGGCGTTTGTCTTTTACGCTCAAACTTGTTGCAGTTGTGCAGTTGGTTGACTTTTAACAGCTCATAAATGCGACAAAACGATGTTACATTTATTAACACATTAAACATCCCTGTCAAAAGGTAAATTTATGACATTATAACTTGTCTTAAAAACGGTTATAGTTGTGGGTACGGTACATCATCATCATCATCATTATCATCCGTTTACCCTCCAGGTTCGGCTTTTCCCTCGGACTCAGCGAGGGATCCCACCTCGACCGCCTCAAGGGTAGTGTCCTGGAGCTTCAGACTCTTGGTCGGGGGATACAACTGGGGAGTATGGCCAGTACCTCGCCCAGGCGGCCTCACCTGCTATGGTGAACAGGGGCCTTGTAGGGGGATGGGAAGATTGGAAGGGATAGGCAAGGAAGAGGGAAGGAAGCGGCCGTGGCCTTAAGTTAGGTACCATCCCGGCATTCGCCTGGAGGTGAAGTGGGAAACCACGGAAAACCACTTCGAGGATGGCTGAGGTGGGAATCGAACCCACCTCTACTCAGTTGACCTCCCGAGGCTGAGTGGACCCCGTTCCAGCCCTCGTACCACTTTTCAAATTTCGTGGAAGAGCCGGGAATCGAACCCGGACCTCCGGGGGTGGCAGCTAATCACGCTAACCACTACACCACAGAGGCGGACTTTATTATTATTATTATTATTATTATTATTATTATTATTATTATTATTATTATTATTATTATTATTATTATTTATAATGCTTTTTGCCCTCTAAGGATCACGTAGATCCATTATTTATCACTGGACTCTGTTGTTTTTATCTTTCCAAAACTTCCTCATCATTTTACAATGGGCTTGTCTTCCCTCTTGTGTCCAAGCATTTTTGAGTTTCAAGTTGCTGGCTGTGGGGTTCTTGGACGTGAACTTATGTGAATTGATTTTCATTCTGAATGTTGATTTAGTAGATTTGATTTAACTACTAAATCGTAGTTGCCAGTGGGTCAATATTAATTTCTGCAAGGTGACTGAGTATCTACCAACCAGCGCAATTTGGTTTGGTGGGTTCCGTTAATGATGATAAAGATATTTTTGGTCAGTCAAAAGTCGTCCATTCATTTCATACGCCTCTTCCGTGCAACTGAGGATAATCCCTCAGTCATAGAATACAGATCTTCTGAGCTTTTACGCATCCAGATACCGTCTTGAATCTAGGGTGCAAATACCTTCCTGAGCATGTCTTTCTATTTTCTCCATATCCTTGATGTTGATGGTTAAGGATGGCGTCTCAATTGCGTAGATTGCTTCTGAATGAACAACTGTGTGGTAGTGGCGGAGTTTGGCTTTAGTGGAAAGCCGTTTCTTATTGTACATATTCCAAATGAATGCGTAGGCTTACGTATTATATGTTTATTGACTATATTTCATTCCAGTGTTCCTGAAAATTTCACCTAAGTACTTGAAGTGTGATATTGCCATATTTTGTTGCAAGTGATGTCAGGCTTTGATTCTTGGAGGCCATGTGTTTTGTTTTCTAGTAAGAAATTTGGAGGCCAGATTTGATGGCGATTTCATGAAGTTTCTCCATGGCATGTCTGGATTCCTCAGGAGTCCAGGTAATTTTTGCTAGGTCGTCAGCAGAGGCAAAGCAATTTATGTTTATTCTCTTATATTTCGTTCCCATTACCTATTCCATGTACTTCCTTCTCCCAGGTTTTTGATAAACTTATCCAGCACCAGATTAAACAAGAATGGGGACAAACCATCACCCTGTCTTATTCCAAATCTGATTTGAGACGGTTCGGAGATTTCATACATGTATTTTATTTTAGAGGTTGTGACTGTCAAAGTCTGTTCAATTAACGCAGTTGTTTTGCTATTCACGCCACATTCATGCAGTATATTGAACGGGATGATGTGGTCAATAGATTCGTATGATTTTTAAAGTCTAAAGTGATGACTATTCGGTTCGACTGGCGGTGTTGCAATATCACCTTGAGATTTCAGATCTGTTCTGCGCATGATCGGTGTGGTCGGAAGCCTGCCTGATATTCACCGATTAAATGTTTCGTCTGTTGTTCCAAGGTGGTGAAGTGGGCACGTAAGAACACTTTGTAGGCGATTGATAGTACTGTAGTAAAATAGCTCGATAATTGTTTGGATCAGTCTTGTTACCCTTTTCGTGTAGTGGGTGAATCAAAGCGGTTTTCCAGTGTGATGGTATGGTGCCGGTTTCCCATATATTTGCAATGATGGTTTGTAGTGTATAAACCATGGGTTCTCCTTTAATCTTGAACATTTTGTCGATTACGCCATCTTTCCCTGGTGCTTCGTTGCTCTTGAGATGTAATATGATGTTTCGTATCTCCTCATGTGTAGGTGGTACCGTTGATTTGGAGTAGTTGCATGAAATTGTAGTCTTTCTGTAGGTTGTTCACTGTTGTATAGCTTCTCGAAAACCTGCTTCAGGATTTCACAACTTGCCTGTGTGTTCGTCTCAAGTGTTCTGTCAGGGAGACGGAAGTAAAGACTGGGTGCCTTGAAGTTCATTAGTTCTTCCTTGAATGTCCTGTAAAATTTCGCGTATTTTTCCTCTTGAAATCACTATCGATTTCCTCCTATCCTCTGGGATGGTATGACATGAGCGTTTAATACATCTGATTGTTTTGGATATTTCAGTATCTAAAACGTTCTTCCAATTCTCCAGTGGTTGGTGGCTATGCCAAGTCTTCCGGACTTGGATCCGGGATTCCAGCGCTCTGTCACTGTCCACCATCTGTGTTTACGTTTCCTTGGTGGTTGGCCGAGTTTCTTTGATGGTTGTTGGATGGTCTCACAAAGTTCTTCCCATGTTTGTGTGTTGCTCTCCAGTGATTGTTCGAATTCCTGAGCTTGTCCCTTTAAGTATCCCGGGTCTATTCGTAGGAATTTAGATTTTCGATATTTTTGTCGATTTGGTATGAAGCGGACATTGATATGTGAAAGATGGTTGTCGAACTTTACGTAAACCTTGCGTACCCACACATTCATGATTATTGCTATATGATCGAATTGATATTCCCCGATATGGTCGATTGGTGATTTCCATGTGGTCATTTTCCACAGTGGTTTCTTGAAGTGTGTGGACATTAGCTGCAGGTTGGCCATTCCACATACATTGATCAAACGATGTCCATTGGCATTTGTTTTTGTTTCCTTTAATGTGCCGAGAAATTTCTAGTGATGTGTCTGTAGTTCCGTTCTCTGCCGATTTGAACATTGAAATCACCGAGGACGATGCTGACTTGGTGTTGAGTGATCTTGACGAGTGCTCGTTCAAGTTGTGACCAGAACTTCCAGAACGTATCGACTTTGTTTTTGTCAGGATTATTGTTAACTGGGGTCTGTGAATTTACCAGTGTGTAGGCCTTGTTGGTACATTTAACTGTGAGTAGGTAGAGGCAATCCGATGGTGATGTCTATCACTGTAGATACCTTTGTGCACTAGAAATGCTGTTCCTAGCATTTGTAATATTTTTAAAAGTTTTATTGCAGGTTTTCCTTTGTAGATGCGATATACACTAGAATCGAAGTGATCGCAAACGTGAACTCGTGTTTCCTGTACTACAAGAATTCTAATTCCGAATTTATCGCAGGTATCAGTCAGCATCTTGAGTTTTCATGTTTTGGTCAGTGTTCGAACATTGAGCGTGCCAATGAACTGCGTCGTCTTGGGTTTGAGGAGTTGTGGGAAGCTGTGACTCTTCCATGCATGATGTCTCGGTGCCCCAAAATCTGAATGCCTTCGCTATTCTCAGCTAGGGCCTGAGGTAGTTGCTTTTTCACTTGTGATTCTATGATGCTAAGTTCGTGGTTGATTTTGGCTGGCGGGCATAAGCCCATGGCGAGTAAGTAGATAATTATCGATTCAATTTACTCTCATCGTAAGGGTTGTTAGTCCATACGGCAGCTGGTGTTTGTCTGAAGTTCAAGGGTGCTTTTAGATATTCTAAGCCGAATTATATTTTACCCTCCTCCTTTAGTCGGGCTTAGGACCGGCAACAGAAATTACTGAGCTACTCAATCCACCCAGTAATTGATGCACGCGGTGTTTTTATTATTATTATTATTATTATTATTATTATTATTATTATTATTATTATTATTATTGTTATTGTTATTTAGGGCGTGGCTCGTGTTATGTTTTACTGTAGTCACGTCCTAGGTCGTGAACCATGGCCAACGGCTGAGTGGCCTAGTAAGTGGTCCTAAGAATCGGGATACCATTTGCTATGGAATAGGTGTGGGCATCTGGGAAATACCCCGAGTCCCTCCTTATGCTCAGTAGCTTGGACGATGCTATCCACCAATGGTACCTAAGCCGTTAGAATTTCTCACTGAGACTATGTGTAAGTAAATTAGCATCCTTCTTAACAGAGTACTTATCGAGCGCACTCAGAAAATTTAAATAAGCCTTCGGCCTAAGGGATTGACGGAGTCCTACTTTTATTTGACAGGCTAGTGACTCCTCGGAAAGAGATAAGTGATAACAATCATGTTCTTAAAAGGTGGAGAAAGGGGAATAACAACAGTATGGGAGTAGGACTTGTTATTATCAGGAACAACACTGCACACCACATAGTTTCAATTAGGCTTGTATATCAGTGAATGGTGTGAGTAGATTTAGCAGTTCGAGGAATTCGGACGAGGATTTTCTTAGTGTGTTCATCGTATGAGGGCGTAGATGAAAATGAAGTTGACAAGTTGACGAGTTTTACGAAGCCTCGAGTGACATCATATTCATGGTCAACAAGGACAGGATATAGCTAATGGACGATTTCATTGCGAGAATTGGAAATTGATCTGAAGGATATGATAATGTTATGGATGACCATGGGAAATATATGGAAGTGTATATGAATATGAAGCGTTCAATGGATTCATGTTCTAGTATGGAATTAGCATACTAGTAATTCATTCACCGCTACACATGGGAGTGTAGGGGACCAAATTCATAACAGACTATATTAAAACCGAATTCAGGAAATTTGTTAGGAATACACTGGAATTACTGGAATTCTTCGATGATAAAGATCACTATCTTGTCTGCAGTGAAGTAATTATTACTAGGCCTAGGATAGAGAAGGTGACACCTGTCTACAGACGAATAAAATTAGAGAATCTTGAGGACAGGGCAATTAGAAAGTGCATGGATATCATTAGTGAGATATTCCGAAGAACAGACAGTAAGCAAGTTCAGGACACAGAAAATGGGTGGCATGCAGATACTATGTAGTAGAAACAGCAAGGGAATACTTGAGTACGACTATGTGTAAAGATGGGAGAAAGAGAACATCTTAGTTGAATGATGCCGTTAGGGCAGCTTGCAAACGAAGAAAGAAGGTGTGTTAAAATGGATCTAAACAAGAACTAATGTAGGTAGGGAAACATTTGTTGACGAAAGAAACACAGTGAGACAAATCTTTGCAGAGTCCAAGAATAAATCGTGTGAATATTTGAAAGGCTTTGTGAACCGGCAGAGAAGCCTTTCTGGGCCGAAATGAAGAATCCTAGAAAGGGAAGGAAAAAGGAAATGAAGAGTGACTTGGATGAATCGCGTAAACTAATAGCAGATCATAGAAAACACTGGGAATATGGAAATAATATTTTGAAACCCTTCCAAAGGAAATCTTTCTATTATAGTCGCGAGTAACCGAGTTCATGGTAAGAACAATGTTTGTAGTGCAAATTACGTTCGTGGAAGTGGAAACTGCAGTATCATAAAACAACAGGAATAGTCGAAATTAGACCTGAAACGGAAAAATATGGTGGGGAGATAGCTTCATAAAGTAATAGAATTAGTATTGAATGTTAGTAAGGTACCTACTGATTGGATGAAAGTAGTAATTGCACTTGTCTGTAAGCGAGCGAACAGGAAGGATTGCACCGACTATCGAAGTATTCCATTTATCAATATAAATGAGACACTACCACTACTAAAATGTTTTCATTCCTCCCCTGAAGGGGGAGGCGGGCCTCTTAGACGGTGACGCCGTCTCTCAGGCCGGGAGATTTGTTACGGTGAAGCTGATGCTCGGAGGTGAGAGGGTTGGCGCTCGTGGCCTATCCCTTTCAGACCGAGTACGCACAATTGTGCGGGTTCGTATTTTAGTTATCCCTGACCGTATTTGATGTTTTTTCGGCGCTATACCGGACTGCAGTGATTGTGCAGGACACGTGGCATGTATTTCAATTGATTTTAGTATGCGCTTGACCGCCAGGGCGAAGGAAGAAGAGTTTAAAAAGCACAGTTGATCGGCGAGATGGCAGGAAGCAGTAGTGCCGAAAGTAAGTATTTATTTACTGCTTTTATATTCATCTAGAAGCTTTACTGAATACCGGAATATATTCAATGAAGTGTGTACATTGGTTAGTGAACGTAAATTTTGAAGCTACACCATCGTACGTGATACAACGAGGTTTTGAATTTTGATACGCACAATTGTGTGGGTCCTGTTTTTAGGATGTTAGTTTTTATTTTGTAAAATAAACTATTAATATGTGTATTGAGCAGCATTTTAGTCAGTTCTTGACGTACAAACAAAAATTCACACCTCCAGTTTTCTTTCAGGCCTGAAAGGGCTATACTAGAAACGGTCCCGGCAATCGTCTTAGTGCAGGAGAATGGAAAACCACGGAAAACCATTCTCAGGACAGCCGACGATTGGTGCCAGCCGTAAGATCCAGCCCTGTTCCGTTTCCCGAATGCAGAGGCGTAGAGCGACCGTAGAGCCATGGCCACCTCTACTCTAGTCGGTTGGACGATCAGAGTGCAGAGCTGTTGGACCACGGACCAGCCACCTATGGGCCGAGACCCACAGTGTTCACTGGCATTTTGGACAGGAGGGTGCGATTAACGGTTGAAAGTAAATTGGTGAAGTTAAATGTGGTTTTGGACCACAAACAGGTTGTCAGAACCAGACTTTCAGGATGCCTCAAGTAATTGGAAAATGCTACGACAAAAATAGACAATTATATTTTATGGTTCACAGATCTAGACAATGCCAAGCCGAACTGATGAATTGTGGGATTAGATGTAAGTTATTATAGGCAGTCAAAGGCATTCATCTTGACAATTGGGTCACAGTGGTAATTGATTGCGAAATGAGTTCCTGGTTCAGGGTGGTTACAGGGGTTGCGCAAGGCTGTAATCCTTCACGTACCGTATATTGTTTATATTTTACATGGGTCATTTACTGTAAGGTGTAAAATGGCTGGGAGGGATTCAATTAGGTGCCAATATAGAAATCAGTTTGGTCTATGCCGACAACTTGGATTTTAATGGCTGACTGTGCTGAAAGCCTGCAGTCTAATATCTTGCAAGTTGGAAACGGAGATGTAGTGAGTATGATATGAAAATGAACATGTCCAAGGCTAAGGTGATGTCAGTAGGGAAGAAACATTACAGGATTTAACGTCAGTTCAGAATACAAGACTGTAACAGGTAGATCACTTCAAGTATTTAGGACGTGTATTCTCCCTAGATGGTTATTTGGCAAATTAAATTGAATCAATGTGTAGAAAAACTAACGCACCGGGTGAGTTGGCCGTGCGGTTAGGGGCGCGCGGCTGTGAGCTTGCATCCGTGAAATGGTGGGTTCTAATCCCACTGTACCGAGCTCGATAGCTGCAGTCGCTTAAGTGCGGCCAGTATCCAGTAATCGGGAGATCGTGGGTTCGAGCCCCACTGTCGCCAGCCCTGAAGATGGTTTTCCGTGGTTTCCCATTTTCACACCAGGCAAATGCCGGGGCTGTACCTTAATTAAGGCCACGGCCGCTTCCTTCCACTTCCTAGGCCTTTCCCATCCCATCGTCGCCATAAGACATATCTGTGTCGGTGCGACGTAAAACAAATAGCAAGAATCCCACTGTCGGCAGCCCTGAAGATGGTTTTCCGTGGTTTCCAATTTTCACACCAGGCTGTACCTTAATTAAGGTCACGGCCACTTCCTTCCAACTCCTAGGTCTTTCCTATCCCATCGTCACCGTAAGACATATCTGTGTCGATGCGGTGTAAAGCCACTAGCAAAAAAAGAAAATGCAGTGACCTCGCAGTTCCGATCAACGGTATTCTTTGAGAAGGAAGTAAATTATCGGAAGAAACTAAATATTTTGCTGTACGGTAATTAAAGCTGTGTGGACTCGGTATTTTTATTCATATGTTAGAAATAACATACATGAAAGTAGCGTCCGTTTGCTGGTAGAAACATGTGGGAGCAATGGCAAGTAGGTTCTTAGGATGGGGAGGTAAAGGTTAAGTTGAGAATGAACGTGATGAATTGAAATTTACGCAAATAATATGTTTGGACGTGGGGTCATGTGAGGTGAATGGAGGAGGATATCTAGTAGATTCGATCTTCAAGGGAAAGAGAAGTAGGAAGGAAGATCAAGGCGATGACTGTTATACTCTGTTCTTATCTCTTTAGATATGAGAGGTGTGAAACTAAATGAGGTCACAGAGCTAGTTGCAAATGGAAGACTGTGGAGGCGTTTATTTGATTCATAGAGGCTTGCAGACTGAACGCTGAACTGCATAAGAATCTACATGTAATGAGTATATATGTTTGTTCTGGGTGGTGTATTAACAGTGGAGAATACAGAAATCATGAACAGTTGTGATGATGATTATGATTATGATGATATGGCCTACATACATACATACAGTATATAGAGTACATCTTCATTGTATGCCTTTCAGCGTACGATCTGAAAGCCTATGTGAATTAACTGTGCGCTCCGCAATCCACTTGTTTTCTTCCTTCTTGGTGGCATTAGGAGCTCTTGGTCGTAGGGAAATTTTAATTAAAGTTGGTTGAGTAAATCTCAAACAGATAAAATATCTAGTTATTCATAACCTATAATGAGAACAAAACTTTTAGCACGGAAATGTATTGTTCTATATTTTAAAAAAAAATTGCGCCGCAGATTTCCAACATCTTCACTGTCTAATTCATCAGTATAACACAGTTACCGTCTAAAAGAGATGGGTCCTATTCTATGTAACATGTTGGACTAGATTGTGATGTTCATAACTAAATTCCTTGAGCAGTCTGGGAATCGAACCCAGGTCATCCAATTAAGATGTAGGTACCTACCCCAAACCATGGAAATAAACAGAAATAAACAGAAACATATTTGTCGTAGTGTTTGTAAACAAAATATATAGCTTACTGCTAGTCTGGTTAGATGTCAGAGTAGGTCATTCAGAATGTATCAAAACAGAATAAGACAAAACTGAATACATTATCAGTCGCATGCAGTAAAATTAATCAGATGCAAAGTTCTTAATTTTCCCATTCACCACAAAATAGTACATCGCAGTATTCACCTCCATGTGTGTATGCATTATTGAAATCCATAGTAGCAATTGCGGTGTGTTTGTAAAAGGCATAAAGAAATAATGAAGTATCCCAATATCACATCTACTAAAACTGGTCCCTCATTCAAACACTTTTACTGACCAGTAGTATTGGAATTCTATCTATTAACGTAACCATCAGTCGACTGTACGTGAAATATGTGTGATAATTCATGTACAGTACGATATTGTGATGTATTTACTGTCAGTTAAACTCCAAGTATGTATATATATTATTTTTATCGTGGATAATGACCCTCGGTCGGCCAGATTTTGCCAGGAAGTAAAAATGGGAAACCACATAAAACTATTCTCAGAAAAGTTGATGGTGAAGTTCGAACACACTCATCTCCCGAATTCAGAGTTGACTCCATAGCCGTAGCGCATCATTCACGCGACATTTTCACTAGCTATGTAGAGAACAAGGGCAAAATGTAAATACTTTCCTTGTAGACTTTAGCCGAGTTATATTGACCCGCATTGCCGGCAGCATTCCTTCCTCTTCCTTTGTAGAATTTTGCCCAGTGATGTGGGTAGCAAAATACCACGGATATTCCTTGTAATTCATTTGTACCTTTTAGCCAAAGCCAACGGCCGTAGCCGTGTTGAAACACCGGATCCCGTGAGATCTCCGAAGTTAAGCAACACTGGGCGTGGTCAAGATTTGGATGGGTTGCCACGCGCTGTTGGTGGGGGATGAGGGAATGGAGGAGCTGAAAGGAACTAGCCACCCTACCGTACGCAAACTCCAGCTCAGGTACACCTCTGCGGAGGTTCGGACTTGCCTTCGGGCAGAATACGCCGTTACCCTTACCTTTAGCCAAATGGCGATGTCCCAATTTGCTAGGGATATTGCTTCAACTTCTTCCTCTTCTTGTGGCTAGGGGCGGTAGAAACATCCATGATATCCCCTGCCTGTCGTAAAAGTATACTTAAGGGGTCCCAAAAGGATATTAACTTGAAAGCGTGATTTGGTGACCACGGGGCCCATAGCTGTGTTCTATTATTGCCTCCCACTATCGGCAGCCCTGAAAATGGTTTTCCGTGGTTTCCCATTTTCACACCAGGCAAATGCTGGGGCTGAACCTTAATTAAGGCCACGGCCGCTTCCTTCCAACTCCTAGGCCTTTCCTATCCCATCGTCGCCATAAGACCTATCTGTGTCGGTGCGACGTAAAGCCCGTAGCAAAAAAAAAATTATTGCCTCCATTTACTTGTGTCAGGCTCCTTACTTGCATCTATCCTAATCGACCTCCCTTGGTCAACTCTTGTTCTTTTCAGACCAAGACGGTATTTTTGAGGTCTAGGGAATCTTTCGTTTTCACGCTGTTCGTGGCCATTCCCTTTCTTTTTCCGATTCCTCTATTCTTCGAAGTTTCGGATCTCTTCCATTTTTCTTCTGATTAGCTTTAATAGAGGATGGTTGCCCAG
This sequence comes from Anabrus simplex, assembly GCF_040414725.1. Classification (NCBI taxonomy): domain Eukaryota; kingdom Metazoa; phylum Arthropoda; class Insecta; order Orthoptera; family Tettigoniidae; genus Anabrus; species Anabrus simplex. Next base: position 1,360,074,337 of record NC_090265.1, read on the forward strand.
TTGTACTTCTTCTTACAAGAATAATCGCTATCACGAATTGCCGTCAACGTCAGTAGACTTTAGCCTGATGACGTTGTCCCACACTACCACATACATTTCTTCCACTCATCGCTACCTAGTTCCTCTTTTCCACCGTTCCTCTTCAACCTGTCTTGATCAGGAGAAAATGGAGCAGGTACAGATTATCTATAAAGCAAACATAGTCTTCGCACTCGTATATACCTATTCAGAAATTCAGTAATTTATACACACTTAACCAAATTAAAATTTGCACATCTCGCGTAACATATCTATACGACATATCTTGATTCTGTAGATCAGTTAAAACTGCTCATCTCTTCCAGTCCAGGAGGTATGAGGGGTATGATGCATTTCATAGCTTTCGTAGGTTTCTCATCTGTTTAAATAATACCTTCATCTTAGGGAGGTAAGAACTGTCCTCTTTACTCTCCTGTGGTTAGTGATAAGAGCGTCTTCTTCTTCCTCTTCCTAACCTTTTACCAAATACTTGGGGTCGGAACAGTACTAATATCGCCTAAAAATCAAATCATTTTTTCCATAAGTAAAATATGAACTACCTTTATCACTAACCAACGATCTCACATCAGGTTTTCCGTGATTCTCCGCTTCTGATCCACGTAATTAACCAACTCCGCTCCAGCCCACCACACGAGTGTGAAACAGAACCGGAGTCAACAGGTGGGTCATCTATTTAACGAGTGGTAGTACATCACAATTACATAAATCGGAGGAGGAGTATAAAATACAAACAAACACTTTAAACGAAGAATACACAGCAAAATTTCGAAAACACATATGAATGTGATCGCTTGATCGGTTGTCACCAAGAAATGGACGAGGTCTCCTTTATCCTCTACAGATCCTAAATCACACAAATTGAAACAAAATTAATTTTGATTTCCTTCTTAACACGTTGGTCTAAATACATTTATATTTAGCGTTACAAAGAGTATTCACGACATCGTACCAGACTGACAGATGTTGCACCTATGGATATCCCAACAATTACAGTGAATTATAATAATATTTTTAAAGGTTGTATTGTTGAAGTAATTGTTTAATGAATGTAGCAATAGGGCAGAAAGTATGAGAAAACGACATTTGATTGTCGCCAAGAGGCAATAACATATAATTCATTTCAGTGTTTGCTCACCACCTTGATTACTGATTATTGCGCTCAGGTGGTTACGGACTTCCTTGTTTCTCCAGATGATGACCAGGCTGTTGGTCAGTCTGTTGAGAGATAATTTTGCTACATGACCATAGAAAGCTACCCTTCTTTTCCTGGAACAGTATAAGGCCCCCTCTATCTAAGAGTAAGACTTTGAATTCTGAAGTCTCCGGTATTCCTCATCTTCCAATACTAGGCCAAGGAGCTTTCTGACAGACTCTCCTACAGCATACACGGCCTCTGGGCGAATGACTCTAGAGTAGTGTTTCAGCTTCAGCTTGCGTGACAAGCGCTTGTTGTAGGTGTTTCGAGTTAATCGATAGAACAGTTCCATCTTGTTAACTATCACGGAGAGGGCTACTTTCTCTGACAAGTTTGGGTTCAGTTCAGTCACGGAGGAACTTGCACTCGTTTGATCTGATGTGCTTAGGTCGATAGGAGTTCGTTCTGATTGTCTGGCTACCAGCATACTGTTGCTCGTTTGCAGAGCACTTTAAGCCTTTAAGGCTAAATCTACGGAGGTAGCACCTTCAACTGAGTAAAAAACGACGATGCTGACCCCTAAATATGGCATCGCGGATTGCACAGAAGTGAATGGAGGCAGCTTCATTCAGATCGAAATGAAATTAACTCGTATCTCATTGTCACTGCGGCTTTCTTCTTCTTCTTATACTTCGACTTTTTCCACACCATAGTGGGGCCGTAGGTGTGAACTGCGTCACAATTGTGGATTTGACCCCATTTTACGGCCAGGTGCGATTCCTCATTCTAACTGTACGTGGAACAATGTTTTCACTATTGCGCGTTTCTGTGATGGTTGATAGTGTGGTGTGTTTTGGCTCAAATGGAATAACACTGGCCTTCTGAGCAGCTCAAGTTGACGGTTTGGATTTCGGATCACTCCGGTTGTACCTAACAATTATAAAAACAACAAATTGAAAGCCTCCTTAGTACTGGTCATGGTGGCATTTGGAGGGTGAGAAGATAAATTCTCAGACCGACTGTAACCTCGGGAATAAGTGGGATGGAGTAGTTAGCCATAACCACGATCACATTTTTTCCCTCGGGAATGAATATGGTACTCAATTGTAGTGTTGGCTGAGTGAATATCTGTGTCTAGGTAGTCAATAATAATAATAATAATAATAATAATAATAATAATAATAATAATAATAATAATAATAATAATAATAATAATAATAATAATAATAATAATAATAATAATATTCTACGTACTGCACCCATAACTGCAACCTAACGAACTGTTATAGGCCAATAGGGATCCCAGCATGTAGGACATTTGTCCAGAAGAGAGGTTGTTTAACGTTACAATTAATCTTCTGACATATATTTGCCGAACTTAAGCTCTCTTAAATCCTAACTGACTGTAGTGTAATCAGATCCTACTACATGTAATATAGAAGACATGCGCTTAACCAATTCTTCCACGTAGTCGGTTGCCGTAGGTTTAACTCCATTCTTAAGGTATTTTGCTACCAGAATTTTGGATCATGATCTGTTTACAGCGAGTGTAGAACCACCAGTAGGCTACAATGCAGGCTGCAGCAAAGGGGAGTAACGGAAAGTGACACAGGGGAAAGTCAACCTTGACCTCTCATTACGAGATGGTGAAGTGAGAACTGCACAATAGCTATCGATCTGAGAGGCAGGAGTGACATATAATGCCGTCCAATATCGAAGCTCTCAATATAATCTGTTCCTGAGACTGACCATATTAAAAGCTTGATTTGCATACACGAAACGCTTTGGAGATCGATAGTATTAAAACTTAGGCCTAGAAACTATATCGCCACTGTGGGCCAGGGGTAGCATGTTAGATTCCTATCTATTTCATCCAAATGTCACTCTTCGCTGTGCAACTGAAACAGAGCCATTCAGCATTCCCTAAAAAACTGAAGAAGAAATTAGGATCAAATATTTATACCATTATATACGTGTTTTCTCACTTCAGTATCAGGCGAATGCTGGGATACTACTTAACATATGGGTTATGGCAACTTCCTTAGCAATTCTGGACGTAGTTAATTGTAGTCAGTTCCAATACAGCTGGGCTGAGTGGCTGCGGTGGCCTTCTGAGCCCAGGTTGGTGGGTTCGACTCTGAAATTCGAAGGTGCTCAAATGCGCCAGCTTCAAATTGATAGATTTGCTGACAAGTAAAAAAAAAATCCGATACCACGGTGTCTTGGAAAACTTCAACTATTAAGACGTAGAGCTAACAAAATGATTATAATTACAAATACATGTACTAACTAATGCACAGATGGGCCTCAACACTGGAAGTATTCTGGAGTATCTTTGGTTCCTAACAGTGAATCAATAACAGTCACCGAGCTCGATAGCTGCAGTCGCTTAAGTGCGACCAGTATCCAGTATTCGGGAGATAGTAGGTTCGAAGCCCACAGTCGGCAGCCCTGAAAATGGTTTTCCGTGGTTTCCCATTTTCACACCAGGCAAATGCTGGGGCTGTACCTTAATTAAGGCCACGGCCGCTTCCTTCCAACTCCTAGCCCTTTCCCGTCCCATCGTCGCCATAAGACCTATCTGTGTCGGTGCGACGTAAAGCAACTAGCAGTAACAGTCCAAGTAGACAGTATACCAGTTTGTGCACAATTATACCGTAAAAGACAGGCTCTTTGTCTGTATGGTCAGCGTAGTAGGCTTCGATTCAGAGGGCACGGGGTTCGATTCACGGCCGGGACGGAAATTTTAACCATAAATGATTATTCTCCCTAATTCGGGGGCTGGATGTTTGTACTGTCTCCAACATTCCTTCTTCCTATATACGGCTGATTCCACCGACGCTTGTTGGAGGATCTGCCTTATGAACCAGGTGAGCCAAACATATACTCGGACAATCCCGGCACTAAAAGCCACGCGATAAATAAATAAAATATACCCTAGGCCTAGAAGATTAGACATTGACACGGAGCTTTGTTCATTTCTTCAGCTTTAATGTTTTCCTTTCGATTTATTCTTGTCATTGTTTAGTGTTGTATTTTCTGGCGATACTTTGTTTTTATACGGCACTATGTTTTCTGGTATTGGCTGGATCAAATTTGTTACTGTCTTTGACAGAGTTATGAGCGATGCTATAAATAGCATTCCTTATGCAGCCAGTCCCTGTAATGAATGGTGTTAAAATGTTGTTCATAGGCTTGGTCGTTGCGTGCATTTCAAAGGTGTTGTCAGAATGATGTACCGGGCGAGTTGGCCGTGCAGCTGGGGTGCACGGCTGTGAGTTTGCATCCGGGAGATAGTGGGTTCGAGGCCCACTGTTAGCAGCCCTGAAGATGGTTTTCAGTGGTTTCCCATTTTCACACCAGGCAAATGCTGGAGATGTACTTTAATTAAGGCCACGGCCGATTCCTTCTCACTCATAGGCCGTTCCTATCACACCGTCCCCATAAGACCATTTTGTGTCGGTGCGACGAAGGGCAAATTGTAAAAAATGGAATGATTTGTAACAGCAACTCCTGGCTCGGCGGGGAAAGCAACGGAACCCTAACTCACCATTTCCATAATATACATCTTCAGTGACGCTTAGGCGATCTATCACAACTAATCGTGGAACTGTTGAGAATCAAACCAGCCTCATTTACCTACCTACCTACCCACCTACCTACCTACCTACCTACCTACCTACCTACCTACCTACCTACCTACCTACCGACCTACCTACCTACATACATACATACATACATACTGCCCCTTTTTCCGGTAAAGCTCGTTTGTAAGCTGTCCTAATTTTGGAGGCATTTAACGGATAAGGGCTGACGACAGTACATGAAAGAGAACAATTTAAAAATAGGCTTGATATTTATTATAAGATATGCACAAGAATAATAAACTTAACAAACAAAATAATTCTCTCTAAAGTTATTTTTGACCCTCACGAAGTTATGATGGTTGAGTTTTACAAAATTAATTCTTAAGTCTTGAATAGCATGGTCGTACTGGACTATTCTGTATAGAATAAAGAAAAATTAGTCTTCCTTTGGCTATGTAGAATAAAATAAAGTGGATGAAGTCCATCATGAACATCCTGAATCTCAATGATATTTTAAAGCTTGATTTATATTGTATCTCTTTAAACATGAACAGAAACATTAAACTTCCTCTTAAACTGAGTGGTGGATAACCATGGTGTCCCTCTTTACTTGATCTGTAAGATTAAAAAAATGTACTTTACTTTCTCTCTTAATTAATGACAGTTTCTCAAATAACACACGTTGAGATTATTAACTCAATTATTTAACGCATCGAGGCTCATAAAATTTATTAAATGAATTAATTGTAGTTAATCATGTCGTTACATGAACTTAATAATCGCTAATGACATTTAACATAACAATTCTTTCTTGAAAATCATTAAATGAATTAATTGAGATTAATCATGTCCTTACATGAACCAAATAATCGCTAATTGTATGTTTAACATAACAATTCCTTCTTTTATATTACAAACTTTCTTATGCTTACGCTTTTAGAAAATTTTACGATCTTATTCACTTACACAAAATCGCGTTATAATATAATTGAATCTGTCACTAAACTTTGCATAAATTTATTCAACAGCAATCTCAAAGAAAAGAGCAACACACAGACAATTCTGGAATAATCTGATCCACCGTGCTGAACACGTGGTCAGAATAAGAACATTATTTCAAGAAAAAGCACTGTAAAAATTGTCAGTAACTATTTCACACACACCATGCACACATAGGATACTCGGATTTATGTAAAACTTTACACTTGGATCCTAGGCTTTATTTATATTTATGATTATTATAATAAAACAAGGTTGAATGGAATAGGCTGTTGACCTTCCTTTAAATTCAACATGTTCAATAACTGACATGATTCATGATAGAATTAGAATGATCACTTAACTGAACATTATCTTGACATTACAACGTCAATATCTTCAAAAATCCAAAATATTATTCAGAAGGCTTGGTAGAAAAATAATCATGCACATCGCCAGAGTTAACACTGATTATCGCCTGGCACGTGGTCAGTGAGTGTCGATAAATTATTGTTGTTCCTTAAACATAGAAATATATCTCAACACGTGCTCCACATTTAACTCGCAATGCATTGTAACCCGTGACTCATGTTTCAAAAATTCAATAAATATTCAGCAGGATTATCATTTTGAGCATAAGTTGCATATTCCACATAAAAAATTCTAACATTATTTATCACTCATGACCATTATAATTTCATTTAACCCGATCTTAAATTATTACTATTATTGTTCTTAGCAGTGATGTTTATATCTACCCTCAACATCTGAATTAATATTTAAATGAGATTACACAATCTGCATTATCGCGTGGCAATAGATGACACACAACCTAAATTTCGTCCCACAAAGTTTCATAAAATCTGAAATAATCATTTTAAATTCTTATTTATCCGAGATGTGATTGATTATTAACCATGATTTTAAATAATTGCACTGAAGTAGAAATATTCTCAGAAGACAAACTACTCTACAACTACTCTAATAGATCCCAATTCACACACTCTCATACTCAAAACTACCTTTATCAAGAGAAGATGAAACGTAAAAGATATCACTAAATTACTCAAATCTAATAGAAATATTATCTTACAGAAGGAGATAGTTACATTTTCTACAAAGATGGATAGGAAATATTATAAAAATGTACGTAAATTTTGCGATGAAGAACGACTCCTGGAACGGTCTGTTATGCTCCCATGATGAAAATATCCGCCACGCCTCCCTCCGATGTTAGTGGCACCTACATGCTCAGCACCACATGGCTGCTGTAGATTTCAAGTCCCACGTCGGATGAATCAATCCTCTTGAATGAAAAGTAGACATTCTGGAATTGGTGTTGTAATTATGCTGGTGGTAGCCCTATTATTTCTTCTAAAGCTATTTCTGAGCTGAAACTTGCACACAAATTTTTGAACAAGTTCGTGCTAGGCCAGACTGAATTATTCAAATATACACATAACTTATCTTGACTCGTAGATTTCTTGACACAAAAGGGGGTGTTCTAAGGAAAATACTGAGATTTATAACCTCTCCTTTGGAGGCATGGTCCTCGGAATAATTGTTATTGGTTTGTGTAGTCGTAATTGTGCCTCATAAAAGGTTCACATTGTTCTAGAAGTTGCATGAAGACGGGCGAGCGAACGCATGAGGCAGTGGGTTTAACCTTGGGACAGACCAGCTTATCAAGTGATTTCCACATGTTATCGATCGATGAGTTGGAGGAAAAATCAACACTTTTGAATTTCAACTCGTCGAACAGCTGGCTGATTGAGATAGCAGTCTGTCACGAGAAATAACTTGAAACTTTGCCCATATTGAACGAATGACACTGGCTATTTTTTGCTAGTTGTTTTACGTCGCACCGACACAGATAGGTCTTACGGCGACGTTAGGACAGGAAAGGGCTAGGAGTGGGAAGGAAGCGGCCGTGGCCTTAATTAAGGTACAGCCCCAGCATTTGCCTGGTGTGAACATGGGAAACTACGGAAAACTATTTTCAGGGCTGCCGACAGTGGGGTTCGAACTTACTATCTCCCGAATACTGGATACTGGCCGCACTTAAGCGACTGCAGCTATCGAGCTCGGTGTTGTTTATTAATTTAAGAATAATTAAATGAAATATGAAGGCTGATATACATTAAAAGTGTGTCCATGAATAAATAGTAACCGGGGTCAGGTACTCAACATAACGCTGGGGCTGGACGATTTCAGAAGGAGATTTTTGTTTATTTCAAGAAAATGCCTCAAGGTCTAATTAAAAGAAAACTATCCGGATGACTTCACGAGAACAACAACAACAATATCAATAACCTGGAAGTACATTTATTCGGTTCCATAAAACAACAGTGAGTTTAGCTTCCGATTTCTGGAACGTCTAGATATCAGGAACTGATCTCCGGACCTTCTTTTTAATTAAGGCTGTCCACTAACTGACAATCAGCGGAGGACAACTTACCCGGCCCCTTAATCGAAACTGAGTAATCTCCAATTCACATTATGGACCGATCACTATCATTCATTGAAGTTAAAGTTAAGATTAAATTAACGTGGCTGATGGCCAAAGCGATCCTTCACTGAAGTTAAAGTAAACATAGCTGATGGTCAAAGTAACCTTCCAAAGCAAGAGTACGATAATATTATAAGCTTACTGAATTTACACGTACCTCAAGTGCCAATGAATCAGTAATATAATATTAAACGCAACACTGTCATTTACCACACTAAACGTTCAAAAGTAAAACAGTATAATTTAAAGTAAATTAATGAAGTTAATTTACAAACCAGAAACAACAACATAGCTTCCAGGTTAACTTCAAGTTTAATACTTGGCTTTAATTGAACACACGCATGTCTATTTTACATTGATGAATACATTATCAATAAATATTTAGACTAACACCTGATGGAACAAGAAACTGATTAAATAAGTGGTTTTCAGAATATTGGTTAACTCTCTAGGACAGTTATTTGAACGTAACGTTATTCTGTCGTCATGCATTTATTTTGCTTCGAATCAGTTAGTTAATATATCGAGTATGACCTGTGATAAGAAATCCTGTGCTCTACAATAATTTTAACCATGCTATCGTTCTGTTATATCGTTAAATAGAACCCTAAAATAAAATATTAAAATCAACTCAACTCCTGGGTAGTCCATAATTATAAACAAGACACGGAGTTCAACTACATCCGCTTAAATGACCTTACTGAAACTGCAAACATGAAAAAATCATTAATGCATTATGTACAACGTGGCCATACATATTTGTTATCCCGTGGATTAATGGTATAGTGTTACTACGTTCTATGGAATTCCATGTGGAACCGACTCCCTGTACCAAACTAGGGAACTCTATATTCATCTAGGAGGAGTAAGCTAGCTACATCATTTCACCGGCCCTAATATGGCCTAGCTAAACCAGCAACACTCCTCAATCACTAACCTATGGTTCCACTGAATGGCACACTATCGACAATCCCTAACATCTAGCTAGATTTCACTCAACATGGACATGACAAATCCTAAATATCTAAAGACACCCTCTTAACTTCCACTAAAATAAATTAAATGCTCAATGGGAATACGAACTATCACTGTGTTATGAACACATCGAAACTGAATACTGAACTTCACTACCTCAAATGTTCGGTACTCTTATTGTGGGATAGAAATAAAAAATTCAAATAACCTCCAATTACTCTAACAATCTTTAAAGTTGTAACACGCCCTTGTTATATCGTTTATATTCCTGAAGAAAGGTCTGATTTGTATAAATGCGAATATCTCTTACCTCAGGCCAAAGAGGTTGACTACCTGGCTTATGTCCTCGGACGCTCCCGGCACTAAAAGCCATACCCCATTTCATTTCATTTCACCTGGCTTATACGTGAACAAACTATTTCCTCTCAGAGACCTTTAACAATCTATGTCCAAATAACTATGAAATACCTAACAATTTATCGCTCAGCATTATTGCAACCACGAATTAACTTAAGTCTAATGATATTCGTGGAATATGATACTCGTTTACTGGTATTACTTCGAGTTATTAGATGAAAAAATGATCCCTCTGGACATACGGTCCTACTAAAAATGTGGTCAAAAGTCTGATATCTGCACTTAGGATGTCCTTTATGTGCTGGTGTGATTTCTTTCTTTTCTTTTAACATTTTGACCATTTAAAGCCCCTAATTGGTCGTTTAAGTATGGTGTCTATGTAGCGACGCTCCTTTGAAAACGTGGAGTGATCACAAGACTTTTAACTACTGCTGAGGAAACAATTCGCTGTATTTACGGGTATGTGGTAAATTTTAACTTATAGGCTAGTATCACAGGCCATTCGGCAGTAGTTCTGAAGGCCATTGAAACACTGTGTTTACTGTAAATGTGTTGTGATTTATACGTGAAGTGTGTGTAAACAACTTTAATTTTGTTAGTTGTGTCCTGCAATTTAATATATGATCAGCATGGGCAGAATAAAAACATTTGGGAAAGAAAGTATTATCCCTCTCTTGCGAATAAAGTAAATAAAGCGTGTGGTAGTAAAGAATTGGAACGTTCACCATACATTGCTATTAGTACCTCTAAAAGGAAAATGTCATTCTTGGGGAAACAAATTGATGATTCTTTATATGTGAATAATGTGAATAGTGGTGCTGGATCATTGTAGATTTAATTATTCTGTCAGACATTTGACTGGTGTGAAAATGGGAAATCACGGAAAACCATCTTCAGTGTTGCCGACAGTGGGGTTCGAACCCACTGTCTCCCGAATACTGAATACTGGCCGTACTTATTCGACTGGAGCTATCGAACTCGGTGTGATTATGTAAATACTGTAGAAATTAGATAGGAGGAATGCAGGAAAATGTGGATTACCTACTCGATTATGTCTGGAGTGTAATATATCGATGGCCTAATTAGAAAACCTCGTACCTCCTACCCATTATTTCCCTAAAGCTAGTCACATATTTAGTCCATCAAAACAATTTTGGTTGGGTTCATTTTCCTATGCCGACGTATAAAGGAAAATGAACCTTGCCGAACCGTACTATAGGAATGTATGTTTGCGTGACGTATTTATGCACTCCTGCAGTATAATGTATTTAAGGTTAATTTTCCTTTACATAAGCATAGGAAAATGAGCACAACGAAAATTGTTATGATGGACTACATGTCCATATGTGGCTGGGAGGTGTAACCAGTCTTAAGAGAAATAATTGAAAGGAAGAACATTGGTAGATACGAGGTTTTCGAACTAGGCCATCGGTATGTACAGGCAGTCAGTCAAGTATGACCTATAAATTAGTGTAGAGGAGGTATAAAGTGAATGGTATTGTACCCATGCTGGGTAATTTAGGGCAACTATTACATAATTCGGTTTCACAAACAGATGTAATAGATGGAATTGTTGGATGAGAACCTTCAGAAGTCACTTACCAGGCTTGAAGTCTCGTCCTTTCTACTTTCATTGCGTCACCGGCTGAACTCATAAAGCATACGGACAATGGAATGTTCGAAAAATAAAATAGGCACTACATAAAACATAACGAAAGTAGGATTCTCTATAATGTGAGAGGAGTACACTAATATTATTAAATGAGAAGAATCTTCGTTGAAATATAGTTGCTAAACATTTTTTATACTGATAAAATCACACGGTTGGTACACAAGATGATGCCATATTACAACATATAAACAAAGAAATAATCAAGACTGAAGTTATAATTATATATAGTATGCCTTAACATCCTTTTAGTTTATTCACAGTTGTAGTTGTTGCTTGGCATACCTTAAATCATTTGATTAATACGCACTGATACGTGGATTTATTTATCTATAACAGTGATACTAAATGGCATCTATTACTTTAATAAGCTGATCAAAAATGGATATTAAATGGCATTCACCCTGTTAATTAATAAATTGTCATTAATTATCATTAATGATGTATTTAATTATCATGGTTGTGGGAAGTATACATTCCCACAAGTACTTTTCCTTTTAAACACGAGATTGCATCGCCGTATATCAAACACATGGTCTATTTGACCACGACAATTATATATCCTGGGTGTATCCTGGGTTTACCTAACAAATTATATTCAAAGAAAATTCAACCAACGCTGATATCAAACCCATCAACAAAAACACTTTGGGGATAATAAAACCAGTAAACACATTACATAGGAAAGATATCAAACATATAGCACACAATACATCTTGAAGATATAGCTCAATCAAGCCATAGTATCAGATTAAATTCTTCGTTCCAACATGAGTCGAACCCCGGTACTCCAGCTTCCGAGGTAAAAAATTTAAAACTCCTATCACGAGCTAATATAATGCGTAAAAATGGGAAGGGGTTTATCCTTCGCAAAATCATAAAATTATCCGCGTTACTCATAAGGTATCATTAGAATGAAGTTGATACTGCATTGGTAAATGAAAGAAAGTCTTGCAGATAAACGCTATGCTTGTTGGAAACAACACAATCTTCTCTCAGACCCTACAAGTCCTTACGTCGTAAATATGTCAACCATGGCAATAGCTGTGTGTCAGGCTCTGGTGCTACAAAAACACATTGAACTTCTCTTTTCTTTCTTTCTTTCTTTCTTTCTTTCTTTCTTTCTTTCTTTCTTTCTTTCTTTCTCAAAACCTCACAAGCTTCACCCTTCCATATCATACCACTGCATCTCAAATCCGTTCTATTAATTTACAGAGAAGACTCCATTCTTACAGGTTATCTAATTCTTATCGCATATCTATATAATTCACACAATACCTCGGTTTGAACATCTACAATGATCATTTATTATTATATGGGATTTATAAATACCCGAATCACCTTGAAGCAAACATATAGTTTATATTCAAATTACTATGAAATTCTTTACCAGATAGTAACATTACGATGAAGTTATAAATTTTGCTAAAGCGCTATTCTTCTCAAAATATGTGCTTCATATACACTAAGAATTTATGGGATCTGTATAATAATTCATGCAAATAAGCCTGATAAACATCAATGATTATCCTTAAATCACCTGAAAACCCTAATTAAAATAATAAATAATCTTTTCCCAGTCACACGCGTATAGTGTTCCCTACATTTAATATTATTGTTATAACATTCTAATATTTACAAAAATAAAAATTGCTACTGGCATGCAAATCTCGTGGTTTAATGTATTCAAATTAGGCGTACTTATCGAATGCTGGGTATGGTTTGCCGTCATCTCGAGGTGCACCTTAGATTTTTACGCCGTCATGATGAGTGTTCTTCTCTTTGATAGTTCTGGTTCCTCTCCATCCTAAAACGATCCATGTCTCGAACTGTGGTTTTCTTAGTTGAGTCTCTGGACGTCCCCTGTAGAAATGACTGCAGGCACTTAGACGCGATTCTTGTAGGCTCCAGATCTCGGGTTCGATGATCACTCACGAACATACAGGCAAAAATGGGAAATCAGTTACTAAGCACTATTTATGTACTTTTCAAAGGAATCTACTGGTGATAAGATCCACTAACAACTTTAAATAGATTAATGCAAATAGTGGCAAGTTTGTAGAAATCACTGTTCATTTCCCCATTAATCACACAGTATATCACCACGAGTGTCCATGGAGTATGTAAACGCTAATTTTATCAGGAATAATTCTTTAATTTTACTGAACGCCACCCTCGCTTAAAATGCTTTAGATCGGTCGCTATTAATTACTGAACGTAATTAGCTATCTCACTACCCATAAGTAACCTGATGCGTTTGTCCTTTCACCAATGATTGCATCATGAGCCGCAACTGTCTGTCGTTGATATTTCTATTCATCAATACTGTACATTATCTTGTACCACACGGCTTATTTCGCGATATTTTACATCGCACTGATGTGTTTTTCTTCTATGACACAACACTTCATACACTGATATCCAAGTTCACTCCTAACGTGTGAGTACTGCGGCTACACAAATGACAATGGGATACTGTATCTAAGTCCTAGTTCTACTTATAGCATCCGGACTGAATGGTCAGGAAGGAGGTAAACCACGCTCCTGCTCAAAATGAAGGTCCGGTAATCGGAATATTTCAGTGACGTGAAAACAATCAAATTATAGCTCGCAACCCCTACTTTCTACTGATCTCATATAAACCTGAAACGATCAGTGGATCATTCACAATCTCAAAAGCGTCCTTTTAGAAATTCACGCGTCGTGTTCATGCAAGACCTCCCAGTTTTTTCCACACGTTGTCAGATTTCAGCAGTCATCTTTAATCTGCGTACTACTGTATGACAGGCGTCATTACCGGTCCACTATTCAAGTATTGCATTTATATGCATCAACAATTAGCATTAAATACATCGTTTCGAATGGGACCTGACTCATAAATTTCCAAAAATTATCTCAGATAAAGGTGTTCTTCTTCTCTCTCTTTCTAGTAAATTATGGTGAAGTGGCACCAGTGAATGCGGTGTTGAATTAGTAAAGGACATTTATTTCTCAGGGGTTAACACACCTTAATTGAGCCCACTCTCCGACAACATTTCCACGCGTAGCGTCATCTCTCCTTCTCGCTCGCTCGAAAAGAGAGCACGATTTCAAGGTCCAGCAGTAATGCGCTATCCTTTTCTCGTTACAGCGCAGAAAACTGCTCCTTTCGGGCTGGGATATGGCAAATCACACCCCTGTTCGGCATGTAGACTGCTAATTACTACATTATATGTCACAGAATGTTGCGGAAAACGGCATACATGATTGACTAAACCTCCTAACATGCCTATGGCATGATGATGAACGGTCACAGTATGTAGCATGAGATGTATAGGGAAATGTATGAGTGCTGCAGAACTTTTTGTGGAATGATGATTTTGCCACCCCCACCAAGTGACTTTTTTTTTGCTATTTGCTTTACGTCGCACTGACACAGATAGGTCTTATGGTGACGATGGGATAGGAGAGGCCTAGGAAGTGGAAGGAAGCGGCCGTGGCCTTAATTCAAGTACAGCCCCAGCATTTGCCTGGTGTGAAAATGGGAAACCACGGAAAACCATCTTCAGGGCTACCGACAGTGGGGTTCGAACCCACTATCTCCCGATTACTGGATACTGGCCGCACTTAAGCGACTGCAGCTATCGAGCTCGGTACCAAGTGACTTGAATGCATATGCAGATATATTACTAAGTGCTCTTCAAGATGTTTCTGAACAGGGCATGAAACAGAAAACTGAGGAATCAATTTCTCTTAATGAGGATAGCATGGACATCACAGCTGCATTTGATGCTTCTTGATAAAAGCGTGGTCACACATCAATGAACTGTGTTGTGGCACGCACACCATTACATTGTGGGAAAAATATGAATGTCTAGCTAAGGTTTCCAAGGCTGCGGAGCAGGTTCAAAACATGAATGCCATAAAAATTATGATGGAGAGTGAGGGTGTGCTTACTATTTATAAATGTTCTTTCAGCTGTCGTGGAGGTGTTCGTTATTTGAACTATCTGGGTGATGGTGACTCACAGGGATTCCTAAAACTGAAAGAGGCAAATGTTATGGGTGTGATGTAGAGATTAGAAAGATGTAATGCTGTGATCAAGTGCAGAAAAAGATGAGGAACAGTACAAGAAATATTAGGAAAAGGGTAAAAAGTTGGAAGATGGTAATATCCTTAGTGGACGAGGGCATCTGACTGACACTGAAATTAAACTTCTGCAACATTATTATGGTCTTACTATTAGGAGACATGCACTAGAGAAAGATTTTACAGAAATGAAGAGAGCGGTGTGAACCACTTAATTTCATAAGCTATCCACTGATCAAAATCCTGTACATGGAATTTGGAATAGGTAGCAAAAAGCACAGGTAACAGGAGATGATTGTAATCATAAAGAAATCCATAACTGTATCGTTAGAAATAAAACCAGATTATAAAGAACTCAGTAATCCAAAGCTTCTGGCTAAATGTATATATATGGCCTTCCTCAGAATCCGAAAGTTTGAACCATTGCTTGTGGGAAAGGGTACCGAGAAGTGTTTTCTTTACGAATAAGGACTTCAAAAATGGCAGTGTTTCATGTTGTTATTGTTTCAACAACGGTAGTGTTAAAAGAATGAAAATTATGGAAAAACTTGAAATCACATCAGGGAAGAACATGGACAGGGACCATCAGATAGAATATAGATTTACAGCGAGTTATGGAAGAAAAGCACTTTATGGGGTGACCAAAGATGCTAGGTTGAAGATTGAGGGCTGGAAAACGGAGGAAAGAAGATGAAGAGACCAAAAATGATAATGATTATGGTCCTGAAGAGTTTTAACTCAATTGGTATGTGAAAAATTTACATGGTTTTAGTTTTTGTATTTTCCCAGAACTTGTTTTATTCCTATTATTTTAGGTACACTTTTCTCAAAAACTTTATTTTTTATGCAGGTCTGAATTTCTCTGGTTCTTAACAGGATTGTCAACAATACAGACGGTGAAAGATATGATGGCATTATCCAAAATTAAGTGTAGAAGAAAAGAAACTTTCTAAAAATATGCTTTAGCACATATTACTCCTGAAACATGAATTTCCTGAAGGACCATTTGTTCCAGAGTAAATGCAAAATGGATTTCTATTTTTTGTAGTAAATTGGATTTTAAGTACACGTACTGGGCATTATTTGTTGATGTAACTAAATATTTGCTTATTATGTAGGATTTTGCGAATAAAATAAGAAATATTTACAAATATTAATATATTTTGAAGTCTATATTGGGAAAAATATAAACATTCATGCACTTAAACTACCCTCTGAGTCTCAGAGGCCTCGATCGGCTCGTTAAAGGCTACCGAATTCTCTCTCTCTCTCTCTCTCTCTCTCTCTCTGTGTGTGTGTGTGTGAGTGTGTGTGTGTGTGTGTGTGTGTGTGTGTGTGTGTGTGAGTGTGTGTGTGTGTGTGTGTGTGTGTGTGTGTGTGAGTGTGTGTGTGTGTGTGTGTGTGTGTGTGAGTGTGTGTGTGTGTGTGTGTGTGTGTGTGTGTGTGTGTGTGTGTGTGTGTGTGTGTGTGTGTGTGTGTGTGTGTGTGTGTGTGTGTGTGCGATGCCCAGCCAAATATGCGGCACCCAAATAATTGAAATTTTTTACGTATGTGGATGGAAATGCGTCAAGTGCACTTCGAAGCCGGAAGTTTCATCTCTGCGTTTCTTGGGAAGTTATGAACGAATAACTGGCTGCAAACGTATGTTGGTATATGGCAATCCAACGTGCTGTCACCAGGATAACGTACATAATCAATGAGCTATTTTAAGTCAATGGCGTAGGAAGCCATTTTCGGTCCTCGACACGAGGAGCCATATTCAGTCCGTGAAATACGGAAGTGTTCGTCTGTGTGTATGAGGTCGATGCCTAGCCCTATGGCACGCAGAGTTCTGAAATTTTTAACACAGGCGTATTCATTTTATAATTCCTTACGCAGTAAAAACCTGCTCTCAATAATTATATTAGTTTCAATCGTTTTATATTTATTTACTTCATGTTTACCCGGGATTCATTTCATACACTTAAAATGTTACAGAATAGAAAGATTTCGGTATACCAGCAGTAAAACTTGAACCGTACTTTCTTTCAACTAACTCATTCTTATATTTTACTAGCAAGTAACCGCGGCTTTGCCCGCGTTTATTGATTCAACCGTTAGATGTTTTAAAACAATTTATTTAAAGCAAAATTAAAAAAACATTATATTAATTAACACACACAGGTCTTACATAAATTGACTGAATTATATTATTTTGTTTTCAATTATATTGTTTCTAAATGAGTTTATGTATGAAGACGAGCACAAATGTCCAGCCCCCAAGCTAAGGAACTTAACCAGACGCGATATAAAATCTGCACGATCGAACCCGGAGATCTTTGAAACAAAAACCACTAAGCTGACTATTGATACGTAATAATAATAATAATAATAATAATAATAATAATAATAATAATAATAATAATAATAATAGTAATAATAATAATAATAATAATAATAATAATAATAATAATAATAATAATAATAATAACTGAACCGGGGGTAAACCTTCAATTGTAATCAACCTGTCAGAAACTTTTAAATATTTTCTCTAGACAATTAAAATTGGGCGTGTATACAGGAATCCAGCCTATCAGAAAAGAGTTCTTTAAGCTTTCCCTTAAACATACTCTAAAAGCAGCGTGCTTTAGGGCCGTATGGTCTGAATTGCTCGAGTTATTGTGAGTGTGGCGTGTCCATAGGGAGGCAGAGGCGCGACCTGCGTGAGGAAGGTCCTGCGACTCAAGGTAATGGCAGAAATTTCACAGATATATGATATATCTTGCAGATAGCGTGAGGGGAAGGTTTCAATTGTTGTTTAATGTAAGTTTCTAAATTTGGTGGTTTAAACGTAGTTTTTCCGGCGGTCTGAGGACACTGTTCCACTCCCTACTGGGAAATATATAATGTAAGGGAACAAAGAGTGATTACCCTCTGTCTGTTCCCATTTAACTTGGCATGGGGTGAATGTAGTTTTCAAAACCCCTAAATTTCCTAAAACTTACTTGGCATTAAAGTTTCTCATTTAGTCAACCCGGTGTAGTATAGGGATTAGCCTCTGCATCTTTGGGCCATAAGCCCACTTAGGGTTTTAACTATTTCTAGAAGGAGTGCAGGTGTTCCGCCTTTTTGCATTTTATTTATGGCCGGTTAAAACCAACCTTTTTCTTTTGTCATTAAGGCCACTTAGTATGGGTAATCATGCCCCCGTTTATTCTTTAATTGTTTCTGGTGTTAGTTCCCTTTGGTGACAGTGAATTATATAACTATTGAGCAATTGATAAGTCCACATCGGGGCAACTGTTTTATACATTTCCATTTATTTAGGAACAACCTCCTGTATTTACAGGCTGCCACTAAGTACAAGGTAAAACATATCAAATTTTCTGTACAGATCTATTAATTGAAGAAAATTCTAAATTATGAAGGAACAGTATAATTAGTGCGGCGTTTCAGAGATGTAGCTGTTGAGGTGGTGTCTCTGGATCTTGATGGAGCCTCGGAGGACGAGAGTCGCAATTTCGGGGATGAGCTTCATTGGGAGTTGGAAGCGCTTCCATGTGGCGACGAAGTGACGGGGTATGGTACCGCGAGCTCCAACCATTATCCCCAAATACTGTAATTGAGTCCTACCGATAGGTTATAAGGAGAAATTGGAGTGCGCCATAAAATCCAATGCCTGTGCGAGGCGGGACTACGACATTTTCGGAGTGCAGACTCCTATGTTTTGTAAATGATTGGAGAAAAACATATTTTTGTAAAATATTGTTGCTGCAAGAGCAATAAGTTTCCTATGTAAATCAACCAAACTGTTAACAATCGTCAATTTTGTACCTCATTTTCGGACTTCTAGGTCCCTGTTATTGCTAGATCTAATGAGCTCATTATTATTGTTCTTATTCATTCAGATTTTTATTTATCAATTTTTAAACTAGATAAAAGGAAAACAAAGTTAGAAAACTTATAAATTGTTGTATTAAGTTCTGCTCTAGTTAATTCCTTGTTCAACTATTCATACCAGGAGATACTTATCCCTCGCTGATCCACGTTATTTTCTTAACAATAATAATAATAATAATACCCGTGTGGGGATTTACCAGTTACCTCCATCGGGCGCGTCCCATTGGAATCGGGGAAGCTCGCTGGCTCTGCCGCCAGCAGAGTCAGCGGGTAGTAGGGAAATAAAATACCACCGTGAAAAAAAAAAAAAAAGCTGGTCCCTTGCCAGGGTTACGGCGAAGACTGGTAAATGACCAGAAGCCAGAAAACATCTTGAGGCAACCTTTAGGGCTAACAACCCTAGTTGTAAAAGGATGGGTACCCGTCCAAAGCAAAGTCAAGTCAAAAAGCATGATGGCACAACATTTCAAGAAACATACGCCAGGGGGTAAATCTTCGGATAAATCCCTCGTCGTGAATGCCACGGCGCACGAGTCTCATTCGGATTCTGGGGGAGACTCGACATCATGCAAGAGACGAGTCGGAGCGTCTCGGTGTACCCCGAAGAGTCAAAAACTCAGGCCAAAATCTAAAACCTTTCTAGCAACTTTCAACATAAATTCACTTACACAAACTGGCAAGCTGAAAACCCTCACCAAAGCTCTTCACGAAAATCAGATATCCATAATGGCCTTACAGGAAACAAGGTACCCAGATGAAGAGGTTTTTGAATCCGAAGGCTACCGATTTTTCAAGAGCAAAGCGCAAAGAGAAATCCTCAATGGAGGTGTGATGCTTGGAACCGCGTTTGCTGTTAGAACCAAGATCCTTAAAAAGGTTGCAAATTTCGAACCTGTGAATGACAGATTGTCTATACTCACAATTAAATGGGCGAACAAAACCTATACCCTAGTTAACGCACATGCTCCTACAAACGATAAGAACAAGTCTGATCCAGACGAAGTTGATAATTTCTGGGACCTACTGGATGAAAAATTAAACAAAATCCCCAAACACCATGTCAAGCTTCTTTTGGGAGACTTCAATGCCCAACTAGGTCGTGAACAGAAGTACAAGAAAGTTATAGGAAATTACCCTGCTCACAAAATAACCAATCCCAACGGCAAAAGACTGGTGTCCATTTGCGAAAATCACAACCTGCAGGTCATGTCGACCCACTTTCGCCATCTACCCAGAAAGCAAATGACTTGGCGTTCTCCCGTCCAAGATCTCGGAGAGTTCCAAATTGATCATGTTGCAATTTCCAGGAGAAACAGCCCTGAGATTATGAATGTCAAAGTAAAGAAAGGCATCAATGTGGCCTCAGATCATTATATCTCTCTTATCAAATTCAAACCAATTCCCGCAAACACAAGGAAGACAACTAAACAGATCACACTCTTCGACAATGATAAACTTCGGCAAAGGGTCAAGGAGTTCCAGGAGAAGGCTAGACCAAATGACTGTGACTTTAACAACGCCAAAAGTCTCCTTGTTGAGGCCGAAAAAGACGTTGCAGAAATCAAGAGAAGCAAGAAGCATGCCTGGTAGAATAATACCTGCGAATCAGTCCTCCAAGAAAGACTCAATGCGTGGAAACAGTACTACTCTACGAAATCAGAAAATGATTGGGAAACATACAAAATCCAACGTGCCCAAGCAGCTAGGGTGTTCAGAACTGAGAAACGTAAATACGAAAAATCTCTCATTGAAAAGATAGAACAAAACTTTAGAAAGAATGAAAGCAGAGAGTACTACAGAGCCTTCAAACGCAAACTCACTGGCTATAAACCAGCATCTCTATGCTTTGAGCGAAAGGACGGCACACTGGAGACGTCAAATGAAGAAAATTGCAGCATTCTGGCAGATTACTTCAAGAATTTACTTAATTGCTCTAAACCGCAAAGCACCATTGAGACCAAGGAACCCTTACTCAGGTACCCAGATTCCAGACCACCCGACAGAGATGAAATCAAGCGCCACATTGCCCGTCTCAAAAATAACAAAGCGCCGGGGGAAGACTCAGTAGTAGCAGAACTATGGAAATATGCCCAAGAGGAATCACTTGATATCTTGCAAAAGCAAATAGAAGAAATTTGGAACAAGGAGACCCTACCCGAAGATTGGAAAATACCTTTTATCCATCCATTACACAAAAAAGGCAGCATGAAGAACATCAACAACTACAGAGGAATATCTTTGCTACCCGTGACTTACAAAATTCTATCACTTGCCATCCTGGAGCGTTTGGAAGCACAAGTCGAACATCAAATATGTGAATACCAAGGAGGGTTCAGAAAAGGTCGCTCAACAGCTGAACAGATTCAAAATCTCAAAACGATCATCAGATATTGTACACTAAGTTCCAAGCAGTATGTGTCTGTCTTTGTGGACTTTAAGAAAGCGTACGATTCCATTGACCGGGAAGTCCTGCTAAACACCTTAAATGAATTTGGAGTTGATTTGAAACTGCTGGCATTAATTAGAGCCACCCTGACCGATACAAAATCCAAGGTGAAGTTCCACGGATGTCTCTCGCATTCCTTTGACATCAAAACAGGAGTCCGACAAGGTGATGGGCTATCCCCGATACTCTTCAACTGTGTTCTTGAAAAGATCATCAGAATCTGGCGGGTGAGATTACAGGAAACCAACTACAGTCCATTGAGAATAGGAACCAAATCCAAGGAGATCGCAACAGACTGCTTAGCATTTGCCGATGATATTGCTGTTCTCTCAAACGACATAGAAACCGCTAGAGCTCAAGTTGAAATTTTAAAGGAAATTGCCGAACAAACTGGTTTGCAGATATCGTTTGAGAAAACAGAAGTAATGACTAACATCAAAGAGGCTCCACCAAAACTTCATACAAAATACGGGGACATCACCCGAGTAGACAAATTCAAATACCTGGGTGAGATCATCATGAAAAATGGACTGGACAAGGAAGCACTTCAGGAGCGAGTACGCAAACTGGAAATAGCCTACCAAACATCCCGCACAATGTACAACAAAAAATGCCTTTCCCAAAATACCAAGATACGTCACTATGAAACAGTTCTGAAGCCAGTAGTTCTATACGCATCCGAAACCCTGTCTCTAAATGCCAACAAAGGACTCCTTGAAGAACTGGAGAAAAGAGAACGCAAAATTGTGAGAGGAATCTTGGGATCAAAGTACAGAAATGGAATCCATCAAAAGAGATCCAACAAGGAAGTCTACAGCAAAATAGAGAAAATTACCGACACAATCAGAAAAAGACGGGCACGATTTTATGGTCATCTGAAAAGAATGGACGGAAGTGAGTTAACTAAAGGAATCTTTCACTTTTTTGATTCAAACCCCAAAACCACAATTCCCTGGTTTAGAAATACCAAAGAAGACCTGCAAATGCTACATATCTCAGCTGAAGACGCCCTCAATAGAGATCTCTTCCGCAAGAAAATATTGACGAACGGGCTAAACTGAGACGAGCAACCGAAGAGAAGACACGGTGCCCCTTGGACAGAGGAGCGTAAGCAGGCCCACTCACAAAGAATGAGGGAAATTTGGGCTCTAAAGAAGGCCAAGTTCAGTGTCAAATGCAACAAGACTTAACGTGGTCCTTGATGGCCCCAGCGAATTATATATAATAATAATAATAATAATAATAATAATAATAATAATAATAATAATAATAATAATAATAATAAACATAGGTGTTAGAACCAGTTACATGGTCATCAACTTAAACTGCATGCCATATTTCCAGCCTGATATCGTCCATACTAGTAATCTGTACTTTATTCATGTCCCATATTCTAATCAAGGACGGGCGAATCTCTATACTTAGATGCAATGTCTATCAGCGACGTGCGAGCGAGCCGCGCCAGGTGAGCAATCATGAGCAAATAAAATGCGGGATACCAACTTGATATTTAATTTCACAGTCATTGCTTTAATTTCCAGTTTTTCATTTCGCGAGCGCTAACACGTGTTCAGGAGTAGCAACAGGTCGCTCGCAGCACCTGCTATTTTTTTTGTCAGTAACGGCTCTAGCATAAAAGTTCATCGTAACAGTCACCTCTTGAGAGATTTTCATTATTCAGAACATTCCTACAGATACTTAGATTCGTCAAATCATGTCTTTCGAAAGTAGCGTATTATTATTATTATTATTATTATTATTATTATTATTATAGATGGCTTTATGATTTTCAGCGTTCACCCTGCAAGCCTCTGTTAATTTACTGAACGCCTCCATAATCCTCTATTTGTCGCTAGGTCTGTGGCCTCGTTTAGTACCATACCTCATGTCTTTAAATCATTAGAAACTGAATCTAACCATCGTTGCCTTGGTCTACTTCTACTTTCACCATCCATGTCTGACCCATTATTTTCCTTAGTAACGTATTCTCCTGGATACGCCTAACATGACCCCCACTACCGAAGCCAGTTTATGCGTACACCTTCACACATCAAGTTCGTTCCTAACATAGCCTATAAACATGTATTCATTTCGAGTACGCTCCTGACATTATCCTTCTGTTTTTACAAATGATCATTAGATACTTTCTTGTCAGTTACTCTTAATTTATGAATAATATATACTGGGTCGACCCAGCTTCCACTTCCGTACAGCAAAGTTTGTCTGAAAACAGACCAGTGTAAAGATAGTTTCATCTGAGGGCTGAACTTTTTCTTACAAACATCTGCCACTGTTATGTTAGTAAAATTCCCTAAATCAACTCTGACTGGAAGTAGGTTAGGGGGCCCGCCATTATTACCCTCTAGGGTCGGTGAAATGAAATGTCGTATGGCTTTTAGTGCCGGGATATCCCAGGACGGGTTCGGCTCGCCAGGTGCAGGTCTTTCTATTTGACTCCCGTAGGTGACCTGCGCGTCGTAATGAGGATGAAATGATGATGAAGACAACACATACACCCAGCCCCCGTGCCATTGGAATTAACCAATTAAGGTTAAAATCCCCGACCCGGCCGAGAATGGAACCCGGGACCCTCTGAACCGAAGGTCAGTACGCTGACCGTTCAGGCAACGAGTCGGACTCCAGGGTCGTTTTTTCCCTCGGACGATGGAGTCAACTGGGGTGATTACCTACAAGTAATATTCGACCAGGAACCAACTCGGGTGCACCAAAATTAGTACTAAATTCATTCCAGGGGCAAAGGTGACCGATCAAAGACATAACCAGTCAGTCACTGCAGGCAGACTGCTCAGTACAGTTGACTGATTGCTCTCCTTGAAAAGTCAAGGTTTCGAGCGAGGTCGGTTAGAAGCAGATTTAGGAACCCATTTTCTAGGCAAAATTTCTGCAATCAAGCGTCTTCTAAACTATCCAGAAATTAAAATATGCCAAACATTTATTTTTATTGTGAATTACAAGTAGCGAGATTACTTAACTTTCCTGTTCATTTAACTTTCTCAGAGGTCTTTATACCGTTGTTTCGTGTTAACTCGCAGTAAGAAACATGAATTACAGGATGGTGGTAAAAGTTTATTCCGTGAAACTCCTCTAGTAATTAGAATATTACTTGTTAAAAAGATGCTATTTGTTCGGGGCGTCGACCTATGAAGATCTTTTGCCCCTACTTGCACCATATGTGAAGAAACTGCGTGTAGTATGTAAACTGCGGAAGTGTAAAGTGCGGAATGTGAGGAAAGGAACGTTAAAGACGACACAGACATGCAGTCCCCACGCCAGGGGTATTAATCATTTAAAATTAAAACCCCTGACCCGGCCGGGAATCGAACCCGGGGCTGCCGGGTGACAGGCAGATGCGTTGAACCCTACACGGCGGGGCCGGACAAAATATTACCTTAGTGACCTCCGTAAATGTCATTCATGCTTTCCAATGAAAAGCTCCGGAAAAATTGCTAAACAATATCTCTCCCTCCATCAAATGAACTTTACAAGGTCTGAATTAAATTAATGTGAATCAGTTCTTCTTCTTTTTCTTAATCTGCTTACCCTCCAGGGTCGGTTTTTCCCTCGGACTCAGCGAGGAATCACACCTCTACCGCCTCAAGTGCAGTGTCCTGGAGCTTTAGACTTTGGGTTGGGGGATACAACTGAGGAGAATGATCAGTACCTCTTCCAGGTGGCCTCACCTGCTATGCTGAACAGGGGTCTTGTGGAGGGATGGGAAGATTGGATGGGACAGGCAAGGAAGAGGGAACGAAGCGGCCGTGGCCTTAAGTTAGGTACCATCCCGGCATTTGCCTGGAAGAGAAGTGGGAAAACACGGAAAACCACTTCCAGGATGGCTGAGGTGGGAATCGAACACATCTCTACTCAGTTGACCTCCCGAGGCTGAGTGGACCCCGTTCCAGCCCTCGTACCACTTTTCAAATTTCGTGGCAGAGCCGGGAATCGAACCCGGACCTCCGGGGATGGCAGCTAATCACGGTAACCACTACACCACAAAGGCGGACATGTGAATCAGTTCTGCGAGTGAAAATTTCGTCAGATTATCTGGTGCCTTAATTTTCTAATATTATATCCACACACTTTACCTTCCTTAGTTCAACTTTTCCTCGGACTCAGCGAGGGATCCCACCTCTACCGCCTCAGGGGCAGTGTCCTGGAGCGTGAGACATTGGGTCGGGGATACAACTAGGGAGGATGACCAATAACTCACCCAGGCGGCCTCACCTGCTTTGCTAAACAGGGGCCTTGGTGGGTGATGGGAAGATTGGAAGTGATAGACAAGGAAGAGGGAAAGAAGCTGCCTTGGCCATAAGTTAGGTACCATCCCGGAATTTGCCTGGAGGAGAAGTGGGAAACTACAGAAAACCTCTTCCAGGATGGCTGAGGTGGGAATTGAGCCTACCTCTAGTCAGTTAACCTCCCGAGGCTGAGTTGACCCAGTTCCAGCTCTCGTGCCACTTTTCAAATTTCGTGGCAGAGCTGGGAATCGAACCCGGGCCTCCGGGGGTGGCAGCTAATCACACTAACCACTATACCACAGAGGTAGGATTTTCATGACCACATTTTAATTGAAATAGAATTTCAGATTATTAGGTCGTGTCGAGGACATGTAGTAAGTGCCGAAGGGAAGTTCAGTATCAAACAAATAGTGCCCAGGTGTCACTGGTGCGAACCTAACTTACAACGAGCATTAAATTTTCACGACCGCATTGCAATCGAAAAGGACTTTCAACCTATTAGGTCGTGTTACGTACATTTAGTACGTGTAGAAGAGATGCTAAGTACAGAACAAAAATGGCCAACCGGACACCAGTGGAATCCGAACCCACAACCTCCCGATTTCGCGTCGGTTGTTCCATCAATTGAGCAATGGTGGCCTAGGTCATCCTTGTTTTGTTGGAAAGGATCTAAGCTACAGGTCTGGCACTACTGCTATCACCCGGTGAACGAGCGACTTTGAACGCACTCTATGGTGTGATGACAGTAGTGCCAGACCTGTAGCTTAGGTCCTGTGGGTTCGGATCCTACTGGTGTCCGGGTGGCCATTTTTGTTCTGTACTTAACATCGCTTCTACACGTAATATTGTACGTAACAGGACCTAATAGGTTGAAAGTCGATTTCGATAACTTACAATTGTCGGATTTCGAGACCGATCCTCTCTTGATTGAGCTACAGTGGCCTCGGTCGAACTTAATCTGTTGAGCTGGAGGTCTGGCACTACAGCCAGCAAAACAGTAGTGCACGCTAATCGCCCGCTGTGAGCCATTAGAATTGAAATGATCGCTTAGCAACAGAGCACGAATGACCGAAGCGACTCGAACTCAAACCGGAGAGTATCCAGCGCGAAGTATGAATGTTGTGGGCTCGGTTCCCACCGATGTTGCGTTGGCTATTTTTGTTTTGCGCTAAACATCACTAGGAATCGACAAGACCAAATAAACTAAATTATATTTCAAATGTGCATTATACCTTCCTTGGAGGTTGGATTATATTAATTTACAGGCACTTCCATAAACTATGATTCAGTAGAAGATATAGGTTTACAGTGAGTTATCCTCAGGTTTGTCAGTAGAATTGCCGGCCAGCCTAGAACTCATTTCCCGTCGCAGTTTTTCTCTTCAACTGCCGACGAACGGTGGGATGCTACATAGCGCACGGTCTAAATTCAAGTCTACATAAAAGTACAGACATCAAAAATGTCGATAGATTCTAATTTTTATACATATAACTCCCCTCCCTCATGGCGCAACAGCCCCGATGGGCCATGGCCTACCAAGCGACCACTGCGTAGCCCGAAGGCCTGCGGATTACGAGATGTCGTGAGGTGACCACGAAGGATCCTTTCGGCCGTTATTCTTGGCTTTCTAGACCAGTCCGCCATCTCACCGTCATATAGCTCCTCAATTATAATCGCGTAGGCTGAGTGGACCTCGAACCAGCCCTCAGATGTGGGTAAAAATCCCTGACCTTGCCGGGAATCGAACGCGGGTCCTCCAGGTAAGAAGCAGGCGCGCTACCCCTACACCGCGGGCCCGGCTATGTACATATAGGCCTATATGCAAACCATTTCAATAAATGCAAATTCCAATAAATCAGCTGTCATAGGTCCCTCACATTTAAAATTCTTAAATGTTCGTTCCTTTTTGTTTTGTTTTTTCGTTAGTGGCTTTACGTCGCACCGATACAGATAGGTCTCACGGCGACGATGGGATAAGAATGGCCTAGGAGTTGGAAGGAAGCGGCCGTGGCCTTAATTAATGTATAGCCCCAGCATTTGACTGGTGTTAAAATGGGAAACCACGGAAAACAGTGAGATTCGAACCCACTATCTCCCGGATGCAAGCTCACAGCCGCGCGCCTCTAACCGCAAGGCTGTTCGTTCCTAACATGAAATACCAACTAACCACGTGTTCGAGCTGACAAAGCTCCAAAATTCGAAAAAGTGAAAAAATCTGGAGATGCGTAATGCAGTATTGTCAGTTGTACAAACAGTATTAAAAACACAGTACCGATTTTCATGGTATTTCAGTCATTTTTTAACGAAGTGAATGTGATCGAACCTGTTTATGACTCAAATATATATACATTGCCAACTGCTGAAAAAAACTGATAATTTTGAACTATTTGTGTCGTCGATAGTATGATATCAGGAAAATTTTTCTGTTTCTAGCGAATTTTTAAATAATAAAATTTGTCACGCAAGTGCAGTAACAAATACTTGGACTTATTTTTTGGATATTAATTCCCTGTCTCGCGATATGGTGTCAGGTATGACTTCATCACCTGTAAACATGGTTGACATGTACTCTCGTAGTCACATGTAGTGCACTATTCAATGTTTTATATCTCTAATAACTGTATAAGAACGTGTTTTTTTCTCGCCTCATCTCGCTTCTCGCATCTTGATGAGTATATCTAATGGCATTTAAGAGTTCCTGTGTTTGAACTGCTAACCGCCCGCTTCTTTACGGTAACCCAATCTTTCTACAGCAAATTCGCTTATTGACTACTACACTTACCTAATGGGTATATATCGCCGTGGACTTCTTTGTAGACCTCCTTATATTCGATAGTTCTTCCGCACACACTTCAAGATCTATTGTACATGATGTAGAGACCAGTGGGGAAACCGCATTTTCTTCGATTTGCTTAATAAAAATCGCCACAGCTCTGACACCGTTCAACACAGATTAGTGTTCCCTACACCTAAATGCTCTATACAGTTATGAAGTTCGCATAAACATCTCCATTTTTCTTATTTGACATTAACCAGCACAAATATAGAGACACACCTACAGGGGACTTCATTTTATAATAAGTATTGAATGAGAAAGTAATTTATGTTTAGTTCCATGAAATTTTCAATATGTTAACTCATTCTACAAATCTACTTTTCCATATTCTTGTGTGTCTAATGGAAATTAATAAGTACGACCGGCTAACTAGTGTAGTTCGTTACAGCCTAGATGAATAAATATCTGACCGTGGGGACTCGGGACGAGGGTTCCCAGATACCTGAAATCAAAATACGGGACAGATGTGCGATCGAGGAAATCAATGGCCTTGAATTCTACTAGTTATAAACTTCGTTTCAAAATGACACGCTTATAGTGTAGTGTATTACTGCATGCCTTAACATCTATACATAGACTGAAACTTACAGTACCGAGCAACTTGCTCGCACGGTTTGGATCATGTAGCTATGAGCTTGTATTCGAGAGACGATGGAATCGTTCCCCACAGTCGGTAGCCCTAAAGAAGTTTTTCCGTGATTTCCCACTTTACATCAGTAAATGCTGGGGCTGTAGCCTGCCTTAAGGCCACGGTCGATTCGAATCCTAGCCCTTTTCTATCCCATCGTCACCGTAATACGTGCTTCTGTCGGTTTGACATAAAATAAATAGAAATAAAACGCAGTTTATTTGATTATTCATACCAGTTCTTTCAATTTCAATATATTTTCATTTCTCTGAAGTGCGGATAACAGTTTCTTGTCACTCTTAGCAATTTCATAAAAATCTCTGCATGACATTGAAGAAAAATTTACAGAAATGAACAGCTCAGACCTAATCAAGTCAACAGAACATATTTCTCATAGCTTACAATTTCACACTAATATGCGGTGGACTCGGTCTACCTTAAGTAGCTGTCCGCTATTACGCGCGTTTTTCGCCAGGATGGACAACCTGGGGTATTTCTCTCAAGGTTCAAAATGTGGGATAATTGCGATCTCGGATAGGAACTGTCTGGGATGCGGGACATTTATCACGAATACGGTACTGTCCCGTAACATCCGGGATGTCTGGCAACCCTGCTCGGGACAGTAACTTCTCTGTTACGCTCAGTAAAGTATTTTCATGGTGAGATTACTGAACTGCGATGTCTCATAAGTATTAGCAGGACTATTGAACGCAATGGCCTTAGTGAGAAGCCATTGAGAACTCCTCTAGCTATCCTGCATTCATTATTATCATTTTGATGCATTTCATATAATCTCACCAATACTGGTAGGTTCTCGGCTATACTGTGATGGGAAAGGGCTGCGGTTGAAAATATAATGGTCATGACATATGAATTAGTCTGTTGATGGTGAAGTTCAGTCACAATTTATCAAATGAAAACCTACCAATATCTGTTCCGAACGCTGAAGTCATTTCGCTATCTTATTATGATGTTGATTGCTTTTTTAAAAGGCCATCGGTCCTATCTTCTTCTATTTCTATTATTAGTATCGAATAATTTACTAAACATTTTCAATAATAATCTACAGCAAACACAATACAATTATTGAACAAAGCGTACAATAAAATCTAAATATAAAACACAATGCTATTGGTCAGAAATCGTTGACAGAGTGAGTACATGACTCATGAGATTCAGCAAGTAATGTTAAATATTATCCTACTTTAATGTTTATGTTGAAGCATTCACAGTATCAAACACTAACTACGTATTTTATTTAGCATCCACCTCTGTATGCAAATAGCAAATCTCGTTGTTAATGGAAGTTAAACTCTAACACAAACACAGTATCACAATCCTGGTTTGCATGTTAACCAAACCATAAAGACACCTGTGTATTATATTCATCTTTGTTTGCTTGAACTGCTCCTCACCTGGGAGAGCTCTCCGGTTGCTATGGAAACTACCCGTATTTACTCTCCCTGGCCGCAAGTAGCTCTGTATTTATCACATACAGTAGACTGCTTTGAGCTTTATAATGCGCCTACCTTATACAGAGTGTCATAACTATACTGACAAAAAATCAGGGTCGTTCTTCGTGTTATGCTAAGAACGATGGTGCAATCGGATTGGCGGAGAAAACTTTTCTTTTCGAGAAAATAAGGTTACTTTATTACTTCCGGTCGCGTGTTTTAAATTGACGAACTTGCCATACCGAGCGAATTGGCCGTGCGGTTAGAGGCGTGCAGCTGTGGTTTTGCATTCGAGAGATAGTGGGTTTGGGCCCCACTGCCGGCAGCCCCGAGGATGGTTTTCCGTGGTTTCCCATTTTCACACAAGGCAATTGCTGGCGTTGTACCTTAATTAAGTCCACGGCCACTTTCTTTCCACTCCTAAGCCTTTCTACCCCCTGTGTCGGTGCGACGTAAAACAAATTGTAAAAAGAACTTGCCGTTTTTCAATGCCAGCCGCTGCCTGTTGCTGTGCGCCTGATGGGGTAAGGGAAGGAAAGGGTAGAAAGGGGAAGGGACGGGAAGGGAAGGGAAGGGAAGGGAAGGGAAGGGAAGGGAAGGGAAGGGAAGGGAAGGGAAGGGAAGGGAAGGGAAAGGAAGGGAAGGGAATCTCACTCTACATACACTACCTCAACCAGCTATCAAATCTTCTCGTCGTCTCTATGTTCTGCCTTGGCCTGAATAAATACGGGGTGAGTTGGACTGAAAAGCTAGTTCGGATCAGGCATCGGCTCGATATGTGCGGAGTGCTCCTCGGGTGAAGCTAAGAGTCTCCTTGGTAAATCTTACTCGCCACCTATGCTGTAACTTCTCGTTACCGTGCCAAGGCAGGAGAAAGGAATCTGTCTATATAAATAAAATCGTAACGACCATGTGTCTGTACATTGACTATTTTGGCAAAATTTCCGTACAATTATTCGTTCAGGTGTAACAATGACCATTTGCAAATAATTTAGGTTTAGTGTCTGTTTGTTCGTTTGTTTGTCTGTCTGTCTCTTTGTTTGAGTCCTTATAACTTGAAAACTACTGGACATATTTCTACCAAACTTGATATTTAGAATCCACTTGTCCTTATGAAGGTTTTAGGGCCACTATTATTTCTGAATACCTAAACTTACTGGGGGTTTATCCGAAACCGAAACCATGATTTTGCACTCCAACATAATATGTATATCCAAAATTAATGGAAATCTACCATCCTGAATGAAAATCAATTTCTAAAACTTGTTTTATGTTCATCATTTCAATACGACGATTGATAACGGAGATATCATTAACGGACGATTTTTCAGCACAAGTCACAAAGGACTTAACTCCAAAGCGGGTACGTGGAGAGCGTATTTCTTATAACTTGAAAACTACGGAAGATATTACAAGCAAACTTTTTATTTAGTATCCACCTGTTCAAAGTTATGTATTAAGGTACGCACTATTTCAAATTTCAGGAATGGACTGGGATTTTACAGGGAACCGAAAAATTGATTTTACTCCCCCGCAACATGTACAAAACCAATCTGACTGTAAATCAACTAACCTTATTCAGGGGAACATTTTTTGCGCACCATCCATGCATAAACCTTCCATAGTTTTCTGTGGACAAGGTTTTCCGTTAGCAGCTTGATGTTATATGAAGCTTTCGACGGTATCAAAATACCGTGCCGAGTTCTTTGTCAGTTCTGCATGCAAACCACGGAAGTAACAAACAGCTTAATCTGTCAAAGTTCCTCATTCAAGACGGTAAGTAACTTACGGTGTACTCGATAACTCAGAATACTCTGACGGTGTTCGCTGTTTTATTATAAAACCTTGGGAGGAGCAAGTTAGCCTGGCCCCGGCCACGATTGAATTCACCAAGTTAGGGCCCTTCCCGCTCGCCGCGCAGCAACCAGTCAGGAACGTGCCAGGTGCTGAAGGCCAACTCCCTCGACCACCACTCTGTTATTGCCCTGTCCTCTCGCTGGAGGCCCCCCGGCGATGTGGGAAAGACCTGGAAAGCGAACCCATGTCATTCCGTATCGAGAGAACTCTACTTCTTTCTGGAAGGCTCGAGTGGCCGTCCTCTGTATATAAGGCGGGCCAGTTGAGCTCAAGAGTCGGTCAGTGGATAGTGAAGTCTGAGTGCTGTTAGTGCTCTCTCTCTCTCTCTGTGTATGTGTGTGCGCGCGTGTGTGAGTTTAATCTGTCAGCTAGTCAGCCAGTGTTAGTGAGAAGCTCAGTGCGATTCAGCAAGTGCTGTGTACTGCTGTGGAGCACTGTACGTGAGATTACTCCCATGGAGCTCGCAGGCGAGTCTGGCAGTGCAGAGCAATGGCTGTTCTGTCTGTGGAACTGAAGCTATCATTCTGTTCTTTCTGTCGTCGAGAAGTTGAATCTCCCATGTCCAGCTGCTGTGGAGAGAATGTGTACGTCTCTAGTGCAGCGTGAAAGATGTTGGCAAGGGGCAGTGAACGAAGTCTGTTGTGAGTGTACGGACAGTGTACGACCTATAGAATGTGAAAGTGTGTTGTGCTCAAACGTTGATAGTGTACAGCGAGTATAATTGTGGAACTGCCTTAGGTAATACGTATCAGTGTGAATGTGAACTGTGTAACTAGCGTGATTGTATTTGTAAATGCTAGTGCTACTGAATTAGTGTGAGTAGAGAGAGCGCAAACTAGTGTACTTGTGTATTTGTATAGTGTTAGTCTTAGAATTATACGCTACCAGTTGTGGATTTACTTACCTACCCGCTTTTACGTTACAATACTACTTTTGTCTGGAGTAATATGACGTAACTGGCACATTCTCTCCGATACTAGACTAGTAGGGCACTATATATTTACAATGCCGGAATATAACCCTTAACCCTTTGAGATAAAAACGTTCACCTTTACGGACCCATGTTTCGGTATTACATGTTATAAGCCGAGAGTGTTATATTCCCTTTGAAGGTTCTGGCTGGGTTACTCCTATACTTTCTGAACAAGAACCTAAAACGAGTTGTGCCTCCTGTTAGGATTTCTCTGTATCACACCGGTTAAAATACATGATAAAGGCGTAAACTTCAGATGTGATTGGTACATGCTACTGTATTTCTTCAAATTATGCTTTTTACACAATTTCTACATTAGGATTATGTACCGTATATTTTGCATTACTGAATATGTTGAAAATAGTGTGGAATTGTTACAATATGTAAATAAATCAACGAAATTAGTATGGTTATATTAAAATGTTATTTTAAAATCTCCATAGAAAAAGTTCTAATTAAAAAAAATACTCCTACCTTTATCTCTTATAAGCTGATGACACACTTGAATAGTTTTGTCCATGAAGATGGTCATGAAATATCTTGCGTAGCGTGATGGTCAGATGTAAATAGAAATACTAAAATATTTTCTGATTAATGAATTAAGGGAAGGGTTAATTATAGCTTCTAAATTCCATGAACTCAGGCAGAAATTTTTTAACATTGATAATTATTCTTAAAGAACCTCATCACCGATATATCAAATTGGCAATGTAAATGATCTGTGAAAATTTTTAAAAATTCTGATCTTCTCAAATCTAGCACCAAAATGATAGAAAAATTAGTGTTGTCTCGGAAAGATCAAACGGAAAAGCTGATGGAAGGAGCCTAGCACAAGTAGCGTAAGTGAAAGGAATTTCATAGTCTGGAAGTGGCCCTTGATTGTCAAGGACGTTTCGCAAGCTAGGAGTTACTGAAAGCGAACGAGTTTGAGCCCCACTTAGCCGTATTCCCATAGTCTCATTGGCAATGGACGTTTTCTCGTAACGTAGACCGTGAACGGTCATGTGGAAACATCGTAGTATTTTGTTAAAAGCAATTCATGGTAATCATCTTGAGATCATTTGCATGTAAAGGATACATTTTTATAAAGTTAGAATATTGCCTGACGACCTTTTTACTGACCAACAGACCAGGGCATGCACAGTTTCACAAGATTTCTAGTTGGCCCGGGATGACCGCAGAAGTGAAATATGTTGGGAGTGAAGCGAAATGCAAACCCCAGTTTCTCTGAATAATTTAACTTTAATCTGGCCGAGTTGGGTTCTGGAGTGCACCGCCAACATAATCAGAATATCAGATTACTGGCAGTGACACGGCCACGAGATATTTAATTCAAATTTACTGAAAGACTTTCAACAGAATAAAGCGTACAGTTTCAGCAAACATGTAACCCATTTGAACGAGCATTTACCAGTGGCTAAGCCTTTCAGAGTGTGAGGATTTATTACTCTACATTTTATACAGACACTGAGGTAAAACTAATAGAGAAATCTTTAACATTATCGGGAAACACAATTCAATTTGAACAATGATAGAGGAATCCTCGTTTATTTCAGACGTGGCTACATTTTAGTCGTGTGGTAATCTAAAGCAAAGGGAGAAGGATTTCCATTATTCATTAATCTTTAGACAAGCCAGGAAAGATCACTACAGGAAACGATAATTGCTTAAGACGGTTTTCATTCCCAGTAAATTAAATCTAATTTCAAAATATCCTGCTTAGAGAGGAGCTATACCCAATGTTATGTTTTAAATATTAGTTAGTGCACGGATGAAAATAAAACTAGGTGGTACAATATCAAGGAATACATTAACTCATATTTTATATGAAATGCTCAAACACCTGAAACGGACTCACGAACACAATAATGAACTAAATGTAGATAAGATTATTTTACAATGGAAAAAGCATCCACCATTAATGACCCCTCTAAAATACAGAACGTGCAGTAGATTTCCTTCCTTTTGGATTAATATTGAACTACACCACACGACGAAGCTAAACACAGCATGTTTATAACTGATCACTTAGAAGGTCACGTAGGCAGCGACCGTGCATATACTGTACATATCAGAAATACAAACGGAAGCGTTGGTAGAAACCCACTGTTTCCTTGAATCCAATAAGCAAAGTTTACTATAGTGAACGTTTCGCCTATAATCTACATATATAAAAGAACATGTCCTGACTGACTGACTGACTCATCATCGCCGAGCTATAACTACTGGATATGCAGAAATAAAATTTCGACGATACATTCATATTAGCGTGTAGGTGCTCACTAAGGAAGGATTTTCAGGTATTCCGTCGCATGGTTGTCTTAGCCCCGAAAGGCAATACCTCAACGTGATTTACAAAAAGTTCCTGGGGTAAATGAAACTCTATTTCTCGGTGAGTTTTTATACTTTAGGGATTTTCAGACAATGTCTTAGTACAGTGCCGAGGAACGAGTACTTTTATCAAATTACGTAATCGACGCGAGCGAAGCCGCGGATAACTGCTAGTCTTTATATATCCATCCATGATTTCAAAACGTAACTAGTACTCATCTATATCCCTTAAATTCGCAGAAGCATTCTTGGTTCATGGCAGAGTGGAATCGATTTATTAATTTGGCGCATGGGGGAGAAATTTCGTGCAGAAGGCAACGTTAAGCCTACTTTGAATACGTATGGAACTGAAACTGGACGTGAATTTATTTCAAGGACCTTTCTTTAAGTTAATTACTGGCATCATCATTATAGTATTTGATACTGAATGGTTGTTAATAATAGAACTTGCATTGGTCATTCACTATGGACCATGTTGTAGTATTGTGTACGTCATGTACATGTTACCCATATTTCACATATATTACAGTATTTTAGAAGTGAGCTTCCACGCTGTGTAGAATTATTTAGTTCCTTTTTCGGGTTGAACCGTGTTGTTGTTTTCCGTACATTGCGTAAAATTTTCCGAGATTACCACGGATCGAGTACGGGTATTTCAGTCGCCGTGAGAAATAATACTGCAATGTATTCGAAACGTCGGCAAACTTTACGCAATGTACAGAAAACAACAACACGGTTCAATCCGGAAAAATAACTAAATAATATTACAGTATTTATTGCCGAGATGACTAGAATATCCCTACTTGATCCGAGGCATATTGTTTAAACATAGAACTAAATATTCAACATCTGTTTCTAACCGTTAATTTCATATAAGACTGTCATGCCTTTCAGGGATTTTCAAACGGATTCATGCAATTATTATTGTAATATAGTATTGCAAGGGGAAGTCAAAATTTTAAAGTCGATGTACAGGTACACCTTTGAACAGGTAGATGATAAATATGAAGTTTGGTTAAAATATTTGCTGTAGTTTTCCAGTTATAATAAATTAGCTCTACATGCACCAGATTTTGAGCTAAATCCGCTGGGTAGAGTATATTTTGTGGGAATGTAAAATCACTGTCTGGATTCTCCGTAAACCCCAGTCTGTTCAGGGATTTATAAATGATATTGACCCTAAAACCTTTCCAAAGGCAGATATTTTCTAAATATGAAGTTTCGTTGAGATATGTCCAGTAGTTGTCTAGTTATAAGAACTCAGACAAACAGAAGCCAAAGCTAAAATATACAGAATGCAGATGGCTATTGTTAGATCTGAAACGGATTACTGTACGAAAATTTCGCCAAAATATTCAGTGTACAGGCATACCGTCATTACGATTTTATTTATATAGATAAGAAATTTGCTCCACGTGCGACACCTTTTTGGGTATATCTCCTCGGACTTAGCCTGTAAAACCGTCCGTTAATGATATCTCCCTTATTAAACCTTGTATAGGAAAGGTGCACATGTGAAAAATGATTCAGAAATTCAAATCCATTAAAGTTGATAGATTTCCATGCACGTTAGTCTATATATTTTTGGAAGAGTGATTCCTATGAAGCCCTAGTTAATTCCATGAATTTGAAATGGTATGGAGGTTAAAATCTACCTTTGGACAGGTATCTGTACAGATTTGTTTCGTTGTTTGTTTGCTCTTTTCCCATTTTATATTTAATTTTTATGGACCAAGTGTTAGGATTTATGATAGTTTAAGCACTTGGTATTGAATTTCGTTGCTTGGTTATTGTGGATGCTGTTTCGATTCATCAGCTGTTGCTGGTTATTTTCGTTTTCTTCGCACGTCTACGTTAATTTTTGGTTTCAATATTGATTTAGTAGATTTAAATGTAGATTAAGGAGACAAACATAGTTAGGCAGACCCGAAAGAGATTAGCGTTTTATTTGTTTCGATAAGCCGTATGCTTCTAATTAAAGTGTTTCAATCGTTATAATTCTTCATAAACTGAAAGTTGATTTGTTAAGGATACTTTCCAAGTGTTTGACACTTTTCTTTAGCTTTATTATTTTGTCGTTACTTCTGAAGGTGTGGTTAATTAAACATTTATTTAGCTTTATTTTTTCTTTCTGAATATATCAAGTAAGGTCATTTCTTGATCATTTGTTGGTTCCTTCCAAATATATTTTGTGGTAATGCTTATTTGAGCATTGGGTTAACAGTAACTTAAGTGTGTTCTGTGGTGACATTAGATGGTGCAATTTTCTTGTATTTTCCTTTGTTATTGTAACTTAACTTCTGAAAGCACCACGATTTATAATTATTTTATAATCGACTAAAAGCAACTGGAAGTTAATTTGGTTCGACTAAGTGTCCATTCTGGTGCTGTATGATATATTACGTTAGTATTTATAACCGGTGTAGAGCATTAATTAAACGTAAATTTGGAGTTCAGTTTTGAAAGCCGCGCTTTTCACGGATCGTATAGATTAAGTCATAGTTTTAAATCTGGAGTCTGAGTTTCCGATTTTCATTCTTGCTTTTTTCTTTGCGGTTTTTCCGTACACACATTTAACTTCTAAGTTTAAAGGAAGACTGTAAGAATTGAATGTACTTTGTTTCAGCTATTTTCCAACGTTTGTTCATCAAATGTTACTGTTATAATTTTGTTTCAATGTCAAATTTTACATATTTTCAAATGAAACTTGAATTGAACCTTTAGTTTAAGAGATTTCAGTAAGCACGTTGTGCCTCTCATTTGAAGTAGTTATGCCTTCCTCTGAACCTTGACGCTCTCTCGGTGATGTGACAAGAAATAACCGTAATGCCCTATGATTTCAAGAATTAAATGTACTACTGCAGCAGCTGTGGCAGATGATCGACGATCGACGGGTGACCCAAGGGTTCAATATTAAACGTGTGAATGGAAGGTAGAGCTATTTTGTTTTTGTCACACTGATACAGACAGGTCTTATGGTAACGATGGGATAGGAAAGGGCTAGTATTGGGAAGAAAGTAGATGTAGATTGAATTAAGGTACAGCCTCAGTATTTGCCTGCTGTGAACATAGGGAGCCGCAGAAAACGATATTCAAGTCTGTCGACAGTGGAGTTTGAACACCCCATCTCCTGTGTGAATGGAACCAAGTTACCTATCCACACAAAGAAAATCTACAGGCTCGCGTGTCTCTACATTTACTATTTCAGCAATTTTTTAATCATTATTTCATACGTAATATTGATATTGGAATAATTTTGAATTTTAGTTTCTGTCTATTTGT
This sequence comes from Anabrus simplex, assembly GCF_040414725.1. Taxonomy (NCBI): domain Eukaryota; kingdom Metazoa; phylum Arthropoda; class Insecta; order Orthoptera; family Tettigoniidae; genus Anabrus; species Anabrus simplex. The sequence goes on from NC_090265.1 coordinate 1,360,113,599, forward strand.
TTATGTTCCTAAACCTGCAAAAAAGCTAGATATAAGCCACCCAAACTCCATACTTTGAATCTAACCATTCAGGTTGAGTTGCAGGATACATGCGACTTCAGGGTCGGTCGTCGAATAGAGTAAGGGATTAATAGGGAGATCAAGAGAGTTCTTTAATATCTCCATTAATATTAGAACTATTGAAAATATTATATAAGAGAAGTTGCAGGGATTATCATTTCCGATCGTTAACTTCGTATGCATAACCATCGTACGGTATTTGCGAAAATGAAATTTTTAGTCGCATTCCCGTGAGGCACACGAAATAAATATCACTTTAGTGCAACTTTAAGGTAGGACTACAAGAAAAAAAGTAGTTTAATTTTTTGATAGATAAGATAAGGGATATATCATCAACAACAACGAGGTTCGTTATTTTCCAGTGGCAGCGCCACGCCAATAGACGGAGGAACTGCAGTATATTACTTATAAGCAGGTGGCGGGGAGGTGGAGTGGGGAGGATTTCGCCCTAATTTCGGCAAGGAACTGTACCGTATTAGAAATTTTTGAATCATCATCCTTATGTCCTTGTTTCGTTGAGATTGATCGTACTCTACGTTAGAGCTATACACTTGGCGTAATTAACGCGTGAATTTAATCACGTTGCTTTGCACACATTCATTGGGATAGTATATTTTATTTTAAAATGCCGTCCGAAGAACTGGTGCATGTACTAGTGTGAAATACTAAACAACTGTATTCAATCAACCTCCACACCACACTATATTCTAATAAATAGATTATGGCGTTTAAAACAACGTTTGCCTTGCAAATGTTTAACACACATTTTTTCCATCAAAGCAGCAAGTTTGCTATTTTCAAAGTAGTTTAATGTTCATCTGAGGAATCTGAAGACACGTACGCGATTGGACAACAGACTGTTGTTAAAAACGCACATATCTAGCTTTAATACTTTAAATTTTTACATTTTAAATCGTGGTTGTCTGACAGGAAAGTTTTAACGTGTCGATGTTGATGATAATTTATGTACGTTTCACAGGCTGTTAAAAAAATATTCAGAACTGTTGTTTAGTTTACGGTCTACCTTTGGCTGAATGCTAAGCGTCGTTGGCCTTTAGTTGAAAGGCCCATGATTTCGTTTCCTGACTTGGCCGTATATTTTAATCGCGTTCGGTTAATTCTTCTTGCTCGGGGACTGCAATATTTTGTTCATCTTAATACACATGTTCATTTACTAGCAACACATCAAACTACAAACCATCACAGAAACACGCAATAGTGGTTATGTCCTTCCACATAGGTTTGATGTTAGGAAGGATATCCGGCCGTGAAACGGGCCTCATACACACATAGTGGTGACCCCAAGTAGGGCTTGCATGGAAAAAGACCACGAAGAAGAAGAAGAAGAAGGGGGCATTGTTTAGTTTATCATCCTGTTTCTTCTTCTTCTTTATCTCTTTACCCTCCAGGGTCCGTTTTTCCCTCGGACTCAGCGAGGGATTCCACCTCTACCGCCTCAAGGGCAGTGTCCTGGAGCTTCAGACTCTGGGTCGGGGGATACAATTGGGGAGGATGACCAGTACCTCGCCCAGGCGGCCTCATCTGCTATGCTGAACAGGGGCTTTGCGGGGGGTGGGAAGTTTGGAAGGGATAGACAAGGAAGTGGGAAGGAAGCGGCCGTGGCCTTAAGTTAGGTACCATCCCGGCATTTGCCTGTAGCAGAAGTGGGAAACCACGGAAAACCACTTCAAGGATGGCTGAGGTGGGAATCGAACCCACCTCTACTCAGTTGACCTCCCGAGACTGAGTTTACCTCGTTCCAGCCCCTCGTACCACTTTTCAAATTTCGTGGCAGAGCCGGGAATTCTCCGGGAGTGGCAGCTAATCACACTAATCACTACACAACGGAGGCGGACTCCTCCTGTATCACTGACATATTTTTCAGTAAGTATTTTGAAATATTTTGAAGGTTCATAAGCAGAATGAAGTACTGCAGTTTTTATGATTTGAGTAATATATAGAATTCACCGAGAAAATGGCTGAGCGGTTTGGGCATGTAGCTATCAGCTTGCATTCGGGAGATTGTGGGTTCGAACCCCACAATCGGCAATCCTGAATATGGTTTTCCGTCGTTTCCCATTTCAACACTACTAAAATGCCGTGGCTATACCTTAATCAAGCCTGTCCTATCGTATCCATAAGCCCTATCTTTGTCGGTGCAACGTAAAGCAAATTTTAAAATTATATATATATTGTACAAGAAAATGCCCGTATTTTATCGCTAGCATTAAGAGCACAAGATATGAATGCAGGGCGTGTACGATACATTCATTGGAGCGTGTACAGAGAGAGAGGATTTCAGTTTAGCAACTCGTACTACTCTAAAACGTTCTGGTTTTTATTCTCAAGTTCAATTTTATATAACCTCTACAAGGAATGCTGTCTTGGTGTGATGTCGCCGATGTCCGCCGGTGATGGTATCCTCATAGAATCATATCCTCGGGCTGCCCTCACCACAGATCTTGTAACTGAACCATGAAACCACGTCCTGGGTCCTCGATGGAAGCTGTAGACGTTCTAGAGTTTCTAGAAGATCTCGACACTCGGTTCACACACACTCGTGTTTAACTTAACGAATTTCGAACAAGTCCCCTGATTACCAACAGAACAGAACAGAACTAAATGGCTAGAACTAGTGAAGATATAAGGAAATAATCATAATAAATTATTAAGTAAAATAAGTGAGAATAATGAAATAAAGATAAAGGTTCTTCCGTTATGACTAGTTGGTCCAATTAAAGATTTAAATTCATTGTGAAGGGTATTTGTAATTGAAAATCAAGTATTACTTATAATATGAATTCTTTTACTCGTGTGAAAGAAATTGATTCTCACTAGTATCGTCACTGAATATAACTACATGTGGGGAAAAACAAAATGAATTACATCCGAATGTCAATGAAATCAAGCTTACCACCACTTGTCACATCAGAAGGTTTTAACTTTAATTATTTGTGGATATTTACAAGAACAAAGAGTTTTAGACTTCCTCGTGAACAGTCAGGATTTCCTTCTGAAGACCCCGAGTAAATTTCTCTGTCAAACGTAAAGAGTTTCACCTTGTTTTCTTGACACGACATAAGCCCAAAAGCCCATATCATGTATACAAGTACGGGCCATAAAAGCATCAATGTTAACAAAGAGTTTATTGACGAATGTGAACACTTCTGAAGCTTACGAAGAAATATTAAGCTCCTCAGAGATACAAGGTATCTTTAAGACTATGTCCTGCTATATTTGAACTTTGAACTGAGAGTCCAAATGAAATAAAGTGTAAGTTCCGTGAATTCTACCCGAGGTTAGAGTTACTGAACTGTCACTCGTGATGGTGGAAAAGTTAAAGTTTGTTTCTCTATCAATCGCTGTATAACACTAAGTCACAATCATAAATGTTCACTTCACCAAAGAAAGAGTAAAAGTTCGTTACACTGTGGCATAGATGAAGTCAAAGCCTGTTTAGCAAGTGAAGCCGTCTGGGCCAGGTATTGGTAATTCTCCCCAGTTGTATCCCCAGACCTCTCGGTCTAAAGCTCCAGAACACTGCCCTTGAGGCGATAGAGGTGGGATCAGTCGCTGATTCTGAGGGAAAAACTAACCCTGGAGGATAAACAGATTAAGAAAGATAGAAACAAAGAAAGATTATTCTCATCTGTTCGTAACCTTAATGGAAATTTATATATTATATTTCATTCTGTATTTTGAGAGATATCGCTGCATATTGCATTGAAAATATCAAATTAAAAATTCAGCCCTCAAAGTGATGCATTAGATATACTCCTACATTAGAACGTTGAATTATCCGGGAGATAGTAGGTTCGAATCCCACTATCGGCAGCCCTGAAGATGGTTTTCCGTGGTTTCCCATTTTCACACCAGGCAAATGCTGGGGCTGTACCTTAATTAAGGCCACGGCCGCTTCCTTCCAACTCCTAGGCCTTTCCAATCCCATCGTCGCCATAAGACCTATCTGTGTCGGTGCGACGTAAAGCCCCTAGCAAAAAAAAAAGAACGTTGAATTGCATGCCATATTCCTTACCTAGGATGTTATAATTATATAACCATTACTTTACGTATATTATTCTATTTAATCCGTTCGCCCTTCAGCGTAGGTTTCTCCCCTGGACTCGGTCCGGGATCCCACCTGTTCCGTCTCTAATTGTGAGCTGGAGCGTGAGACATTTGGTCTTGGATACAACTGGAAAGAAGGACCAGTACCTCGCGCAGGCTTTCACTTGCTACGCTAGACGGGGTCCGTGTGGGGTATGGGAAGATTGGAAGAGATAGGCAAGGAAGAGATAAGGAAGCGGCCGTGGTTATAAGTTAGATACCATCCCGGCATTTGCCTGTAGAAGAACTGGGAAACCATAGAAAACTACTTCGAGGATTGCTGAGGCAGGAATCGAACCAACCGTAGTCATTTGACCCCCCGAGGCTGAATGTACTCCGTCACCTCTACTTGCCAGCAACTGAAATGCTTTCCCCACCCTGAAGTGAAGATCGTTTATATCCTATATATAATGGTAGGCTTTGTCTGACTCCTTGGCTGAATTGTCAGCGTTCGGGCCTTCGATTCAGCGGGTCCCGGATTCGATTCCAGGTCAGGTAGGGAATTTTTATCACGACTGCTCATTTTTTCTGGCTCGGGGACAGGGTATTTGTTTGTCCCAACACTCTCCTCTCCATATTCGGACAACATACCACACCGTCAACCACCACAGAAACAAGCAATAATCAATACACCCTCCCTTAAAGGGCTGGCGTCAAGAAAGGCATCCACTTGCGCTACACAGTTCACACCCGCAACGCCATGGTTGTGAGTAATGTGGTATAAGAAGACGAATAATAATAAGGAACATATAATGGTACTCTTTATTTTAATTTATCATTGCAACAAACAATATTTTGATAATTCAGAATGTCGAAATATCCTATTGTTAGTGTTATTTATAAGTTCCAGGAAATAATTTACTTCTTCTTATTATTATTAACCTGCTTACCATCCAGGGTTGGTTTTTACCTCGGACTCAGCGAGGGATCCCACCTCTACCGCCTCAAGGACGGTGTCCTGGAGCGCGAGACATTGGGTTGGGGAATACAACTGGGCAGAATGACCAGTACCTCACCCAGGCGTCCTCACCTGCTATGCTGAACAGAGGCGTAGTGGGGGGATGGGAAGATTGGAAGGGATCGGCAAGGAAGAGGGAAGGAAGCGGCCGTGGCCGTAAGTTAGGTACCATCCCGGTATTTGCCTGGAGGAGAAGTGGGAAACTACGGAAAACCACTTTCATGAAGGCTGAGGCGGCAATCGAACCCACCTCTACTCATTTGACCTCCCTAGGCTGAGTGGACCCCATTCAGTCCTCGTACTACCTTTCAAATTTCGTGGCAGAACCGGGATTCGAAGCCGGGCCTCCGGGGGTGGCAGCTAATCACACTAACCACTACACCACAGAGGGGGACAAATAATTTACTTGCGAGGTAAATATGTTCCTGTGTGATGAAGATGATGATGATATAGTTATTTAGAGAAAATGAGCATGACGTACATATAGTACTGAACCCTTGACTTACCGTTCCATCGTTGGTCGGCCACGGCTGCTACAGTAGAGCAATATTGAACTCTTAAATCTTGGGGTCGTTACGGGAAGATTTCGGTCACGATCTTAACCAAACGATGGGGTTCAGAAGAGAGCCTAACTACTTGAAATGAGGAGCAAATATGTGCTTACTAACTTTTATTGAATCAATTAACTGCACAAAAAAATTATTTATATAAATCCTTGATCAAAAAAATTAATAAATGTTTCAAGCGCAGTCACATTGCATAGTGTTATTTTTCTTTTACAATATCGAAGAATTTTCTTCGGGGAAAGTAGGAACCTCATAAATTAGTGGACAGCGAAACTGAAAAAGTGAAAGAAAACCTGAAAATCGGGCACCTATTGATCCAAACGATAACTGAGAATTAATCCACACGATCCGTGGAAAATCTGACCTTCAACAAGTAGATTGCCTGATTTACTCTTAATTAAGGTTATCCGCCAGTCGAATACCCTTTCGGATACGGAAACAACCGCCGAATGGACCCTTAATCGAACCAAATTGACTATCAGTTGCTTTGGATAGGTTGCGAAATATTATTGGAAAGCATGGTGTTCACTACCGGTTAACAGCAGCATTCACAATTGAAACAAAAATTCCACCATGGATTGTCATTTCATGACACCCTTAAGTTATACAATAATCCCGATGCTAAACGTGCATCACCCCAAACAGCTGTTCAGAAGGAACCAACAACCACACGATCCGAGCGGACGTTACGTTACGTCGTTCTGAAGGAACAAAACTGCGAAATGCAGGAAACACTTATTCATCACGCATTTAGAAGAAATGCCAAACACTGAAGTTAAATAAAAAGTGGTAAATCACTTGAAAAAATATTATTGTCAAACCGACTTTCAGGTTATAACTGGTTACGTTACGCTTAGTAAAATTACAAGTCCACATGGTAAAATAAAACAACATTATAGAATTATTTCCTATTTAACAATGATTACCATCACAGATCCATCTACTTATTGTTTGTCCCAACACACTACCTACAAAGTTATCAATTGACCAAACTCAGCTACGTATAAAATGAAAGAACGACAAAAATTGAAAATAAAATATATTACCGGCTGACGAATCGAACTCGCATTCGTAACTCAAGTCTCACACTAATACGCTGAGTGTCAGCACGCACACTGCCAAAGCAAAAATGGGCGTCATAACGAGAGAACAATTAAGTCCGTAAAATAAAATATAATAAAATACTGAAGTTCATTGAACTCAAACACGCATGGCGAATTGCAGTAAATATTCGATCACCGCTAGCCCGGTACCCAGTATTGGACGACCCTCATGTTCGGGCCATTAGTGATTCCATAATCTTAGGTAAACACCTTCCAGCTGTTGAGGGCTGCACGCGAACTTGGCCTCATTATTACTGAGCTAACACTCTTCGCATTGCATACACTACTGCAGACACTACCATCGCTCAAGTCACTTCGCAAAAACATCTAATCTAAGACTTGAGTATGTACAGCTGACATCCCAGATCTATCGTCGGGCCTACCTAATGTCTGCACACACTAACACTAACCTGTATGTACACATACCTTCCTAACCCTATTGTTGAGCGTGAACTAGGACGTCTCATCATCAGTATACTCCTAGGATAACATGTGACGTCCTAAATCTATTGTCGAGCGGAAATTGGGTCCTATACGCTTCCTCTAGCATATCAGGCGAAATCGTAACTTCAAACACACTCTTAGATATTTCGGCTGCAAACCTGGTCGAAACTAATAACACACAATGAAACAAATCTTGCCACAGAATGAACGCAAGTCGGGAAATGCAACTAAGTCCCTATCTTGTTACTAAAACGTGAACTTGAAAATAAATATCGCATGGCGAACAATCCACAACTCAAACACCATCTCAGCATGTGCAATTAAGTTTGGAAAAATGATAATAACTTCCAACACACGTCTAACACTACTTGACTATCGCCCAACAGTAATCATCACCGCCGCAAAAATCCACACTGCAATTTAAGGGTGAAGCCCTCAAATCGCCTACCGTCACTTTTCCAATTATTCATATCCATGACTATCCAGTGAAACGAAACCCAATGAATCTACACAGCCAAACATATTGCTTTAATAACGTCCAATATCTCATCCCACAATGTTTCCGATTTAATGATAAATTACCGCCTTGTAATTTATGAACTTTACTGATGGGAAACTTGTCATTACAGTCAAATAACACCAAACGTGTATTTAAAATGCTCCCCTATCCTTGAGGTCATATCGTTCTAATATTCATTATACAGACTTTACGTAACTAGTCACTTGATTTTTACTACTAAGATTTACAATCTTCACCAGAAATCGTTTTTCGCTTGGGATCCTAACTTGATTTTTTTTACTGTGCATCATACAATATTCATCTCGAACCAACCTTCTCCAGGTCTCAGTTTTCGGATTGTTTGCGGAATATACTTCAGCCTGCCACATAAATCTCTCATTTAATATACAGCCTATCTCAAAAATTCTTCTCCATCAGCAAATATAGCCTGTCTCAAAAATTCATTGTCATCGCCTTCTCATGGCGGTATTATATGAAATATACAGGCTTCCTCTGCCTTCAACATCTCTATAACTCTTATCTCCACCTATCTAAATTCTTCGCCCTCAATCCATTTTCTTATATTTCAAGACTTTTCAAACCTCAATCCTCTCGTGACAAACAACTTTTATAAAAAATATACCTTTTTATTTTATTGTTACTACAACTTTTGGACCTAAAGAATACAACAACACACCGTGATTTTCCGTATCATCGACCTACACGATGTCACACAATTTTACTTCTCATGAACAAAACCTAACTTTATTGGATTTCACGGGAATTTTCTAGACACCCGCAAACCTTGCAGAACATACCTGTTAAATCCACTTTTAACATATGAATATTTTATCCCGCGGTAAACATTATTATTATTATTATTATTATTATTATTATTATTATTATTATTATTATTATTATTATTATTATTATTATTATTATTTCGACAAAAATTTTCTGAATTCCAACGACATTCGAAATTAACACATTCGCCACGACTACGTTATCGTTATCACCTCCCTAAATTTTCTCAATTCGGACAATATCTCAAAGAGTATTAACACAATATTTAAACTTCGCATTTTATAGTTTCTTGATGTGAATTTTACAACACTGAAGAGTTTCACACGATGACCAGAAATATAATACCTTCGACTGATCATTACTAAATATCAACCCGACATACGCGATGAAATTTGGTTGGGACAAACAATAATCTAACTACAACATTGATACAAAATATTCACAGACCTGAAATAGTAGCCACCATCCTGGATTCTGGCTGCATCTAGCCAGCAGACCTCTTTTATCTAGCCTCCCATGGCTATCTGGAATGTCTTCTTATATATATGCATATAACTTAAATTACACAACACTTTACAACGCACTTTCAGAACGTTTACCAGGCGACGAGCACTCTTCTCAAAAGACCACGTCCACTGCGTTCGCAAAACCTCTGTTTCCTCTCACCATACTAAAAGTTCAGGTGTCCCAACAGGTAAGAAACCATACCCCGCAGCTAAGTTCCAGACTCCTCTTTAACACACACTGAATACCGAGAGAAATTCAATTACTTTTCACCCACATATCTAAACCTCCGAAGTTCCCATTAGCAGCAGCTCAGCAAATTTCTATCATCTTCCACTTTAACAGTATATTTGAACCATAGACACGGACATGTAATAAGTTACTGGGAGAACAAATCTCCACACTTTTCTGCTGACGAGTGACGCGGGCTTCGCTGCTCCAGCAACCAGACAGAGAATGTGAAATATACGGAGAGAGATTTCTTTTATACTCTATGGGGTGACGCTACTCACACCATGAAGCTTGATTGCACAATCTGCTAATTCCGCATCCAATAGACCAATTTTCCTGAAATTTTTTCCATAACTCCGGACAGAATTACGATTTATTACCGTGTTAATTTCATATTTTCCCATACTCGCAACAGGCGAAATAAATTATTTTTGCCCGGGCGTTCCGCGGGTTTTCTTCATCCATCGGCCTTGGCACGTGTCGCTAGTTCGGGAGCCGGGCGCAAATTCTTCTCTAGGCTTAAATGCATTTAATTTTTACCCTGGGGGTTCTGTCTTCACATAGGGTTTAAGAATAATTAAGATTCTTTACTTCTGGATTTACTATGTCACCAAAATCTCTCGTTACGAAGAATTCCTTGAATTTGAAAAATTGTTCAATATTCGAAGTCCACCGAAGAGTCCTGGTATTTTACGAGCTTGCGGCTGGCTCGACACGGGGAGCTCGTTCCCACGAGACAGCCAGACTCTTGGAACAGAAACATGGCTGCTCTCAAAAAAGTAGTTTGTAGCTGAAATGAATATTGGGAGAAAAAATAATTTTCTCATCGTAGAATTATGGGTTCAGTACTCCTCCCTCATTCGTAACTGAAACATTCGCTGTCTCTGGTGTAAATTTACCTTCATGTGGTGCGCGTGACATACTGTAGTTGTTGTAGCCGAATTATAGTCTCCAAACTATTTTTTCAGGAACCAACTTCGTGTTGGATTATTTCAAACGACCCTTATCCTAGGGACAAGATGTTGTCTCTTCCATTTTCACGAAACGTTCATTTGTGGATTATACTCGTAGTACAGTGTTTTAATGTCTACTTAGAGGAGGCTTTGAATGACGTGCAACAGAAAAATTATACTGGAATCAGAAAATAATTATTCTCTGGTATGCTAATGATATAGCTATCTATATAAGCTCTGTAGCCTCGTTTATTTCCATACCTCTTATTCGTAAATCGTTACAAACTGACTCTCCCTCTACTTATCTTACCCTCCATGACTGAATCCATTATTCATCTAGGTAACCTATCTATCTTCTCATTCATAATATTATTTGTTTTACGTCCCAGTACCTACATTTTTCATAGTTTTCGGAAACGCTGAGGTTCCGGAATTTTGTCCCGCAGGAGGTTATTTACGTGCCAGTAAATCTGCTTACGCGAGGCTAACGTATTTGAGCAAATACCACCGGACCGAGCCAGGATAGGTCCTGCCAAATTGGGCTTAGAAAGCCAGCGGTCTACTCTCTGAGCTACTCAGCCTGACTGTCTCCTCATTTTGAGTACCTTCCTGGTATTACTTCCACCTGTTTGTACCGGCTATCATTCTCGCTAAAAGTAGCATTGTATAAAAGAAAAGCCTTACTTACCACACGAAACATTAACTTTGAGATTAGGAAAATAATTAATGAAATTTTTTATGTGGAGCCACTTTCTACATGGTCGCTACTTCTGGACATTAAGAGCAAGGAGAGAAAGCGTTTGGAGACTCCATTCACATGGTGCTACTAAAGGACAGTTGTGTAAACCCACAGCATCGGAAGAAAGCAAAACCTGTTGCGGTGTCCTGTGTAAAGAGGGATGGAAATGCTGGGGCACATATTAAGACTTGATGAGCTACTCAGGAATATTGCGTAGCGGAATGTCGAAGGGAGTGAAATACAAAGGGAGGACACGACACAGTTATATTCACCAAATTATCAACGATTCCATATTCACCACCTATCTGGAAATGAAGAGGAAAGCCCAGAATCAAGAAGCATGGAGAACTGTTGTCAACCAATCTAAAGATTAAAAATAAAGATGCTGATTTGTAATGGCCATTGTAACTTTTATTTCACAGTTACAAAAACATCACCTTCTTAAAATTTGCATTAATCCTAAAATAAGTAAAATATTGCCGCTTTGAAAATGAATAGCACCGAATACTTAAAGGGGTTTCCATCCTATGAATTCCAGAGAAACCAACAGATTGTGCTGTTTTGTCTGGCGTATGAAAAAAAGACGTGGTAAATTATTCCACAATAATGCAGCAGTAACGGGGTCTACAGGCGATACACCAATCAATACGGAGCTTGACGGGAGGCTATATTTAACATGCTCCATACAGCAGCCTACGGCTCCGGGCGTAAAGACTGAAGATCACTGTGACGTTGCTACGGTGCAAGCCACTTGCACGCGCACTTGGATTAAAATGTTACTTTATTTATTTCTACTCGTATAATACGTTGCCTACCCTTTTACAGATGAATTCTTTACTCAACTTTCTTCCATATTAAAGAGGGCAATCAAGTAACGGTAGCTACAATTTCAAAACAAATGTTAAGGACAATTTAATACCACTGTCTCGTTTTTAATAATCCTGTGAGGATTTCTAGTCTCAGCAAAATATAGTCATAGAAATCTACCCCTTCAAATTACGATTCACAAGACCGAACTTCCATATTAACTATTAATTGGAGTACCACTTTCCTTGTACATACATCCTGCCTGGAACCATACCAAGCTCGATAGCTGCAGTCGCTTAAGTGCGGCCAGTATCCAGTATTCGGGAGATAGTGGGTTCGAACCCCACTGTCGGCAACCTTGAAGATGGTTTTCCGTGGTTTCCCATTTTCACACCAGACAAATGCTGGGGCTGTACCTTAATTAAAGCCACGGCCGCTTCCTTCCCAGTCCTAGCCCTTTCCTGTCCCATCGTCGTCAAAAGACCTATCTGTGTCGGTGCGACGTAAAGCCAATAGCCTGGAACCATACTAGTGATCCACTAAAAAATGTTCTCATTGTCAATTGAAAGTCCAGAAACAGACAATACACCTTTAAATATGTATCTACTATTCTTCCTGCTTATCTCATGTTCCAAATTTATAAGCTTCAACAGAATATCATAATGTGAGAGGTGTTCTTCCTTACAGTCCCTGCTGATAGTATTCTTGAGCTGTTTGTAAATTATGCCTGTGTGATTTTGATCGTCGTACACTTGGGAATTGATTTCGTAAATGCTTCTTAAATGGGGTTCATTCCTTGTAGCTTATTATTTCTTTGTCCGACTCGTTGGCTGAATGGTCAGCGTACTGGCCTTCGGTTCAGAGGGTCCCGGGTTCGATTCCCGGCAGGGTCGGGGATTTTAACCTTAATTGGTTAATTCCAATGGCCCGTGGGCTGGGTGTTTGTGCTGTCCTCAACATCCCTGCAACTCACACACCACACATAACACTATCCTCCACCACAATAACACGCAGTTACCTACACGTGGCAGATGCCGCCCACCCTCATCGGAGGGTCTGCCTTACAAGGGCTGCACCCGGCTAGAAATAGCCACACGAAATTTTTATTATTATTATTTCTTTCTATATCTGGAAAATCTTCAGGAACTGTATCACTAGGAAGAAAATCTCTGTAGAGGGAACGACCAGTTTAATACTTATTTTGAAGAACGTTTTAAAGTCTAATATGACATTATTAAGACTTCTAAGGAGTTGCTGTTATAAAGAAACGAGTTCACCTATTTGCATGGTGTATGGTTGTTATTTAAAGTAAATCGAAAAGCAATCCCCGTACAGGCCATGAAAGCCCTTGGAGGGGTGGAAGGTGTATGTTTTCACTATCCGTCACCTCGACACTTGGTGTTGTAGAGTGGTTAGCTCTACTTCCGGCCACCGTTGTCCCCAAGAATTAACCTCAATTTTCGTGTAGGCTGAGTAAATTTCAGGACAGTGTTCACCTATGGAAGTGGAAATCACGTTTCTTACATTTTTGACTTCCTGGTCGGTTGTTAAGAACGCGTGTTAAATATGTAATTTACAATATTTTAAAAAACGAGGTTGCACGAGTAAGTAGAAGAAGAACAAGAAGAAGAAGAAGAAGAACCAAGCTGTAGGCTACTATTCTATTTTCTACTTGAACACTTTCACATCTACAAAATGGAGTTAAAATGGACATTTCCAATGACTGGAAAAATATCCAAGCTATCTTAATAAAAGCTCAAATCATTCGCTGCATACATTTTGTAATTAGAGGAGAAATATTCTAGTGGTAAGCTACTTAATTATGTTATGCTATTTCGGTTAATATAAGTGGTACTTAAACTAGAATATCACGCTATTATGGTATAAGGTGTACACTAGATTTTTCTGTTATTTATTTTATGAATCAGTTTATCAAATTCTCCACCATTGGATTTACGTCACACTGACATAGATAGGTCTTATGGCGACGATCGGATAGGAGAGGAAGGAAACCGCCGTGGCCATAATTAAGTTATAACCACAGCATTTGCCTGGTGTGAAAATGGAAAACCACGGAAAACCATCTGCAGGCCTGCCAACAGTGGGTTTTGAAACCATATCTCCCGAATGGAAGGTTAGAGCTGCGCGTCCCTAACCGCACGGCCAACTCGCTCGGTTATCCTATTCTCAAAGATATATTGCACTTTCGGGTGGGGTAAGGTATACCACTAATATTTCAGAATCCTCGAGAATGACCATAACTCATTGTCATTTATTATAGAGAGCTGAGAGTTCGTCTTCGTGGAGCCTTATATACAGGTGTCCTTGAGAAAGGTTCCAATATTTACAGGTGAGGCCACTTGGAAAAAACGAAAATAAGGTCCTATAAACATTGCTCACGAAGCCAATATCTTCGTAGTTTTAGTTCACTACCACAGCCATCAATGGACACCACATCTTTGGTCTACTCTTCACAACATGTGCTCGATGTGACCGCCAGCCTTCCACCCTATGTCGCATAGAATCACGCATTCGTTGAAACACCCCTGGCTGTTGCCGGATTGCATCACAGGCACTGAACATGAGTTCTCGAAGTGTGTCTACATCATTTATGACGACCGCATACACCATGGTCTTTACGTGTCCCCAAAGTCAGCAATCAAAAGGGCTAAGATCAGGCGAACGAGCAGGCCAAGGTATTGGCCCTCCCCGACCAACCCATGTTAGGTGTCACCTAAACCTAAGATGAAAATGGGCCGGTGCCCCATCATGCACGTACTACTTTTGCAGTCGTTTACGGCCGATGTTTAGGTAGGAACATATTTCCGTCTTTTGTTACATAATTATAGCCCTCCATAAATTACTAGAACATCGTGATCATTGAATGTAGTGGTAGCAAACCATAACTCCAACAATGTTTATAGGACTTTTCTTCCTTCGTTTGTTGCGTGCTGCCACCTCTGTAAATACTGGAACCTTTTTCAAGGACATCCTTTAATATTTGCCAAATTTATTCCAACATAGAACTGACCAATGCCATCGAGAATATGTTATCCAGCTTAACTGAAAAGGTCAAATTTATGTTATTGAAATATAATATACTTTGTGAACATGTGCAGCTGACGAGAATTTGTTCCTAAATAAATTTCAATACTCAGAAAATTATACAATTACTCATGGATACACGTTTATTTCTCATTTCTGATTTCATGGTCCATTCAAATTATTGTAAACTTCCGTAATGATCATATTTCAGCTTCTAAAAGATAACACCGAATGAAAACTGCGGTATGTTTGTTTTTGAAGCTGATTTCTCAGCATCGGTAGTTGCTAGGTGATGGGTCACTTACGGATTTGTTAACAGCCATGTGTTATGCCTACAGTTGTCTTGGAATCACATAGTAACGCAAGCCTAGTCAGTGTCGATATCAGCGTTCAAAGAAAATTATGCTCATACATCGCATTGCAATTCAGTGTCCGGACTTCCACCACTGAATTACTCTCGTCTCCAGCAAGACCGTTTTATTCCCATTGCCTCCTCAGCAGAAACTGTGCACGCTCGATTTGCTGCTCGCCTGACCACTCCTGAACTACATGTTAAATTAAGGTCACAGCCCTACCTTTCTTGTTCTAAACCATTCCCATGTCGCCGTCCTGCATGTGTTAGTGCGACGTTAAACCACCGGAATCAAATATACCTAGATTTCCAGAGCCTAGCTGGAGTAATTATCATACATGTTGCGATATGAACTCTCCTGCCTCTGCGAATATTTCAATAGTATTACAAAGAATGCAACACCATGCGATATTTTAATAAAAATAATTCTGAAAGTTCCCAATTTATCTGGCATTGATGTCGAGGTAACCGGTCCGCGCATAAATGTTCCACAAAGCAATCAGCAGAGCGTGGAACGCTCAAACAAAGAGTGTTAATGAAGGAGAAATGGAACTTTTGTCGAGAACGAAACTTAACAGCTTGTAGCTGTTTAATTGGGTCTGTCATTTCCAACATAACTGTTGTGATATCTGAAAAAGAGTTATTCAAGCAGAAGTAAATTGATTTTCTTTTCATTTCTCCACTATAATTTAAAATTCTTAATACATCCAGCTGTAACATTAATCGAGAAGTGAGTTGCAGTCATGAAATGGACGTGGCATTAGGGCGCACAGCTGTGAGCTTGCATTCGGAGATAGTGGATTCGAATCCCACTGTCGGCAACACTGAAGATGGTTTTCTGTGTTTTCCATTTCCACATCAGGCAAATGCTGGGTCTGTACCTTAATTAAAGCCACGGTCGCTTCCTTTTCACTCCTAGCACTTTCCTATCCCATCGTCGCCATAAGATATATCCGAGCCGGTGCGACGTAAAATAAATTGTAAAATAATTTTTTTAAAATCATTCATACCCGCCTCATTGCATTTACTGTAGGTACGGTATTTTTTATATTGTTCTTTTTTAATTTATTATAACAATTACTCCTATTTTCACCAAAGGCTGAGAACAAATACTTCGGATAGAGTTCTTACTTAACTAGATTCAAAATTCAGCCTTATTTTCAGAATACA
This sequence comes from Anabrus simplex, assembly GCF_040414725.1. NCBI lineage: Eukaryota > Metazoa > Arthropoda > Insecta > Orthoptera > Tettigoniidae > Anabrus > Anabrus simplex. Next base: position 1,360,129,941 of record NC_090265.1, read on the forward strand.
ATAACATGCGAGTAGGCCTATACACACGACTTTGTACCACAATGCTAGATGCCCAGTTTGACCGAGCGAGCCGGATAGCTGTATATGCTAAGCTCTAAAGCTGACAATGCGAATGTCGTAAATCTGTGGACAGTGGGTGTTCCACTTTTCGTGCCTCATGTATTTATACGTTCTGCAGATAAGCATCCTCCACACTATGATAACTCTATATTTAGCCTCCATAATGAATGGTGACATGGAAGTGGCCATGAAGCATCGAACTCACTTCCCTGTTTGTATTGTGTACGGCGAGCGAGTTGGCTGCGTGCTACAGGTCGTGTAGCAGTACGTTCGCATAAGGAAGATGACGTGTTCGAACTCTATCGTTGATAGCCCTGAAGAGAGTTTTCAGTGGATTTACTCTTCCACACCAGGTAAATGCCGGAGCAGTACTGTAATTAAGGCTACAGTTGCAACCTTCACAGTCATGACCATTTCCCGTGCACAGTCACCGAAACCTGCATGTTTTAGTGTGAGCTAAACTGTTAATCGAGTAGTTATTTATGAAAGATTTAAGCCCGGGAGACTTTGGATGAGTGCTTAAATTACACGAATACTAAGGTGAAATATTACCGTAACTGAAATGTAATTTCTATTGAAATAAATACGCTAAAGAAAAACTTATGTGTAATATAATACATTTTGTCGTATCGGAGCAAGAAAACGATAAGTGTGATCTGCAGTACGAAAATAGTTAGATTTATAACATTATGCCCTTGAAGTTAAATACATTTCTTTTAGATCGGAGTATTTTTTTAAGGTTGTTAAGTGCAAAATAGCGTCATGTGCATGTGCATCGGTTGTAAAAAGGAAATTGAAGGAGAATTCATTCACCTTGCGTCCAAGACCACGATATCTGCAATTTTGTAGTGGTTTTGTGACGGCATTGCTTAGAATCTCTAGAATGCTTTGAACATCGTATACAAAATTATTGCGACTTTTTTATTTACGGTGTTATAGTGCAATCCTTGGTATTAGGCAAATAATATTTTTTTTAAGTACAGGAGAAGGATATGATTTACAATCGGCCATGAATTGTGTTACATAGAACTGCTCTCTTTTTCTTCTGTACATGGCTCGTTAAAATAATCTGGATAAGATTACGTTAGAAATATACTAAAATTATTGGAATATCTTCCTATATATTATTGCATAAGAAATTATCACATTGTTCTCTTCTCTTTGCATTCAAATTTATGTAAATAAAGTCGTAGGGGGCTCTCTGTAATTCCGTTTGTTTTGCCAATTTTTCAGATATTTATCCGTTTTAGGTCTACTCCAGACCGTATCAATGGTTTTAAGTTTTCGTGTCAGTCCGTTTGTCCGTTCCACCATCACGGAAAAACGGTTGGATTGATCTTAACTACACTTCATATTTAGCGCAGGTTTAGGTATTCATATGATATAATAACCACTGAACAGACGGGGGAGGGGGGTTTATCGGGAGATCAAACGTGTCATTTGACATTTTCTCATACACTATTGATATTCTCTAAAATCTGTAGACTATATGTGAAACGTTACGTCATTTTAAATTTTTTCGTTATCTACATAATTTCGATTACACCTCAAATGACGGAGATAATTGCTATCTTCTCCGGGTTCCGTGCTCAGCGTTGGGTGACGGACACGCTAGCAGACTGACAATGAGCCTACCGGTTGCTATGGCAACGTCTCTGGCTGCTTGCTTGCAGCAAAGTAACATAATGCTAGTGCTGCTTGCTTGCAGCAAAGTAACATAATGCTAGTTTCGTCAACATTCCTGTAAACTCGTGGTTGTTCCTTTGGTAGAAGGTAAGGGAGCCGTCAAGCTGCCATTCTGTGGGGTATTTACGGAATACCGTCGATGGTTGTAATCGCCTTCAAATAACACTAAGCGTGGCTGTTAACTTTACAACAGTACTGCGGAGAGTGTAGCCTATTTTTTCACACCGTAAGGTGTTTTCTGACTTTTGCAATAATTTTTACTGCATTTCTCTTCTACTTCCGTTTTCTGCTTCATTTTCATGTCTCTGCCTTGCCTCTTTAGTCTTAAGTAAGCTATATACATAAAATGAATGTTTGTATGTTTCTATGTAAATGACACATCTCCTAAACCACTTTAGCAAAATCAACGAAACTTGGTACACTTATAACTTACTGTCTGGAGACGAGCACTGTGGGGGTAAGCAATCCCTAGCACCCATAGGGGTGGGGATTCAGGTGGGTTATATATAAAATTAATCGAAAATATCGTCGGATCCATACTTTCACGTTCGCTGAGATGAAACGTGAAACTTCGGATTTTTAAGTCAATGTTCAGCCTCCTTCGGGATGGTGGGCGAGGGGGAAGTGATATATAAAAATAAAAGAAAATAGTGTCGAATCAATTGATTTCGGGGTCACTGAGAGGAATGGTAACACTCCGGTTGATTTTAAGGTGTCATTTCATCCCCCTTTTGGGTGGGAAGCGAGGAGGGTGGGAGTGATATATAAAATTGATCGAATATAGAGTCGAATCCATAGACTTCGGGGTCGATGAGATGAATAGTGACACTCCTAAATTTGTTAAAGTCCAACTTCATCCCCCTTTGGAGTGGGGGTTGAGGGGTAGGCGATATATAAAAACAATCGAAAAGAGTGAGGAATCGATACTATTTAGTGGTTGCTGAGATGAATAGAGCAACTCCGAATATCTTTAAAGTACAAGTTCGGCCCCCTTTGGGGTGGGGCACGTTCAAATATTACTATTTTTGCTATTGGCTTTACGTCGCACCGACACAGATAGGTCTTATGGCGACTATGGGACAGGAAAGGGCTAGGACTGGGAAGGAAGCGGCCGTGGCCTTAATTAAGGTACAGCCCCAGCATTTGCATGGTGTGAAAATGGGAAACCACGGAAAACCATTTTCAGGGCTGCCGACAGTGGGGTTCGAACCCATGATCTCCCGAATACTGGATACTGGCCACATTTAAGCGACTGCAGCTATCGAGCTCGGTTTCAAATATTACCTACTATCTGGAAAAAATACTGTGGTGGTAAGACACCACTAGAAAATCTAGGTAAGGGGGAAAATATAATCCATATTAATAAATGGAAGTCGGTTTGGAATGATCTATATACACGGTACTGTATATATATAAATTAAGGTATAAAAATGAAAATAGACGTGAATTAATGAGGCATTTCCAGGCATCTTAGAAACTCAAACCTTGGTACCAGAGAATCTGATGACTTCATGATCCCTAGAGAAATCGAAAATGCTCAAAATACCCTGAGGGGCCCTCGCTGGGAGTATCAAATTTGGGGATCAGAATATGAACGCAGTCGGATATATTTATCCAATACGATAACATATCGGTTTCATGGGCTTAAGAGTTTCCTGAAAGTTTTAATTTTTAACCCCCTCACCCAAATCATGATCGCGGCACAATCTGCCAGACGAGGTAGAAAATTGTAATTTGTCAAAATTATAGCTTTTAGCTTGTAACCGACGGAAACATTACGAGATGTTTAAATTTTTCATCCTTACTCCCGAAAAATATCGAAATATGGAGGCAATTTTAATGAAGGTTCAGACCTGCCTTTCGAGGTATGTGGTGGCTAAACGGTAAGTCGTATCACAAAACGGATGGCACATTCTCCGTTCAATCTAGTGTGATAAATAACGTATGGCATCTTCCCTGTTTTGTTTCTCGGATATCGTAAAGAGATATGCAATTCAAAATAATCTTACTCACTGGCTTTACAGTAAGTTACGGAGAAATCCGTATACAATGTAGAATACGGTAGCGATGCACGAGTACATTTGTAGTCTTAATATATAAAAATTCAACCTGCGTATGTTTGTGATCGCAAAACTCTAAACCTAGTCGGTCGATTGGCTTGACATTTTGACACAACATTGCATTCGAATGCGAGCGTGTTTAGGAAGCGGTTTGAACGAAATCGGAAGGGTAGTTTTTTGTGATGAGTAATTTTATGGAATTAATTTAATTGCAAATTCGTACCAAGATTTGATCGATCTTGATGGATAGATTGTCGCTAGGTGACAACGTCTTACGCTATATCATTATAGTCCGGAGGCGGAAACACGCTGCCATGTTTTATGAAGGACCTTTCTTGCTAGGAGGTTCATGTAGCCTAATTAAGCAACTCCTTGCCTGTTACTTGTAAATAGGAATCCAACATGCCGTGATCGAGATGTACTTTCATGTAACCAGGTAACTCACTGCATGTTATTGTAAATGTGAATAAACATGAATAAATGTGTCGTGTGCTTGCAAAACTCTAAAAGTAGTCGATCGTCGTCTGTGTTTTCGCCAGCCATAGTGCCACTTTAACGTGTTGAATCAAGAAGAAGAAGAGCAGCACAATAGTCTCAACAACACCAAGAACAATTAGATCAACAATGAGAACTTATGCATTTGTAATATTTGAATGATCAAACTTCATATCAACGAACTGCTTTTTCATACGAACCGGATATTCAGTACAATACCTCGTATAAATTCGTCTTATCGGAAAAAATGAATCAAGATTGTCCTCACTGAAATTTAAAGGAGAAACCCCAGGAATGTGCTGCGCGAGCGAAAAAGTTAATTACCCCGAACTTTAGCAGCCAAAAGAACCACTGAAAAGTTTGTTGAAAGGATTTACTGATGATTCAAAACATTTCCTCAAAAACATATTAAGTTACAATTCCTATTTTCAGATGACTTCATTCGGCGCTAAGGTTATAGCAGATAATTTTATGCCGACATTTAAAATTCAGGCGCAAATTTACCACAGATCATTAGTCTTTGCTTCTTTTTCCCATCAATAATCATAAATTTCTGCAAATCTATTTCATATGAGATGACAATAACCAATTGAATGCACGCTGCCAAATCTCTACTGGAATCAGAAGGAACACTGTTGAGACTCTGGAAAAAATGTTACATGATAACAATAATTTAATTCGGATGTTCAAAAGTGCGATTGATCTGATTTTCGCTAGAATACATTTATTTACTTAACCATTGATTTCATATCAGACTGAGCCACAGCGAAGCGTGGCCGGGTTTAGCTAGTTATGGTATAAAGAAATTCATTCCCTCTCCCCAACTGGGGAAGATGCATATTCTATTCACTCACTCATTCATTCATTTATATCTTTCTATGTTTATTTCGTGGAAATTAAATGCATCTATAATTTGATCTTACCAGCTAGCGCTGTGGCCCCTACCGCTTTCACGTTTTTTCCTTTAAAATTGTGGGATATATAGCGGTAGCGGTGGCGAGTCTGCCTGTTGTCTGGACACCGTGATGTTACTTCCGGTCAGGTGAGGGACCTGAGGTCTGATTCGAAGTCCTCTGACCCCGGCCTAGAAAGCTAAGTTTAACGGCCGAGGAGATTCGTCGTAGTGACCGTCCATCAAATCGTGATCCCCAGGCTTTCGGACTGAGTAACGGTCGCTAGGCAGGGCAAGGTCCTTCAGAACTGTAGTGCAATAGGGTTTGTTTGATTCTTTGTATGATTGCACATAGTTTAACGGAAAAGTCATAGATTCGCTTCCATTTCCCTCTTCCTCCACTATAGAGTCCGTTACTATCTTGTGTACGTGACTCAGTTGAGTAGATTATTTATCGCTTGCTGTCTTCAAAATTCTTATTGTTGTCCAGTTAGAGTTCAACAGATGATAAAGTTTCAGCTTATTTTAGGCGGGTAATCAATTGATCGGGAGCTATCTAGCGTACTGTTCATCCAGAAGAAAGTGGATTTAATTCCTTGTTAAGAAGTCGAAAATTTAGAAACGAGATACCCACAACGAAAGAGGCTCATAGCCCTGGGGTTCAAGCAACCTATACCAAAGGTGGCAAAATTGGCTGGACTAACCATTCTCTCCTTAGTTCCGAGGTTACACAGGAAGCTTCCTCCAAGCGCCTTCGTAACACGAAAGGAGATACCTTTGCTTTGCTAAAGCAGCAGTAAAGGACACTCGTTAGACGGAAATGTAAAAAAATGAACGTTATTGTACAATCCATTTATTACCACTATTCCTATTCTTTTTGAACATTGCTCTTACCCTTACCTATCTGATACATCTACTCTCAGAAGTTTGGTGACAGGAGAAACTTACATGGCAGCATTTTCGTTTCAACACTTTGCGGTCGTAGAAACAGTCATATTGTCTCCTAATTTGAAGTGCATGCACTTTCGACATGAAAAATGCTGATCTCATGCATATTATAGGATCACCAGCCCTCAGGAACCGCGGATAGTTGCTGTGGTCAAGTGTGACTTGGAGCAAATTAAGCGTAATTTTTTGAAAGTAGTTATAACTTGATGTTCAAAAATCAAATTAAAATTTTATATCTAACATATATATCCTCATAAATTGCACCTTTGTAGAAAGTAAAGACGTCATTGTTATGACTTCGTAGGAGTAAATTCAAAGTCATTTGTTGTATATATACCTTATTGTTGTTCTGTTCACTGTATTTGACTTATTGTAGAAGTTTTCCACTTTATTTCTATTGTGATCTGTGAAGGAGAGTTTTATCCAAGATGAGTTTTGAGTCCCGAAAATGCTTTAAGACCTGTAGCACGTCGGATACATTCTGATAGACTATCCACTTCATGCCCGTCTCGATATGACAATCTAAGTATCAAAGGATTCTTTAACCACCTGATCGATACCTTTATTTTCCTTTGGCAGTTTTATGTTTCGTCTGCATCGCAGACATCATCACCTACATTCGCTTATTCTTACGGATAAAAAGATTAAAGTATACACAATGTATTGTTCTCATAACAGCCTTGATCTCTTTTCATGAAAAGCTTATAACTTCGAAGGTGGGGGAGGGATTCTAGGGGAGGGGGTGAAGAATCTTTGAAATGTGTAATTAAGGACTTATCTTTAACTAAAATACTATTAAAACATTTGTTCAGCTTCCAATTTAAAATATGAAAAGTCTTTTAAAGTCTATGTCGTGCTTCTGCTCGAAAGCGTGTTTGTAAAAAACTGGTTAATTTGTTAAAATCGTATTACTTAAAGATGGATTCCTTGTTGTCAAATTTAAAATGCCCTTGCAACTCAATGTTAGGATTTGCTTTGAAGTTTATTTGACAGACAAAACATGTACTACGAATGATATTATAAAATTGCCGAAAGCAAATAAAGGTATCGATTAGGTGGTTAAACAGTTCTTTGATTCTTGGATATTCTGATAGGTTGCAGATGTTCTACGAACATGACCAGCAAGGTATACAGGAAAGTAAGGTGTCATGAGGAAAACCACACCTTTCACAGGAAGCTTAGACCTGGTCTTCCAAGGTCTGGAAAGGCCGTTTTTAGACCGTTTTTAGATTTTATAGGAGCTAAGATATCGTCCTGCAGTTTAGAAATCACATAGAGGAATTGCATAACGTCCGAATTAGTGAATGAACAGTGAGTAGAAGACTGAAAGAGACAGAACTGGTTTCAAGATGATTTTTCACTGGCCCTGAGTTGGCGTATCAACATCGGTTGGCCCGTCCATGATTTGCTCATAAACGTCAGAACTGGAGGCAGGAGCAACGTAGTAATATCCTCTTCACCGATGAATCGAGATTGAGTCTCAGATCTCCAGCTGGAAGGGAAGAGTGCGCACAAGCACTGGGGAGCGTTATATCGCCTGAACCTTCTCTGTAAGAAAAGCTTATGGGTGTTTGCTTCCGTCTTAATTTAAATACAACATATCACACTGCAAACTATCATAGAAACATATACAATAGAGAATATCCGACCGTAAAACGGGGCTAAATCTTTAAAAAAATATAAATTCCAGATAATTGGGAAAATACCAGGAAGAGGATAGATATTGCCATCCTGAAGGCCTATAATCTGTACCGAATTGGAAGCGTTTTGGTCTTGCGAGACTTCTCAGTCTTGTCCAACCTAGGGCCTGTTATACTGCCGCGTTATCCCGTCGAATAAATGCGCTTCGGGAAAAATGTCACTGCTTGGAATGTCACTTGTGCCAGTCCAAAATATTTTTACTTCACAAGAAAAACAACAACAACGGGAACAGCTTCCCATTTGACACCGACTATAGTGCCCAATTTCCCATTTGCAGTCGCACAGATGTCGTTTCAATGAAAATAAAATACAAACTAAAATATGAGCTATAATGGTTAAGAGCAGATTGGACTGAAATAAATACCTACTGACCTGATGACGTTTACATTTGTGGCATCTCTGTACCTTTGCTCATATATTACACTGATCTCATTGTCGAAGAGGAAAATATAGCTGATCATACCTTTCACATTGTAAATTGGAGCATCTTAAATAATGTGCACAGTTGTTAATTATCAGAAAGCTGCATGCATGCGCGCTAATCTACATTAAACAGCACAGGATGAGCAGCAGTACATTGGTAGTTGAGAGTTACAAGTGAAAATATGTATATATGGCATGGTAATTCAGATGATGATTTTTCTCGATCGTCCACAATTAATGCAGATTATATTCCATTCGTTAACAATTCTGTGAGGACCATTTCATTCAACTCGCAGGCGAGGCCACTGATCCACGGATCACGTAGTATGTTCGGAGTAAACCTTGCATGCACTCTCGCACAAACAAAGTGAACCTGCAACGTAATAATTAAATTATTATATGGTCAGCAAACGTTTTTAAAGAAACGTACCATTCACTGTATTCGTAAGCTTTCCTGCACCTGAATTCGATTTCTTTCAACATAGTTTCGTTGCAGGAGAAGACGAAGTGTAGAATCAGAACCTAATCCCAAGTCCATTAATGGCCAACAGGCCATGAAAAGGACTTCCTTACTTATATTATTTGACTCTCTAGATCAAGTGTTTAGCTTTCATATTATATAGCTTCTGAGTCGGCCGGAGTAAAATTATTTCGACTTTTCAGGAATGAATTTAAATTTATTATTATTATTATTATTATTATTATTATTATTATTATTATTATTATTATTATTATTATTATTATTATTATTATTATTATTATTATTATTATTTTGCTATTTGCTTTACGTCGCACCGACACAGACATGTCTTATGGCGACGATAGGAGAGGAAAGGACTAGGAATTGGAAGGAAGCGGCCGTGGCCTTAATTAAGGTACAGCCCCGGCATTTGCCTGGTGTGAAAATGGGAAACCACGGAAAACCATCTTCAGGGCTGCCAACAGTGGGGCTCGAACCCACTATCTCCCGATTACTGGATACTGGCCGCACTTAAGCGACTGAAGCTATCGAGCTCGGTCAATTTAAATTTCGGAACCGAGAATAGAACCTATGGCCTTCAGGTAAGAGGAAGAAACCATTGTGTTGGTTATAAACACCGTCCATTTGCAGTCGCACGATGCTCTTTCAATGAAAATTTTAAATCAATTTAATTCAATTCAATCCAATTTAATACCATTCAATTCATTTTAATTCAATTCAATGAAAATTCTTATTTCATATGCCGTAGCCGGCATTCTCCAGCTGATGCTTAATGGATGCAGTATTTTTGCATTTGTCTCTTGGAACAGGCCAGAGTAAAATGTAGGAGTCCGTGTCCCTTTTATGGCGTGACTGTATGGAATTGAATTTGAATTTGAATTGAATTTATTGATCATGATTTACATGCCACTGAGGCTGAAAAGACCCTTTATGTAGCGTTTTCTTATAATACAATACAGATTTATGATCACAGTAACTACATTTTTATAATATTAAAGTATTAAACTAAACATGAAACATAAAAAATTGAAAATACAGATACCAAATCCAGTAAGGTTAAGACATACATTATATAATAAGTAAGAAAGTAAATCATTAAGCCCTTCTGTTATTTTGGACTACATGGATTTAAATAATATAAAGGTAAGGCAGAGAAAAAATTTTCTTCGAAATATACATATTTCTGATTGTTCGACACAAGAATGCCTAATCTCAGCCTCTTGCGTACTCCTCCAGAAAGATAGATGTTAAGAACTGCTTTAGTTGTGTACAGTTAGTGTTATTTGCGAAACGGTGAAGATTAAAGACGTTAAAGATACGTGATGCAGTGCAAACAAAGGATTTGTTAAATCTAGTGGTACGATGAAGGGGAATTTGAAGGGTGGTTTTTGTAAACCTATTATCTCTGTTATGTACCGACTCCATAGGTTTAAATGCATTATAAAGGTAGGATAGTGTCTTCAGTTTGAGAATTTTCTGCGTGGCAACAGCTACTGAGATTTCTCGACGTTCATGGAGTTTCAACCATTGTAGCTGTATGTAATAGGGTGTTATGTGTTCATCACGCCTGGCATTTGTAACGTAACGAACACATGCGTTTTGTACCCTCTGTAGTTTTATGTTCAAAGTTTCAGATAAGTCGTTGTATACGACTGCACCATAGTCAATTATTGGAAATATAAGACTTTGAACAAGTAGTTTTCGCATGAAAGGTGGTTGATGCTGCTGAGAAAAGAGTGGTGCTCAGTAATAATATTCAGAACACGAATAAGGAGTCTGGGTGTTAAGAAAGGTGCTAATCATAAGGCCGATCATGCTCCACTAGCACTTTCTAGATTAGTGAGGAAAGCAACGGCAAATCACCTCATCAACATGCCTTAGGTCTCATTATATCGTCGAAATTGGATTTACCGAGCTCGATAGCTGCAGTCGCTTAAGTGCGGCCAGTATCCAGTATTCGGGAGATAGTCGGTTCGAACCCCACTGTCGGCAGCCCTGAAGATGGTTTTCCGTGGTTTACCATTTTCACACCAGGCAAATGCTGGGGCTGTACCTTAATTAAGGCCACGGCCGCTTCCTTCCCACTCCTAGCCCTTCCCTCTCTCATCGTCGCTATAAGACCTATCTGTGTCAGTGGGACGTAAAGCAAAAAGAAAAAAAAAGAAATAGGAGATCTTGGATCTTTGGTGGTGCTATTTGAGGATCCAACCAGCCTCTAGGTTTAAGACTATTTTTAGGAAGACATGCTATTCTTTCACGTGCACTCAACCGCACGAAAATTGTCCGACGCAGAAGATGACTTTCTTTCAAGAACACCTTGTTTGAAACAGGATGAACATAATTATTGTGCTGGCAGTAGAATTACAAGAATAATTTCTTCGGCCACAGTTTATGAATGCCATCCATTCCAAGAATGTATGACATGAAACATTTATTTGCCGACCAACTTTCACGTGGTAGAGTGTAGCTGGTGAATGTGATGGCGGAGGTTGTAGTGTTGGTGGTGATTTAAGGGAAAGTACAACATGACATCATTCACTCTGAAACCTTTTGAGATATAAAATGGAAGAGCCCTTACCCATCGGATGACGCAAATATCGGCAAAGGAAAGGTAAGGGCCACAGAGAGCATGGAAAAGAAAGACTTCATAGGTGTCAAGACCTAGTACCATTTGACTCGGAAGAGGAGAAGAGTTGACCAAGGGAGATTGGATAAAAATATTAAGCGAGGACCCTAGGTGCCTTATAATTGCAAATCCACGCTCTTATATGGTTAACCCTCTTATTCACCTCAAATGGCAAACAGAGGATACTGCGGATTTGTTCTTTGTCCTGTACGCATGTACCGCAGCCGATACAGATTATAACTCCCTATGATATGAGCTCGCTATTGTAGTACTCAACTGTAGACTGTTACCTAACGTTTCCTGAAGACCTCACATCAATAAGTGTCCATCTTATTTCCATTTAACAGTTTAGGGACTCCACACAGACAGACCTTCTTTCAATTGGGAGCGTACAATTTATCATGAAACTGTCTGTTAAAGACATTTAGTAGCTATAAACCTATAACTTGTTTTCTGTTGTACGAAGAAGTTCCTTGAACAGTCTTGAAGTTACAGTAAATAATATGTTTCTTGTAACTGAGTAAGTCTCTCTCATTCTTATCTTGATTCAAACTTGGTTAATTTATTGCCGATGCCAATACCGTCTCATGTGTAACTAGAAATTTCTCTCTCCATACCACCTTCCCCACTCGACACAGTAACTCACTATTCCAATACATTAAACACTACACAGTTGGAAATATTTGTTGCAGCAAGAGAACATAAATTAGACTAAAATAATTGTGTTCTTATAACTGCAGAATATATTATAGAATGGAAGACAAACGTCAAGAGTTTAAACAAGTGAGTATGGAATCGACTAGTAAATAGTGAAGCATTTACTTCAGGACTTTCTTTTTTTTACGTCGCACTGACACAGATAGGTCTTACGGCGACGATGGGACAGGCAAGGGCTAGGAGTAGGAAGGGTGCGGCCGTGACCTTAATCAAGGTACAGCCCCAGCATTTGCCTGGTGTGAAAATGGGAAACCACGGAAAAACCATCTTCAGGGCTGCCGACAGTGGGGCTCGAACCCACTATCTCCCGAATACTGGATACTGGCCGCACTTAAGCGACTGCAGCTATCGAGCTCGGTCTTCAGGACTCAATACTACTGCGGAAATGATGCGACAAAATAGATTAAGTGTAACAGGCAGTAAGTACTAAGGATATATATATATGACATCAGGCATCGCATTGAAAATTTTCTTAGAAAACCTCTTCGTCGTCTTTCTCAACCATCGGGTACTTTCTGCTGTTCAATACGAACAGCTATGACGTTACAGTACTTCACTTAAAACCCTGTAAGTTTACTGTATTAAAAGCAAGGCAAAGCAAAGTCATCTCCATACAGGCCATGAAGGCTCTTGGAGGGGTGGAAGGCAAAGACTTCCTACCCAAAACCTCGGCACTTGGTTTAGGCAGGTGGTTAGCTCTACACTCGGCTACCTTTTCCCTCAGGAATTAACGTGGTACTCAGTTTTGGTGTAGTCTGAGTGAACCCCAGGGTCCGGAAGTGGAAATATCGAGTCTTAAATTCGTCGTCACTTGAAGCGTAATCGAACCCACGTCCTTCCGGTTGAACCGGACACGCCTTTACCGCCTCGGCCAGGCAGTCCCTAGTTTGCTGTAGCACAAGAATATAAACCTTGTAAACTTCAGTGTAGGATTAGGTTCTGTGAATACCGAATGAGTGAGGTGGCTGAGCTTGCATTCGGGATATGGTGGATTTTGATTTCCACCGTTGACTGCCCTAAGGATGGTTTTCTGTGCTGTCCCACATTCACGCCAGGTAAATGCTGAGGCTGAACCTTAGTTATGGCTACGGCCGCAACTTTTCAAATCCTAGTCTTTTCCCATCTTAGCTGTCATAGCACTAACGAGCTTTGAGCCCATACTAACGGTTTATGTGGTTTCCCTACAACAGGTGTTATTTCATCATCAAACCAGCCTGAAATTAATTTGCCTGCCATAGTTTTTGTTATTTAACAGATTTTTCTTTGCTAGTGGCTTTACGTCGCACCGACACAAATAGGTCTTATGGCGACGATTGGGATAGGAAAGGACTAGGAGTTGGATGGATGCGGCCTTGGCCTTAATTAAGGTACAGCCCCAGCACCTACCTGATGTGAAAATGGAAAACCACGGAAAACCATCTTCAGGGCTGCCGACAGTGGGATTCGAACCCATTATCTCCCGGACGCAATTTCACAACTGAGTGCCCCTAACCGCACGGGCAACTCGCCCGGTATTTAAGAGATTGGAGTTCAATGGCTACAATCGAATTTAGACTACGATTTAACTTGTTTGGTCAGTAATCAAAAAGGTTTGAGAGTGGTAACGAGTAGAATGATGTTAGTGATCTTTTAGGTAATGATCAATGGGTTAGCGGTAGATGTTGAAGGAACCTCATGTCCCGCTCCGTGGCTAAATGGTTAGCGTGCTGGTCTTTGGTCACTGGAGTCCCGGGTTCGATTCCCGGCGGGGTCGGGAATTTTAACCATAATTGGTTAATTTCGCCGGCATGGGGGCTGGGTGTCTGTGACGTCTTCATCATCATTTCAACCTCATCATGATGCGTAGGTCGCCTACGGGCGTCAAACCAAAAACTGCATCTGGCGAGCCGAACTTGTCCTCGGACCCTCCCGGCACTAACAGCCATACGCCATTTCATTTTTTCATAGGAACCTCATCAAAACGTTAGGGAAAAGAAGCAAGGTGACCAGATATGGATAGTAAGGGAAGAGAAAGTGATTATTTTACCATACATACTGAAGTGGGCAACCTGTTGTAAATACTTCGAAATAATAATCAAATATTTCAATACTTTTAGGTTATATGGGCCCATTCCTTTCTGTACAAACGGCTGTTGGATAACAATAGAACACAATTAAAATGACTTGGCAATCAGGTGGACCGATGAACCATTACATTATGCCAACCTACCTCATGCGATGTAGGTCAACATTTTGCTGTGGGTACTTGGTTTGGTATCGTTTCAAGGAGGTGGTGGAAGGTATCTTGGGGCATCTGGTACCACAAGCGCAACAGCATGTCCTCCACTTGGCGTACACTGCTGGATGATGAAGCACGAACCCACTTCTCCAAGTCTATCCACAAATGTTGAATGGGGTTCTTATCGGGGCTATTTGGGGGTGATAGCATTACAGCAAATTGTGTTCCTCGAACCAGTCCTTCACCATACTTTCAGCGTGGCGACGATGGGATAGGAAAGGCCCAGGAATAGGAATTAAGCGGCCGTGGCCTTTATTGAGGTACAGTCCCAGCATTTGCCTGGTGTTAAAATGGGATACCACGGAAAACCATCTTCAGGGCTGCCGACAGTGGCCACCTCGCCCGGTAGTAGATTTTATCTGTGAATGAAGTACTGCATACCTTGTTCAATTGATTGGTGATAAAAGAATTAAATTAAGAATACACAAAAACTGCATAAAGACTGAATAATTTTCTAGGTGGATGTTGCCATATTATCAATTCATTTCAGTAGGAATGATGTTAATAAGCAACAGTTTGATATGAAGTTGTTAAACTGCTTGGAGATAGGTGAGATTCACAGATATAGATCAACGTCAAGGACAAAGTAATAACGTTGCTTTCTCTTGCATTATACGCAAGAAAGAATCGGATAATCAGTTCAGAAACTCTTACGTGAAATTCCATGAATAAATTATCACAGGATAATACCTTCTGCTATTCATATTTCAAAGCATGTAATATCTAAAAAGTGAAGATACGAAATTAAAAAATCCCTGTTGTGAATCATTAAACAACGTTTTCACTCATTCTCAGAGTCAGTTGAGTTCTGAAAATTTATCACTTGGACATATACAGTAGAGAAAAATACAGGACGGCTTATATCTGACAGAATTTCACACTTATGTAGATACGACAGTGAACTCGCTTAGATTGTTAGCTGCATTGTCCGCTTTTATTTGTGATACCAACAGAAAGGTATATCCTTTTGAAGATAAAAATCTGAAGGCAATTGGCTGCCTCTGATATCTGACCTAGTGTGTCCCTCGTCGTCCCTTTGGGGTAGCGGGGATCGATTGCTGTCAGTTTCAGCAGACTAGAGCTAGGCTGGAGGGGTTTTGTAACCACCCCCTCCGCATGTTTATTCACGTGTCACGAGTGTTGTATCACTGCATCAGAGCTTGCATTGAAACCCAATATCCCCAGCTCGCAGATGTTCTGTAATTCAGATGGATCTGGACTGTGATAGTCATAAGGTAGCATTATTCAGGAGTGCATTTTTATGCTTCCTTCACTATACTTTCACTTGTGTCTGTTGGTCTATGTAATGAAGGCTACATAAGTCAGAGATATGTATAAGAACATCGCCACTATAGGTTCTGCTCGTTGTAGTTCTTTATATATCTAATATATATATATATATATAACTTATTGTAATTTGCACTTAAAAGAGTCTCCAAAAAGGTTATGAAAATGTAGACTAATTTTACGTAGGCTATTGGTTTCACGTTGATGTACCTTATTTTAAAAGATAGCAGTGATATACAGTACGTTATGTTTAATGTCTCTGCATATATACTTTTGTCAGGCCGACTACACATGACGTCTTTAACGTGTCGTAAGCCAATGACACGGAGTTGTCACATTTAAACACCTTCGACTACCACCTAGCTGTGAATGAACTCTGTATCAGTAACTTACGTACACATTTGATGGGCTGTATATAAATATTGTTGAATGTACAGCTACGATCACCTTAACACCTTACTGCATTGGACCTCAGGGTGTAACATTTATATAGCCTACATGTAATTATGAAATATGTTTATTGACCTCCGATACTGGTACCGAAATAAAACCAACATTTCCAGACAGCATTCTGATACATACCCCTTCCTGTGTAAAGCGGAAGTTGTATGTACTCACTGGGTCGTTATACGACCCACATTTGCTCTCACTTTCTTTCTAATGATTTTACGTCACACCGCCTCACATAGTTCTTATGACAATGATAGGATAAGACAGGATAACGATCGGGAGGGAAGTGACAGTGGCCTGTTAAGGTAAAGCCGAAATATTTGCCTGTTATGAAAATGGGAAACCATGGAAAAACATGTTCATGTCTACCAACACGGGATTCGAGTAAAAGCTAACAGCTACACGGCCCAAACTACGCAGCTCATTCGCTAATAGCTCTTCAGTGCCCTGATTCTCCCTGGTTTTACTTGACGAATTTCCGTGATCGTGTGACTGTTGCTTCCCAGATTATATGTTTCTAGCTTCGCGTAAGTACCCTAAAAGCAATGCACTGTGAAAACACCTTAACCTAATTTCGCCCTATTCAACGTTTCTAACTCAGTCTAATCCATAAGTAAAGGAGATAAGAGAAAATGCCATAGGATAAACTATTTAGATAGCTAAAAGTGGCGCCTTATTGTGCAATCAGTATGTCAGTATGACGTACCGTTTAGCATCAGTTACCGAGCTCGATAGCTGCAGTCGCTTAAGTGCGGCCAGTATCCAGTATTCGGGAAAGAGTGGGTTCGAACCCCACTGTCGGCAGCCCTGAAAATGATTTTCCGTGGTTTCCCATTTTCACACCAGGCAAATGCTGGGGCTGTACCTTAATTAAAGCCACGGCCGCTTCCTTCTCAGTCCTAGCCCTTTCCTGTCCCATCGTCGCCATAAGACATATCTGTGTCGGTGCGACGTAAAGCCAATAGCAATTTAGCATCAGTTAATCTGTAAATGAATGTCTGCAATATTGTAAACGTGCATATATTTTCGTATGTCGACCTACAGTATATATATATATATTCATTGAAGGTGATTTGTGTTATCTAGGAAGAGTGTGTCTGCCATTATAATTAATACTTTACATCTCGATAGCGACTGTCAGCAGGAGCGAGTCTGCTATTGTATTAAATACTCCACTCATCGACTTTGACTGGCAGTAGGAATGGGGTTCTTCTCCAACTCCTGTGTAACTGGCATTAGTAAGAATGTCCTACCGCTGTGATGAATAATTCCCTTCTCGATTTGACTGGCAGAAGGCAAGGAAGCAGGCAATTTTGTTCAAATCTCGCCTACCCGATTGTGTTTGGCAGTAGGCGTGGGTGCCCGTCATTATAAACAAATTTACTCTCCTAAAATGTGATTGGCATTAGGCAAAGTGGCTTGCTACTATAATGGAGACTCGCCAGCTGAGTGCGACTGGCAGTAAGTTCACTGGCATTAGGAAAATGGGCCTGTCGTTATAGTGTTACAACACACCTCAATTTTGACAGGCAGTAGGGAAGATGCCTGCCATTATAATAAAAACACCTGAAATGTAATGTTTAGGGAAGCGGGAAAGATGGCCTGCCATTGTAACGAAAAGTCCCCAAATCGATTGTGAATGGCAGTAGGCAAATGAGCCTGCTGTTATCATCACATCTCCGTAACTCGCACTTTACATTAGAAAAAACGTATGAGGACCTCCCCATGCCGTTTCTCGGTTAAAGCTAAGAGGCATGCAATTTAGAAAAATCTTACTCACTACGTGTACAGCAATTTACTTAGATATCCGTATACAATGGAGAATATCGTAGCGGAGCACGCTTACATTTGCTAGTTATTATTATTATTATTATTATTATTATTATTATTATTATTATTATTATTATTAATGTTAAACAAGAACTAACTCTTTATATTTGATCTATCTATCGTGCCTTTCTGGACACTCTCACTTAACTTTATGTCCCTTCTGTCTCTAATGTACTCTTCATAGAACTTCCAAAGCAATGTGTGCGAAGCCCAGCGCTATATGAGCTGCGCGTAGAGAGTACTGTAACATCATTCATCTCAGTCCCCAGGTAAGAGCACTCTGCAGATAATGGACATACAACACAATGTTAGTTATAACATCTCAAGCGCTAACTTAACAAGCTTGTTTTCCTCGAACTAATGGCAACAGTAACTTTATCTTGCTTGACACGAAATCAATCTAGAGCAGCGTAGTTAATAATAAGCACGCTAAAGAGCACAGTTACACAAAAGCAATATCGGAAAATATTTGATTTTTAAATTTAGCGATTTTGAGGAAGAACGTACTGAGCCCGTAAGTCTAAATTGCAGAAGAACCGCCGCACGGTAGCGTAGAGATGAAAACGGGCAACCGTTTTTGTAAATGACTGAACTTGATATTCCTTGTTTGTTACTCACAGCAGGAGGTGGCGTAAAACATCAAGCGAGAACGGAACATTTCGGAAAACCTCGGGAAATTAAATATAACAATTTTGATAATAACCCCTATTGGGAGACATTTCGGCACTGTCATTAGCGAGGAAGTAATTAATTGAGAATTTTGGAATCATTTGATGAAACTCACTTTGCAGGGAGTAATATATTATTTTAATTATGCCCAGAGAGAAGTTCGCCTGCCTGTCGGCAGAGTGAAAATGACATGAGGCAAGGTCATGCAGTCAGAATGTGCGGCATAGTTACCCACGGAATTAATTACGCCCGTGACAAAAGCAGGAGAAATAAACGAACAACATCATTGCGATCGGAGAAATAGGCGGAATCTGTGGTGTGAGTTTCGGAAAAATCGGTCTAGTGGTTAGAAGATGGGATCATTGTACAATAGCAGGGGACGCTTTGTACGCGAGAAAAACACTCAGCAATCATCGGTCCGAAAGAGTGAACCTGCGACAGTCGACACCAAAAATAGAAATTACAAAAATTTAAGTTGTTAGAAGATAGACTCGGAATTCTTAAAAGCCAGTTGGCTTGAGATATAGAAAATTTATATGAGGAGGAATAGAGATAACTTTGATATTATAACATTCTATTTATGACATTAATCCTGGTACGTGGGAATATCATAGTGGCTATTTGCAGGATTCATGACCTGCGAGGGAGAGCGCGAAGTCCCGGATAGCTCCTTTAAATTGTTATTAACAAGGTTCCTTTGACAATCTGTGAGGGACAACAGTTGGTTTCTTGTGAGAAATGGGATAATTTTGGCATTTGGAAATGTAATTTCGTGACACCGTTTGTTGGAGAGGTAGATTGACGGCATGCTAATTTGCTCCTGAGGTTTGGAAAAATTTAACGAAGCTACTTTCAGATCATTATGAAGTTGTTTGGTTATGGGATAACTTGTACATAAAATTTGATCAAGCAAGAAGAAATAGATCGAAATTAGAAATGAAATATTTATGAGAATAATTAGGAAGAAATTTTGAGGCGGAGTAAGTCCTGTATTTTATGAATGGAAAGTTCTAAAAATAATGCCGAAGGGAAAAGGGCCTGTAGTTTGATGTAGAGGATTTTTTTGTGACAGGGTGTACATTTCCGAGACAGGCTGTGTAAGAGGAGCGACATCCTGTAGCGATCCAGAGCGATTGAAAAATGTAATGACTGTGAAATACAAGTGAGTGCGTTGTAACACATATTGTAAATACAAGTGATATTCTCCTATGATTCTTATTTTACGTAAGACTATAGTTAAATTCAGTTAAGTCAAGTTGAAGATTCCGTCTGATATCAGCGAAGTGCATTTCGCTATGACCGACCTCACGAACACAACACATTCTTACACATGGTCGAGCCAGTATTTGGTTATTGGAAAATGAATTTTAGTCTGTACCTTTACGAGGTGAAACTCATCGCGAATTGGGAACATTACAGGTGAGAGAATGAGTTCATCAGATTGAGAGTTTATCCTGCGTGTGCTGATGAGAGTTACTTCACTGGAGAGTTTACAATGACACATGTTTGAAGTGTTATTTCAGGTTATCCGAATAACCTCACATTCCAGGTTGTGCCGCGAATATCGTGGTTGTTGTGATTAATGTTTTCATTTATATCATATAATATCAGACGACGGCTGAAAGCAACGGAAAACTACAGCCGTAACTAACACCCGAAGACATGCAGCTCTCTCTGTATGAATGGTGTACTGATGATGGTTTCCTCCCGGGTAAAATATTTCGGAGGTAAACTAGTCCCATATTCGGATCTCCGGGTGGTGACTACACGGGAGGTGCGACCATCAGGAAGATGGATACTGACATTCTGCGAGTCGGAGCGTGGAATGTTAGAAGTTTGAATCGTTGTGGTAGATTAGAGAATGTGAAAAGGAAGATGGATAGACTAAAGTTAGATGCAGTTAGTATAAGTGAAGTACGTTGGCAGGAAGAACAGGATTTCTGGTCAGGCGACTACCGAATTATCAACACAAAATCAAACAGAGGAAATGCAGGAGTTGGTTTATTAATGAATAAGGAATGAATGAGAAAATAGGGCAGCGGGTAAGCTACTATGACCAACATAGTGAAAGAATTGTCGTCGTCAAGATAGACACCAGACCAATGCCCACCATAATAGTGCAGGTCTATATGCCTACTAGTTCAGCGGATGATGAGGAAATCGGAAGAACATATGACGAGATAGAAGATTTAATACAATATGTAAAAGGTGACGAGAATCTAATTGTGATGGGAGACTGGAATGCAGTGGTAGGCCAAGGAAGAGAAGGTAATACAGTAGGAGAATTCTGATTGGGACAAAGGAACGAAAGATAAAGTCGGCTGAATGAATTCTGCACTGATCATAATTTAGTCCTTGCCAATACTTGGTTCAAACACCACAAAAGACGGCTTTATATGTGGACGAGACCTGGAGGCACTGGAAGATATCAAAGAGACTTCATTATGATTAGCCAGAGATTCAGAAACCAGGTGTTGGATTGCAAAACTTTACCAGGAGCAGACGTGGACTCTGACCACAACTTATTGGTCATGAAATGCCATCTGAAGCTGAAGAAGTTGAAGAAAGGAATGAAAAAAGATGGGATCTAGACAAGTTGAAAGAAAAGGGTGTGTGAGAGATTGTTTCAAGGAACATGTTGTAAAACAACTATATGAAAAGACTGAAGGAAACACAATAGGGGAAGAGTGGATAATCATGAAAAATGAAGTCAGCAGGGCTGCTGAAGGAATGTTAGGAAGGAAGAAGAGATCAACTAAGAATCAGTGGATAACTCAGGAGATATTAGACCCGATTTATGAACGACGAAAATACAAGAATACTAGAAATGAAGAGGGCAGAAAATACAATCGATTAAAGAACGAAGTGGACAGAAAGTGCAAGGTAGCTAAGGAAGACTGGCTGAAGGAGAAGTGCAAGGATGTCGAAGGTTGTATGGTCCTAGGAAAGGTAGATGCTGCATACAGGAAAATCAAGGAAACCTTTGAAGAAAGGAAATCTAGGTGTATGAATATTAAGAGCTCAGATGGAAAGCCACTTCTAGGGAAAGAAGACAAAGCAGAAAGATGGCAGGAACATATCCAACAGTTGTATCAAGGTGAAGATATAGATAATTTGGTTCTGGAACAAGAAGAGGCTGTTCATGATGATGAAATGGGAGACCCAATTTTGAGGTCAGAGTTTGACAGAGCTGTAAGCGACCTAGATATGAACAAGGCACCTCCGGATTACTGACTGCCTTAGGAGAAACCAGCATGGCAAGGTTATTCCATTTAGTGTATAAGATGTATGAAACAGGAAAAGTCCCACCCGATTTTCGGCAGAATGTTTTATACCTATTCCAAAGAAAGCCGGTGCTGACAGGTGTGAAAACTATCGCACCATTAGTTTAGTACCTCATGCCTGCAAAATTTTAACACATGTTGTTTACAGAAGAATGGAAATACAAGTTGAAGCTGATTTGGGAGAAGATCAGTTTGGATTGAGAAGAAATGTAGGAATGCGTGAAGCAATCCTGACTTTACGTCTGATATTAGAGGATCGAATCAAGAAGGACAAGCCCACGTACATGGCATTCGTAGATCTAGAAATGGCATTCGATGATGTTGATTGGACCATCTATTTAAGATTCTGAAGGTGATTGGGATCAGATATCGAGAACGAAGAATTATCTACAATCTGTATAAAAATCGGTCTGCAGTGATAAGAATCGAGGGCTTTGAAAAAGAAGCAGCAATCCAGAAAGGAGTGAAGCAAGGCTGCAATTTGTCACCCCTCCTTTTCAATGTTTACATAGAACAGGCAGTAAAGGAAATCAAAGAAAAATTTGGACAGGTAATCAAATCCAAGGAGAGGAAATCAAAACCGTGAGATTTGCCGATGATATTCTTATTTTATCTGAGACTGCAGAAGATTTCCAGAAGCTGCTGAATGATATGCACGAAGTCCAAAACTAAAGTAATGGATTGCAGTCGAACGTAGGTAGGTGATGCAGGAAATATTAAATTAGGAGATGAAGTCTTAAGGAAGTAGATGAATGTTGTTACTTGGGTAGTAAAATAACGATGGCAGAAATAAGGAGAACATAAAATGCAGACTAACACAAGCAAGGAAGAGCTTTCTTAAGAAAAGAAATTTGCTCACTTCAAACGTTGATATAGGAATTAGAAAGATGTTTTTGAAGACTTTCGTGTGCAGCGTGGCATTGTATGGAAGTGAAACATGGACGATAACTAGCTCAGAAAGAAAGAGAATAGAAGTTTTTGAAATGTGGTGTTACAGAAGAATGCTGAAGGTGAGATGGATAGATCGAATCACAAATGAAGAGATACTGAATCGAATTGGCGAGAGGAGGTCGATTTGGCTAAATTTGACGAGAAGAAGAGATAGGATGATAGGACACTCTTAAGACACCCGGGACTTGTTCAGTTGGTTTTTGAAGGAAGTGTAGGTGGTAAGAACGGTAGGGGTAGACCAAGGAATGAATATGACAAGCAGATTAGAGCAGATGTAGGATGCAGTAATTATGCTGAAATGAAAAGTTTAGCAGAGGATAGAGTGGCATGGAGAGTTGCATCAAACCAGTCTATGGACTGATGACTCAAACAATAACATTGAGAGACGAAATTTGAGTTTACTTTTATTTAGCGAAATTCACTTCATGTGTTTGAATGTTAATGAGTGGTAGATTGAACTATTCAAACCAGTTATTTCATTTCTATTTCAAACTTTATCGTAGGAAATGGACATAGTTAATGTTATTCCAGATTCGAGTTAATTTCTGTAGCGGATTTATATGAGAATCATATTGAAATATCGGGACATTGATTTCAACTTTGGATTTCGCCCGACTGTATCAGTGATGTGTAGTTACCATAGTGTTGGCTCAACGATAGGTTTGGGATGCCACATATTCATGATTACTGTTAGATGTACATGATTACTGTTAAGAATGTGTAGACACTGTAGCGTTGGATCAACGATAGGATCAGTACGCCGTTTGTACATATCCATGTCGTAGGTTAGGAATTTTAATGATTCGACTTGAACGATGACAGTGTCTGCAGTAGTTGATGCAGGTATGGAAGATATTAGCGGGTACTATTTAGACCACGTGTCGGCATAACCTTTACTAGCTGGAAAGTGCTCCCATAGTAGCGCTGCATTGGTATTGGCTTAAATGTAAGGGTTGTCCCACGTAAAATCCTGGCTAATGGAGACTAGTCCCTACTACTTAGCCGCGTGCGTTATAACTCGATGAACTTCCATTTTCTATTTTACATTGTTCTTCTTTTCCTTAGAGATTTGTTGTTCGGGTGTATTGTATGTTACTATAGTGCAGTGTGTTGACCCTCAGTTAATTTTTTGTATTGAGGAATTTACACTACGAATGGGGTTTCGATTCGTCAAGTATTATCATATATTATTTACTTTTTACGTTATTTTCATTACTTAGATGAGACGTTGGTCTACCGATCACTTGAAGTTAGTTTAAAGGGACAAGTGTATGTAAACAGATTTGTAATTGTAGTTGTAATTATGTAGAATTGGAAAGATTTCATGGTTTTTTAATATTGTAGAGTTGTACTTTAAGTACTTTAACGACGTAACTGTTTCATATCCTGAAAGTTTGTTTAGTAAGAAGACTTTTCGAGTGGTATATCACTTTTATTTAACTTCAGTGTTTGGCGTTTCTTCTAAAAGCTCAGTAAGTTCTTGTTTCCCTGCATTTCGCAGTTTTGTTATGATGTAAAGTAAGAACCCGTCGGATCAAGTGTTTTTGGTTCATTCTGAAAATCTGTTTGGAGTGATGTATATTTCGGCATCGGGATTTATCTGCAACTTAAGGGTGTCACGAGATGATGACACATGGTGTGATTTTATTTCAGGCTGTGATAATTGCTGTTAACTTGTAATAAATATCATGCTTTCAAATAATATTTCGCAACCTATCCACAGCAACTGATTGTTAATTTGTTTGGATTAAGGATCCATTCGGAGATGTTACGTTATCCGAGAGGGTATTTGACTGGTGGGTAAACTTCATTAAATGTAAATCTGGAATTCTATATGTTGAAGGTCAGATTTTCCACGGATCATGTGGGTTAACTCTGAGTTATCGTTTGGGTCAATGTTGCCCGATTTTGCGGTTTTCATTTCCTTTTCTGGTTTTGCCGTCCACACATTTCATATTGTGTTCTGTTTAATTTGGGAAGACACTAATGTAAATAATTTCGAGATTCTTTCGCCGTTTATGTTTTCCAATGTGACTGATTCATAACATTTTGTGATAAATTTAATTGTTTTTTATTTTTGGTTATTCAGAAAATATGATTATCGTGATTTCGTTCAATAAATGTTTAGTAATTACATTTTTGCTCTTCATTTGAAGTAGTTATGCTCTCATCTGAACCCTGTCAATCGGTCAATGAAGTGACTGAAAATAATCCGACACGACCCCAAGATCTATGAATCAGTATTATTCTACCGAAACAGCCGAGGCAGACGACCGACAATGGAACGGTAGGTTCAAGGATTCAGTGAACATGAACAAGTAGATGCAGAAAAAGAAAACATTGCGGACGCACTATAATGCAGAGACAGATCCAGGTAGCAGTTTCGTTGGGGGTGTAACTTCAACCATCAGCCAGATTGGGTACGAAAATTTGACAGGAAGAGGGGTTCAGGGCAGTCGCAAACTGTAATTAACCGTACACTTTGAAAGTGTTTCAAAATGCTTCTAGACACCAGCAAGTAAGTCAATTAGTCAGCCGATATGCTTTATTTGCAAATAGACGTATTAGCCTCATGGCAAATTTCAAGCAAAATAATCATTGAAATAATAATTGAAAGGCCTCAGCCACCAGGTGCCTGCACATTGAGATCCATGTAGGTTGCCTCCGTATCAATTTTTACATCCGCAGATCACAATATTGAGCCAAAATTATAATGGGTGACAAATGGCTGAGTTTTTAATGAATGTTGTTGGGTAGACACCAAGTGCTCCACCAGAGATTTCAGGGATATTTAATATGCCGACATCGTATGGTATGGAGTACCAAGGATTTACTTTGAAGCCTTCAGAAATCCAATGCTGCTTGATCGGCGCGAGAAATGTGCGAGGGCTACCTTCCCAAGGCCAGAGAATGTTAAAGAAGCGAGGCCAAATCACAGAATTTTCGACAATGAACAATGGGAGAATGACTGGACGCAGTCATGCGTTGGCCGAATCACTCAAGCTACGAAGGGTTGACGTTACCGGTATCAAGTAGATAAGGTGAATAGACCTGTGCCATTGGTGAAGGATACAAGCTCTTACCCTATGGTAACACATCCTGCTGATACGGCGTGGCAATTACCGTCTCCAAGAGAAAGTGTGATAGCGCAACCTACGTAGACCATATGTCACCTACGTAGACCATATAGCTGATCGCTTGATAGGCATCCGACTTGTCACCGGGCCAAAAATCGTACGCATAGTCTCTTGCTATACAATACAGGTAGGTTACCCAGTAGAGAAACAATATGGATTTTGGACAGAACTCGAGTCACGCATCCACTCTATACAGGCCTGCAAACATCTGTTAATTGGTGGAGACCTCAAAAGCCATGCTGGCTACGCAACGGATGGTTTCGAATGAATGCCTGGTGGGCTGGTGTTTGGCATGCGTAACGAATCTGGTGAATAAGGCAATAGTAAATACGTTTTTCAAGAAACGCCCGTCCCACATTATCACATACAGCACTGACCAATCGCAAGGTGCAAATTGATTACTGGATTGTAAAGAGGAAGGATGTGAGGCCAGAAATGGCCTGTAAAGTTATACCATGAGACACCAACTACTCAGCATGGACACCTCGTTCTTGAATTGAAGCTTAACCTTCACCCACCTGTCCGACATATCACCACCACAGAACGCATCAAGTGGTGGAAGCTTCATGACAAAGCAGCAGTGCCAACGGGCAGGCACCACCTGTCCCACTATGACTATCTGTGTTACGTGTTAATTCGTAATATGAGTTATCTTTCTTCTTTCATTCTTGAAGGCCAGTGCGTTTCGCTGGCCGATATGTTAGGGAAATTTTTACTTAGTCATGTGAATATTTGTGTTGGTACATATAATCATTGTGACAGCAATTGAATGGTAATAAATATGATGATTGAAGATACATTCCTAACAACGACATTGAACTGCCGAAGACATCTGCGTTTCGTTACCATAGCTCCCGCGTGACAGCTGACAGTGACACACTTGTAGACGCTCACGCATGAGTTAACGCCACTTGGACGAAGTGGCGCCGTGTCATTAGTGGCGTCCTTTGCGACTGTAAGTTTCCGCTGTGTCTGAAATCGAACATCTAGCACACATTCTTCGCCCGGTGATACTGTATGTGGTGGAATGTTTGCTGGCGACAAAGAGAAACAAGCAGCTGAAACGAAGAAGCGCATGGTTAGATGGATGCTGGGAGTCACGTGACTAGACGACACTAAGAACTAAGATGTCAGGTGCACTCTTAGAGTTGCCCCGATTCCCGACAAAATGACAGAGGCTAAGTGAGGTGGCATGGTCACGTGATCAGAGTTGACCCAGAATATATCGCGTAGTAGCACTTACGCTCCGGACAACGACCTCGAGACCGACCTGATAGACGGTGGACATACCGTCTGAGAGAGGGCATCAGAGCTGCTGGTGTTCATTCTGCGGACGCTGAAGACCGGGCAAAATGGAGGACGAAATGCACGAAGGCAGACCCCACATAAGATGGGAAGAACACCAGGAATAAGAAGAAGAAGACATTGGCTACCTCTGCCATTTCTGAACCCGCGATCTTAGGATCCATTTGCGGACAATCCACCACACAGAAGTACAGGGTTGGGCGAGGAAGTCTCTACTAACATCGAGGAAGAGGAACGTGCCGGCTGGGGAGTCTTGTCATGCACCTTCGAGGGCTGATTAATGAACAAATGGAAGTAAATAGACCATCACTACAATGAAAGGGACATGGGGAAACCAGAGATCCTGTTGAAAACCTGTCCAATCTCCACATTATCCAGCACTAATTTTACGTGTAGTCAGCAGAATGTAGTGAAAATAAATAGTGAAATTGGAAAAATCAAATCACACCTCATAATTAAATTGATCAACACCTCATTTAGGCGATACATAGTAGGACTATTTTGATCTTCTTCAGTGCTACTAATGGGGATTGCTACTGTTAGCGAGTCGTAAAGTTTAAACCTATAAAAAGTAATAATGATTGGAAGTTTGCTTAGAATTTCCTTCCAGTATGGAAACCTAAGGAAATGTTTTGGATTCTCTCAAAATGTTTCAATTTTTTTGACAACACCCATGAAAAAGTTGCATCTTTTAAAATACACTGACTGACAGAGCAAATGCAACACCAAGAAGGAGTGGTTCGAAAGGGATGAAAGTTGGGGAAAAAACAGAGACTGCACGGACGAATAATTGGTGTTTATTTCAAACCGATATGCAGGTTACACAATGCGCACGGCATCGACTCAGTAGGATGTAGGACCACCGCGAGCGGCGATGCACGCAGAAACACGTCGAGCTACAGAGTCAATAAGATGGATGGATGGTTCTCCATTCTCTGTCAACCATTTGCCACAGTTGGTCGTCCGTACGAGGATGGGACAGAGTTTGCAAACGGCGTCCAATGAGATCCCACACGTGTTCGATTGGTGAGAGATCCGGAGAGTACGCTGGCCACGGAAGCATCTGTACACCTCGTAGAGCCTGTTGGGAGATGCGAGCAGTGTGTGGGCGGGCATTATCCTGCTGAAACAGAGCATTGGGAAGCTCCTGAAGGTACGGGAGTGCCACCGGCCGCAGCACATGCTGCACGTAGCGGTGGGCATTTAACGTGCCTTGAATCATACGCAATAGCGCCCCAAACCATGATGCCGCGTTGTCTAGCGGTAGGGCGCTCCACAGTTACTGCCGGATTTGACCTTTCTCCACGCCGACGCCACACTCGTCTGCGGTGACTATCACTGACAGAACAGAAGCGTGACTCATCGGAGAACACGACGTTCCGCCATTCCCTCATCCAAGTCGCTCTAGCCCGGCACCATGCCAGGCGTGCACGTCTATGCTGTGGAGTCAATGGTAGTCTTCTGAGCGGACGCCGGGAGTGCAGGCCTCCTTCAACCAATCGACGGGAAATTGTTCTGGTCGATATTGGAACAGCCAGGGTGTCTTGCACATGCTGAAGAATGGCGGTTGACGTGGCGTGCGGGGCTGCCACCGCTTGGCGGCGGATGCGCCGATCCTCGCGTGCTGACGTCACTCGGGCTGCGCCTGGACCCCTCGCACGTGCCACATGTCCCTGCGCCAACCATCTTCGCCACAGGCGCTGCACCGTGGACACATCCCTATGGGTATCGGCTGCGATTTGACGAAGCGACCAACCTGCCCTTCTCAGCCCGATCACCATACCCCTCGTAAAGTCGTCTGTCTGCTGGAAATGCCTCCGTTGACGGCGGCCTGGCATTCTTAGCTATACACGTGTCCTGTGGCACACGACAACACGTTCTACAATGACTGTCGGCTGAGAAATCACGGTACGAAATGGGCCATTCGCCAACGCCGTGTCCCATTTATCGTTCGCTACGTGCGCAGCACAGCGGCGCATTTCACATCATGAGCATACCTCAGTGACGTCAGTCTACCCTGCAATTGGCATAAAGTTCTGACCACTTCTTCTTGGTGTTGCATTTGCTCTGTCAGTCAGTGTATATTTACTTGTATTTCAATTTATAATCTATACTAAATCTTGAATCGTATTAACCATTTAACATCCGGAGCATCAGCAGATAAATAAAACCTCATAATTGAAACACATAATGAAAACAGGCGAGCAGTTTTACGTGATTCTAAATCTTGTGATCATAAGTCACGGGACCAGTAGTCTTATGTGGAATTCGAACTAAAGGGAAGCGATTGTCCGTTCCTAAAATGTCACATGCTTCTGCTTTTGCGAGAAGGTGGGTTCGAGGCTCACCGTTGGCACCCCAAAGTGGCTTTCCATGGTTTCCCATTTTCACACCATGTACCTTAATTAAAGCCGCTGGCCCTCTCCTTGCCCATTGTTGAAGAAGACTGTAGTTGTTGCTTTTCCTTTTACAATTTGCTTTACGTCGACCGATACAGGTAGGCCCAGTTCTTATTTTGAAGATAGGATAGGAACGGCCTATGAGTGAGAAGGAAGCGGCTGTGGCCTAAACTTACAGTAGGTACAGCCCCAGCCTTTGCCTGGTATGAAAATGGGAAACTACGTTTAGTCTTCAGGGCTGTTGACAGTGGGGTTCGATCCCACTATCTACCGGATGCATGCTCACAGCTGCACGGCCAACTAACCCGCTGCAGTTGTTAGTGCGACTTTAAACATGTAGCAAAAGTAATCTCGCATGCACTGCAGTTCGTGGTCACTTTGGTTAGAAGCCAGGCTCGCTAGGATTAAGCTGTCCCTCCCTAGAAAGAAGAAATACCATAGGACCATCGCAAGGAAAAGACGAGCAGGGAGATGCTACAATCTGGGAGGGTGTAGTGGGTAAGCCTCTTATATAGCCTATTATGTTATGGGAGGCACGGCGTTTTGAAAATCTGTTTAGGAACTCACAACACTCACAACATATATTTGAAGAAACTGAAGTCTATTCGTGCTCATAAAACTGAATTGGTATAGTGCCTTGTGTTAGTGTCTCGATGCCACGTCAGCCACAGTGCTTGTTTTGCTTCAAACCAATTTAGCAGCCCCGGCATAAACACATGCTGTCGTCGGCCTTCTGCTTGTAACCTATTCCAACAGATAGGCTATTGGAAAAATATGATTTATTCGAGTAAACTGTATTTTATATTTGTTTATGTGTATGTAAAACTCTGGGCAAACAAAAAAACTCCAATAAGAAATACGAATAAACGTTGGCTTAGAATATAATCATGTTGCTATATTCATATAAGTTAGGCAATTTACGCTTTATTCTTACCATTTAACAGCTGCAAAGTACCCGTGGTAATAACAGCTAATGGTATCACAAAAACTCAAAAGACACACACTCACACTTCAGTTTATGTATTTTCTCGGAAACGGCGGAACTAGAATCATGGAGCACAGCTAGCCCGCTACGCCTCTTAGACTGAGGTGGTATTTCTCCCGTAATTCTCCACGCTTCCTCACTGGGAGGGGGGGGGGGATTATTTGAACATTAGCTTCCTCTCGCTCTCTTCTCTCCTCCTCAAGGTCAAGTTGTCCGTGCTGCTAACAGAAGAGGGAAACTTTCGCCACTTGTACTGAACCGGGGACAGGCCTGACTATTGTCATTTCATTCTTTAAAGCCAGGTTGTGTGTCCTGCTGCTATGTGTATTGTACATTGGTTACACTTTCCTGTAAAAGAACAATAACTGGCGAGTTGGCCGTGCGGTTAGGGACGTGCACCTGTGAGCTCGAATCTGGGCGATGGTGGGTTCGAACTCCACTGTCGGCAGCCCTGAAGATGGTTTTCCGTGGTTTCCCATTTACACCCCAGGCAAATGCCGGGGCTGTAACTTAATTAAGGCCACGACCGCTTCCTTGCCATTCCTAGGCCTTTCCTGTCCCATCATCACCATAAGACCTATCTGTGTTGGCACAACGTAAAGAAAAAATACAATATTACTTTTATATAATCATATCACCCTAGACACTACTAATGCACTCGTATATCTTAACATTTCTATTGTCGAATCCCATTGTCGGCAGCCCTAAAAATCGTTTTCCGTGGTTTCCCATTTTCACACCAGGCAAATGCTGGGGCTGTACCTTAATTAAGGCCATGGCCACGTCCTTCCCATTCCTAGGCCTTTTCTATCCCATCGTCACCATAAGACCTATCTGTGTCGGTGCGACGTAAAGCAAAATAGCAAGAAAACATTTCTATTTTGTTTTTGTTTTTCATCTGACCATTCGGAAGAAAATTTCGCCCATTTCGCTCCCTCCCTCTCCCCCTTGTGTATCCGCCCCTGCAATAATACAGGCTTCCTATTTGGTAAATAATGTTATCAGTGACTTACTTGTAAAGTTGATTGTGAAGTGTGAATATACAGTAATTTCAAGCCATGCTATATCTCGTTTGTGAAACTAAAAGGATACATCACCAACTTAGGCTTCAGATACTTACAGCTGATACCAATTCAAAGGAATACTTCGTAATAACACTCAAATTGTTGAAGGTATTGTTACATGAACCAGTGAGGGATAAATTTCTTGTGCAACTTTTAAATGTCCCGTCAAGAGGATTTCAAATTTTAGCCTAGTTTCCTTCAGTTGTAATGTCAGAGGTTTACATTATCTCTTGAATTATCGCAGTAAATCTCACTCTTTAAAAATCAGCATTAAATATGTTTTGTTTAGAATCAAATATTAAACATTGTTTTATTTCTATAGTAGATCTGGTAGCCTCCAATTTTAATGGAGAATCCGAACGCCGATCTCCTTTTCCCAGAACCTATATGTTATGCTGTCAAAGTAATCTTATTACCCTACACCCTAGAGATATTCAAGACTCTCATTCTATTATCGTTACATTGATTTGTAGCTGGCGCCCATCAACAATTGTATGTGTATGTGTGAGTTCATAGTCCGATGATTGAGTATTTTATTTCATGAATATTTTAATATTGTTTCGTTTTAATTCGGTTTAATATTTTCTTAAATCAGTGAGTAACAAGTCACATCTTATTCAAGATGTACAAGAAGAAGAAGAAGAAGAAGAAGAAGAAGAAGAAGAAGAAGGCTATGCTTATTATGTTATTTCCAGATCTCTGTGGTAGTGTTGCTGTCAAGTAATACAGTTTCGCGGCGTATTAGGGAAGTATGTGTTCACCGACTGAAAGTCGATGGATATGTAATTCAGTTAGAAGAGTCTAGTGACGTTTCTCAATTGGCTGTACATATTGGTTCGATATGTGTGTAATAACTCCAGCATAGAAGGAGATGTATTACTAAGTGAATATTTGGAAATATTTAGTTCCATCAATGACTTTATAATGAAACAAGAAACTAGTTGGGATAAATGTTGAGATGTTTGCAGTGACGGCGCACGCACAATGATGGGGGGAAGATAAAAGGGACTGTAACGAGAATACTGGATGTTTCTTCACAAAAGTACTAGAAGTCATTGTGCTTTACACAGACAAGCTCTTGCAAAAAGAATAAAGATGCCAGCAACCCTTAAAAGTGTGCTTGATGATAGAGTTAAAATTATTAATCTTGTCGAATCCCGCCCACTTCAATCTAGGACATTTAAAATACTCTGCGAGTAAATGGATAGCCAACATTCAGCGTTTCTACTACATGCGGAAGTGAGGTGGCTAACCTCGGGGTAAAATACTCGTCCGGCTGTTTGAACTTCGTAGTGAATTGCTAATATTCTTCACAGAGAATTCAGGACAATTTACACTTAATAAAGAATTTCTGACAAATTCAGCATAGCTAATGAAATTCGCCTGCCTTACGTACTTTTTTACAAAGTTGAATGAGGTTATTTTGTCTTTGCAAATAAAATATTGACTATCTTTAAAATGCCTAATAAAATGTAATTATTAAAATAGAGAAAACTTCTGGATTGTAACTGCAGACGAGAAAGCCTTATCCTGCTTTACAACACTGAATAAATTTCTGTATGAAACAGAATCTACAGTCATGTATGAAGTTTTAAGCAGCATCATGCAGCATTTACGGGACTTACAGCTAACAATTATTTTCTGCTATTGACGACGATACAAGTTCTTGGGTACGGGATCCGTTTGCAACGATACTAAAAACAGCCATTTTCAGTGTAAGTGATGGCTTTCGAGACCTTAATTCAACTGCCTGAGTGCATCCTTACTAGAAACCACTGCCTTATTTTAAGAATGTAGTAAAGAAAGTTCGGAGATTCCTAAGATCGGTTTCCATGTGAGACTGCATGTACCATCATAATGATTCGTGATGATCCAGTCCCCGTAGCACGAGCTCTCGACTCTTGGTATAATTATGGCCGTCCAATCGGTATATGCCACAGAGTGGTTGTACACCATCGTTCCTTAAATGCATCGATGTGACCTGCGACTATGTCGTGGACAGACATCTAACTTGGTGATTTACGTTTGAATCATTGTGGATGCTGACCACAAGGAAAATGATGCTGTAATGGCAGATGGCCCTAATCTAAGTCAATGAGGTTGATGACCCCATGACCATCCAAATTTCTAAGCTGAAGGCGGAACACAATTATGTTACAGTAGTTGATGACCAAGGTTTCCACATGAATAAAACCCCAGCACATATGATGCTCAACAAATCAAAATCAAAAATGATAACAACTACAAACGCTCACAACACTTGTGTCGGTAAAGTCCCTTTGCCATCCGGCATGTCCCCTTAATCGTTACATTAATAAGTTGAGATTCCCAGCAAATAAAACGGAGATTTCCAGAGTACTTTTTCAAGTTAATCACTTGGTTTTAAGCTAATTCTCAAAATACGATTTCACTGAATTAAATAATTTAAAAAATTAAGTATTCTCATAATCCTAATTAACAACAAATTGTATCCACCCCGGACGAATGGTTTCTTTAAAATCCCTAATTATTTAATTACAATATAGTTTTATGCTCATAATTTTCTTCATCGCCGCTTAAAACGGGATATATTGTCATAATAATTACTAGTACTATTTATTTATTTCATGATGTCACTCAACAAGCTTACATTATAACCCTAACAATTATTAAGAAACTGGCTTGAATAATCCTAACTTCAAATCCTACAATCTGCATAAATTTACACACAACGCAAAATAA
This sequence comes from Anabrus simplex, assembly GCF_040414725.1. Classification (NCBI taxonomy): domain Eukaryota; kingdom Metazoa; phylum Arthropoda; class Insecta; order Orthoptera; family Tettigoniidae; genus Anabrus; species Anabrus simplex. Next base: position 1,360,164,390 of record NC_090265.1, read on the forward strand.
AACAACCCATGTAGCATCGCTTATGACGCCTACGGTTATCCCTTGGACTAATTTCCGAATCTCCTTCGATATGGTTTCAGGTCGATGAGACTGAAATATTGTAATGCACCTCCTCCAACTCAAGGATGGATTGACTACAGCACACCATGTTCTCCACAAGCATGACCTCATATCAAAAGAACCTACATTTGTGCCTTGGGAACCAACACAGCCGGCTGGAATAACGGACAAACGAGCTCTCCCCCCGATATCTCTAAATAAACATACATGTTAGTTTAACTTGCATCGAATGAAAACCTCGCCTCGCTGACAATTCACATGAAATACAATTCTTGACCCACATAGATTATGCGAAGAGATTTAATTTAGGACGTCACTCAAATTTTCTTATCCATCACGGTCTTACGGTTTCATGTGGAATCCTAACTATGGATTGAGCCTATTCCCATCTCATTAAATCACACAAAATAACTCCTCGGGTTTCCTACACTGAAAATCTCGGGACCAGCACTACAGGATTTCAATAACCTGATCCACATTCCTTCATTCCTTCCCATTTTCGCATGACTTGAAACACTTGCTATCACAAATGCTCTACAAGAAAATAATATGGAATATCTCTCTTAGGTGACCCACAATGCTGTTACATAAAACGCTCTATGACAACTAACCATTTCTCCTCGCATATCTGAGTTAACATTACAAACCGAAACTCACAATTTGACATACATTAATTTTACCGTTATTTTCGTGTCAACAATTCTACACAGATTTCAACAATCCCCCGTAACAAATTTTACCGGTCTCGCCTTGTAACTTTCCTTGACAAAATTTACGTCGCCGAACACAACGATGTGCCTTCTGCGTCAGCCCTAAATGAATAATCACGGATTACGCATACATGAATTTCATCTTTACACAGAACAGAATGTTATGATAAATTAATGTCTTAACTTTGGCAAACCACAAATATAGGAAATAAACGTACGGAAATTATACTTTGCTTAAAAATTATATGTTTCTCAACCATCAAATCTACTACTATACAACACGTCACACGTTAGTTTCGCGACTTTCCCGATTATCCAAGAAACATAAAACAAATGACCTTTTGTCACATTCCTCTGACATTTTCACGAAATAAAATGGTGGCCAAAATGCGTCACAGATACACACACCCCAGAAATGGTGACATCATGAAATAAATAAAAGAAACACCTGTAGTTGTACGTTGTCTCCAACATTAAAGGCTCACCGGCCTCTCTCAATTTAGCCATCTCGAAATAACATATTTTCCGTTCTATGTCTTTTTTATTACACACCTGAAAATAATGACATAAAACAAAAAATAAAATGCCCTTCACACGTTCTCTTCCTCGCGAACCGAACACGATCGTCAAAACACCGATCCGCACACGCAAACGAAGTTTAACTACATATGGGTTAATTTTACTGCAGGACTTCGTCATTACAATGACCGTCTGTTGCCTTGATATGAATTTACATGACGGTTCGACATCGGAAACCCGTTAATCTTGACTGACAATCTTTCTCCACTTGGACATGTTATTATATAGACACCTTTGGCCAAACTATCTTCCTGGTGGGAACCTAGTCTACACAACCGATTTTTACTGTTCTTCTGAGTAGCGTGCGATCGCTTCAAATTCTCTGAACACAATGCGGATTGCAAAATGGCGCACCGTTCTTTTATAACATTTACTCCCACTCTCATGCAGTCTGCATTTACCGCCAAAATTTTACAGACTTTTTCTACTCCATAAAAATGTATTTGTGATAGATTACGACGTAACACGTAGTTGTTTAGTTTAGCAGCGTTGTTGGTGATAAGCATTTAAGGGTTTACCTTAACCTACTGAATTGTTAAATTATCCCGTAATACAGGCACTATATTTGGTCGATGTAACAGGGTCTGAACGAACAAGTGCGTCTTTCGACAAATTTCCTTCTGGAGCTATTTAGTGGTCTAAAATCTTTACCATTAATGACCAAATTGTTTCACTTACAATTTCCTGACTTTTACTACGGCAATTTCGTCACCAACTCTTATTAAAATGTACTTTTTATTAGGAAAAATAGTCCGAACATATCCCTGCACATTCTACACGTGCAGGTGACGTAATTTCTTTGGCGTGAGAATGAGAACCACCATCTGTTTCTCCACGTGCCGTCCCTGATCAGAGATGAAAAATGTAGCTAGAGCTCCTGACTTGTAATTTATATCGGACCTCATGTAATGACTTTAGAACTCTAGTTCCTTGTGACACAAAGGTCACGTGTTCAAGAGGTTAACTGTATAGAGTAAGCTCAGGGTGAGATGAGACACTCGAGGGTCTACAAGGAAACGAAATAATGCGAAATTTTCTGGAAAGTCTGTGATCCTCTTTGGCATTTCAAAACATTTTAACTATAAAAAGCATTGCAATTCCGTTACTTGTGAAAATAATTCGTTTACAAAATAATTCGACATTGAAAATTCATATTTATATTTGGTACGTTTTGTCGATTCCTATTTTGTTTGAATCTCAAATGTAATTGTTTTATTGAAATGAAATGGCGTATGGCTTTTTAGTGCCGGGAGTGTCCGAGGACATGTTCGACTCGCCAGGTGCAGGTCTTTCTGTTTTATTGCTTGACACGTTAACCGAGTGATATCATCAGTAACTTATCACTATCAGCAATGTGACTGCGATTAGAATCTCAGGTAGGCCTAATACTATATACTTTTTGGAAAGAAAATTCACGTCTTTGTTGTCTGGAATACACCTAAACCTGCAAGTTTGTGGCGATGGGACCTACTAGCTTGTAACTTCAAGTATCTTAAGTTCCATTTAAACAGCATCAGTGCAGTAAGCTAGGAGTTCACCCTTAAGGTAAACTTTTATAAGAAAGAAATGGTAATATTCAACTAGAAAATCATCAAACTTGAATAGAATTGCCATTAAAATGGTGTCATATTCCAAGTATCTGGGATGCTGAATAACACAAGGGTGACGTCGGAATGTGGAAATCAAAACAAGAATCATTGTTGTAAGATGAGTTATGACTTTAATGACTTAAAGAACATGCCCCGCTTTAGTGTGACACCCCACGCTAGGACGCAATTGGTAACATTACGAAAATTAATAATATAATATAATATAATATAATATAATATAATATAATATAATATAATATAATATATACAGGTAGTGGGAGTACAGGTAAATGGGTACCGGATCTCACCGTAGAATCCCTCAATTTAGCATGTTAGTAATAATAGGAATGGATAATTGACGGCAGAGCACAGGATAATCTATCTCGGGTATTATACTTAACGACCGAAAACTGTTTATGCTCTTGACTGGACCTTATATAGTAATCCTTGCAAAAGACAGAAAGTGGTAGGAGGATGTGAACAAGGCTAGACTAAATTACTAACTGTATGTTTGACTGTATTCTACATATTGTCAAAAAAAGAGCATATAAAAATTATTTACAATTGATAATTTGCTATGCTTCTGACGTGAACCCGATCAGCACTAATACACTTTCCTCTTATAATTTTCCATTTACTTCCTACCTTTGCAATGAATGGATACTCACTCCAGTAGATAGCTGCTTCCATCTCTGGTTTTGAGCCTCACGTCCTCAAACTCCGAAGCTGTCATTAGTTCGGTCTCTTCGGGAATAAATGTACCCAACTCATGCCGTGTTTTTCTGGCACACATATCACAATCCTGACAGTAGTGACGGTGGTCATTTTCCCATGCCTGATAGGCAAATAATTACTGAAGTGAAGTGGCACAATTGATAACATTTGTTAAGCTATTACCACATAGCCCAATAAACTCACAGTCCTAATAAACTGACAATAGTTCGTGGACGCTAATTTCAGTACTGCGATCGAATTATGGCAAAGTCCATATTCCATCCTTCACTCATGCAGTGGATAAATAACATTGGCAGCATGACTGCCTTACAAAAGTTCGTAGCTACTAGCACAATGAAATATAATAGTACTTTTTCACAAACTTCATCAATATGACTGACATCAGTCATAGAAAAAGGAACAGAAAAAATCGTCGATTCCCGGCTGGTTCGGGGATTTTTACCTTAATTGTTTAATTCCGCTGATTCGCGGGCTGTGTTTGTGTGTGTGTCGTCTTTAAAATTAGAAATGCATTTATTTAATATATTTATATATATATGAGTTCACGTTTAGTGAGAATTAGTAGAAAATTACATATGTATGAGGATAATACAAATATAGGCTGGCTGAATGATAAAAAACTGACAGCGAAAATTTAAAAAAAACTTGTATGTAGTCTCTCGTTTGCTCAGCCTCGGACATTTTGAGCTTGGTTGATTCCTTTTGACACACTATTTCCCTTTTTCCCATTTGTGATAGGAATGAATATTGTTTAAATTAAGGTGTAGGGTGATTTCGCGAATTTGTAAAAACTTCGAAATTATTTCGAAATTTTTCACATACCTAATCAAATGTTATCACAAACATTATTACAAATATCGATATATGTTGCGTAGACAAAACAAACGAAACATTGTAGCACTTGCCACCTCGTCCCGGTCCCGATTTGTACTCATTTTACCGCACGCTCCGAGTTCATCACAAAATGATGCATACACGCGCCTCTCACTAAAGCACTATTTGACCATGAAAGCTATTTGGGCAGGCTCTTCAGACCTTCCTTACTTCAAGAGAGTTTCATATATTTGCTATATTTCATGGTTTTGAAGTTATTGAAGAAATTCTGGAGTACAATTGTTATTTTGAATATAAATCCCTCACTTGATTGAATAACAATATTTATTGCACTTTGCGACACACATTCCGGTACGACACGCTATAAATACGGAATATTGGCTTCTGGTGGGCAGATGCCCTCGATAACAGTCAGTCACATCCTCTCATCTAACCTCGCTAGAGGCACCCAAGCATACCAGTCTCTCATCCCCTTTCACGCACACCACTTTCGGGTGGGACCTTCAAAATGAATACACAGTGAAGGGTGCTGCTATCTGTCCAAAAGTAGTATCGTGCAACTAGGTGAACTAGCCACGGATAGGCCGGAACTATTGTTGTGGGATGGGACCCAGTAACGGAAACAGATGGACGTTCTCTACGTTAAGATATAAAATATGCTCTTTTCCATGATGTCTTCATTCGTTGAATAGACGGATCTCTTCCTTCTTCCTTAACTAGTGTTAAGAACGGATGATCACAAACGTCGGTACCAGTTTCCTATACCTACGTTCTGATGTCGCCTAGTAGGTAAGGAAATATTTATATTTGTACAACCCTGCCATAACTGTTCCTGTTTTCCCTTACTTTTCAGAACATACTTTTCTACTACGATTCAGAGTCGTGCAGTCGGCCGTCAGGTGTGGTTCTTCTGGAAGGCTGCTACTGTGAAAGGCTCATCACGACAGGTTCGGGCAGTAAGAACAAGGATGCAGCGGACAAACAAGTAAGAGTTTCAGCACAATACTTGCAGCTTGTAATGATGCATTGTTTACGTGACATTTAACTATATTTTTGGATTAAATCCCGATGGACTTGCGGACATATTATTTCTTTGTTTTCCAAAATGACATATGTAATATTTTGTAGGCATTTTTCTAGTCAAGAATGACGACGATAAAACGTTGTATTTACAAGTGAATTTTCACAATATAAATGTGCAGTGTGTTCAAATGATGCGAACGAAAGTGCATTTGATGTACTGTATAGTGAATCATTCTGGTTTTATAATGTACGATATACTTCAAAATGAACCAGTAATATTTTATTGAGACATGTTCGTGAATAAGTGCATTCAGAACATATCTCACGAGATGAGTTTATGAAGTAACTTAAAGCCAACAAGGTGTTTTCTCTATAAGTTTACAAATGGTCTGGTCATCCGTGGGATGGAGTTAGAATAGTCATTTTAAGTGCAGGACTACATAAGTGGTCAACCAACATATCGTGTGTAATTCGTATATATGAATGTGAATACTATTAAATAAAGTAGATTTGGCAGAAAATATATAAAAGAAATGCAACAAGTGTAATCAGCTACTGATAAAAATCAGCTCTCCTTTATGTGTGTGTGTGTGTGTGTGTGTGTGTGTGTGTGTGTGTGTGTGTGTTAGTGATGGTAATGGTGATAAACACAGGTTTGTATTCTGAATTCCATGATTTCATAATGAAAGGATTGAAAGCGAAGAGATCTGCAGTTGGATGAAAACAAAAAGTTCTGCAGTGGAAGACCATTAATACAACTTGAAAACCTGAATACTGTTATTACTACGATGATGACGATGATAGTAAAATAAGAAGGATGATATTTAACTAATTAACGGGCTTAACAGACACAAAAAAGAATTAAACGTGAATTTTTGATGAATAAGTTATTATTATTATTATTATTATTATTATTATTCATAATGCTTCCACCCTTCCTTCATAGTCGGCGTAGGCCACTACGTTGACCATTTACCTAAGGAGAGGGATACATTGGATACATTGTTATTATTATTATTATTATTATTATTATTATTATTATTATTATTATTATTATTATTATTATTATTATTATTATTATTATTCCAGAAGTCTGGTTGGATCCTTAAGTAGTACCACCAAGGATTATGTAACTATAGGAAAACCAAAAAAAAACGATGGTGGTGCCAAAATGAAGTATACTAGTAAAAGCGCTTTTACAGACAACCACCCCTTCGAGTAGCAACTTTCGTAACACTCAAACACTTTAATTGTGCTCCAAATGTCACTACTCAACACCACCCATGCCTCCTCAACAGCTTCCATAGTGTGACAGTCATGAATTAGACTGAGACTTCGGTGGAAGTTACATTTTGCTCTGGTCTCTGTTAAAAGAGAGATGAAAAAGTACTGCATCCAACAAGAAATGGCAGCAGATGGTACTGGAAAACTAATCAAAGGTAATTTTACGCCAGTTTATTTCATTGTTAAATACATCATGTTTGAGATAAAAAATACAATAATTATTGAGAAATATATTATTTTTTCCTGTACATGAAATGAAATACAACAAGACAATGTGGAGTGAACTGTTAGGAGCCCTGAATCTGTAGGACATCTTACTCATTAGTTTACCGCATATAACATTTTTCAAGGTGTTGGACCCCTTCCATTTTCCGTCTGATTAGTGTTAATAGAGAATGATTGTCTAGTTGTACTTCCCTTAAAACAATAATCACTACCACTACTCTTCCATGAACTTATGTAGGCCATCCTTGCACCATCAGTAAGGCCTCTTCCTACTGGTTAGCAACACTTTAAACGCCTGAGGGCTATGGACTCTTATGGAAATATGCTGAAGTTTTTGTAGAGTTCTTGATTTTGAATACTATTAACAGATGCCACTAATTTTGGTTTTGGAGTGCCACCTAGGCGCTTGGATTGTTTAGAGGATAGCACAAGGAAGCTTACGTCTTCTCTGTTGCTAAGCCTTCACTACTCGTATTTCAAATTAAGCCATCCAATCATAGTCCAGCTGTGCGCCTCCGTAGCGTAACGGTTAGTGTTCTAAGCTGCCGTCCTCGTGGGCTCGGATTCGATTCCCAGGTCTGCCGGAAATTTATGAATGGCAGGAGAGCTGGTATGTGGTTGAAATGGTACATAAAGCTCAACTCCGTGCGGCGTGTGCCTGCAAAGAGCTGCACCACCTCAGGACGAGGACACGAGTTTACATTTTTACATCGCCCTGCTCGCACCTATAAATAGAGGTAATCTTGGATCTTATGTATCGATCTGGATCTTGGTCAGTGCAGTGACAAATGAGGTTCTCACAGGAGTCTACAACGAGCTGGGGCAACATCTAAGGTAGGCGGCAAGACTTTTCTCTATCATATGAACTTGCGCGTGGCGACGAGAAAGTACCAGCGTTTCCCACTAATATGTAACTGATAGAGTTGAGCCGTATTTACCTTTATTTTCATGTAGGATATATACACTTCATTTAGTTTTTTAGCATGTAAGTTCCTGGGCTGTCTGCGGACGGAGTGTAACCAGCCTAGTGGGTGTCATGTAATGTCTTAAGGATGAACGAGTGTGGACCCTCGTTTCTCATGTTCACTTTGATTTTTGGTGACTAAGATTTTCCAGATTTCTAAAATTTTATCTTGCTTTTTTCAGGTCCGCAAATTTTCTTTCCTGTCTTAGTCACTAATGTAGTATGTCTTTTCCTCTGTATCACAGGGCCTTCTGCCCCATTAGGTTTGTATGGTAACCATGTCACTGGATCACATGATTAGGTTCGGCATCCCATTCTATTTCATTTTCGGCCTTTCTTTTAACCTTTTACTTCTTTCTCGGCCGTGTATCATTAGATTCTGTTCCTGGTTCTTCTGGATCCTTGTCATCCATATTTTGAGTGTTGCTTCCCTCAGAATTAAGGGCAGCGATTGTCAAATTAGTGGAAATGCTGTTAAGCTTGTTTTAAGTTTTAGGCTTTTAAGTGGACTAAAAGATATCATGGTGTGACGTTCAGGACGGTTCTGACCATAGACGTTGAAATTTAAGAGATCTATCGCAATTCTTTTTGTATAACTCAACTATTGGAAGTTTCGATTTCTTAAAACTAAAGATTCCCTTACCAAAAATGTATTAAGACTAGCAAGTTTTGTAAAATGGGAGCTCATTCTCCCATGTTGATTAAGCTCTAAAGCTTATTACTGTAACTATCCCTTTCTAAATTGTTATTTTCGCTGTTATAATTTGTTAAATTGTTGTTGTTGTTGTTGTTGATGTTTTGAAAGTAAGATGATTAACGAAAGTAAATATTTAATTCAGGAAATGTCCTCAAACTTTAACATGTTTTGTTGTCATTTCTCCAGTAGCCGAGGCCCTGCCGTTCCTTCCCCTCTCCTTTCTATGATGGCTTAACAATCCTTATGCAGATTTACCCAGAGTTAATGCAAATGATGCTCCAACTCACGAACATTTTGACTAGGAGGTATCTGAAATCGTAATTGCCTCACAAAAGTTCGAGGGGAACTAATGATATGACACGGTAGAGCAATTAGGAAGAAAGTGGCTTTATACCCTACCATCGGAGCCCTGAAGTTGGTTTTCAGTGATTTCCCATTTTCAAGCCAGGCAAATGTTGGGACTGTACCTTAATTAAGGTCACGGCAGCTTCATATATGAGACGTTTTCTATCCCAAACCATCGTCACCAAAACCTATCTACTCTGGAGCGATGCTAAAATAATTTAAAAATGAGTGCTTTTTTGTTTTTATGAATATTAGTGCACTGGAGCTCTATCATCTTATTTCATAACACAGGAACATAGAAATACAGTATACTAGACCTTTGAAGCTCCCATTTCTTTATTTTTGGCGAATGTTAGATTATTTGTTGCTAGCGGTTTAACGTCGCAATGAGGCAGCACTGTACATGGGTCGTTTTTTCAAGCGCCACTCTGTAGTAAATAATCACGCCAGTATAATATAATAAAACAAAAACATATTGCGTAAGAGCTGAATGAAATATCTCCCTGACCTAAAACCGTGAGCATCAAAGGCCTTACTTACAGTGTGATTGATAAAACTATACTGAACTAACAATAATAATAATAATGGTATGACCTCAGCAACCATGCAGATGCATTTTCATTTAACGCCACTCAGGCTGCTTGCGTGCTAGTTTTGACTCTCCATTTTACTCCAGAGTGTGGCAGAGAAACTAGATACCTGTTGGTGACTAATTCGTGAGTTTAGGTTAACGTTGTCGGGGAATCACGAAATATGTCACAAAGATCTTTTTGCATGCCATCATATGACACGAAATAACGAAAAAGTAAAGTATTGTTTCACCCTTAAAATTCCCGACTACCTCTGCTGAGTTTGAGCTCGCGTTCTTCAGATCTGATGGCTGACACCTTACCACTGATCTATGGAAGGACTTGAGCTCCTCAAATATTACGACTTGTACACATTTGACGTGATAATGTCCATAAAATCAGGCTTCATGCGTTCGCACTTAAGCGTAGTGAAATTACGTGCTCACATAGGGCTTAGTATGTAATTAATAATAATAATAATCACGTGTGGCGATTTACCGGTTACCTCCATCGGGCGCGTCCCATTGGAATTGGGGAAGCTCGCTGGCTCTGCCGCCAGCAGAGTCAGAGGGTAGTAGGGAAATAAAATACCACCGTGAAAAAAAACTGGTTCCTTGCCAGGGTTACGGCGAAGACTGGTAAATGACAAGAAGCCAGAAAACATCTTGAGGCAACCTCTAGGGCTAACAACCCTAGTTGTAAAAGGATGGGTACCCGTCCAAAGCAAAGTCAAGTCAAAAAGCATGATGGCACAACATTTTAAGAAACATACCCCAGGGGGTAAATCTTCGGGTAAATCCCTCGTCGTGAACGCCACGGCGCACGAGTCTCGTTCGGATTCTGGGGGAGACTCGACATCATGCAAGAGACGAGTCGGAGCGTCTCGGTGTACCCCGAAGAGTCAAAAACTCAGGCCAAAATCTAAAACCTTTCTAGCAACTTTCAACATAAATTCACTTACACAAACTGGCAAGCTGAAAACCCTCACCAAAGCTCTTCACGAAAATCAGATGTCCATAATGGCCCTACAGGAAACAAGGTACCCTGATGAAGAGATTTTTGAATCCGAAGGTTACCGATTTTTCAAGAGCAAAGCGCAAAGGGGAATCCTCAATGGAGCTGTGATGCTTGGAACCGCGTTTGCTGTTAGAACCAAGATCCTTAAATCGGTTGCAAATTTCGAACCAGTGAATGACAGATTGTCTATACTCACAATTAAATGCGCGAACAAAACCTATGCTCTAGTTAACGCACATGCTCCTAAAAACGATAAGAACAAGTCTGATCCAGACGAAGTTGATAATTTCTGGGACCTACTGGATGAAAAATTAAACAAAATCCCCAAACACCATGTCAAGCTTCTTTTGGGCGACTTCAATGCCCAACTAGGTCGTGAACAGAAGTACAAGAAAGTTATAGGAAATTACCCTGCTCACAAAAGAACCAATCCCAACGGCAAAAGACTGGTGTCCATTTGCGAAAATCACAACCTGCAGGTCATGTCGACCGACTTTCGCCATCTACCCAGAAAGCAAATGACTTGGCGTTCTCCCATCCAAGCTCTCGGAGAGTTCCAAATTGATCATGTTGCAATCTCCAGGAAAAACAGCCCTGAGATTATGAATGTCAAGGTAAAAAAAGGCATCAATGTGGCCTCAGATCATTATATGTCTCTTATCAAATTCAAACCAATTCCCGCAAACACAAGGAAGACAACCAAACAGATCACACGCTTCGACAATGATAAACTTCGGCAAAGGGTCGAGGAGTTCCAGGAGAAGGCTAGACCAAATGACTGTGACTTTAATAACGCCTAAAGTCTCCTTGTTGAGGCCGCCAAAGACGTTGCAGAAATCAAGAGAAGCAAAAAGCATGCCTGGTGGAATGGTACCTGCGAATCAGTCCTCCAAGAAAGACTCAATGCGTGGAACAGTACTACTCTACGAAATCAGAAAATGATTGGGAAACCTACAAAACCCAACGTGCCCAAGCAGCTAGGGTGTTCAGAACTGAGAAATGTAAATACGAAAAATCTCTCATTGAAAAGATAGAACAAAACTTTAGGAAGAATGAAAGCAGAGAGTACTACAGAGCCTTCAAACGCAAACTCGCTGGCTATAAACCACCATCTCTATGCTTTGAGCGAAAGGACGGCACACTGGCGACGTCAGATGAAGAAAATTGCAGCCTTCTGGCAGATTACTTCAAGAATTTACTTAATTGCTCTAAACCGCAAAGTGCCATTGAGACCAAGGAACCCTTATTCAGGTACCCAGATTCTAGACCACCCGACAGAGATGAAATCAAGCGCCACATTGCCCGTCTCAAAAATAACAAAGCGCCGGGGGAAGACTCAGTAGTAGCAGAACTATGGAAATATGCCCCAGAGGAATCACTTGATATCTTGCAAAAGCAAATAGAAGAAATTTGGAGCAAGGAGACCCTACCCGAAGATTGGAAAATAGCTTTGATCCATCCATTACACAAAAAAGGCAGCATGACGAACATCAACAACTACAGAGGAATATCTTTGCTACCCGTGACTTACAAAATTCTATCACTTGCCATCCTGGAGCGTTTGGAAGCACAAGTCGAACATCAAATATGTGAATACCAAGGAGGGTTCAGAAAAGGTCGCTCAACAGCTGAACAGATCCAAAATCTCAAAACTATCATCAGATATTGTGCACTAAGGTCCAAGCAGTATGTGTCTGTCTTTGTGGACTTTAGGAAAGCGTACGACTCCATTGACCGGGAAGTCCTGCTAAACATCTTAAATGAATTTGGAGTTGATTTGAAACTGCTGGCATTAATTAGAGCCACCCTGACCGATACAAAATCCAAGGTGAAGTTCCACGGATGTCTCTCGCATTCCTTTGACATCAAAACAGGAGTCCGACAAGGTGATGGGCTATCCTCGATACTCTTCAACTGTGTTCTTGAAAAGAACATCAGAACCTGGCGGGTGAGATTACAGGAAACCAACTACAGTCCATTGAGAATAGGAACCAAATCCAAGGGGATCGCATCAGACTGCTTAGCATTTGCCGATGATATTGATGTTCTCTCAAACGACATAGAAACCGCTAGAGCTCAAGTTGAAATTTTAAAGGAAATTGCCGAACAAACTGGTTTGCAGATATCGTTTGAGAAAACAGAAGTAATGACTAACATCAAAGAGGCTCCACCAAAACTCCATACAAAATACGGGGACATCACCCGAGTAGACAAATTCAAATACCTGGGTGAGATCATCATGAAAAATGGACTGGACAAAGAAGCACTTCAGGAGCGAGTACGCAAACTGGAAATAGCCTACCAAGCATCCCGCACAATCTACAACAAAAAATGCCTTTCCCAAAACACCAAGATACGTCACTATGAAACAGTTCTGAAGCCAGTAGTTCTATATGCAGCCGAAACCCTGTCTCTAAATGCCAACAAAGGACTCCTTGAAGAACTGGAGAAAAGAGAACGCAAAATTGTGAGAGGAATCTTGGGATCAAAGTACAGAAATGGAATCCGTCAAAAGAGATCCAACGAGGAAGTCTACAGCAAAATAGAGAAAATTACCGACACAATCAGAAAAAGACGGGCCCGATTTTACGGTCATCTGAAAAGAATGGAGGAAAAAAGTTAACTAAAGAAATATTTCACTTTTTTGATTCAAACCCCAAAACCACAATTCCCTGGTTTAGAAATACCAAAGAAGGCCTGCAAATGCTACATATCCCAGCTGAGGACGCCCTTAACAGAGATCTCTTCCGCAAGAAAATATTCACGAACGGGCTAAACCGAGACGAGCAACCGAAGGGAAGACACGGTGCCCCTTGGACAGAGGAGCGTAAGCAGGCCCACTCACAAAGAATGAGGGAAATTTGGGCTCTAAAGAAGGCCAAGTTCAGTGTCAAATGCAACAAGACTTAACGTGGTCCTTGATGGCCCCAGCGAATTATATATAATATATAATAATAATAATAATAATAATAATAATAATAATAATAATAATAATAATAATAATAATAATAATAATAATTTAAAACTTGTAGCGGAGTACCGAGGCATCGGATCGTGGTGAAGTGGTAACAGCGAGCGCAGTGCCCGCAATGGCGAGCGGACGTTGTCGTTTCACAGACGCGACATGATTACAGCTATAGAAACTATACGAAACTGAATTCACCAGCTATATAAATAAATTAAAAAATAAACTAATAAATGAAACTGGACTCATCGGTATTTACAGGAGATGTTGAAAGTGATACCCTTGAGCTGCAGGTTTTCTGTATCCCAGATCATATTGTTCTGTGAATGGACATATCCATTCAAACGAAACCATGCTTCGCCATTCATAGAAATAAATTTCGGATCCACAACAGCCAACTGCAAAATCTTATTCTTGCAATGAAATTTGTAGTTCATTGGGCCGATGACCTTCGATGTTAGGCTCCTTAAAACAACAAGCATCAGAAATTTCTAGTATATATATTATTCACTTAATGAGTCCTATAAGATCGTAAACGTAATAATGCTGTTGCATTACTTGCTGATGAATGTGAAATATCAGTGTCCTGAGCTACTCTCCGAAGCGATGTATGTGGACTGACTGGCAGTCTTGCCTGTATATCTTCTAACCTCTCCTGTGTGAGTGCTGTTCTCTTTCGCGGCTTTTTCTTATTAGTTACGGAGTCAGTACTACACCACTTGTGAACAAGTTGTTGCACGCAACAAGTACTGTAGAACTACGGATTTAAAAAAATATATTTTTTAACTTACTAGTGATTTAATGTCGCGTTGAAGGTTTCCAATGACGCAAGGATGGGGATGGGATAGGATTGGGAAGGTAGCGGTCGTGGCCTTAATGAATATACAGCCCAGCTAAGTGAACCTAACCGCATGACCAACTCGCTCGGTCTACAGAAATTTTGAAGAAAACTTTTAACTGATTTCTTCTTCTTGTGCAAATAACACTCGACCAAAAATATTCTCTGCGCTGTAATGTACTTAACCATCGCGATAATGACCTCACAACACACCTTGAAAGTCCAGTAGTTATTAGCGAACTGCTACGTCTTCTGTCAAGACTTCTCATTACGCCAAGCTTGACGCAAGCCATATGGTGTTCGCTTGGGGATTACCGCGGCCTGTGAGCAGAAGTACGAATTCTTAAATTATTCTCCATGTAGCTCCGGAACTGCGGATTCGACCTGAATGGTTGACGTGCCAATTAATTGCAAATGCAAGACATGAGAGAAAATATGACACACGGTGCACCTTGGTTAAACACGGGGCAAGGTTAGCTTTAAACATGATGATTTTGAAGTATATGATTTGGTTTACTATTTAGAAATTCGACGCTAAAAGGCAAATGAAGATATATAAAGACAATGACGGCATAGATTCACATAACAAAATGATCCGAATCTCAAAATAAAAACACGACAAAGCAGAGTACAGCATTTGAAGTTTGATATTTTTTGGCAAATGGACGATTTGACCGTCTAAATATAAATTCTGACTCCTCATGTAGGGTACCTATAGAAATCTCTCCTTAAGGCGAGAGTGTTTTATGACAACAGCTTCTCTATCACCCTTGGGCTTAATGTGATTCAGGGATAGAACATCTGAGAACTTATTCTACGTACTTCATATTGAGCCCATCACTGACTAAATGGTTCAGTATCGATCACTGAATGTAAATTCCAGCCCATGATGTGCATACAGTTTAATAAGAAATTTACGGCCGATGTAACTGTATTATGCGGTAGACCTAGGACAGTTAAGACAGAAGTTATGTGTTACATGAAATTTCTGAACTTTAAGTTTTAAAACTTTACCGTACTTCTTCTCATTGGAAAGAATAGAATCGAACTGAACAATAATAACCCTTCTGAGATGTCAAATTTATAAATTATAACCGCATGGAGTCATGCGACTTATATCACCGCACGCGCTTACTGGTATGGAATGCTATGGATTGCTACGGTTTACGAATAGGCCTAGTCGGGATACATAATTAGCCATTCGTGTCCCCAGGCGACCATCCACATGTATCAAATCAATAGCATAACATGTCTGCCACGAGCGAATAAAACTGTATTGAATTAACTACCTAATGTGTCTTTCATTTCACTGGAAGTCAGACATTGCCGCAAAAAAAATAGCTTCTCACCCTGTCTTCATCACATTACTTTGTTCCTTATGGAGTAACATAAATTGCAGCAACTCTGTTCTTTAGAAACACGAGGCCACTTAACAAATATTGTTATTACTAGTACTCAGAGTTTTAGGTGCTAAAAGTTAGTAAAATATTTATTTAGCCTACGTTTTTAAAATACGTGAAATAAATGACAAAATTAACAATAATTATGTTTTACTTGTGAATATAAAATAATCAGTACTCACGAATGCAATCTATCAATGCATCGCTGTGTGCTGAAGAACTACAATAAACAATGAGATCCATCCTCATATTCTCCATCACAACTGACCGACGATTATCGCGAAACACTGACTTAAACTGGGAAAATGAGTGCTCCACGTCAGCAGATATCAGTCTGGCAAACTTATAGCAGGGCAAGTCACTCACGCTCACATCAATATCCTGGTTTTGATGGCTATGTAACACCCCACTTGAAATTTTACAGTTTGAAACCCGCTAATATTTTCTAATAGGTCTGAATGTATTTTGTGACATTTGTGCGGTAAATCCGCTAAAACTTTCTTTCGATGTCATGGAAGTGCTGAACTGTATCTGATAGAATGATCCCTCCCTTTTCAAGTGTTGTATAGCTGCCTCTGTGATTAGGGGTAGAGCTCCGGCCTCCTGATCCCATGAGAGCGGGTTCAAAACTGGCAGAGTTAGTCAGATACTCCAAGGGCGAAAAGCCATTCGACACTCAGTGTCGTACGGTAAAATAGACGGTGATTTATTCGTTAGAGTATTGAGAAAATATTCCATGTATTTTGGATAGGGCCTATCTGGGAAAATATATAAATATCGGAATAAATTGGCGTTACACGAATTTTGCATTTCAGTAAATAAGCTTCATGGGAAAGTAGAATTTGGTAATGCATCTTCTTCTCACTCTTTAGATAGGTTAATGGACTTTCTTTGTGAAAATTGTCATCGTGGATGTTCCATGTGGACATTATTACAGTTTCTTGCACCTGGCACTTTCTTATTCACTGTGGGAATACAACCACGCTATCCTCTATATTTTAAAAGAGCCAAGAGGCTCTCAACTTGAAAGGTGGGTTGGTGACCACGAGGCGCATAGCTGAGTCATTTGTTCACTCTTCTAGTTTTCAGCTTTCCTACACAACCTCTCCTGTCAAATCTTCTGACCCTGACGGTACTTGGCTTGTGTGACCTGGGAATCTTTCGTTTTACACCCTTCGAAGAATTAGATATCTTTCTTTTCCTCTTCCTATTACAGTTAAGAGAGAATATTTATCTAGTGGCATCTGACTCTCCCTCCTATCCATGTACCCTTCACAGCGTGTGGTGGCATGTCATGTGTGGTTGAGGAGTTTTTGTTATGCTCTTCTATCCTGTAATAGATGCGTTGCTTGATGTAGAGACCTCCCAACCAACTCACTCATCTGGTCAATCCACGTTGCCGGAGCTTTTTCGTAGGTACTTGTTCCTTACACTTTGCTCTCTGGATCAGCTTTTCGATATCTAGTGGCACTTCTCCTTAAAACGATGACCCCACCACAGGCCTTATAATTTTACCTATTCTGTTCGACTTCTCGTGGTTAAGTCTTGTCCTCTTTTGATCCTGGTGGTGTTATGTTTGTGAGATGTAGAAAGTTTTCTAGTATCCATTAACTCCCCTTACCCCTCTTCGAGTGAATAATGTTCATTCTTCAGTTGCAGTGACGAAGAGCGAATATCCTCATAGCTTTGTCTCTTGAAAATATATTCCTATCCTATTTCTCAGGGTCAATATCGTTCATCACCTCGTTATTTTTGTTTCCATTTTAGTGGTATTGTGACAAAATGGTACCTTAAACTATATCATGCCTGTATAAACTTTAAACAGCTACAGATCTGCATACTTTCTTCGCATTGTGAGCACGTGAACTGAAAGTAAAGACATAACTTTCCGATTTTAGAACCTCATGTGTCGCTTTCACTGCAGGTTATTTCTTGTTTATTATCTCCTTCGCATATCGACTGCTATGAAAATACCCATTTATTTTAGTAGAAAGACGTAGAGTAAATTATACTTCAAGGTGGAGAACATAAAGAAAGAATACAGCTGTAGCTCGTGTTGGTGGAGTCTTTCAGAGGATTTGAAGTAGAGTTCCCCTTCATATTTCTTTCTTCAGACAACACCTAAAAGTTGATTAAACATTCCTTTGTTACGGGATGAAAAGTAATTGAGACTATATCCAGTGAACTTTGTGAATTTGAAGTCTGTCCGATAACCTGTCCGATTATGGCATCTGCACTGCTAAAGTTGTAATAACTGATGCTAGGGAAGTGGCGGAGGCATTTTGTGTTATGGTACACCTTGAGATTTTCTTAGACGTGGGAACCACATACCAACACTTCTTCAGCTCCTACGTTCAGGGATTTTTGCCTGGATCTAAGGGCAGAATCGAAGCCCACTCACTTTACTTGACAACAATAAGGAGCTGGTGTGATAAGGACCACGATCTATAAATCTAAGAATAACGGCCGAAAGGATTCGTCGCAGTAACCGTGCGTCATCTAGTAATACATAGGCCTTGATGCTGAGTATCGGTCACTTGGTAGGCGAAAGCTATCGGGGATGTACTGCCATAGATTATTTTACTCCTGTAAGTAGGCTGGGGACTCAGCGAAATTAAACTCATGTTACAGAATAAGGTAATTTTAATTCAAAAACTCCTATTATATGAATGAAATATCACACCACAAATAATTTTTATAATTGTTCACTTGATCCTTCCCCCATCAACCTTGCGGTGTAGAAGGTTTGCACAAGGTATTGCAGGCAGCTCGAACTTTTGTCTTCTCCTCAGAGGCACATCGGCAAATTCCTGTCTGATAATGCATGAACGTTGTTCTCCTTCTTCGGAACTTGAGCCTTCCATGCGGAAAACACGACCAAGCCACCGGAGTTGTACTCTTTTACACAGTTGGAAAGGGATCCTTCGCTTAATGTACTCACATTGTGATATTCCGCACATTGTCTCTTCTAGTCTTCCCTGTCACATTCATCAGGAATTTCATCTTCGTTGCTTGTTGAATTCCACTCTATTTGTTTGAAGTTACTGCAATTTACTCCCACATCACAATTGGTGAGTAAATGGCTTTTTACAATTTCATATTTGTTTTTTGTAACTTTTTTTTTTGCTTAAAACGTTTGCACTGTAACATGGAAACTTCTGTCTGCTTTGAGAATATATATGTGTTAATTCCCTGAACATTCTTCCAGTCTCGCTTAGCATTTAATCCAAGATTCCTTTGCTGGCGAGACCTAATGTTTACAGTGCACTATGTCTTCTGATATGGGCTAGACCAATTCTGTTACTTTCTTAACCTGTCTCAGTCTTATTCTTGGCTTTGGCAATATGAAAGAATGAGGTATGAGTGATGTTGCTTCTAGGGTTGGTTGGTGCATGCATTTCAGTGGGCTTGGCGTCCGACTCGTTGGTCGAATGGTCAGCGTACTGGGATTTTAACCTTCATTGGTTAATTCAAGTGGCTTGAGGGCTGGGTGTTTGTGCTGTCCCCAACATCCCTGCAACTCACACACCACACATAACACTATCCTCCAACACAATAACACGCAGTTACCTACACATGGCAGATGCCGTCTACCCTCATCGGAGGGTCTGCTTACAAGGTCTGCACTCGGCTAAAAATAGCCACACGAAATTATTATTATTATTATTATTATTATTATTATTATTATTATTATTATTATTGGGCTTAGCAGACTGATATCTAATAGCAACTTCTGGCTCAGTGAGGAAAGAAACGGGAAACTACCTTACTCCACATTTCCCTAGTACGCCTCTTCAGTGATGCCTAGGCCATCTATGACAGCTAATGGTGAAGCGTTTGAGGATCCAACTAGCCTTTCGGCTGAGGATTGAACATACACATATTGTGATCTTCCACGTATTTATGATTCAGGATTCAAGTTGTTAATATTATGCCTCGGCTGGTGTCATAAGGAGAAGCAAGGAACACTCAAGGGACGTGCAAGTTCGACGAGTCTGGTCACAGTGTCTCACCGTTTAGATTTTCGAGATCTAACTGACGTACGAGAGCCCATATTCAACAATTACTTAAAACTATACAGTACTATGATACTAAACTTAGCCTATGAATGAGAATTCCGAGTATAATTCTTTTCCTTGGAAGGATATTCCGTTTAATGAATATCATCTCACGAAATATACCGTAATTACAAATTAATTGAAATAGCAATATAAATGGTTGTCCAGTTGAAATTGAATATAATGATTAATTGTAAATGTCCAAAGTCCATAACATTTGTTGGTTTGTCATAATAGCAAACTTTCATAGTATAACTAAAATATGTTAGCTCCGTTATTAACCTTAAATTCCAACAAATAAAAGAAACCAACATACGAGTTGATGAAGACTTAATTTACGTTACAAATCCATCATTCACATTATTTGTTTTCTGGTTAATAAAATAAAATTAGAGAAATCTTATTCTTTGGCACTCGTATTCGTTGACCCCAAAAATTCATGTCTTTCAGTATTCCGTTACCTTTTAAAATCATCACCTAATTCCGTAAAATCTAATAAAACAACTCGGGTGCTCCAATAACATGTTCGCAACGTTGTCGCTTATACCAACATACTTCCGCCTCCATGGCTAAATGGTTAGCGTGCTGGCCTTTGTTCACAGGGGTCCCGAGTTCGATTCCCGGCAGGGTCTGGAATTTTAACCATAATTGATTAATTTCGCTGTCACGGGGGATGGGTGTATGTGTCGTCTTCATCATCATTTCATTCTCATCACGGCGGGCAGGTCGCCTACGGGAGTCAAATCGAAAGACCTGCATCTGGCGAGCCGAACTTGTCCTCTGACACTCCCGGCACTAAAAGCCATACGCCAATTCATTGCATACCAACATAGATCAAGAAATAGGACTATGTTATGATCCCTCTCTCATTACTAAGGTTGCGTAATAAATTGTAAATCAGCCTCCTCTGAAATTCTGCAACAGCTGCATCTAGACACGTTCCTGTTAATAAGGTCATCACTAATAATAATAATTCAAAACTTCCGACGACTCTGCAACCTCTGGTATTCTCCATGAAAAATCCTGAAAGTGTACATTCAATGCTAATTACCAATTCTTTGATCTACCAGAAGAATATCATTTAGCAGGAAATCAAGCTACGCATTGCTCAAAATAATATGTACATATCTCATTTGTGACATGATTCACATCTGCATGGTGTCATTTATTATCGAAGATTCTATTTCATCCCTTCACGCCTGCGCGTAATTCACTTACATTAAATCTTAGGTTATCGCACCTTTGACGACTATCGCATAAGCAACTTCAGTATTCTTCGAAAACATTGTCACAAAATTACATCCATGCCTAAGTAGTCGTCACTCATTTCCACCATTAAATTCATACGCATGACGAACATCAATCCTTATCTCAATAACATATCACCGGGACTTTTCGAAGAATGCATCATATCGTCCCTGTTCTGCCAAAACGGCGAACGTGACAATGCTCTCCCTATCCATTATTTCCCTTAAGACTGGTCACGCCTTCCAGCCACATATGGTTATGCATTCCATCAGAACAATTTTCGTTGAGTTAATTTTCCTATGCGGGTATGTAAAGGAAAGTGAACCTTAAATACATCACACTCTAGGAGTGGATAAATGCCATGCAAACATACATTCCTTCAGTATGGTACAGTAAAGTTCATTTTCCTTTACACACACACATAGGAAACTGAACTTAACGAAAGTTGTTCTGATGGACTGCATATCAATATATTGCTTGAAGGCGTGACCAGTCTTAAGGGAAATAATGCATAGGAAGAGCATTGTAATATTCGCCGTTTTGGCAGAACAGGAACGATATCATTTAATGCATAACCCCAATGACGTTTTCTCCATCAAACAACACAACATTAATAATTCACTTTATTCGACGACCCTATTCCAAACCTCTCTCATTTCACATGCACGTCATACTCAATTATCAATTCATCTTCCAAATACTCAAGCACATTATTTCTCGAAGACAACTTCATCCTTTAAAACCCACAAAATCAATATCAATGCGATAATACTATCCTTATATTCGCGAAAGCTACGCATGACGTGAAAATCCGATCTTAGATGACTCTAATTACACACATGTTAATCACCTTATGGTCACAAATAAAATATACCTATGCAATACATCACACACTGAGGTTCACTTACGATGATATTATCTTAGTAAAATGCAGCGACCATATCTAAAAATCTCCGGCGTAATATCTACTGTTGATCGCTTGGATTCAAAATGTAGTACACGACAGATTATAATTTCTCCTGGATTATTCATGATGAAAATCACAACATTCCCTGTCCATTTCGAAATAATGATCGACGACCATACCGTATCATTCAAGTTGTTTACCTATACCTGTCACATTCTGACATCACAAACTGATTCTACACTTCTTTAAACAACTACATACCAGAATAGACGAGAGACATTTATTTTTGGTACTTATCAAACTGATGGCTTCGGGAAGATGACATCTCCCATCTCTCGGGTCTTAATTTTATCAATTGTGATCCATCTGAACACTCTCCAGGTCCTTCAGGACCGCTTTCCAATTCAGCTCATCATAACCTGGTAGTTAAGCATCTTAATATAGGAAATTTTCTTCATGTGTGGCGACATCCTAGTACCTAAAACTTGTAATATGAAATTAGCACAATGTCATGTACATACATATCATTGACAATATACTGTCCCCGTAACTAGGTATGCCGGTGAACAAGAGACATCTCAGGGGTGCTCAGTTCAACAGGATTGGTGACTTAATAAATACAACTGGCAGGATTGGACATGAGGTTCGGAAAATAAGAATATTCATATATTGAAGTCATATCACACCTTTATTCAAATAAAATAAAATAAAATATATTGCCATCCTGATATCAATGATGATGAAAAATGATCGCTACTTTACGTTAATTTACTAATGAATCTTGATGTGACAAAAAAATGCTAGCAAATGGGGTGGTACACGTGACTTAGTTTTCCCTACAATTCTAACAGAGTTTGAATATAGCATCATTTTTTTTTCTTCGATAAATATTAATTTAATAATTTGAAATTTATGGAAAAATGAGCTTGTCGCCTCAAACTCCTCGAACAATCTGTAAAAAATGCATTACATTTTAAAGAAGTGTATAAGATAAAAATAATCCAAGATTAACAAGTTTACTTATTTTAACAAAATATTAGTGAAATTCTGTTCATCAAAATTTTTATTAACATCTGAATGAAATTTGAGTTTGCTTTTGTTTTCTGATAAAGTTAATTCGAGACGTCGAGTATATCTGTTCAACGTTTTCCACTTATCTCCTTGTGAGAGCTAACAACAAAATTTACTATCGCTTGGTCATCAAGAGAACTGAAATTAGCATCATGACTCCTAAAAAATTCATTAAATAGTGAAAAGAAAATACTTCCTCAACGTGGAAATCCTGTCCACAACTATGAATAAACACCACTCGAGTGTCACATATTATCACAACAACAATGCACAATAAATGTCTTAATACTAGAAAATCTTACTAAATCTACAAGTAACTACTGGAAAATTCCGAAAAGAAGAAATATTTAAAGTATCTACACGTCACATTCGGGTACTAATCAATATCACTACTCTCCAATAAATCCGTTTATATATGTTAAATATATAAAGTCTCCACGTGGGTACGAATTATGGCGATGAACAGTGAGTTCGCCTGGTATCGAGCTATAACATTTTTAGGAAATTAAATTGAGGATCTATTTTCCAGACTTAAGGTCCTCCAATAAGATTTACACATACTATAAAACTATAAATTACTGACTTCGTGAGCATTATCAGGATAAGCTAATTCCAACATATTAAAGCTGAATTATGGAGCACATCGATCGACATGGACTTGTTCTTATCATCAGAAGACATTATTACACTGCGTATAATCTCAAAGATTCATTCTCTCTTCTACCATGATCAACATCATGTATAAAAATATCGTCACATTAACACGTAAAAATTCAATATCACAAATACTCATATCGCCTGTACTAATTCCACGTAATTTCCACGTACAGAAACAACATCATAATGACGACTATAACACATCATAACCGCGCATCACACAATGTGTAGTCAGGAAATTTTATACGAACCTGTAATCGTCCAAACAAGTCTTATTCTCATTGTCTTGATGACTAAAAAATGCATTAATAATCATATATCACAGCGCATGTACTCTTACTAAATCCATGATCTCGATTCGGAATTAATATCCTGATGACATGCTATCGTCACCACGAGGCACGAGTATAAGTTCAATTTATCAAGAAAATGTTAAAAATATTGGGAAAATATTACCGCGATAAATTCATCTGACACAGATTAACTCACTATTATAATGAAATTCGTACAATAAGAAAGGATGGTTCTGATAACACATGGATAACTTCAAGTACTCTGTCTCTTCCGAACTCGACAACACGTGGTCATGAATCAAACAAGTGCACGAATTAAGTTCCAAGTCCTATCTTACAAATAAGGAAATAACCAGTGAAATACCGTGAAAATGAAATCAACTACAGACAATGAGACCAATCCAAAGAGAGAACAATAATAGAAGTAAAGAACTACATAGAACAGATATAAAGAAGACCTTGTCGAGTTATCTTATTTTGTTGTCTTCATGTTGAAGTCCTGGGGTCCTCAATCACACATTCTAAGATGGAAATCCTTGCATTTCTCCGTTGTCGACGTCGGTCTATGGGCTTAAAAACTCATGGTGGAATGTGTGTAGTCTCTGGCACGAACTTCCATCTTCTGGCGATGACAATGTAGAGGTCCTCTTCCACGTTTACACTCTCTGATGATTGCTGAAACTTGTACCAAATGAATTAAGAAAAATCCTGAGCACAATCTTGCAAATAGTGATGAAAAGACACATACGTTTACGAGTTATCTGATGTTTTTCGACAGCTGTTGGTTACACTAATTAGAGTTGTATGCTAGCACAATCTGAAGTAAGAGTCGAACACAGGAAATGAGTCCAATATCCCTGTCAATGACAGTATCCCCACTGACGTTCTACGATGAAGCAAAGCGGGCGAAGCGAACGAAGTTGCAGAAGTGAGTAAATGATAAGCATGTGAGAGCTTGTACACGTATGACTCGCTTTAAGTACCGTCGCGCAGCACTCGTTGTAGGAAGTAGAGTCAATTCAAGTACTGAATTCTTATTGGTTTCATTAAATGAATAACACCTTAATTTCTGCCGAAATATCATTGATCCCATCGTCGCCATAAGACCTATCTGTGTCGGTGCGACGTAAAGCCCCTAGCAAAAAAAAAAAAAGAAATATCATTGAAATAAGATAAACATTCAGTTAATAATTATTACACTTCACAAATGATATCATTAGCACTGTCCAACCAAATATCGTTTGTACATCTTCTCAATTATGCATATCACGCCACCGAAAACATTATAAATATTTCCTTTACTATAAATTCAGTGTGACTGCAGACGAACATATTCAAGCTACTTTCATCACTCGCCCTCTTTTATTTTTATTTTATTTTTCAAGTAAGTCAGCTCCCCCTTTCAGGTTAGAAACAGGTCTACACCTGGCCAAGGACACGCGTGCCACGCCGACAAAGCTAGCCCAGTGACACCCTGACACATATTCACTCAACCGAGACCTGCATACGGTCACAATACTGAGTTAACAATCGCCTTATTACTTGAGAGAATAAAATATATCTTTATCCCTTTACAATAAATAATCCGTACTATTCGTACAATATTTATACAATTAAAATAAGCTTTTGATCTGGCTTCTTCCAAGCCGTGTGCGATGCTTCTGATGACCTCTAAAATCCTTTTTATTATCATCCACATTGTTCTCTCAAAATAAAATCGAATTCTAAAATACAATAATAAAAGTTAGTTTGCATTTCATAAATCTTCCGAATTCTGTAGCCTATAATCTCCCTTCCAGATGATTTTGACGTTTAACGCATAACCTCTTTGATACAGAACGCTCTTGAAATCACTGATCTTGGCAAAGGAACTCTTTCAACAATCCGTCGCCTTCATAACTCAACGTACCAATCGACTATCTCATAACGGGTCTCGATTCTCGAAATATATCGTAATAGATAGACAATGTATGACCACCGTATGTGAACTGAACGTGGCCCTTTGATCCAACCGATTCCATGGACTCCACTACACATTTCGTCATTGAGACTTCATGTCATCTATTGATATTTGTTCATCTTCCGCTGAAGAAAATGCAATATTTATTCAATATTATCTAATCGTACTATAACATTCCGTTACCGACCGTAATTTAATAAATACCACGGGGTTCTGAGCTTGCGAATTCACCAGTACCTTCAATTCGTTATCTGTTATTTATTCAGCTGAGTGAGTTATTTCATTTACTGACGCACCTGGACGTATGACAACTGGACGTATGATTTCATTAATTTTACATTACTATAAACATCCAATGTTCTCTTTAACTCTGATCCAGCAGCCTGGATCTTTTCAAGGAAATGTATTTTTGCTCTCATAAAATGTATTATACTATTGTTTAAAGATTGTCATTGTTTTGTTCTTCATTTTCTTCTTTTCAAAAGCCGTGATCAGCAGGATGAGACAATACTGCTTTCTATAATTGTAGTACTGATAACATTTATTACACACCGTACCTCGTAGTATCTTGGAGGAAACTTATTGTGGCTTACTCCCCAGCGTCTCACAAAATGAGACGTTAATATGATGCCTAGAGAACCTCTGCTATGCCTAGCGTTGCTTCCACTTACTATTGCCACACTCCTCTTTCCAAAACCACTTTCTCTTGCCGAACAATGTACTCGAGAATGCATTTATTACTAGTTGGGGCCAGGATTAGAAGGAAATATTCTATGACCTTTACGTTGTATATCATCCTCACATTCACAGAAATAGAAATGGAAAGCAATGGTAAAGTTGGTTGGAAGTGGAATTTTAACCTTCCTCTGTTCAGTTTTGTGGTAAGCTTGAGAGTCGTGCCATAGGGAGGTATCTGTCTTCATAACATTAATGATTCTTTATTTCTTTCTTTCTTTCTTTCTTTCTTTCTTTCTTTCTTTCTTTCTTTAAATTAGACACCCTAATTGTTATTATATCTTCTCCCTATGTGCAAGAACAGTAGAATTTCGGCCTCTGAATTGTAAGAGCGCGGATTCATACCTGCCAGAAGTAGCTGGATTCTTGAAAGGCAGAAAAAATTCCATTCGACACGCCATGTTAGACAACGTCAGTGTGTGAAAGGTCTCTGGTGAGACATTTGGTGTTCACTTGGCATAATTAAATAACATTCATCCACGGTACACCCAACAAAGAATTAGTCTATTCTGTCATCTGGTAGGGAAACACGGAATGTAAAAATTTACTCGCAGACAACCTAAATGAAACAAACTGAAATGCGTGTACATGGTAACTGACGCCATATGATTATTACTATTATTATTTCTCATTTTCTCCTTCGTTAAATATAATAAAGCGAGGCAGTCTGTTAGTTAGTTTTGCCTTGTAATGCAACGATCACCACAGCCTTACTCTTCATCAGGAAAGTAAAATACTCTTCACACCGTTTGCTTCATGAACAGTAGATGAAGTTTAACAATAGAGTGGTGCGTCCTAAGACGGGGACGATTGTATTACGCCGGAACAACCGCGAGCTTCGCCCATTCTCGTAATGACAGTGCTGTATTTATAACACCAACTTGACATAGAGAGAGCTCCGGTATATTCACTACTATGATAGTGGACTCTAAAGCCCAGCGTCAGAAACCTGACACCTACGTCATGTTACAAATACTTCTAGTGTATTATATTATTATTATTATTATTATTATTATTATTATTATTATTATTTCTTAACCTGATTACCCTCCAGGGTTGGCGTTTCCCTCGGACTCAGCGAGGGATCCCACCTCTAGCGCCTCAAGGGTAGTGTCCTGGAGCAGGGGACATTGGGTCGGGGATACAACTGGGGAGGATGACCAGAACCTCGCCCAGGCGGCCTCACCTGCTATGCTGAACAGGGGCCTTGGTGGGGGATAGGATGATTGGAAGGGATAGACAAGGAAGAGGGAAAGAAGCGGCCGTGGCCTTAAGTTAGGTACCATTTGCCTGGAGAAGAAGTAGGAAACCACGGAAAACCACTTCCAGGATGGCTGAGGTGGAAATCGTACCCATCTCTAATCAGTTGACCTCCCGAGGCTAAGTGGACCCCGTTCCAGCCCTCGTAACACTTTTCAAATTTCGTGGCAGAGCCGGGAATCGAAACCGGGCCTCCGGGGGTGGCAGCTAATCACACTAACCACTAGGCCTACACCACAGAGGCGAATATTATTCCGTGAGTTTATTATAGTAAGAATGCCTTGGTGAGCAAGTTGTTGTCATCCTATAGATATGTCCATAGAATTTCCGATGTCTCTTGCGTACGAAATTGATGAACACGTCTGTTAGACTGTTATCTACCGAGCAAGTGACTACACGATTTGGGACACGTAGCTGTCAGCTTTCATTCGGGAGATTGTGTATTCGAACCTCACTGTCGGCAGCCCTGAAGATGGTTTTCCGTGGTTTCCTATTTTCACACCCGGAAAATGCTGGGACCGTACCTTAATTAAGGCCACGGTCGCTTCCCTCTCGCTCTTAACCCTTTCCATAAGACTGAAATAATTTGTGTCGGTGCGGCGTAAAACAAATTATAAAAAGAAGACTCTTATCTGCTGTACTTCTCTTGATCTAGGGTACATTTATATAGGATGGTTACCCATTTGACTTCTTTTTTAAACAATAATTACCACCACCACCAGATTTCATTTTCTGGAGTCGGTCCGTGTATTTTCATCGTCTTAAATTTCCAAATCTATTCGGTACACGACGGACCATTCCTGAATTCCGCTTGATACTCGCTCAACATCATTATTTTTATTATGATTGTACATATCCATATTAAGGGTGATACACTACAGTAGATTAACTGCTGCCTTTTTACCATTAACCTTTTACCAATCCTTATGACTGCATGGAGCTGAACCTTCACCTCAAAAATCTTGTGATTACATGAAGCACACCCAGACATGAACACCGACCAAAACCCAAAAGATCCAGATTGTCTCCATTGACTCAAAATATAACTGGGAAGGGAGTTGGTAGCGTGGTTTGCATTCGGGAGATGGTGGGCTCGAACCCCACCGTTGGCGGCCCTACATATAGTTTTCCGTGGTTTCCATTTTTCACACGAAGCAAATGTAGGGGCTATAACTTAATTAAGGTCGCCATCACTACCTCTCAAATCTTAGCGTTTTCTCATCCTCGTGATGTGATGTGATGTGATGTGATGTGATGTGATGTGATGTGATGTGATGTGATGTGATGTGATGTGATGTGATGTGATGTGATGTGATGTGATGTGATGTGATGTGATGTGATGTGATGTGATGTGATGTTAAACTACTAGCAGAAAGAAATAACCTTTCCTCTCCTACAGTAAGTAGGAACAGACCTAACTGTGATCCAACGATAAAGAGAGTACGATTTGAAATCCATCGTAAATTTCGGTTTGATGATTGGCGACAAGTTTCTTTGAGAACTTTTGCTACTGAACGAGCTAGCTGCGCTGTTTGGGTCATGTAGCTGTGAGCTTGCATTCGGGAGGTGGTGGATTTTTATTTCACCCTCAGCAGCCCTGAAGACTGTTTCCTGCTGTTTCCCATTTTTACAGCAAAGTAATTGCTGGGGCTGTAACTTAATTAAAACCATGGCCGCTACCTTCACGATCCTAGCCCCTTCTCATACTTGCGTTTCCAAAAGCCTTTCATGCGTCGTCAGAGCACTACAAAAATTAAAGAAAGATCTTCCGAAAACATTTTGGATTATAGAACGATTGCATCACAGACATTACAACAGCTATACCAAGAGACCATAAAATAATGTTGAGATATCACTCTTGTGTGCTGTTATAATATCACTGAGTGTTGGAAGTACAAAAACGTGTACAAGCTTCAATGTTAACCTGTGTTTTGAATTTATTGTACAACAATCATCTTTTGAAACGGTACTCAATGTCTACTTGGTCGCCTGCATTTGAAGTACGAAGAATTCTAAATAAAATAACTCTTTGAAAAATACAATTCTGAACAAATGAACTGTTTTCCAAAATGATCTACCCTTAACTGGTGCTTCGGCCTCAGCTCCCAAGCCTTCCGGATCCTTAAGTTGGAGGGGAGATAGGGAGAGAGGTAAACCTTTATCAGTCAATATATCATAAATGAAATAACTTTTACCTTTCTTTTTAGAATATGCTTTTCTCTCTAATCCAGTGACAAAATTATCTCTACTATTTCAGAAGATATCTTTGTAAATGTCTATGCATGTCGCATGCTACGTCCCACTCTGTCATAAGGTTCTTGGCTTTATTCCGTAACTTTATTTTTCACACATTATTTTAACCATAATTCAATAATATTGAAGATAATTCAATAAAATTCTGGTTGGAAATCATGCTGTAGGTAGTCTTCCTCGACACAGAAGTGTTCACTTTAAAAGAATAATAAGGGGAGAAAAATTAAAAAATATATGATGAAAGGTACAGCAAGGAGAAGAAATTCTTTGGCAAACAGAGATCCGTTTCTCTATCTCAGCTAGAATAAAATGGAACGTCGAAATTGACAAGTAGGTGGGATAAACGGAGTCAAATCAAAACGTCTGCACACGGTCACTGAAGTATTATTATTATTATTATTATTATTATTATTATTATTATTATTATTATTATTATTATTATTATTATTATTATTATTATTATTAGCTAGAGGCTTAACGTCGCACTAACACATCGAAGGTTTTCGGTGACAGAAGGATGGGGAAAGGCTAAGATTGGGACAGTAGCGGCCGTGGCCTTAATTGAGGTACAGTCCCAGCATTTGACTTATGTGAAAATGGGATACCACGGAAAACCATCTTCAGGACTGCCGACGGTGGGATTCGAACCTACCATCTTCCGAATACAAGCTCTTAGCTACGCGACCCTAACCGCATGGCCACCTCACTCGTTATTATTATTATTATTATTGCTAGTTGCTTTACGTCGCACCGACACAGATAGGTCTTATGGCGACGATGGGACAGGGAAGGGCTAGGATTGGGAAGGAAGCAGCCGTGGCCTTAATTAAGGTACAGCACCAGCATTTGCCTGGTGTGAAAATGGGAAACCACGGAAAACCATTTTCAGGGCTGCCGACAGTGGGGTTCGAATCTACTATCTCCCGAATACTGGATACTGGCCGCACTTAAGTGACTGCAGCTATCGAGCTCGGTATTATTATTATTATTATTATTATTATTATTATTATTATTATTATTATTATTATTATTATTATTATTATTATTATTATTATTATTGTGCTATTTGTTTTACGTCCCACCGATAAAGACAGGCGTCAGTGGTGGTGGTATTACTATTTTAAGAGCAAATACAACTGAGCATCCATCCTGTGTTAACACTAATCAGAGATAAATAATTGAAAAGGACCGATACTTCGGAAATGAAGTTATCGGCAAAAGAAAAGGGAGGGCCACGAATGACATAATACTGAAAGACCCCGTAGGTATATCGAAAACGTAATACCGTTGGGGTCGTAAATGATCAAGAGTTGACCAAGGGAGGTCGGATAGGAATGGAGCCTGAAAGAAGTACCAGACTCAGCTAAAGGAACCGTGGTCACCAACTCACGCTCCTGGTTCCCTTTGCAGTCGCCTCTTATGATAGGCAGGGAATACCGTGGATGCTATTCCACCACCCCACCCAGTATTTGCTTGGTGTTAAAAAGGAGAAGCCACGGAAAGCCATCTTCAGTGCTGCGAACATTCGTGTTCGAACCCCGTACCTCCCGAATGCTAGCATGGCCCCAGCCACGTAGCTCGGTATAGTAGTAGTAGTAGTAGTAGTAGTAGTAGTTCTTATTCTCTTAATGACTTCTGTTCTCTTCGAATTGCATTAAATGACTCCACAAATTTTCACCTGTATACACAGCATCATTCCAAGTTTTCATTTCTAATTTAATTCGCATCTCTCCATCTCTCATACAATGACCTGGCATATCCGTACCAGCAGTCTTTCTTACTATATTCATGTCTACTACGTCAAAAATGTATTATTATATTTGAAGTCCACTACTTTCACGCTCATCATTTGGAACCCCAGGAAGATTTTAATTCGATCTCCGGTCCTTCTCGAGAAATACTGCGGAACAACATATTTCACAGCTGTGTCTGTCGTGCGCCATAATATAATGTATTCCAGTATACCCGAAGTTATTAATCTACTAGATATTATGAAAACCTTTATAATTTCGTATTTGGCCTACATTTTCTTACGATTAGTTCTGTTTTCTATCGGTACTATTGTAGGAAACGTTCATTTCCATTTCACACTTGTAATATTAATTTTTCATGTTCCAACATATACTGTAAGATTTCATGTATGCCGGGCGAGTTGGCCGCGCAGTTAGGAGCGCGCGGCTTTGAACAAGCACCCGGGAGATAGTGGGTTCGAATCCCATTGTCGGCAGCCCTGAAGATGGTTTTCCGTGGTTTTCCATTTTCACACCAGGCAAATGCTGGGGCTGTACCTTAATTAAGGCCATGGCCGCTTCCTTCCAACTCCTAGACCTATCCCATCGTCGCCATAAGACCTATCTGCATCGGTGCGACGTAAAGCCAGTAGCAAAAAAAAGATTTCATGTATGTGTGACATTGTTTGCAGTTACAGTGAATTCTCTAAAATAACACGAACGGTTACAGATATTCCACCTAATTAAACCACACACAACTGTTTTATAAGATGTGTCCATATTACACTAAGAACAATAGAAGTGAATTATTTTAGCTTTCTATGACATTTACAGCCACATTCCGCAGAAGGGAACACAAACTGAGAGCGTGGAATGGCGATTCTGCATTCCCAGTACAGTTTGGTATGACTGTACTTACACTTTCTCGTGAAAATCTAGCCATTTTCATCTTTCCTCTCTTGATCAGAATTTCTCTCTTACGATTCTCACGTGATTAGGTTTAAGAGGCTATGGGAGTATTTCACTTGCACGTCCTCTGTTGACCTTCACATTTTCTTACTCACAACTTGGTTTATCGAACAGTCACGTGGTGCTCTTGCAGGAATCTCCGAACGTTGTTGCCATCATGTGCTGCAGCATTATCGTGCATAAATACTGCGTTTTTTCCAAGTTTCCTCACGTCAGAAATCACACGTACCTCTAAAATGCCTTCAATCCACAGTTGAGCAATTAAGGATATATTGCGAATGATCAGGAGATCGGTTTTCGCGTCAAGACTTATGCCTGCCAACGCCAACACAGACCAACCTCCATAAGCAGAAACAGATTGTACAGCTGTCAAAAAACCCACTTCCCCTGTTTTTTTCCAGACTCTTAGAACGATATAATGCGAGACAGAATTCGTCTGAGAACAGCACAGGACGACAGTGCCTTAGGCCTATTTCACACTTACCCGCCTGTAGAGTAACCGATGCCGGGTACAGACGTGCACATTAATGGTGTCCCGACATAAACAATCAACACTGCCCCACTCCAGTACTGAAAAGGAGAGAGAGTGAAGG
This sequence comes from Anabrus simplex, assembly GCF_040414725.1. Classification (NCBI taxonomy): domain Eukaryota; kingdom Metazoa; phylum Arthropoda; class Insecta; order Orthoptera; family Tettigoniidae; genus Anabrus; species Anabrus simplex. The sequence continues at coordinate 1,360,197,958 of NC_090265.1, forward strand.
GGTAGTGTTGAAGGCCAATCCAGTACAAAACATGGGGGAAGGAAGTGAAGGGGTAGTGTCGAAGGCACAATGACTCACCTTCTCGCTTAACGCATTGCTGCATGGACTGCATGAAGACAGCCCGCTACAAGACTTCGTTGTGATCGAAATGGGCACAGTGGCGGATGTATTAAAGTACAGCATTAGGTTACCTACTCGTCCGGCCCCGCGGTGTACGGGGCAACGCGTCCGGCCGCTCCGGGTTCGATTCCCGGCCGGGTCAGTGGGTTTTAATTGTAAATGATTATATCCCTGGCCTGGAGACTGCGTGTTTGTGTCGTCCTTAACGTTTCTCACATTCAACACTCAACACTTCTGCATTTCCAATTACATGCAGGTTCATATATTGTGCAATCAGGGTCAAAAGAACTCTATAGGTCGACGCCCCGAATAAATAGCATTTTAACATAAAAAAGTTAAAAAGTAACATACTCTGATAATTGCAGTATTAAGAGGTAAAGGAGGTTTTTAACCGAAAAATATTTCATACTAGTTAGGAATAGTTTGTAGCTGCGTTATATCGGGTCTACCAATCCTTCTTCACCTCGTTCTTGCCATATTTCTATCCATCTTCAAACTGTCTTAAGACTGCATGGTATTGCTTGTGCTATTGCTTGGGGGACCATGTGAGCCTCCCACATGCCAATAATACGTCCTCGATTTACCTGTGATAGGATAGGAGCCATCTTATTACAATGGTACAGTATAACGCCAGGAATACACACACTGTGTATTCAGCACTACCTGTTCACTCCCTTCCCCTCCTTTTCAGTACTGGAGTGGCCTTCAACACTATTCCTTTACTCTCTCCGCTCCTTTTCATGAATGGAGTAGGGCAGTGTTGATTGTTTATGTCGGGACACCATTAATGTGCGTGCGTGTACACGATTGTCACCAAGAGACATTTCATACTTGCCCGATAAAAGTCGTCCTATAAACGATGCACAGCTGCCGTGTTATTGTAGTAGGAAGGCGGTAGTTCCCACTGTGTCGACCGGCTGTCGATGCCGGCAAAAACAGATTGTGAGGGTAGTGGAAGCTGTGAACACATCTAGCCAACATGGTAGGTGGCTGCAGTCTTCTTGTATTCTGTTCCCTTGTTTCAAATATACTGTATATATTCTCTGAAGTATGTGTTGCGGCGCTGAATGAAAATTTTGATTCTTACATGTAGTTCGTCAAACGCTTCCACGCTTATCGTAAAATAGTGGTAAAACTTCTCCCCGTCATTTCTTAAATCTTCAAAAAGTACTAAGAATACCCCAACCTCTTCTCTTTTAATACTGATAGTTTTCTTCAAACGCCTATGCAAGACCATAAATGCTAGTAATTTATTGCGATCGATTCCAACCCGCGACGTATACACAACTGCTGCTGTGTATTTGTCGGGCATATGTGAAAAGGATTCACATTCTTGTCGGAGCCGGCTAGATGTCACTTACCCGACAGCCGGTAAGTGTGAAATAGGCCTTAGTTGCCAGCACAGGTAATCTCCAGCAAACTGCGGTCGCCTGCAACGATTCTGTATGTCCAGTGGAGGTATATGAGTGGGTCGTCAGAATCTCCAATTGGTCTCTCGCAGCCTGTTTCTGAATGTTTGTCACTAACGTTTACTCCAGAAGCCTGCTGTAGGTCTACCTGTAATGCTCGTGCTGTAACTTCGGGTTTCGTAGAGCTTGTAGATAAACAAAACAATCCTGACCTGGGGTTTTTTCTTTTGGCTGTCCGTGTGGGCGAAGGCCACACTTTAGCTCTCCTCGTAAACGTATACACACACCAAAACGTATTCTGTGCAACCCCATAGCATTCTGCCAGTAACCTTCTTGTAAGTGCACGAGTGGCTTTATTCGACAACTGCTTCCACCGTTGCCTACCTCGGTCCACACGATTAGCCATGGCTATACTACACCACACAAACGACCCTTCGCAGACATATTGAATCGAGTCAGTGACACACTCCAACTGAAACTGGCACCCCCCCCCCTCCTAAATTTAGGTACTGGCACATTTCAACTGAAACGCTCCCCACCACCCCCAATCCCCAAACATCCGAGTGACAGGAGAGCTCCCTGTTAGGTAACGAGGATATACTGACATAACTGCCCATTCCCCATCCCACTATGCATTCGTACAATGTAGTTAGGCACCGGACGAGTTGGCCGTGCGCGTAGAGGCGCGCGGCTGTGAGATTGCATCCGGGAGATAGTAAGTTCGAATCCCACTATCGGCAGCCCTGAAGATGGTTTTCGTGGTTTCCCATTTTCACACCAGACAAATGCTGGGGCTGTACCTTAATTAAGGCCACGGCCGCTTCCTTCCAACTCCTAGGCCTTTCCTATCCCATCGTCGCCATAAGACCTATCTGTGTCGGTGCGACGTAAAGCCCCTAGCAAAAGAAAATGTAGTTAGGAACAACTAAAGACTGACCAAATTAATTTTTGAGCAATGTAGTGTAATAACTGATTATGGTAGTGGTGGTGTTAGTGAGAGTTGAACCGAGCATGTTTTACCAGCCGTGAGAGCTAAAGGTGGAGTACTTGCCTGTACTTCACTGTCACGGTGTTGGGGTGGCTGACTGTTTGCGCGGTGCAAGGAAATGGTCGATTACGGTAAGCCAAGCAGGTAAAGTGCTTGTCAGGATAAATTTAACCACAAAATTCTTCGCAAGAGGTCGCTGTAAACAACTAAGTGTTTTAGACAACACCACGTAATGGGGGTGTAAACACAACAGCATCTGCTCTGCTAGCCCTCTCTAAGTAGAGATAACATTACACAGGGTGCTGTAATGTATGAGAGCCACTCATTAGCGTAATTCATTACCAAGGCTTGAATAGAAATTTATATATAAAACAGTTTTGGGCGAAAGTCGGCGTCTTCGGTGTACATTCGTCAGAGATTAACATGGTGGTGAAATTTCGGGCAAGAATCACATGACATTCTCCACCATAGTTACACTCAAAGCACTTTAATTGGCATAAGGGAATTCGTCGCAATTGTAAATCTCATTTCGGGTGTATATTATGACCACTCTGTGAAATGGGGAGTTATAAACAGGCCTAGGCCCTACAGTATATTCAAAAAAAATTTAGGTTTAGGAAATAATTCAAAGGCCACAGCCGATTCCTTCCATCTCTTACGTAATTTCATTTACCATCATTCATTTCTTCTTAATTCGCCCCTCTATTGAGGTTGATGTCAGGAAGGGCATCCGGCCGTAAAAATATGCCATACAAATTCATCTCACCTCATCTCCGACCTCGTATCAGGAAAATGGACTACGGGATAGAGGTGCACAATGGTCTAGAGCAGGGCCTCTCAAACGCCCAAAATCTCGCACTTGCAATTCGTGGCGCAAGAGCTCCGTGCACTGTGCATCGGCCCCGCTCGACTCGGATCAACGCTTCGTCTCTGGGCTACTCGGCTAAGCTCGGCTCAACTCGGCTCAACTCGGCTCGGATTTGGAGCGCTACGGAGCAAGTGAGGAAGAGGGAGACAATGGAAGCGAGCGAGACAGGGGTGGGGAAAGAGAGAGAGAGCGCTATTGCTCCAAATCGAGGAGTGGGGGTCTGCACTCTGGTCAATCAAGCGAAGTCGTCTTTTGCACCGTGCACAGTGCATGCACCAGGTGCATACACCCTGAGAGGCCCTGGTCTAGAGGGAAGAGTGAAGGTAGAAAGTGTGCTTTGTTAAATTCTGCTGTAATAAATCTGAACACAGATATTGTAATGACTCGATATTCCATATCGATCATTAACATTTATCGTATGTAGATATATATATTTAGAAATGAAACTTTTGGAGAGATACGTGGCACTGCGCTTCTCATTTATTCTATTTAAGCGGTGATTTCCTTTACAAATTATTTTGATTTGCTTCACTGCCTGGTCTCTACAAACATAAGAAAGGAGGAGGGAAGGAGCTCTAGGCCTCATTCCTTTCTGGATAGTGCTTTCTCATAGCCCTCGATTCTTATCCCTGTGTTGTCTGTGTTGTGATTTTTCTAGGACGATCATATATTCTGCTTTTATGAGGAAATTATTTATCCCTCTAGTCTGCAGTCTACGTACAATAACGAATGCATTAAAAATTCCCTACTTTGTAATATTATTCTGATAAAAGTTCTTCCTTCTTTCTTCCTCTCTTTTTCCGTTTACCCTCCAGGGTTCGTTTTTCACTCCGACTCAGCGAGGGATATTACCTCTACCGCCTCAACGGCGGTGTCCAGAACCGTGAGACATTGGGTTAGAGGATACAACTGCGGAGGATGACCAGTACCTCGCCCAGGCGGCCTCACCTACTATGCTGAAAAGGGGCCTTGTGCGGGGATGGGAAGATGGAAGAGAGATAGACAAGGAAGAGGGAAGGAACCGGTCGTGGCCTTAAGGTACCATCCCGGCATTTGCCTGGAGGAGAAGTAGGAAACCACGGAAAACCACTTCAAAGATGGCTGAGGTGGGAATCGAACTCACCTCTACTCAGTTGACCTCTCGAGACTTACTGAACCCCGTTCCAGCCCTCGTACCACTGTTTCAAATTTCGTGGCAGAGCCTGGAATCGAACCCGGGCCTCCGGGGTTGGCAGCTAATCACACTAACCAAGCACAGAGGCGGACCTGATAAAAGTTCTGCATATATAATTTTAATTTCTTTCTTGTCTTCTATGCAATTTAATATAGAAAGTGTGAACTATGAGTTAATTTCTGTTTTTATATTATCTATGGTGGTGATGAAATAAAGTCACGACAGAGACGAGAAAAAATACGGCGTGATCTGAGGGCGATCGTGATTTCTTAGAAAATGAAGTGCAAGTGGGTTCTCAGATCTTATCTGAAGACAAACTACGTACTCTTTACCCAATGTTCAGCAATATTTTCACATTTTAATAGTAATGTTTAATATTTACGTCGCGCTAAGGATTTTTTTAGGGTTTTTGGAGATGCCGAGGTGCAGAAATTTGGTCCCGCAAGAGTTGTTCAATGTTTCAATAAATCTATCGACACGAGGCTGACGTATTTGAGCACCTTCAAATACCACCGGACTGAGCCAAGACTGAACCTGTCAAGTTAGGGTCAGAAGGCCAGCGCCTCAACCGTCTGAGCTTTCAGATTCTAACAGCAGAAAAAGTAAAATTTTAACGTATTTCTTGGACCGTAATAGTTGTTGAAAACCGAACAATCAAGTCAGAAATGTGAATAGGTATTTTGTTAACAATAATGATAATAATAACAAATGGCGAGTGACCTTTGGACAGGCTTGATGCAGGTCTTTTGATTTGACATCTGATAGGTGACGTGCGTGTCTGTGGTGAATGTTAGTGCTGAATATGGCACACACACGCAGTCTGAAACCATCGGATTTTACCAATGAAGGTTAAAATTCCCTACCGATTGAGAATCGATCCCAGAATCGCTTGGACCGAAGTTCAGCATGGTGAACATTTAGCCGTGTACCCATACAGTTAGCACGCTGATTTTTGAAGAATAACTACGATGTCTACTGTGTTTTTGTGTTGTCATTCAATGAAAATGATGAACATGAATAATAAATGTATATCAATTTACACTCTTTCATAGCAAGATTACGTTATTTCTTATTATTAATAGTTAATCATACATTACTTATTTTGTTACATACTGTACTTTTAAATGTACCTTGTGTTGACGTTGATCATTCCTTTATGAATATAGTTCAGGTATTATGATACATAGCGATAACTCAAATGGAATTTCACTTGAGCTCACTTGACATTTTGGAAAACCTGGTCACCCTAATATTTTTATATCCGGTAACTGGCATATGAAGAATCCTAAAAGGACAGTAGTTTCTATCGTTGGCTACCTACATTTGCTACCACCTAATTAGTACAGACGTCTATTTTGAAGCGCCACTTTTCATCTACGGGAAACATGAACGTACAGGTCTTCCAATCTCCTTAACGGCCAATCGATCTTGTTTATAGTTTCTAATCAAATGTTCTAGCTTTCTACGAAAATGAAAGAAAATTACAACAGATAAAAGCAAAGTGTTTAAACGAATATTTACATAAAATATCTGCTGTAAGTGAATCAGGCATCGTTTATCTACACTTAACTGTCACCCAGGAGGAGGTTTCTCTATGAATTGTTTACATATATTTCTAGAGAAATTGATCGAAAATATTTCTTGATAATTTATTCCTATCGCTTACTTCTCGTTCTATAAATGAATGCTTACCCCATTTTTCTTCTTGAATTTCAAGTTTATCTTCTCACTGTGATCTTTCCTACATTATAAGTTCCACTCAAGCTTATTCGTGTACAAATGTCATTCCACACCATTTCTCCACCGACAGCTTGAAACATACCACATAGTTGAGCATCTCGTCTCCTAACTCCCAAGTCTTCCCAGTCCAAAGTTTGCAATATTTTCCTAACACTACTCTGTTGTCAGAAATCACCCAGAACAAATCATGCTGCCTTCTGTTGGGTCCTCTCCAGTTCTCGTATCGTGCAGTCCTGGTGGGTGTCCCATTAACTAGAACCATACCCTAATTGGGGTCTGCTCAGAGACTTACAGGCCCTCTCTTTTACATTCTTACTACAACCCGTAAATACTCTCTTAACCATGTGAACAGACCTGTAAGCTTTCGTAACAACTTCGTTAATATGTTTACCCCCAATGTTAACTCTTAGGTACATACGGTAATTAAAACTGAGAGGACTTCTTCTCTTGGTTAAATTTACAACCAGACTTTCCATCCCATTTACCATCGTACCATTGTCCACTGTGCATCTCGCGACATTGTCTAGGTCACACTGCGTCGCTCACAACCCTGCAACTCATTTACTACTCCATTCTGTATATCATCATCCGCAAGTATCCTTATCTGTGTTTCCAGTGCTTTACCCATACAGGAAACCATAAAAGTTCAACAATACTGCCCTGCGGGAACCCATCCTTAATCATTACAGGATCGGATAACCGTTCACCTACTCTAATTATCTGAGTTCTATTTTCTAGGAATGTACCCACCCATCCAATCACTATTTTGTCTAGCCTAATAGCCCTTATTTTCGTCAGTTGTGTCCCGTGATTCTGCCATATCAAAAGACTTCGATAGGTCATTAGTGATACAGTCTATTTGACCTCCTGAATCTAAAATATCTGCTATATCTTGCTGGAATCCTACAAGTAGAGCTTCGGAGATATAACCTTTCCTAAACCCGAACTGCGTTCAGTGAAACCAGTTAGTAATTTTGAAAACGTGTCTAATATAATCCGAAAGAATGATTTCCCAGAGAATAAAAATAACACACGCCAATATAACTGGTCTGTAATTATCCGCCTTATGTTTGTCACCCTTTACCTTGTACACTAGGTCTACTATTGTAACTCTCCATTCACTTGTTTCACTTCTCCATCCAAACAGTAATCAAATAAGTATTTCAGATATGTCACTATATTTGTCGCCTCATCTATCTGGACATTATTTTTAAATCCAACTACCTTCACATAATCCTGACCGAATATTTCTGCCTTCTGTAAGTACTCCCCTTGTTCATTAATGATCCCTGAAGTGTCATTTTTGGTTTCTGCCTTACAGTATCTATACATATCCTTCCATTGCTTCCTAAAATTCATATGGCTGCCAATTATGTTTGCCATCATGTTATCCTTGGCTGATATTTTCGCTAAATTCAGTTTTCTAGTATGTTTCTACAATCACTCCTTACTCCCGCAAACATTCCCAACCATATTTCTTTCTAATCTGCACCTCCTTATTAACCTCTTTATTTCCCGTTATAATATAATGGGTCCTTACCATTACTCACCAGAGCAAAGTGTACCTTCCGCTGAAGTCCCAGTCTCATCCATGGCTGTGACAATATGGAAGTTGCTGGAGTATGGGTGGTGCTGAATAATGACATTCGGTGCACAAACAGAGTCTGAGTGTTATGAAAGGTGTTGCTCATACGGTCAGTCGAGCTGCAGTGGCACATTGTGGCCCAGTGAGGAAAGCAATGGCAAACTACTTCACTCCTCATCTTGCCTATTACGCCCCATTTGGGCTCTGCCATTGGTTTTTGCTGTTTCCCTATAACTGCATAGCCTTTGCTGTATTTGAGGATTCAACCAGCCTCTGGGATGATGACCTAACAGACAGACAGACAGACAGACAGACAGACAGACAGACCACTTTTAAAGACATATCTGTTTTCATACTCCTCAACATTTGCTTTAAACCCATCCCGTAGGCTGTTCATATTTTTCACCGATCATATTTCCTTTTGCTTAATTTCCCCATGTCTCTCTTATCAACCATATGATATTCCCTATTGACATCTATTTTTAACTACGACAAAGACTGCTTCATTATCACGTATACCTTCTATCAGTTCAGTTTCTCTATAGAGCTCATCTGGTTTTATCAGCACAACGTCTAGGTTATTCTTCCATCTAGTTGGTTTCATCAGTTTTTTATTCAGCTGTCCTTCCTATATTAACATGTCTTTTGTTGTTTGGAGCATCAGTCCATAGACTGGTTTGATGCAGCTCTCCATACGGCCCTATCATGTGCTACCCTTTTCATTCCTATGTAACTATTGCATTCTACATCTGCTCTAATCTGCTTGTCATATTCATACCTTGGTCTACCCCTGACGTTCATGCCACCTACACTTCCTTCAAAAAGATGTGTCCCATCAATCTCTCTCTTCTTCTCGTCAAATTTAGCCAAATCGATCTCCTCTCACCAATTCGATTCAGTATCTCTTCATTCGTGATTCGATCTATCCATCTCACCTTCAGCATTCTTCTGTAACACCACATTTCAAAAGCTTCTATTCTCTCTCTTTCTGAGCTAGTTATTGTCCATGTTTCACTTTCAAACAATGCCACGCTCCACACGAAAGTATTCAAAAACATCTTTCTAATTCCTATATCAATGTTTGAAGTGAGCAAATTTCATTTCTTAAGAAATCTCTTCCTTGCTTGTGCTATTCTGCATTTTATGTCCTCCTTACTTCCGCCATCGTTCGTTATTTTACTACGCAAGTAACAATATTTATGTACTTCCTTTAATACTTCCGTTCCTAATCTAATATTTCCTGCATCATCTGCCTTCATTCGACTGCACTCCATTATGTTTGTTTTGGACTTATTTATTTTCATCTTGTACTCCTTACCCAAGACTATTCAGCAGCTTCTCAAGATCTTCTGCAATCTCAGATAAAATGACAATATCATCGGCAAATCTCAAGGTTTTGATTTCCTCTCCTTGGATTGTGATTCCCTGTCCAAATTTGATTTCCATTACTGCCTGTTCTATGTAAACATTGAAAAGGAGGGGTGACAAACTGCAGCCTTGCCTCACTCCTTTCTGGATTGCTGCTTCTTTTTCAATGCCCTCGATTCTTATCACTGCAGACTGATTTTTATATAGATTGTAAACAATTCTTCGTTCTCGGTATCTGATCCCAATCACCTTCAGAATCTTAAATAGCTTGGTCCAATCAACACTATCGAATGTCGTGTACGTGGGCTTGTCCTTCTTGATTCGATCCTTTAATATCAGACGTAAAGCCAGGATTGCTCCACGTGTTCCTACATTTCTTCTGAAGCCAAACTGATCTTCTCCACACTCAGCTTCAACTTGTTTTTTTCCATTCTTCTGTAAACATGTGTTAAAATTTTTCAGACATGAGATACTAAACTAATGGTGCGATAGTTTTCACACCTTTCAGCACCTGCTTTCTTGGGAATAGGTATAACAACATTCTGTTGAAAATCGGATGGGTCTTCTGCTGTCTCATACATCTTACACACTAAATGGAATAACCTTGCCATGCTAGTTTATCTTAAGGTAAAGTAATTCAGAGGTAATATCATCAATTCCAGGTGCCTTGTTCCTATTTAGGTCGCTCAGAGCTCTGTGAAACTCAGACCTCAAAATTGGGTCTCCCATTTCATCAGCATCAACAGCCTCTTCTTGTTCCAGAACCAAATCATCTACATCTTTACCCTGATTCAACTTTTGGATATGTTCTTGCCATCTTTCTGATTTGTCTTCTTTCCCTATAAGTGGCATCCCATCTGACCTCTTAATATTCAAACACCTAGATTTCCTTTCTCCAAAGGTTTCCTTGATTTTCCTGCATGCAGCATCTACCTTTCCCAGAACCATACAACCTTCGACATCCTTTAACTTCTCCTTCAGTCATTCTTCCTTAGCTACCTTGTACTTTCTATCCACTTGATTCTTTAATCGCCTGTATTCTTTTCTGCCCTCTTCATTTCTAGCATTCTTGTATTTTCTTCGTTCATCAATCAGGTCTAGTATTTCCTGAGTTATCCACTGATTCTTAGTTGACCTTTTCTTCCTTCCTAACATCTCTTCAGCATCCCTACTGACTTAATTTTTTATGACTATCCACTCTTCCTCTATTGTGTTTCCTTCAGCCTTTTCATTTAGCCCTTGTGCAACATGTCCCTTGAAACATTCCCTCACACTATTTTCTTTCAACTTGTCTAGATTTCGTCGCTGTAAGAACTGTCTGTGTTGGTGCGACGTAAAGCCCCTAGCAAAAAAACTTGGTTAGATTCCATCTTTCCTTTGATCAATTTCTTCAACTTCACATAGCATTTTATGACCAACAAGTTGTGGTCAGAGTCCACGTCTGCTCCTGGGAAAGTTTTGCAATCCAACACCTGCTTTCTGAATCTTTGCTTAATCATAATGAAGTCTATTTGATACCTTCCAGTGTCTCCAGGTTTCGTCCACGTATACAGCCGTCGTTTGTGGTGTTTGTATTCACCAATATTGTTGATCATGATTTGTGTAGTCCGCATCCCCTTCCCAGTTAAATTAAGTTCATATCATCCGCTAAAATAACGTTCCTCTTTTGTGTCGTTCCCACATCTTATCAAATAATTCCGTAGCAGCGTCAGCGTCAGCCTTGCCAGGTCTGCGTTAAATATGCTTTGAGATGGTTTGACTTATACTTAATTCGTAACGCACATTTTAAAAACTGGTGTATTATATTAGTGCAGTATATACTTGATATGTGATGAGCGTGGAGTATTGTGCTGTAATATCTTCGCTTACCAGTACTTCGGTTGCACAGATTCTACTAAACGTTTAACACTTCAAGGACTAGTTTTCAAACATCTGAAATTGGCCTCTCTCCTGAAATATTTGATCACCTATTGAGGAACTCATTTCTATATGCCTGAACATCTTTCAGTACATTTGGTCACAATATCTCTATTTTGCAAAAGACACAAATTTAGATTTCCTGTTTCATTACTGTTTGCTGACAAAGATTCTTTCTCTTATTTACTAACGTAATTTCCGTCGGTATCTGACGGTATTCTACTTCATTCAGCGACCGACCTGACCCCGCAGTTATTGTAAAAAAAAATACGATACTTGAGATTAGTCATAGTCTCTACTGTTCAGTCTGCATCAAGGAATATCGTCAGCTTGGGGCATAATTAAAATTCAGAAAAGCAGATGTCAAGAGATATCATACTGTAGGAGGGATCGTACATATAACGTTTATATATATTTTACAATTTGTTTTATGTCTAGGAGTGGTAAGGAATAGACCGTGGCCTCAGATATATTCTACAAAATTCTTCGGTGTGAATATGGGAAACCACGGAAAAACATATTTAGGGCTGTCGGCAGAAGGTTGTGTAGTAATTAAAAAATAAAAGCACTTATTGAAATGTTAAAAATTTTATTTTAACTACGCATAACTTCGAGCATTATTACATAACTTCGACATATTTCTCCAAATACCGTTTTGAAAATGCTCTTAGTTGTCTATTGAGTCTCCTTTGTCTTTCTACCACAGTTTTACGGGGATGCAATTTGGGGATACAATTCACATTATTACTACAGTAATCAACTGCCTTTTTTTCTTTCTATTGGCTTTACGTCGCACCGACACAGATATGTCTTGTGGCGACGATGGGACAGGAAAGGGCTAGGACTGGGAAGGAAGCGGCCGTGGCCTTAATTAAGGTACAGCCCCAGCATTTGCCTGGTGTGAAAATGGGAAACCACGGAAAACCATCTTCAGGGCTGCCGACAGTGGGGTTCGAACCTACTATCTCCCGAATACTGGATACTGGCCGCACTTAAGCGACTGCAGCTATCGAGCTCGGTAATCAACTGTCTAGCTGTTCCAGGCTGCAGAAAAGGCTTCCCGGAGTTCTTGGCAGGTTTGTGGAATCGGCTGTTATCAATACAACATTTTCATCTCACCTTTCCATTCTTCAGTTTTTCCTCTCAGAAATCGCTGTTCTTCTTTGTGTTAATCTACTTCCTCCTTACTTCTTCCACCTTTATATTCTTCTGCGGAGGCAACAAAATTTTCACAAATGCCTACGGTACACATGTGTTTACCCCATTAACAATAAGGAGAATTATCGGAACCCTCCAGAAGTAGCGCTTGGGGAGAAACAAGAGACAATTTGACCTCGAAGCTTTCCACCCATCCCACCTCTTAAGATGATATGCGTTAACCAATCAACGTCGAACTACGATGTATACACCCATATCTCCTACCTACCCCTCGCTGCAAATTATTGGACTCTGGGCCGATTGCGAAAACGGTGTTGAGACGATGTCTACGGTTAAAAATGTGTCTACGTATGGCTGCCGCATTGCAGATACGTTATTTATCACTTAGACACTGTCTAAAACCGATGTTCAACTGGCAATGTTTAAACACTGCCGAGAACATCGTTTAACCTCATATGCGAGGAGTGAATCACAATCAGAGGCTATATACCATGAAACATTATAATTTGTATTATGATATTGAGAAGATTCCAGGAAGAAACGCTAGTCCGATGGCCTCTCTGTGAGTCGTCTGATGCGAAGTCGCGGCAATTCATTTGAAACGTACGGGGAGGTACGGATCAAAATACTATTTCGCTTTTCAAGAGACTTGCTTCTTGAGACTGACAAAGGGACGGTGCGATAACCATCAAGTTGACTACAATTCTTGGCAACCAATATTTTTTTATTATACATGGGATAATTTCGATGGAATTATAGGTCACTTCGACTTCATATAGGCTACTGCATATCAGATTTACTTGTCCCGATCGTCAGAGGGCTGTCACATACATCCACCGGGAGGGATTAACCTATCTTTTATTTACTGCCGAGTAAGCACACATAATAGTGACAACTAAAAAGCGGGTTGTGTGTTATGTTTAATAATCGTCGCGCTAATTCAGATAAGTTTTCAGCAACTATGAGATATGAAAAGGCAAGTACAGGAGATGAAGTGCCGTGACCATAATAACAGCCCTAGTATTTGCCTGGTGTAAAAATAGTGAAACTACGGAAAACAAACTGCAGGGCTGCCGGTGGTGCTTTTCGAACCTATGATCTCCAGAATGCAAGCTACATCTATATGGCCCGTACAACTCATTCGGTTACACAGTACTATTGTTTCATATTCCCTTCGCCGAAGCTATTTAGATTACACTCACCGTAACAACACCATAATCAAAGATACTTCCTCGTACGGTGGCAGGTCTCTTTAGTGTCGATAATATTATGAGATTTAAATTCCACCGAAAGCGATATTCTTATCTGCGGGCAAGTCGTGCTCAAGCGTAGCCATATTTGAGTAATGTGAAGAAAGCCAACAGGTGACTAGCATTCGGGGCACGCACCGATGAATTTCATTGGTTGCGATAAGCAGAGAGTTGCATGAAAGATACTTTTCTATCTCCATTTTCGAACCAATATTGAACATTTAAACGATGTCTATTTAAATATCGCCTGAACATTGTTTATGCAATGAAAGACCGTGCGCAACTTATACATTGTTTAGGAAGACGTCGTATAAGTCTAAGGCTTAAAACTAGTCACCGTTTCTGCAGTCGACCCTTTATCTTAAGAAGTGTGAAGAAGTGTGTTCGGCAGTGCCTAAAGGAAAATCTTCTAAGCCCTACTGCCTGAAGCAGTGGATCACAACCTTGAAGTGAGGAGGTAAGTTCATTTGCCCTTTTATACTTTTTGTTGCTTGTGGACTATGATCGCATTTCGCTGTGGCATTTATAAGCCTATTAATTTATACATTGTGTTAAGTTTTTTTTTTTTTTTTGCAAAGCTAGTATAAGAGAAGCCAAGAAAGCTATGTTTTGTCCATCTATTCGATCAGATTTGGCGTTCCTGAAGGCAACTTCACCAAGCTACTGGGAGCTATCACAGAGTTGTAGAAGAGTAGGATTGTTGAATAAGTCAGGAGACGTTTTGAGGAAACATCTCGGAAGGTAGCCGCTGTCAGGGGAAAGTTTCGTGCGGTTCTACAACTAAATCCACAGTGGAAAGAGAGAGTGCTGCGAGGTGTGGCAGGTAAAGCAGTAGACCTAAAACCATGTGAACTGGCTTGTTCCATGACTTCATGTGATGTTGACAGATCCTTCTCACAATGCAGAAATGTTCTTCATGACAACAGAACAGGAATGATACCGGAAAATATTCAAAATTTGTTAGTTGTAAATTTCTTCTACAGTCATTGAGTGCACTAATAAGTTTTAAGTCATGATGCTGAATAGCCTTTTGGGCTTATGCCTTGTCAAGAAAATAAGGTGAAATTCTTTACGTTTCGCAGAGAACTGTGCTCTGTGTCATCAGAAGAAAATCTCGACTGTCCATGAGAAGGGCTTCTTAAACAATGACTGTTTGAAATTTAGACGTTATAATAGTAGTGGAAACGGTACGTTCATTCGTCACCAGATGGTTCCCCGGACGTGGCACAGCGCTAGCGTTCGAATCGGAACCTGACAGAACCATCAGAATCAGTCCACGGCCGACTGGTCCCTCGCTGCGCTCCCCAAGGAACTAGCTGGAGCGACGCATCAAGTCGGCCGTGATCAGTCAAAGGAGCCAGCTAGAGCGACGCATCAAGTCGGCCGTGATCAGTCAAAGAGGGTCATATAACATGTGTACGTAAGGAATGTTGTCGTTTGCAGTTGACGCATTGCCCATAGGCTGCTAGATATTTCATTACTTTTCTACTTTTCATTTTTCATTACTTTTCTATATTTCGGTATTTCGCGATTCATGAATATGAACACGTACCGGAAATAACAATAGTACTTTAGAAATGTTTGTTTTAACAAACACATCATCCGATAAGTTCGAAATATAGGCCCTAGGTGCGTAAAAAGTATTCGTACAGGTGGTTTTTCTTCACATCGATGCCCTTGATAACATCCCTTGCAACGCAGGTAAGCAGTAAAGGTCACGTCTTGTACTTCAGTCGTTATAAACAACAAGTGATACGGTCAATCAGTAAGAAGGGCCGCAAAATAAAAGAAATAACCGAAGAAGGGAGAAGAATTGTCATCCGGTCACATACTTTCTGTAAATCGCTCTCGAAAATATCGAAACTTGTGCAGAGACCAAGATCTGCAATTCAGGGAGTTATTGACAGGTATGGTGAGAATATATGGTTGGTGTCAGGAAGGGCACCCGGCCGTAACATTGACCAAATCTACATGTGCGACAAAGTTCGCACCCGCGACCCCACAGGTGCGGGAAAAGCAGTAGGAAAAGAAGAAGATTGACAGGTATGGTGAGAGAAAATCCTTCAAAAATGCACGTAGATGAGGTTCGTGCAAACTTGACGATCGAACTAGCAGACTAATCCTCGGGAAAGTTAAGAATCATCCTAGAATCAGTGCTGCAAAACTGAGGTCTGAACTAGGAAATGATTTAAAACTTAATACGAATGGGTACTTTGTAGAAAAGCCAGGCGGAAACCATTAATTACACCAGAAAATAGGAAGAAAATACTGCAATATGTTACAGACTATAAACATGCGTCTCTAGAATTCTGGATCGAGTTATATTTACGTATGAAGGTAAATTCACTCTTTCTCAAGAACATGGCGAAAAGATGTAGAGGAAAACGAAATCAGAACTCGAAGGAAAACCTGCTTCCTTCAGTGAAGCATGGTGGAGGTTGTTTAAATGGTTTGGGGGTGCATTAGCTCAGCTGGAGTAGGTTCCTTAGAATTCATAGATGGAATGATGGATCGTAAATACTCTATTGAAATTTTGAAGAGACATCTAGTATCTAGTGCCGAAAAATGGGACTTCTGGGTAATTATGTATTCATGCAGGATAATGACCAAAAGCATACGGCTCTTGATACACGACTGTGTATTTTATACAACACACCCAAATAAATTGTAACATCTCCCCAATGTCCGACTCGTTAGCTGAATGGTCAGCGTACTGGCCTTCGGTTCAGAGGGTCCCAGGTTCGATTCCTGGTCGGGTCGGGGATTTTAACCTTCATTGGTTAATTCCAATGGCCCGGGGGCTGGGTATTTGTGCTGTCCCCAACATCCCTGCAACTCACATACCACACATAACACTATCCTCCACAACAATAACACGCAGTTACCTACATATGGCAGATGCCACTCACCCTCATCGGAGGGTCTGCCTTACAAGGGCTGCACTCGGTTAGAAATAGCCACACGAAATAATTAAATTAATCTCCCCAATCCCAGGATCTGAATCCGATTGAACATGTATGGGCTTATCTAATAGAGAGACTGAGCACAAGAAATATTTCATCAAAGCCAGCTTTGAAAATGGCTCTTTTGGAAGAATGGGGTAAGGAGCCCACCTTCACCTCCAAGCTAGTTCATTCAATGCCTAGACGGCTTGAGGCGATTGTAAAATCAAAAGGATTGCCAACAAAACGCTAAATGTGCACCAAAACAATGGGGAATGAAAGTAAAATCAAACTGTACGAATACGTTTTATGAGTATAAAAATCATGGTATTTCCATTTATTTATGTATTAATGGCAAAAACGTCTATCGATTTTTGTTTTATGATTTATGTATCTTTAGATTGTGTACAGAAAGCTACCCTATTGATGTTATACAACGTACATGACAATAAGTACACTAAGTAAAGTATTTTTGTTTCGGTATTAAGTGTAGGAATAATTTTTACTATGGTTGTAGGTCGATACCCTACTTCTTGAGATCAAAAGGGGTGTAAAAACTGACGTTGCTAAGGTAGTCCCGAAACGTTTAATAATAATAATAATAATAATAATAATAATAATAATAATAATAATAATAATAATAATAATAATAATAATAATAATAATAATAATAATAATAATGTTGGTTTACGTAAAATTACGGTTTTCAGAGTTGCCATGGTGCCGGAATTTAGTCCCACAAGAGCTATTTTACGTGCTGATAAATCTATCGACATGGTGCTAGCGTATTTAAACATCTTGAAATCCACAGAACTGAGCCGGTATCGAACCCGCCAACTTGAGTTCAGGAAACCAGCGCTCTGCTATCTTAGAATCTTGATACGACCACTTACTTGCGTTCAAACGTGTGTGTGTGTGTGTGAGAGAGAGAGAGAGATAGAGAGAGTAAATTATGTATTCTCTAACATTCATTTTTCATGATAAGGTGTTCCTGATGTAGGCTACTTCTCTGTTTGCTTGACACAGTAAACATTATCTAAAAATTTTAATTGCCTGTGCTGTGCTACTGGGTACAATTAGAACTTTGCTACTATAGAAAATGAGTTTACCGAGCGAGTTGGCCGTGCGGTTAGGGGGCGCGCGGCTGTGAACTTGTATCCGGGAGATAGCGGGTTCGAACCCCACTGTCGGCAGCCCTGAAAATGGCTTTCTGTGGTTTCACATTTTCACAACAGGCAAATGCTAGGGCTGTACCTTAATTAAAGCCGCGGCCGCTTCCTTTATACTAGGCTTTTCTTTAACGAAGAAATTGGAAATTTATTGAACAACTCCCTTGATCAGTTATTCCAAACCTTAACTCCCCTTCCTATAAACGAATACTTAACCCAATTTGTCCTTTTGAATTCCAACTTTATCTTCCTATTGTGATCTTTCTTACTTTTAAAGACACCATTAAAACTTATTCGTCTACTAACGCCGTTCCACGCCATATCTCCACTGAGAGTTTGGAGCATATCGCTTAGTCGAGCAGCTCGTCTCCTTTCTCCCAAGTCTGGAAAATTTATAATGTCCAATAACGGACCATTTATATTGGTATTATAAATTTACTCATTCAGGACAAATATTTCAGATTCCCTATGGGAATCAACATATATATCATCTGATGCCCAAGCAGGCATCAATTTTTGATAATGAGACGAAGTCTCTTAGTGCATTGGCACTGCCGGTGGCTCCAGTTAGCCTACGCAGTGGCCTCCACGGTATGCACTAGCCAGCGTATTGGTAGGTGTGCTAGGTACCAACTGATCAGCCCACCTAGCACACGAGGGCGAAACGCTGGCAACCAAGAATGAGTTAGCTGGAAAATTTATAATGTCCAATAACGGACCATTTATATTGGTATTATAAATTTACTCATTCAGGACAAATATTTCAGATTCCGTATGGGAATCAATATCTATGTCATTCTCCCAAGTCTTCCAAGCCCGAACTTTGCACCATTTTTGTAACGCTACTCTTTTGTCGGAAATAACCCAGAACAAATCGAGCTGCTTTTCTTTGGATTTTTTTCCAGTTCTCGAATCAAGTAATCCTGGTGAGGGTCCCATACACTGGAACCATACTATAGTTGGGGTCTTGCTTGTTGTTTTAAGGGGCCTAACATCGAAGGTCATTGGCCCAGTCGGGGTATTACCACTGACTTATATGCCCTCTCCTTTACATCCTTACTACAACCCCTAAACATTCTCATAACCATGTGCAGAGATCTGTATCCCTTATTTACAATCCCATGTGTGTGATTACACCAATGAAAATCATTCCTTATATAACACCTACAGTCCGACTCGTTGGCTGAATTGTCAGCGTACTGGCCTTCGGTTCAGAGGGTCCCGGGTTCGATTCCCGGCCGGGTCGGGGATTTTAACCTTCATTGGTTAATTCCATTGGCCCGGGGGCCGGGTGTTTGTGCTGTCCCCAACATCCCTGCAACTCACACACCACACATAACATTATCCTCCACCACAATAACACGCAGTTACCTACACATGGCAGATGCCGCCCACCCTCATCGGAGGGTCTGCCTTACAAGGGCTGCACTCGGCTAGAAATAGCCACACGAAATTATTAATATATAACACCTACAGGCAGGTACTTACAATGATTCCCATTATGAACTTTCACCCCATCAACGCAGTAATTAAAACTGAGAGGGCTTTTGTTATTTTGTGAAACTCACAACCTGACTTTCAACCCCGTTTATCATCATTCCATTGCCTACTGTGCATCTCACTACATTATCGAGGTCATTTTGCAGTTGCTCAAAATCTTGTAAATTATTGCAATATCTGTTAACATAGTGTATTGTTCTTAACAGAGATATTTATTATAAAATGGTGATCAATAAAAATACTTTCATCTTTCCGACTGGATTCCGCTGGGTCAACTCCTGACCTCGACCATACGAGATTTGAGAAGCCTAGGGTCTCTGCCATTTTCATACATTTAATGGCCAAACACTTCTTTTCCGACATCTTCATTTATAAGGGTCATACATTTTCTTTCTTCCTCCATTATTTCAGTTAATAGGGGAAGATACTGAGTAAGAAAATGTGTGATTTTAAATTGCCATAAAAACTATATGTAAGAAGATAAGTTAGATTTTCTAGGAATTAGTTAATAAAGGCTGAAAATTCAGTGCTGAGAACTAAATGAATCGTTTGTTCATTATTCAGGATATTTCAGCGAGTAGAGCAGCCAGTGCTGGGATACACTGGTCGCAAATCTCTTAGAACGTTATCTAGATCTGGCTATTATAAGATCGATTTTCATTTTCGGTATACGTTCATCTCTTCAATTTATTGTGTAAAATAAATTGATGTGAAGTATTATTAAGACTCTCGGGAAATCAGATGGGATGATACCCGGTCCAGGCAAGGCCAGCTCCCGCCTGCCGTTATGGATCTCCTCGTGGACTGACGTCATAGCAGTGCCTCATTTGCAGGTCAGAGCGCAGCACAACTTAACTGGGCTTCTTGTTGCACACACAATGACGTCGTCACACTGTAATGCTAGAGGCTAGGTCGTAAGAGGGAGTAAGCCAGCCGGCCTGTTCTCAACAACAAACAGATCAACAAAAGACTTAATTTCATGTACACTGGGTTTATATTTACAGAATATTGAAATTTCCCATCCCGAATAAGGATTAGTAATTTACACAAAAAATTGATTCATCATAAGATGAGATAATATACTTACTATAAAAATATGCGCGTAAATACATATCTATAGTAATTACAATTGCCAAAATGGTAATAATAATAATAATAATAATAATAATAATAATAATAATAATAATAATAATAATAATAATAATAATAATCTTATAAATAAAGTTGTAGGGTGTCTGCTGTCTGTAATTCCTTTCGTTTTGCCAAATTTTCAAATATTTATCCGTTTTAGGTCAACTCAAGACCGAATAGGTGGTTTCTACTTTTCGTGACTGTTTGTTTGTCTGTTTGTCTGTTCGTCCATCACGTCTAACAGGCTGGATAGATCTCAACCAAACTTCATATTTAGAGTATACTCATCCCGGGGAAGGTTTCGATATGCATATCATTTTAAAATCTTTGAAAAGACGGGGGTTTTATAGGAAAATCACAACGGTTTTTCTCCATTTTCTCTTATACTATTGATTTTCTATAAACTCTGTGGACCGTATGTGAAAGGTCTCTTCATTATAAACAACTTTCGTTATGCTCATAATTTATCTTACTCTTCAAAAGACAGAGAAATTTACTATTTTCTGCCGATACCATGCTCTGCATTGAGTGACCGACAGACCGACAACGAATATATGGGTTACCATGGCAACGTCTCTGATTCCTTGCCAGCTGGGAAGTAACGTATTTCCATTTTCCTCATCATTCCTTTAAATTCGTGGTTGTTCCTAGGGTAGAAAGCAAGAGAGTCGTCAATCGGCCATTCTGCGGGGTATTGGCGGAATATCATTGGAGGTTATAACTGTCCTCGAATAGCTTAAGTCATAACACAAATATTCATCTTCTTATCTGATTACCTAAGAATCCCTGCGCCTAAATTTCTCTCCGATTACCGCTTTCTTATATCCATAACTCACACCGGCATAATCTATTGAGGAGCGTTTGATTTTCCAATACATTCACTTGGTATTTACATATTCGTCGTCATCCGAATGTCCTCAGTTATAATCCATTTTCTATTAATTTCAACTTACTAAACTGCATTATTTTCTTCCTTAATTACCACGTATGTATGCGAATGCTAATCCCGAATGTTGGACACTTTTTTCTTTGAGGAAATATTCTAAGCTATGCAAATGTATAACTTTTGGCCCAGGAAAATTTCGAAATATGGATGCAATTTTAACGACGGTGCAGACCTTCGTTTCGGGGTAATTGGTGGCTAATCAGTAAGTCGTATCACAAGTCAGAAAACAAATGGCGTTTCATTTTGGAGAGATCTACAACTTTTATCCTATAACTTTTCGTCGTATTTCTATCCCTAATACGTTAAATACAGCTGTATTTCTCGATTTCAAGTTGATTTTGTACTTTTACACGTATATGTTATCATTTGGCACACTTATAGGAAAGGTAGAATCATGACATCCGGCACGCACATTGACATGACCATTGACCATGTTATAGCCAAATTGTATGATTCTAGCTGTCACATGAGTATCAAAAATATATAGTAGTGTGTGAAAACTGTACAAAATTTCACCCCATTCAATGACTCTAACTCAATTTAACCCATAAATATAGGAGATACGAGAAGATGTCATAGGATCAGCCATGTAGAGCACTGAAAGGGGCGTCTGATGGTGAAGTCTGTTTGTAGATACGTCGTACAGTTTCAAAGCAGTAACTATCGAAATAAAGGTCTGCACTTCTAGAGTGTGTCTGTACATTGACAATTTTGGCGAAATTTCCGTACAGTTATCCGTTTCAGGTGTAATAATGACCATCTGCATCTATTCAGTTTTGGTGTCTGTCTGTTTGTCTATAACTTGGAAACTGGATATATTTCCACTAAACTTGATATTTATAATCCACCTGTCCTTTGGTAGGTTTTAGGGCAAATATTGTTTCTAAATCCCTGAATTGACTGGGGGATTATACGAAACCGAAACCGTGATTTGGCATTCCCACAAAATATACACAACCAAACTTAATGTAAATTTACCTGCCTTAATGGAAATTAATTCCTAAGCATTTTTCCTCATGTGCATCATTTCAATACGAGGATTAATAAGGGAGATATCATTAACGGACCGTTTTCCGGTACAAGTCCCACCGGACTTAACTCAAGAGCGGGTGCGTGTAAAGCGTATTTTTTACAACTTGAAAACTACTGAAGATATTTGAGTCAAACTTTACATTAACATCCACCTGTCCAACGGTAGGTGTTAATCGTCAATAACATTTCATGTTCCCGGAATGGACTGGCGGTTTATAGGGAACCGAAATGGTGATTTTACTCTTACACAATATATACAGTACAAGACCAACCTGACTGGAAATCGACCAAACGTGATGGAATTCCATCTCTAAAACTTTTTTCATGTGCATTTTTGCGACAGGAGGATTAATAAAGGAGATATCATAAACGGTCCGTTTTTCAGATTAATTCCAGCGGATATAGCCCAAAAGGTGTTGTACGTGGAGCAGGTTCCTTATCTATCTATGTAAATAAAGTCGTAACGACTGTGTGCCTATACCTGGACTATTTTGGCGAAATTTTCGTACAGCTACACGTTTAAGGGGTAATAATGACCATCTGCATATTTTTGGTTTAGTTTCTTGAAAGTCCTAATTTTTACACTCCTCACCGAAAACCCAGATTGCGGTATAATCTGCCAGTCGAAGAAGGATATTGAAATTTGGCAAAATTATACGTTTTAGCCTGTAACGGACGGAAAACTTCCAAGACCTTTAAATTTTTCCCTTTTTATCCCGAAGAATATCGAAATATGGAGGCAATTTTAATGATGGTGCAGACCTTCTCGAAGTATTATCACATAACGGATGGCACAATCCCCGTTCAATTTGGAGTGATCTACAACGTTGGTCTTACGACTTTCTGTCGTATTTCTAACCCTTTTACTTTTGAATTTTCTCTATTTCTCGTTGTTAAGTAAATGTGGACTTTTCACATACATAATTCATACCTTCCATCACTTATAGAAAAGATAGAATCATCAAAATCATCAAACTACACGAAAATTGGTCCACCCAGTAGCCATATGTGAGCCAAATGCTATGTATGTAGCTGTCACTTAATTATCCGAAAAGCAATCCAATGTGAGATAATCTTACACAAATTTTACCCTATTCCACGTTTCTAACTCAAGCTGACCTACGAATAGATGAGATATCATAAGACCAGCAATTTAGGCCGCTAAATCCGGCGTCTTTTGGTACAACCCTTTCTCTATATGATGTACCGTTTAGCAGCAGTTAATCTGTAAATGAAGGCCTGCAATATTGTAAACAAGCACATACTTTCGTATGTCGAACTATATATTCACTGATGTCGATTTTGTAGCGATCGAGGAAGGGAGTGTCTGCTATTGTAATCAGTACTCCCCACACCGATTTTGACTGGCAGTAGGAATGGGGTCCTTCTACAATTCCTGTGTAACTGGCATTAATAATGCAGGCCTATCATTGTAATGAATAATTCACTTCTCGATTTGACTTGCAGAAGGCAAGGGAGCATGCAGTTTTGTTCAAAACTCCCCTTACCCGATTGTGTTTGGCTGTAGGCAAGCGTTCCCGCAGTTATAAACAGATGTACCCATCTAAAATGTGACTGGCATTAGGCATACTGGCCTGCTATTTTGATGGAAACTCACCAACTTCGTGTGACTGGCAGTAAGCTGGCTGGCAGTTGGAAAGGGGGCCTGTCATTATAATGATATCTGCACAACTCAATTTTGACTGGTTGTAGAGAAGTTTCCTGCCATTATAATAAAAACTCCTCAATTTGTAATATGTCTGGAAGTAGGGAAGAGGGCTGCCATTGTAACGGAAACTCCCCAAATCGATTGTGACCGCGCAGTAGGCAATGGGGCCTGCAATTATAATGTAAACTTCCCAACTCGATTGTGAATGGCAGTAGGCAAGCGAGCCTGTCGTTATCATCACAAATCCGTAACAAGCACTTTACATTGGAAACAACGTATGCGGACATCTCCATGCTGTTTCTCGGATAACGCTAAGAGACATGCAATTTTAAAACAATCTTATTTACTGCATGTACAGTATTTACTTCAATATTCGTATACAATGCAGAATACCGTAGCGAAGCACGGGTACAATTTTTTATTTTATTTTTTTGCTAGTTGCTTTACGTCGCACCGACACAGATAGGTCTTATGGCGACGATGGGACAGGGAAGGGCTAGGAGTGGGAAGGAAACGGCCGTGGCCTTAATTAAGGTACAGCCCCAGCATTTGCCTGGTGTGAAAATGGGAAACCACGGAAAACCATTTTCAGGTCTGCCGACAGTGGGGTTCCAACCTACTATCTCCCGAATACTGGACACTGGCCACACTTAAGCGACTGCAGCTATCGAGCTCGGTACGGGTACATTTGCTTGTAATAATAATAATGTTATTTGCTTTACGTCCCACAAACTACTTTTACGGTCTTCGGAGACCCCGAGGTGCCGGAATTTAGTCCCGCAGGAGTTCTTTTACGTGCCAGTAAATATACCGACACGAGGCTGTCGTATTTGAGCACCTTTAAATACCACCGGACTGAGCCAGGATCGAACCTGCCAAGTTGGGGTTAGAAGACCAGCGCCTTAACCGTCTGAGCCACTCAGTCCGGCTGCCAACAAGGAAACGAGCTGATAGTTGTACGTGGTTGTTAATATCGTGATCACAGTCATTGGCCTGCAGTTTCGCGTGGAATTTGAACCACAGTGACGCAAGCTTTGATATTAAAGGCCCACATACACTTGTTGGGACTCAAATCGCGGCTGCCTCTACGATAAACTAGTGACAACGTCACTCCACTCTCGAGCACCACAATTTTGAAGTAATATTCAGAGGTACTGTTCTATTATGTCACTAAATGTTTAAAGCAAATTGCTTCAAGTACACTTTTTTTTTACGTATAGTGAGTCCAGCTACATGGTTCATGGTCAGCGTTGAGGTCTTCCATTTAATTCCCGGCTGAGCCTGGTATTTTGCCGTTGTTTGCTTAATTCGTCTGCCTTGGGGTCTTATTGTTTGTGATTGTCTTAATACACACCTTTTCATATACATTCAACACACTATACTATCAATCACCACAGAAATACGCAATACTGAGTACATCCCTCGATATAGGGTTGGCGTCAGGAAGAGCATGGGTGTGTAAAACCAAGCGAAATTACATGTGGGACATAGATAGCATCCGTGGTCCCCACCAGGGCGTGGGAAATAGTGGTGGAATAAGAGTAATATGTAGTCTCTGTGTTTGCCCAGGAAACGATAAGTTCTTGACATATGACCTCACCTATTAGGCATCCACCTCCGTAGTGTAACGATTTTCGCTCGAAGGCCTGGCTCAATCCCAGAAACTATTGCAGGGGCTACTGGTATGTTGTTTATAATATACACGCAAAGAGCTGCATCATCTCGGGGAAAATGAGAACATGAATTTACTTCCCTTTACCTACTGATGCCAGGCCTTCAAAAGGAGAGTCATTCTGGCGGTCCACGTATCAGGTTCCATTGCACTGAACGTCAGCGGAACTATGTTGGCCAGTTCACAGAGTAGTTAAATTTTTGGAGTGGATGTTGATCGCGCTACCATTATGCCGACATTTTTTCCCTATTATACGTATTCGATCTGTAAGACCATGCAGTGTATTAAAGGAGGAAGGATAAGGTGCGACATCTTTATGCCATGGAATAGCTCATTCCACGTTAAGAAAACAGTACTGCACTTACGGACCTACAAGGAGTGAACACACCCCCTCTGAGACACCCATAATTCCTCGTGATTAAGGGATATTATAATGTACTTTGTAATGTATAATGTATAATGTATAGATTAAAAAATGAGGCATTTTTGACCGTGAGTTATAACTGCGTAACATTTCCTTTTTCATAAATACATTTGTAGGGAGGAAGCACGAGGGTGGTAACAGCCATCGCTTCGTTCCCTTCCTTCATTTTCCTTCTTCTGTGTTGCTCGTGTAGCCCTCACTCTGTGAACCGCCGGCAACTTACTTCTCTAGTGAAGTCATCTAGAGTATTTATTTGCTGCGTGTGTGTTTTTAGGCTTTAAATTAGTGCGTAATTGTATTGCGTTGAGTGAGAGTTATGCGATAAGCCTACGTGTGCGATTTAAAATTAATACTGTGATCTTTTGTAGAGTCATCTGCAGTATTTATTTGATGCGTGTGTTTTCTAAACTTTATTGCCTGAAGAAATTTATTAAATGCAATTAAATGCATCCCTCACCTTTCGAGCCTATAAAAATTATTTGTCTATTTCCTCACCCAATTTGCCTTACACTTCAAGGCTGAGGTTTTTTATGTGCCGTAGTTTACACCCGTCCTGTTTAGTTCATAAAAAATTTGTACTTTTAGTTTCTTCCGCTTTTTATCTTGAACTTAAATACTGAATTTCACAAATTTATGTGCCGCCGGTTTCCCGTCATGGTGTTGAGCAGAGCCGTTCGATATGGCAACCCTGTTGTCATAAGAGCAATACTGTTTTCTTAACGTGGAATGAACTTAATTATTGGAAATTAGGCTAGGTGCGGATAGTTTAAACGGAGACTAGAGAAACTGAATATGTCACAATGTTAAGTAATCCCTGTGCGTTACACACACGAAGTGTACACCCACGGTATCCCCTCCCTGTCTTAAGAGGCGACTAAAAGGCTAACACCCCTGCGGATGGGGGACGCAGATGTAGAATACACCCCGGTATCCCCTGCCTGTTGTAAGAGGCGACTAAAAAGGGTGACCTAGGCGTGGACATGGATTGTGGTTTGGTACAATGTGTTGGACCACTGTGGATGGGAGGGGTTGAATACATCTACAGGTAATCCCTGCCTGTCGTAGATGGCGATTAAAAGGGTCATGTGGCCATCGGTCCACTAGGTTTGTTTTGAGGTTTAGTTGTAGGCCGACTCAAAATTCTTTATGTGTGTGCTGCTCGGAGATGGACCTCTTACGTGTTCGACTACGCTCGAAAGCCCGACTGTATTCTAACAAAACACGACGGGTGGGAGCGCCATGTACCCGCGCAGTAGTATCCGCCTGACAACACAGGTCCCCGCACAGCCGAATGCCAAAAGGACATATTATAATTAATTGCTTTAAAAAATTTCTCTATATTTATTACTCTGTACACGCTATGGCGTACATGCTATTGCGGGTGATAGGAGGAAGAGAGTCCTGGTGCTCATTGCCTCAGCCATCGCATATTAGGCATCGTCCAACATCGGACCCCGGGCATTACCTGCTACGACCAGGTGGGTGTTGCCTTGGCTGCTTGGTTCGGCTACAGCGGACCCTGATCGGAGTGGATGGCAATCGGAGAGGATGACTTCGGGCATGGCGTCGAAACATCTTCAGCCTGCTTCAGGTGGTTTGCTACCGAACTCTTTAACATTTGATTCCCCGAGGGGGGCAACCACCTGGGAATAAGCGTAGCATATTAGTTTGGGTTCCAGCTTCCAGGTTCCTCATTGCTACCAGAACCGATGAGCAAGATTTGAAGCTCGTTAAATGGATCCTTTTCAGTCAACACATAGAAGGTTTATACGGCGAACATGAGGATCTTAAGAAAATGCGCAATAGTGGTTTGTATCTTAAGACGAGCACTGCGCTCCATGCAGATCGCTTGCTTAAGTGCGAAATCCCCGTCAAAGTGGAAGAGCACAAAACTTTGAATCTGGTTTGTGGAGTTAATTCGACCGTGATCTCGTTATGAACACTGACGATGAATTGATGGGAGATATTAAGCATCGTGGCGTGACACACGTCCGGCGCATCACGCGCAAAGTCAGTGGTAAAGACGTTTGCCACGGGCGCGTTCATAGTTTCCTCCAAACTGTCAGTGTTGCCAGAGAAAGTTAAGGTTACAACCTATCGTTGCGATGTGAGGCCGTACAATCCGCCTACTGTGCGGGGCTATCAATGCCGGATATTCGGACACATGGTATCTCGTTGTTCGAATCCAGCCCGTCTGAACAATAATCGACGTCTTGAAAGTAAAACGAGCTTTGCGGCGTTGCCCACAGAACCAACTGCTGCTTTGGCGCAGCGATCATCTGGGAATATGTTCCAGTTGTAAATGATGAACTGGGAGAGATTGTACTATCATACTAATTCTAGTGTCTTGGCCGGGGCATTCAGAGAATTGAACTTACGGCGCGCTTCCTGGTAGGAAAGACAATCCAGGGTCTTGATCTCCCGGTTCTTCTTCTTCTTAATCAGGTATACCAGACAGTTCCGATCTCGAGGAGAATGAAGACCAGGGCAATTAGCGCACCTATAAGAAGTTGTGCACTATTCCGCGCCATGAGCTTCTCTCCCACACGTACCACACATAGACGGATTCAGACTTTCTCAGGTCACCTGGTCTGAGATTGGTTTCTTAGTTTCTTGAATAAAGACTATACTGACTAATTAACTGGCGCAGCTCAGTAAGATGCATTTCATAACCGTAGTCTGGTGACGAGGTGATGCACGCCTTGAACTTTTTGACATTTACCGGTGGCTAGGTTTCTTCTTGCGAGGGGAGCGTAGAAGTTTCCGAGAGGAAAATCTGCTGGCGCAGACTCAGACCCTCCGGATGGAGGGCGTGAGACACCATACGTAGGAGAGGTGGAAGCCTTGTAAGGTCGCTCTTCAAGCTCGAAAGCGGGTTCATCCCAGCCTTCGACCAAAAACAAGTCTGTGCCCGCTAAGAAACCTACACCGGCACAGCACGTCTTCTACCCACAAGTCGGCGAAAGCCGCGCCTAAGGTGGTGGAGGCGGCATAGTCGACCAGCCCGTCTAAACAAGAATCGACATCGAAGAAGCAGGTCATCAAACGGTCTTGAGAAATTTTCTACTATACTCGTCAGAACGACATTGTGCCCACCGGGCTTCCAGTGGAGTTGGTATTTTTGTTTGCTCTGACACCTAAAGCGAAGAGGTTCCCCTCAGAACCCCACTGGAAGCAGTTGCGGTACGAATACCGCTGTCTGTCATAGTAATGTTGTGTAATGTGTATTTTCCACCAGGTCAGCCGCTTAACGTCTATGATATAATTAATCTTATAGATCCGCTCCCAACGTCATTCCTATTATTGTGTGATTTTAACGCTCACAATCCTTTATGGGAATCTACAATGCCTTGCCCAAGACGAAGGAAGTTGGAGAGATTAATACGAGAGCTGTATTTATGCATAA
The DNA here is from genome assembly GCF_040414725.1 of Anabrus simplex. Lineage (NCBI taxonomy): Eukaryota > Metazoa > Arthropoda > Insecta > Orthoptera > Tettigoniidae > Anabrus > Anabrus simplex. The sequence continues at coordinate 1,360,227,426 of NC_090265.1, forward strand.
TGAATACAGGGAAAGAAACGCAATTCAGCGCGGCGTATTGCACTTATTCGCACATTGCCGCTAGTCTCGGCAGCCGAGTGCTCGTTCCCCTAATTCAATGAAATACACATGATGACCTCTGTGTCAGTGACCGTTTCCATATTATTCTTACTGTGATGATACAGAAATCCATCGAGGTTCCTCCCCGATGGATTCTTAAACATGCTGGTTGGCAAAAGTTTACAATATTATCTGTAGACGACGATATAACTTATAAAACACAGGTTATCCTTGCTGTTGCTCAGGAGTACATTCCATTATTTTCAGGGACTCCTAGACAAAAACTCGTTCCTTGGTGGAACGAAGAAATTGCAGCAGCTATAGGAAAACGACGTCGCGCTCATAAACGGTTTCCTAGGCAGCCTACTCTGGCCAACTTGGTAACATTTATAAAACTTTATACAAATTCTTATTCGAGAGAGTAATAAAACTCCCTGGGAAAGATGTGTGTCGTCTATGACATCACATACACCGTCATCTCAAGTGCGGACTAAACTTTGACGTATTTTCGGAGTACAAGAACCATCCTCAATATCGGGAATTGCCATTGCAGGCCGCATCGTGACTGATGCACCCTCGGTTGCTAATCATCTTGCAAGGCATTTTGCTGATGTATCTAGTTCCGGGAATTACCATCGTGAATTCTTACCTCTGAAGCGGGAGGTAGAACGTCATCACCTTAGTTTTGCCACTCAAGCTCCAGACGACTATAACGTACCCTTCGTGGAGTGGGAACTCCGCAGGGCCTTGGCGCTTTGTAGGGACACGTCTACCGGACCAGATAATGTCCACAACCAGATGTTAAAACACCTCAGTAAGGAGAGTCTTTTCTATCTCCTTGGGATGCTCAACCGAATCTGGATACAGGGTGAGTTTCCGTCACAGTGGCGAGACGATATAATAATTCCTCTCGCAAGCCTGACAAAATTACTAAGTATGCAAGAAGTTACAGACATATTTGCCTAACTAACTTCTGCGAAAGCTATTTGAAACGATGGTGAATCGCCGACTTGTGTGGTGCCTCGAGAAAGGGGAAGTTTCGTCCGAGAGCCAATGCGGTTTTCGAGCCGCTCAGTCGACCACTGACCACTTGGTACGCCTGGAGATTTCTATCCATGACGCTTTTTTCCGTAAACAGCATTCAGTGGCTGTTTTAATTGACTTACAAAGGTCTCCTATCAATCCTCCATCAATGGAATTTCCGAGGTAACGTGCCGGTATTAATTGAGAATTTTTTGTTCCTCTGTCTATTCCTTGTCCGAATAGGGAGGGTATATTCGCAGCACCACGTTCAGGAAAATGGAGTCCCACAGGGATCGGTTCTCAGTGTCACTCTGTTCGCGACTGCCATAAACGGTATTCTCGCTGCTACTGGTTCAGCAGTAATACCTTCACTATATGTAGGCGACATTTCGCTGCATTACAGCTCGCAAAATATGGCCGTCGCCGAGAGACAATTACAGCAAACAATTAGAAGAGTGGAACAATGGACCTTAGAATATGGCTTTCGGTTTTCAACCACAAAGACCTCTATTGTGCACTTTTTCCGGAACCGCACTCTTCACTCCCATCGTGAGCTTTATTTAGGGAATGTCGCTCTTCCTGTAATTGACACTTATCGATTTCTTGGGCTCCTTTTCGACAGAAAATTGTCGTGGGAGACACATGTGTAGCAGTTAAAAGCGAGAGCCATTAAGAAGCTTAATATCTTGAAGTTTCTTAGCGGCACTACTTGGGGGACAGACTGCACGGTGCTTCTACGATTTTATAGGGCACATATTTTATCTAGGTTAGACTAAGACAGTGCAGGATATGAATCAGCAATGCAAAGCGCCGTTACCAAACTTAATAGCATTGAGCACAGCGGAGTTAGTTTGGCAAAGGGATCTCTTCGTACAAGCCCCATTGCTAGCCTGCTCGCTGAATCTGGTGTGCCGCCTTTACATCTGAGGTGCCAGGAAATGATTCTGTCCTATGCTGCAAATTTGCGACGGATGCCACTTCACCCAAGGTATCCTTGCGTATTTCACGATGGAAAACGCCGGCTGTACGCTGTTTACCCTCGAGTAACGCAGCCGGTCGAAATACGTTTTGTTAGCAGTAACAAATTATTTGATGTACCTTCGGTTCCTTGTCTTGTCAGACGACCAAGTAGGGTATCTCCATTGATAATAAGACGACTTGGAATCATGCTAGATTTGCACACCGGCTCGAAGGAGAACACGGACCTTTCCATTTATCGGAGACTCTTCCGGTCCATTGTTGGCCGATATCCCGATTTGGTCGTTGTTTTCACGGATGGTTCGAGGGCAGAGGCGAGAGTAGGCTGTGCGTTCGTTGTCGACAATAACAGGTTTCTTTTTCTTCTACCGGCTACCGGAAGTCTGTAGTGTGTACACAGCAGAGCTCTCTCTGTGAAGCTCTGCGGTACACGCTGTCCGATGAGCGCCGGCAATTTCTGCTATGTACTGACTCCTTGAGCGCGCTACAGTCTATAGGTACATGTTTCTCTCATCACCCTCTGGAGTAGCGGATCCAGGACCTGCTGGCCGTATGTTCGGATGCCGGCACCAGAATTGTGTGCCAAGGAGGCTGTCACATTGCCCTTGTTACCTTACAGGGTTCTAGCCAGTGACATTCGCTCTCAGCAGAGACATTTGATAATGCCCCATTGGGGGATGGAGCGATGAAAGGAACTACGAAGGTATGGAAGACTTCGCTTCGGGCTTCTCGGAGAGAAGAAGTGGTATGCCGGATCGGTCACGGCATAGTAACGCACTCCTACCTGCTGAAGGGTAAATAACCCCCGGTGTGTACTTCAAATCAAAGCAAATCAAAAAACTTTATTTGCAAATGCGGTGTCTACCTCGGTGGCAAATGATACACAAAAGTACATTGTCGTCAACGACGAAATTTATATTACTTACAAAATTCTACTCATATCTTCTGTACTTACACACATAATCAGCTCATATACAGCATGTGGAATCGCTTCAAACAATACTATACAACTGCTATAAGATTTAAATTTGCATTGCTTTTTTCAACCCATTTTGGTACTTAACGTGCATAACGGCGGGCATCTAACCGCGGTACACATCCTTACGGAGTGCGTGGACCTGGCCGATTTGCGCCGTAGTCTAAAACAAGGGTTCCCAAACTTTTTCTGTCGGGCCCCGCTTTCTGAAACATGAAATATCTAGTGCCCTCCCCCAATTCTTTTTTCCTTTCTTAGCGTTTCTCATGGGCTACTTCCCACAAAAACGGATCACGAGATATACAGTACACGCTACTGTTTAATTACTTTACCTACCAGTTACAATAATAATAATAATAATAATAATAATAATAATCATAATAATAATAATAATAATAATAATAATAATAATAATAATAATAATAATAAGATAGTACATAATTGACTATTCTTACAGCACATCAGAGTTCAACAACCTTTTGTAAAAAACATTCAAGATTTTATATTAGTCCAAGGTGTTGGAAGTTAACTATTACTACTTGCTTACAAAACACAACTGCATGTGCAGTCACTGGAATTGAACATATTTAGTTTATTTCACTAATTAGCACGTTAGCTGAGGCGCCTGTGTTCCGTTTAGTTAATTTAGGATGCTTTTCATATTTGAAAGCTCGTGACTTATAAATGACAGTAGAAATAATATACACAATTTTCAATATTTAACTGTGAGTTGAAATATGTTACGTTTCAACTATTCACCAAAACAAAAAGTAAAACAGAAGAATAAAAAGGTGCAAGGTTGACAGTTCTCTGACACTTACTGGGTTAGTGTGATGGGTGAGTTTGAATTTGTGATGAAAGTAGATCCAGTCTTGGTTTTATATTTGAAAGAGCAACGCGAAGATCCCCTGCGAGCTGTTGTCGAGACCAATGCTTCGTCTTGATGGATGTAATTGCGGAAAATGTTGACTCACACAAGTACATTGAAGCGAAGGGTAATAACACATCCATTGTTTTTCTTGATTAATTGGGATATTCATTCTGAATCTGCACCCAAAAATTTTCAAGAGACTTCGACTTACATTCAATTAGAAGTGTTCCGTCACTTGAAAGTTCTATTAGCTCCTCCTGTTCCACCGCTGACAAGTGTGCTGTTACGTTCGTATCGAACGGATTGTAAATCCTGTTATACTCAGCTGCAGTTTCTGAAAATTTATCCTCGAATTTTTTATGAATATTTTCGTGATGTGCCACGGCAATTCCACTAATTTTGCCAAAATCTAACTCATTTTCCTCCAGAAATTCATTCAGACAAGAAAACATCTCACAGTTACCTTTGTCCATCTGGGTTTTCCAAAGTTCAAATTTTCTCTTAAATGCAACCACTTTCTCGCTTAGAAAGACAATGTTACTATTTCGTCCTTGAAGTGGCACATTAAGATCATTCAGCTTCTCAAAGACGTCAGCCAGGTAGCACAGTATTGGAAGCCATTTTTCATCCATGGACGGAGCTGCGAGTGTAGGGTTGGTGTCCAATAGCAAAAGACGAATCTCCACAACGCGACGAAGGACTCGACCACGAGACAACCAACGTACCTCCGTGTGCAATAGAACCGAATTATGCGTGGATCCCATCTCCTCGAAATATAATGGAAAGTATCCAACTGTTTAAAGCTCTTGCTTTTACAACACTGATTGCATCGTTCAGCAATTTATTGACTTCTGGTTGTAATAATTTCTAAGCCAATGCCTCCCTGTGTATCATTAGTAACAGCACTCACTCATGATATGAACCCCTTTATAGTTACAGTAAATGCTACCACCCCATCGGTACATATACCAACACAACTTGTCCATAAGAGATTGTTGCCAATTAAAAAAGGAATTCACAAGAGAGAAAATATCTCCGCCTCTAGTTCTCCCTTCCAGAGCTTTACACAGTAGAAAATCCTCATATATTTCATTTTCATGACAGTAGCGTACAAAACGGGAAGCTAGGCACTGTTTACGACATCAATACTGTCGCCAAGTTGCAAGGTCAAATTTTGGACTATTATGAAGACGTGGTAGCAATTGATGTTTAATGTCAGAGGCTATTGCATCAATACGACGAGCCACTGTATCATCTGAGAGCGGTATCGACTTCAGACACCGAACTCTTCTCCATGCATGATCGCTCACATCTTCACGGCTGCAGGAGGAAGTAATTTCTCACCAACGATATGTGGTGATTTGGATTTTTCAGTTAAATAGGATACCTTGAAGGATGCTCTTAGCGCCTTTTCAGGAACTGTTGCGTGATTTTCAAGGAATCTGACATTTCCTTTTGACGTAGCTCATGATGCTTACAAAATCTATAGGTTCACTTAGACAGTCTGGATGTTTTGTTTGCAAATGTCTCTTAAGTTTCACAGGCTTCAGACTATCGTTAGCTAAAATCCTCAAACAAAGAACGCATTGAGGTCGTTCCTGGTTGTCCAGAATAATGATCATAAAACCCTATGTCAGATAATCGTCTTGATATTTACGCACTTTGCTCTTGGGTGTAGAATTAATGTTGCTGGTGGGAGCAGAAGTAGAAGCGGAAGAACAATTCACTTTGATTATATTCGAATCTCGTTCTTTATTAAGCAAAGCAAAGTCACCTCCGTACAGGCCATGAAGGCCCTGGGAGGAGTGGAAGGTAAAGGCTTCCACCATTGTTAACCTCGGCACGTGATGGGATAGAGTGGTTAGCTCTACGCCCGACCGCCTTTGCCTCCAAGAATGAACCTGGTACTCATTTTTCGTGTAGGCTGAGTGAACCTCAGGGCCATATGCACCTCCAGAAGTGGAAATCTCGTTTCTTAAATTTTACGACTTCCTGACGGGGATTCGAACCCACGTCCTTCCGGGCGAACCGAGCACGCCTTTACCGCCGCCAGGCAGCCCCTCGTTCTTTATTAGAACGGAATATTTTCGAAAAAGGGCAAGCACTCGATAAATTACTTCCATGGGGCTTTTTACCGCTGCTAATAATCCACTTACCCATGGCTATGGCGATACTTGTAACGGTTTATTGTAAATCGAGTTAATCACTTCCACTAAACACGCACTAGAATTCACCTCTTCACTCTCTGTCTTTGAAATGACTGCAAAGGCCTGGCTGCAATCGAGTCGACAATGGCAGAAATAGAAGAATCTATTCTTGGAAGGAAGTGGCGGTCACATTGTGAAGCGGCTTATTGTCGTCATTAGTGGTTGTTAAGTATTTGGTAAGGTGATACCACTGCGGGTGGCGGGTGAAAGGATGCTGTGTGGAAATGTTACTCGCACGTTTTTTGTACTGGTTAGTTCTTGTGAAATAAGACAGCAAAAATACGAGTTCATTAGTCTTGAATGGAGGTGGAAGAGCTCCCTGTCTAAGTCAATGGATGTGAGAATCTGAGGATAGCAATATTTGTTACAGAACATTAAATATAAATATTTCAATCAGAGCTGGAGCCCCCTCCCCCCAGGGGCTCCCGAGTGACATTTCCGTCATCCTAAGAGATGACGAGCCGTCAGCAGACCTCATCATCCGTTTTGTTAGGGATAGTGGACTTTGTATTGTGTATAAAATATTTTCTATTAATGTATTTTTGTTAACTATGCTCATATCCCATTGACTCTGTTTTCGTTGCTGTGTGTGTTTATTTTAATATGTTATTTTAACTTCTAACTCGAATGATATATATCTCTGTACTTCAAGGCAATGCCTTATTCCATTGTAATCTATATTTTCTATAATTTTATCATAAAATAAGGCATTCCAAATTGGATCCATTGATTAGTTTAAATTCAAAATAAGTTTTCATCATCATTAGTTAGAAATTTTAGTCAGTGGATATATTTTAAAATTTTAACTACCATGTCTTTTCATTCCATCTCTTACCGTTCGGGGCTGATTACCTTGCTGTTAGGCCCCTTTACACAACCAATATCATCATCATCATCATCATCACAACGTTAAGTTGTTTCACTTAAAATGTGGCTACTGATTGGTGTATCTTGATGTCATGCCTGCTTCACAATAATGGAACAGACGGTGAAAGAGGAACTTCCTGATTTATTAGGAACTGAAATAAATTGCTTGCTTGTGATTTGTATTTAATGTATCCTAAAATTATATGATTGATGTCTGCTCTATGATTGGGATCAGAAGAGCAATTTGAGGAATCTAGAACATTTATTTTGAGCAGATGTCTGGGGTAAGGATGCATGACTAAGTCTCATTTTGATCATTGACGAGGTATGTCGGCGTGTAAGAGACAAGGGATTGATCCGTGGTTCCTGTGGGATGTCCTCAAATAGTAACGTACCAGGAACGACCCTCTGGGCATCTTGAGTTAGGAATTCCACCTCTGATCCACAAAGCTGGATGCCAGTATAGAAATGTGCTTCGTGACATTCGTTACTAGTTCGTGTTCTCTCCTGATATTTTGTGTATACTTTTAGATAAATAACAAAGTGTATACATCATGTAAACTAGCAAAATGTCTACATGGTATAGATCATGTAACTATATGCCGATATTGGCTATACCTAGTGGCATTTCGCTTCTTAGGAATGGGGATTAGAACTGATTTAAGCCGTTTTTGAGGGATGTATTCTGTCCTGTATATACAGAGTGGGTGGGGTATAATTAGGCAGCCGCGAACACACGATACTCCAGGTCAGTAAGAGCTGTAATACTGGTATGCGCAAATCGTAAGGCCTATATAAAAAGGTAGTGGTTTAGCCGGAAAAAATGTTTTCGTTATGATATTTAGAGATGTCTAGCAAGCTAACCAGACGTTCTATAGACTTCACGTTTGCGCTATGTTATGCAGTATAAGAAAACGAAGAAATGAGGTCCGGGGGTGTTTCTAAATACGGCAAGTGGCTCTCTCAAACATCCATGTTACTGAAATCACTCTTTGGGAGAAGATTCATAGTAAGCAGTTCGGCAACAGCGCTAGAAGTGTCACGTGGCAGTTCGGAGCTCTCCTGTTACTAGCCAGCGAGGATGTGGTTAGATGAGTTCCCTCCCCCTCGATGAAACCGGAATGGAGTTATGAGCTGCCTGCATCACCTTCACCTGGATAACAGCTGTCCAGTGGCGAATTATCGTATGCGAGTTACTGCTAGCGTATGATGAGAATAGGTTTCGTGCTACGCGAATCTCTAAGGAAATGTTTTCAAGAGACGGGTGCCGAATCCGGAAACGATACTTGCCATAGTACGGCGTGTTCGCGATACTGGCTATGTTATATCATGCTATGAAAATCGATGGCCTGAATGACCACGTGCAATCCTAGACGTGGAAGAAGGTATCCTGGCAATGGTGGAAGATCATCCGGGGCGTAGTATGCGTAGTATAGCACATCCGTTGGTATATAAACTTGGACGGTGAGTAGGACACCGCATGAAGATCGATTACACCCTTAACACATTTGACGTGAGCAGTGTCTCTCACCAGCCGATTACCAACCAAGAGTTCATTTCTGCCGCTGGTTATCTGATCAAGCACACAAACCAGGCTTTCTGTCGACTGCATTAGTGAGAGATGAGGCAATCTTCACACGACATGGAGTGTTTAATATGCTCAATATTCACTCATGGGCTGTGAAACATCCCCACATAGTACGTGAAGGCAATTTCCAGCACCGGTTCTCAATTAATATCTGGGTGGGTATAACAGGAGATCGCTTACTTGGACCAATCGTCTTACCTGCACGGTTGACCGGTATGACGCACCTAGAGTTTCGTTGTCATAAACCACGTCATCCTATCCACCGATAAGGAAATATCTGATCCAAATGATCGTGCACTAAGTGACTTGCACGAGGTGGTGCATCATCGTGTAAAAACCACATAGTTCCGCATAGCTAAAGCGACACCAGTGCGTGTCGGTTGCGAAATCGGGAGGTTGTGGGTTTGGGTCCCACTGGTGTCCGGTTGGCCATTTCTGTTCTGTAATTAACATCTCTTCAACACGTACTAAATGTATGTAACACCACCTAATTGGTTAAAAGTCGATTTCGATTACAATGTGGTCGTGAAAATTCAGTATTCATTATCGATGTAGTATTTCCAAGTCTCGATATTCCCGTAAATACGAGCAGAAAAATGAAGTTAAAAGTAATAAATCATCAGTTTCAGTGCACTAGCTTCTTGTACTTGGTGGAAGTTGAACACAACACACGGGAGACGTGTTAATTGAAGCGCTAGACATTGACCTTGAACACAGTCGGCAGATATTCAGTCCTACCCTGCATGTGCTTCTGGTTCATTACATTCGTTCGAGCAGTTTTTGCTGTACTTTTTTATTCACTATAAGCTAAAAAACACTTTATATCTTTAAGGGCCGATTACCTTAAAACAGTTATCATCATCATCGTCATCCACATCACATTTTGAACATGTAATGAAATGTGTGTTTTTGTATTCATCGCAAATGAAATAGGCACTACAATGCAATGTTTAACTTAAGTAGGCAGTGTAGTTTTTATTTACAAAAGATAACTGGAAATGTATTTTAGTATAAGGCAATCTGTCTGTCTGTTAGGTCATCAGCCCAGAGGCTGGTTTGATCCTCAAATACCACCACCAAAGGTTATGCCGTTATAAAGAAACACCAAAAACCAATGGCAGCACCAAAATGAGGCGTACTAGGCAAGATGAGGAGTGAGGTAGTTTGCCATTGCTTTCCTCACTGGGTCAGAAAGTACTATTGCAGCACGACTGACCCTATGAGCAGCACCTTTCATAACACTCAGATGCACTAGTCATGCTCTGAATGTCATTACTCAGTACTACCCATACCCCAGCAACTTCCATATTGTCACAGCCATGGATGTTGACTGGGACTTTGGTGGAAGCTACACTTTACTCTGGCCTGTGCCAAGAGATGGATGCAAAAGTACTGTATCCATCAATAAATGACAGCAGGCAGAAAGCAATCTACATGTTTGTTTTGTAAGCTACCCTGCTGTAATCTTTACCATAAGTGAATTGTTCATGTACACAGCATTTTTCGTATAGTTTCGTAAGTCCACGTTTCTCTATTCGAGATAGTCTCGGTACCGTCCACCTGGAATTATCGAGTCTCTACTGTGTGCTAGTTCATTCTTTTCTACAACAGAGTATTCAATTTACGACTGCAGTTCCTACGGCTATGCTACTCGTATGTCTGTGTCACTATATGAGCCTTATCGGGTTATGTCGTGCTTGATTGTGTGGCTACTGTTACTTCTTCTATTCTCCTCTGGAGCCATATGTCTTATCGCAGGTGTATTCTACCGGCATCGTCTGAACACGCGGTAATGTAATATGCTGCGACTTGTTATTACTGCCATCATGGTAAAATGTAAATCTAATCTTGACGAAATCATCTTAGAGACATTCGATATCTGTGAATATTTTATCATTTGATAACTCGCCTGGTACTCATGAAAGCGACCGTCGGCCAGGTGTCAGGATGATTGCTGCATGTCTGTCACGTGTAACCCTGTTTATGTTTCACATATTTGTTGATGTGTATGTTTGATGTGTATAGACAAAACCTGTTTGTCACACTTGGTCCTCTCTTTCTAACCAAAATATGAGGTTACTGCTGACTCATCCCCAGGAGGTTCCTGGTTCTAGTCTTAGGAGGATGTTTAATTGGGCCCACGGCCAGTGATATCCATACAGAGGACAGTTGAGTTGGGCTCATGGTCAGCTCGGAGTGAGGGTCGAATTGCCCCCATGGAACTGCTCCAAGTAGTTAGAACTTTTGGAAATCAGTTAAAATTAGTTTCGGAAATCAGTTAAAATAAGTTTTAAATGCGGTGTAGAGCCCGTACTCAAAACTAGGTTAGGGTATGTTAGGTTAGGTTAGGTTAGGTTAGGTTAGGTTAGGTTAGATTAGGTTAGGTTAGGTTAGGTTAGGTTAGGTGTTATGTAGTGATTTAATCATAAATGAAATTCCTTTAATCTTATTTCATGTTTGTTAACAAGTCGTTTTAATTAGGGCGTTATGATAATCATAAAATGGGGATGTAATACTTTCAATAACTGTCTTTAATTGGTAATAATATTTAAATGTAAATTTAATACTTAAGAATGACATTCAAATAAAAGCGAGCGGCCGAACATTAACATATGGAGAAACCTATCCCCACTGAACAGGAGCTCAACTAGACCTCGACCATTCGAGGATCGACGGTAATCCGCAGGGGAATGTTTTGACTGTGGGCCCAACTCGAACGAATCTCTGGTCTTATGCACTACTGCAGACGATGTTGCCACGTGTGACGTATATTTCGTCTTGCTCACTCCTAAACCGCACAATTTTCGCGTCTTTCAGCTCTTAATGACCAGGGGCGTCGTGTCTTCGCGGCTGCCTAGCTATACCTCACCCACCCTGTAAAATTAAACAACTTGGTTAGTAATCTAACACTTGTTTTCATCGAGTAATTTTAGAATTTCACGGTGAATATCATTTTTACCTGCTGCTATTCTAGCTTTCAATCAAGCTTTCATTTCCAAAGTTAAGTTTTGTGCAGATGTGACTACTCCTTTCAGCTGTTGCCAAAGATCTTCAATTTCATTTTCCTACTTGGATGGTTTCGAACTCTCGCCCGTGTTGTCCGCTTGCAATTGAATAAGTTCACCGTTAAGAATGTTTTTTACTCTTATATATATCTGTGGACCCCTCAGTGCTGTTTATTTCCCTTCGTGTTCTCTTGAGAATCTTCTTCAATCGAAAGGAAAATTGTGACGTTAGTAGATTACGATCCGATTCTATGTTCGCCCCTGCCATTTCTATATCTCTTATCTATTAGGTCGTAGTCGATTTGATTTCTGGAAATATAGTTTGGATCACTTTGAGGTGAGTTCTTCGATGTAACTGAAATCAAGTGTTAGAGAGTATTATTATAACATTAGTGAAATTGAATCTCTAATGGAAAGTGAAAAATCATGTTTAATTTGCATTGTCGACAGAGACAATCGGAGCTGCACCTCAATAAGGCCACAGTCACTACCTTTCCAGTCCTAGCCTTCTCCTATACAATCGTCGCTGAAACACTTTGTGTTAGTATGACGTTCAAACATGGCAAAAAATATCAAACACATATCTACTTACTATAATTACATCACGACGTTCTGTTATAGAAAGAACGAGCTTTGATTCTCAACCATTTCAAACGTCTGTGGATGTTCCTCAAATCTTTCCCAAAAATTATTAAAATATTTCACGCATGTGTAGATAGTGTACAAACACACACCCAGCGTTTCCATTTGCTCTAAACACAGCTGTATTGAAAATGAAAAAGTCAAGGTGAAGTCTTTACCTATGTTTGTATATAATAATAACCGGAGTTGAGACTCACAGGTGAATTGAGAGCCAGTAGAACAGAGCGAAACGGAATTTTTATATTCCTTAAAGGCACAAAAGTTAGGCATGTTATTCTTCAATCACTTTAACCCAACTTGGTCTACGCTATCTACTCTACTGCATATGATTTTCGATTTACACAATAAGTACTCACTTCGGACAATGAAGACCTGAAACTTTCCTAAATACACTGAGTAGAAGTTTTTAATTTGACTACATCCTTTGTCTAATGATTAGCATTGTGAGCTGATGCTCGAGAAATTGGAATCCGGCCTTTGGTTATTTAGTTATATATTTTAAAATGATTGTATGTCTGAAATCGTGATTCCTCAGTCTCGTAAGGAGTAAATTGAGAAGGTAAATGATACGAAAGTCGCAGGCCCTGTTACGTTAACTCGTATAGGAGGCAGTTGGATAAGATACACACTCACTATTGACCCATAAGAAGTAGCTGTCGGTTAAGGGCATACCCTGGGGCTTGATTAATTATAATTCATTTATATAAGTTGGTAGATTATTCCATTGTAGATAGGAGGATTACAAAGCTATCTTAACAAGAAGAACTTTGATTCAAACTGCAAGCGATGAAATCTCGGATTGTGGCTTCACAGAATGTTCTAAAAAGATTACAAACAAGTATCTCCTGATTAAGACTTCGATTAAGTGACAGAGAGGATGAGGAATTCTCATCGAAATATTAAATTCACACCGAACCACGGGCAAGAGGCATCAAGTAGCAGATAAACAACTATGGATTGTGAAGTTGGGAGGAATTTAAGCCTTTATCGAAGTTGTAAGCGTAAGGCTAGTGTAACTGTTCATCGTTCTGTGAACGCTCATGTTCAGTTATCGATATTTGGTTCCTCTTGGCTAACATCAACGCCAATTGATGGCCTTTGAATCAACAACCTTAAGTATACAGTCGGTGTGTAGCCTGTACGTAGTGTTTATATTTGTACTAGTGAGACTAGCAGTAATTGATTATGATTAGGAGTGACAAGAGACAGTCCTTCATATTGCAATGACAATCATGAAAATGAATACAATAATCATAATTGCTCCACTACGAGTAACTTGAGCATATACTCTTCTTACACCATTACCTCATTTTTGGATAAACTGCTCCCAAAGCACATTTGGCTGCATTGAACGCAACAATCGCTGATTTCTCCTTCACCCACACCGTTCATACTGATAATTAATGTACAGCCAGCGTCGTGTACAGTTCACAGTGGCGGTTGCTTCAGTATCAGCACCGTAAATAGTCTATTGTGGCTTAGCCCTCTGTGGACTACGGATAGAGTGCTAGATCACAGGTTCAAACCCAGTAGAGGTAGTCTGATTTTTGAATGGCGGAGGAAAGTCCATTCGCACTCCATGTCGTACGATGTCGGCATGTAAAAGTCTCCGCTGACAAATTTGACGTTCACTGAAAACTGGGCCATAGGTCGGTCAACAGTGGTCCGTTTGGCACAGTAACGCAGAAGGTCGAAATTGACAAGAAGGCAACCTAGACTGCGTCGAATCAACAGTAGCTGAGGCATTATTATTATTATTATTATTATTATTATTATTATTATTATTATTATTATTATTTGATGAACAAGTTGCTTTGTGTCACACCGACACAGATAGATCTTATTGCGACGATAGGACAGGAAAGGGCTAGGAGTTGGAAGGAAGCGGCCGTGGCCTTAACTAAGGTACAATCTCAGCATTTGGCTGGCGTGAAAATGGGAAACCATGTAAAACCATCTTGAGAGCTACCGACACACAGTGTGGTGATCATATGGGTGTAGTGGACAAAAGTCAAAATTAGGTTTTCTTCAAGTGTTTATTGTCTGAGAAGGCGCTTACTGGCCAATGAGACCTAAACAAACATGTTTGCCGTCGTTGAACTTTGCAACTGTAAATATACAGAAAATACCATCCCGTCCGAGAGTGGCCAGCATCATTTCTAAAATAAATGTCCAGATCTGTATCTATTGTCCTTTTCTTTGCGGACTTCTTTATCTGTGACGATACAGTAGGGTCCGATACAAAAAGTATGTGTGTCTAGGTTTAAACACGTATTGGATCGAGACGGTTTCCATGTATGCTTTAACCTAGGCTCTTCCGAAAACAGTCCTGTCAAAAGACTGTAATATATCAACTCCATAGACTAGCAACCTGTGCAAACTGCTTGGCATGTAATACCACTTGTATAACCTTAACTACAAGTATTTGGTATCGCAAAGAAGACTTTTATGCCTGTCTACATCAATGACTCTACCACTTCCAACTAACCGTATAATCTATATATATATAAAGTAGCTTGTCCTGACTGACTGATTCATCATCGCCGAGCTTAAACTACTGAACATAAAGAGATGAAATTTTGGGGATATATTCATATTATCACGTAGGTGCTCGCTAAGAGAGGATTTTTGGATATTCCTTCGCTAAGGGGGTGAAAACGGGGGTGAAATTTTAAAATGAGTTGCTCTATATCTCAAGACTTTAAAAGTTTACAGATGTAAAAATTGGTATTTAGAATCTTCTTTAAAAATAAGGAAACACGTATTTTTTTGTTTTCAGAAAATCCCAATAGGAGGGGTGAAAAAGGGTGAAAATGGGGAAAAATGGGTTGAATGCCTTTAATCAGGATACCGGTACCTATATCTCAGAAACTGAAGATATTACAGACCTGAAAATTGGTACTTTTGACCTCTTTTAAAAATAAAGAAACACGTATTTTTTTGTTTTTGGAAAATCCAATTAATGGGAGGGTGAAAAGGGGGTGAATTTTTAAAATGAGTGAATCTATATCTCCAAACCTTTAAAGTTTGGAGATGTAAAAATTGGTATTTAGAACCTTCATTAAAAATAAAGGAACACGTATTTTTTTGTTTTCGGAAAATCGCAATAGGAGGAGTGAAAAGGGGCTAAAAAGTGGTTGAATGCCTTTAATGAGGCTACTTATATATCAGAAACTGAAGATATTACAGACCTGAAAATTGGTGTTTGGGATCTCCGTTAAAAATAAAGAAACACGTATTTTTTTGTTTCTGGAAAATCCAATTTGGGGGGGGGGGGTGAAAAGGGAGTAATATTTTAAAATGAGTGTATCTATCTCAAAATGTTTAAAGGTTATATATGTGAAAATTGGTATTTAGAATCTCCTTTAAAAATAAATAAACACACGTATTTTTTCGTTTTTGGAAAATCCAAATATTGGGGGGGTAAAAAGGGGGAGGGTAAATTTTTTAAAATGAGTGTGTATACATCTTAAAACTTTAAAATTTACAGATGGAAAAATTGGTAGTTAGAATGTCCTCTAAAAATAAAGGAAAACGTATTTTTTGTTTCCTGTAAATCCCAATAGGAGGGGTGTAAAAGGGTGAAAAATGGGTTGAATGCCTTTAATGAGGATACATATATCTCAGAAACGAAAGATATTACAGAACTGAAAATTTGTATATGGGATCTCCTTTAAAAATAAAGAAACACGTATTTTTTAGTTTTGGAAAATCCAATTAATGGCGGTTAAACAGGAGTGACAAATTGGGTGAATTTTTGAAAGACTATATCTACAGAATATCTTGGAAACGTAAAATGTTACAGACGTAAAAAGTGGGTGTTTGTAATCTCCTGTAAATCTAAAGAAACATAGGTGATTTGTGTTTGGAAACTCCACTTAAGGGGAACTCAAAAGGGGTGAAATTTTAAAATGAGAATTTTTACAGTTTATCTCAAAAAACTTAACATGTTACAGAAGTGAAAAATGGTTTTTTTTATCTCTTATAAACATAAAGAAACGTGTATTTTTAGCTTTCGGAAATACCACTTGGGTGGAGGGGGGGGGGGGGTAAAAGTGACTGAAAATGGTGTTGAATTCTTTTAATTAGGCTACTGATATCTCAAAAATGAAGATGTTACAGACGTGAAATTTGATATTTGCAATCTGCTTTAAAAATAAAGAAACACGTATTCTCGGAAAATCCAATGAAGGGGGGGGGGTGAAAGAATTCAAAAAATTAATTGAATTAATTGAATGAGAATACATACATCTAATAAAAACTAAAGTTGTTACAGACGTGAAAATTCGTATTTGGATCTCCTTTAAAAACAAAGAAAAACGCGTTTTGGGGGGAAACCGTCTTGGAGGGCGGGAGTGTAAAGGAGTTGAATTCCTTTCATGAGGACACATAAATCAAAAACTGAAGAAGTTAGAGTCGTGAAAATTGGTATTTAGAAGATCCTTTACTATTAAAGAAACAAGTATTTTTTGCGGGAAAATTCAGGGGGGGTGGGGGGAGTAGTGTGAAATGAAGTGAAAAAAGTAAATTTTATTTATGGGGATACTTATATCTCAAAACTGAAGGTAATAGACGTGAACATTGGTGTTTGAAATCTTCTTTAAACATAAGAAACAAGCCTTCTTTTAATTTTTTTGGTGGGGGGGGGGGGTTTGCCGGTAAATAAACTTAACGGCGGTGGGGTGTAGAAGGAGGTGAGACCAATTGATTTTACTGTTCTTAATGTACTTATAAGGATCCTCGGCAGCGCGCCGGTCTCTCACAGCTGGGTTCCGTGGATCAAATCCCGTTCACTCCATGTGACATTCGTGCTGGACAAAACGGAGGCGGGACAGGTTTTTCTCCGGATACTCCGGTTTTCCTGTCATCATCCATTCCAGCAACACATAATAATAAGAATAATAATAATAATAATAATAATGTTCCGGACCGTCGTCAAATGTGCGGACCGCGCTGGAAACGGCTCCTGGACGGGTAATGACTAAGAATGCAGTCCGGCCGCGGGTTCAGTGCCTTCTAGGCACCCAATATGACACCACGCCGGATCTCCTGAAGGATTTTATCCATATTAAAAATGATTATAGGAAAAGATGGCAAAGATTTACGGACCCAACTGACCGGGAGGAATACCTGAGCCTAGCCCGTGAAGTACGAAATCGATTGCTGGAAAAGAAGATTGAAAAATGGGAGGAAACATGCCGTAATCTAATAGAAAACGAGTCAGATCGGGAATTTTGGTGGGTTCTCGCAGAAAACGAGTCAGACCGCGAATTTCGGCGGATTATATATCTAAAACAATAAGCATTCAATTATAAATTTCAGTATAATACCGTAGCGAAGCACGGGTATCTTGCTAGTCACAGATAAATTCCTAGATGCATTTCAGAAGCCTTCTTAAGATCAGCGAAGAAGCTTCTGGCCGTATTACCATCGTTGCAGGTCCAAAAGCCTTGTTTGGGTTTATCCACAATGAGGCACATTTTATCTCTAAACGCAGTTTAGATTCTCTTCTTTTGTCCTTTGTCAATAAGTACCTTTTCTTTCTGGACCTCTGGTAGACGATAAGCAATATGTAATAAACATTCAAATGTTCTTATGACATAAAAGGGAGATGGGCCTATTGAAAAGAGAGCCTTGTTTGCAGGATTTTCACAAGGTTTGGTAGAATTCATTTCTGTTGGTTTCGAACCACAAATGAAACATTTTGAGGTTGCGTTCGTTCTACTTGGAATGTTACACACACTGCCATCTACCATAGTTAAACGTAAATCAAAGGTGGCATCTAATGTACAAACACCAAGGACCAAGGTACAGGTCACAAGATTCCCTATACAAGTCTTCGTGTGAGATTTTTCTCGTAAAACCAACTACGGCGATTTTTTCGAGAACATGAATCTAATAGGTCCACTGTACAGTTTTGATCATGGACGATCGTAGTACCACAGAACTGTTCCCGATAACATTACATCAATCAATTTAATAGGGATGAAGGTAATCAGAAACATGTATTCATCTGTATATTCCAATAGGCCTATTCCATATCTGGATCATTGAATTTATGTTTGCAAATACTGTGACCTCCTCTACCGTCAAATCCCCATTTACAGAGCAATTTGTCTGTTATATTCTGTTCTACATTCAACGATTTGGAAATGCTTTCAACAGTTCTATACAAAATTTCTTGTAGGTCTACCTGTGCAGATGTTTCAATGACTGAAATAAGTTGGGGCAAACGTTCTTTCTTTGCTTGCCTTACGCTGTATAGGCTAGGAAATCAGTCTGCACCAATGCTGCTGATGACTGACCACAAAGTGGTGTATTGCTTTTCGGAAAGATCGAGATCTAGAAATAAGCATAAGGCTTGCATAACGGATAGGCATTTCGACTGTTTAGTATTTCTTGGTGTGTTTTCATTAACTGCTTCCTGTTTATCAGTAAAGGAAAGATCCTCGACAGAGTCAGGAGCTAAAAGTTCTAGACGCCTTTTCTTTGTTTTTAACAAACAGTCCTCGAACTGTGTACAGGGCCTACCGCGAGCAGAGCAGGCTCCATCGATCTTCACTTTACTCTGGCAGTGATCAGTTATCAACGTTGTTACATAGTCCGGAAGCGCACACGAACGATCGAGCCACTCCACATGTTTAGTTAGAAACACCCACCGAATTCTGTGAGAAATCCGCTATTTTTTGCTCAAAGTCACGTACAGTAATTCGTAGATACACTGACTGACAGAGCAAATGCAACACCAAGAAGGAGTGGTCAGAACTTTATGCCAATTGCAGGGTAGACTGACGTCACTGAGGAATGCTCATGATGTGAAATGCGCCGCTGTGCTGCGCACGTAGCGAACGATAAATGGGACACGGCGTTGGCTAATGGCCCACTTCGTACCGTGATTTCTCAGCCGACAGTCATTGTAGAACGTGTTGTCGTGTGCCACAGGACACGTGTATAGCTAAGAATGCCAGGCCGCCGTCAACGGAGGCATTTCCAGCAGACAGACGACTTTACGAGGGGTATGGTGATCGGGCTGAGAAGGGCAGGTTGGTCGCTTCGTCAAATCGCAGCCGATACCCATAGGGATGTGTCCACGGTGCAGCGCCTGTGGCGAAGATGGTTGGCGCAGGGACATGTGGCACGTGCGAGGTGTCCAGGTGCAGCCCGAGTGACGTCAGCACGCGAGGATCGGCGCATCCGCCGCCAAGCGGTGGCAGCCCCGCACGCCACGTCAACCGCCATTCTTCAGCATGTGCAAGACACCCTGGCTGTTCCAATATCGACCAGAACAATTTCCCGTCGATTGGTTGAAGGAGGCCTGCACTCCCGGCGTCCGCTCAGAAGACTACCATTGACTCCACAGCATAGACGTGCACGCCTGGCATGGTGCCGGGCTAGAGCGACTTGGATGAGGGAATGGCGGAACGTCGTGTTCTCCGATGAGTCACGCTTCTGTTCTGTCAGTGATAGTCACATAGTCACCGCAGACGAGTGTGGCGTCGGCGTGGAGAAAGGTCAAATCCGGCAGTAACTGTGGAGCGCCCTACCGCTAGACAACGCGGCATCATGGTTTGGGGCGCTATTGCGTATGATTCCACGTCACCTCTAGTGCGTATTCAAGGCACGTTAAATGCCCACCGCTACGTGCAGAATATGCTGCGGCCGGCGGCACTCCCGTACCTTCAGGGGCTGCCCAATGCTCTGTTTCAGCAGGATAATGCCCGCCCACACACTGCTCGCATCTCCCAACAGGCTCTACGAGGTGTACAGATGCTTCCGTGGCCAGCGTACTCTCCGGATCTCTCACCAATCGAACACGTGTGGGGTCTCATTGGACGCCGTTTGCAAACTCTGCCCCAGCCTCGTACGGACGACCAACTGTGGCAAATGGTTGACAGAGAATGGAGAACCATCCCTCAGGACACCATCCGCACTCTTATTGACTCTGTACCTCGACGTGTTTCTGCGTGCATCGCCGCTCGCGGTGGTCCTACATCCTACTGAGTCGATGCCGTGCGCATTGTGTAACCTGCATATCGGTTTGAAATAAACATCAATTATTCTTCCGTGCCGACTCTGTTTTTTCCCCAACTTTCATCCCTTTCGAACCACTCCTCCTTGGTGTTACATTTGCTGTGTCAGTCAGTGTATTACGTAAACTCTTGTACACATCTTCATGCAGTTTTCAAGCTTATAAGCACTACAAATAGCATTCAGAATTCCGCCTTCTTTCGACTAGCATCGTCGTTGACATCCACCTTTCAAAAATGTATTGGTGTTTCATGGTGTATACCCTGAAAAATGCGTCATAAAAGTCAAACTTGCGGACAAATGCACACAAAGTATTGATAAACCTAAAGAGAAATGTTATAGAAAGATATTACTGCAGAGATTTCGAGACATGTTTTGGCTTTTTTGAAGATATTCCTGATAAACCAGAGAAACATGTTTGTCAAATGTTCGTCGTAAAAGAAAGCACGTACCTGTACAGAAACTGTCCACTAGTAACAAGAAGCCTCGGTCGTCACTAAGGTCTGAAACACTGAAGCAGGCGCTGGACGAGTAGACTGGTAAATGGGGAGGTAACGACTCGGGTTGGTCGAATAGTGTCGCTTGGAGCGCTCACTCTGTCGACTGTGGGAGTTTCATCTGTTTACGACGTGGGTTTTCTATATTTGCAATCAATTGTAGTTCATTCTGTGCTACGCACACTCAAATTTTATTTTTTGTTTTAGTCTATTGGTCGACGCACTGTTCAACAGTGTGGTTCGAACCCATTATCTCCCGAATATTGGATACTGGCCGCACGTAAGTGACTGCAGCTATCGAGCTTGGTATTTATTATTATTATTATTATTATTATTATTGTTATTATTATTATTATTATTATTATTATTATTATTATTATTATTATGTCCGGCTCCATGGCTAAATGGTTAGCACCCTGGCCTTTGGTCACAGGGGTCCCGGGTTCGATGCCCGCCAGAGTTGGGCATTTTAACCATCATTGGTTAATTTCGCTGGCCCTGGGGCTGAGTGTATGTGTCGTCTTCATCGTCATTTCATCTTCATCACGGCGTGCAGGTTGCCTACGGGAGTCAAATCAAAAGACCTGGACCTGGCGAACGAACATGTCCTCGGACACTCCCGGCACTAAAAGCCATTATTATTATTATTATTATTATTATTATTATTATTATTATTATTATTATTATTATTATTATTATTATTATTATTATTAACATCATCAGAGTTTTGCTTTCACATTTCATGGGACACGTTCCTCGATACGCTGTTTCCTCATCACGAGTTAGAGCCGCTGGATCACTTCTGGGAATACATCTTCATCTCGTCGGTAATGGACAGTCCAGTCGATGAGGGTGGCGAGAAGAGGATAGTTGTAGCTTTTTATGGCGAGATTCTCCTCGATCGACGGAAAGAGAACGAGAACGGAAGGAATGTTATTACAGGGAAGGCTCGGAGTAAATTTTGCCTTTAAAGAGAAAATTGGCTGGAACTGGCTTGTCACGGATGTTGATATATCTTCTTCCTCAAATGATGTGCAAGGAAGCAAGCTTATGAAAATTAGCCAAAATATTCTAAGTGTTCATTCAGATTTTCAGCATACTTAAATAATTGAGTTAATAATAATAATAATAATAATAATAATAATAATAATAATAATAATAATGTAAGTTGCTCTACGTCCCACCAACTACTTTGACGGTATTCTGAGATGCCGTGGTGCCGGAATTTTGTCCCGCAGGAGTTCTTTCACGTGCTAGTAAATCTACTGAAACGAGGCTGACGTATTTGAGTACCTTCAAATACCATCGGACCGAGCCAGGATCGACCCTGCCAAGTTGGGGTCAGAAGGCCAGCACCACAACCGTCTGAACCATTCAGCGCGTAAAAATTTGAGTTGGTAGTGGAATGAGTTTAACAAGGATACCCTTAGGAAATGTGGTGAAATCCCTAATTTGTTCGAATCGCACGTCAGTTATACTCTGAGTTATATTCGATTATTTCAAATTTTAACTGTAGGGAGAGGTAGGGTGATTCTTCTTACAAAACTCCATAAACTTGGCCAAGTGAACATAACCACACAGACACGACCCCCAAAGCAGAATTTCAGACAGATTTAATTCACAATAAGTCAGAACCATTCAGTGAAAAGAGGATAACTAGCCTCCCCTTATTCAAAGAAAATGGTTTTCTGTGGTTTCCCATTATCACACCAGGCAAATGCTGGGGCTGTACCTTAATTAAGACCTGTCCCATCGTCGTCATAAGACCTATCTGTGTCGGTGCGACGTAAAGAAACTAGCAAAAAAAAAAAAAAAAAAAAAAGGCCAAATGTGAAGGGTGCCTAACGGGAGGCTCAGCGAACCGTCCTGAATGCAAAGATACCGTCGCACTGACTACGTAACCATCCATTCCTGCAGTTTATAATATCAACGAACATAAAAATATGTTATCAGTGAAGAGTGACACTTATTTGGCTACCCATTTAATGGCGCAGTAACTAAGTTATTAGAATTTTGGCGGTGGTAGGTTAGGAAAGGTCTAGGGCTGGGGTGTATTCGGCCATAGTTTCAATGGAAGTATAGTCCCAGTATTTACCTGGTGTGAAAATAGGGATCCACGCAAACGATTATTGAAGGCTATCAACGTTAATAATAATAATAATAATAATAATAATAATAATAATAATAATAAAGGAAATATTATATCCCATATTACCTCAATAAATATCACTTCATGAGACTTCAAGTCGTGTGAATGGTCAGAACAATTGGCACAATAACGTCACCCTTTGTCAACTTCTTCAACAGATCCAAGATCAGTGATGACGTCATCCATATCGTATCCCTCAGACACTGAAGGGGTCAATCAGGGTATTGAGACACCAGTGATATTCATCCTCATGTTAACGCACTCAATACGATGAAAATCACAAATGTCCTTTTTGGATAATTATATTACTTTCCTTTGTTCAGAATTTACTGTATATCATTATGTTATCAGTTTGTTACAGTGTTCTTGATCCTTGTTGTCTCTTCTGATATCAGACAAAACAAAATAAAGTACTGGTATGAATTTGCTTTGTTTCACCAAACAATTAAATTAAAATTCTCATATCGCCTTGGGTATTGTACTAAAAGGAATACCCGTGATTATTTATTTATTTAGCGTATGCCAACACATCGGAATATAAATTATATAACTAGAGCGTTATTACAATTAGACATAAAACAGAGTATACAATGACAATGTATGCACTTATATAGTGAGAGTTAATTTGTCCATCCAGTTAACAGCATCTGGAGTCAACGTTAGTAAATCCTTCAGATCATCCGAGTATGACGTAATACTGAACTGCTGCACAATGTGTTGGATGGTCTGGGGAGTCGCTCCACAAACACAAGATGGATCAGAAATGTTGTTCCATTTGCAGAGGAAGTCATTACATACTCCATGGTTTGTACGAATCCTGTTGGCAGTTTTCCACGTACGTCGAGGCTGATCAAGACCATCTGGTTTAATTTGGGTATTTAAAACAGTTATAATGTCTGGTGGTGCATGTTGGATCCATTTTTCTTCCCAAAGAGCATTTATATTGAATCCCTTACTGAAAAGTTCAACATCAGATTTTATTGCTGGATGTCTGTATTTTAACCTGCCAGATATTCCACTTGAAATGTAGTCATGAATTGGAAGATCAGGGTGATCCAATATTTTCTTATATTCACGTACCTAAACATCCTGTCTTCTCAGTACAGGTGGATGAATGTGACTTAAACTTGGAAGTTAATGTTGGTATAGTGTTTAGACAACCTGCGATTGTACGCATTGTAGTATTGAGCTGGATGTCGAGTTTGCTGGTGTGGTTGCTGTTTAGCCAAAAAGGAGCACAATATTCTGCTGTACTATAGACTAGTCCCAGTGCAGAGCAACGAAGTGTTGCAGCTGTTGATTTCCATGTAGTCTCACACAATAATAATAACCGACATGTTCGGTGTAATACAGTATGTGGCTCTGTTATTCGTACAGACTTCAATTTCTCATCAAGTCTCGTATATTCACATTAACGATTGAAAAAGCGAAATAAAACGTACATTACGGGTAAAAACATGGTTTTTCAATGATAATTCGTCAGTCAAAACCATACTTATTTACACACAGGCAAGAAGATTTGATAAGAATGTGCCGGCATCGACAAACGGGTGCACCAATTGTATTCGTACACATGGGTAGGATGATGCCCACCGTTAGGTTGCGATACATGGAAAAGTCTCAGTGACGGCATACGACTGGTCAAGTGCGGTAGTCTCCTTCCTAGTGTATTTGTGGTGGATATTGGTAGGAGTGCAGAGTTAAGTACAGAGCTTAAGAACACTATACATAAACTGGCACTTAAAGGATTTTCATTACGGAAGATTGGACAGCTGGTCAATAGAAAACATTCTACGATGCAATATGTGGTTGATAAATTTAAATACAAAAGCACTATCAAGAACGCGCCAAGGAAACTCAGGAGGAAGTGTTTAACTGAAAGGAAAGAGCGGTTTGTTGTTCGACTGATAAAGTCAGATTCCAAATTAAGTGCACCAGTATTGAGGCAACTCACGGAGGAATGAACTTGAAAGAAGATAAGCAATTCCACCATCCGTCGGATCCTGTATCGGCATGGGTACTATGGAAGAATCCCTCGGAAAAGGCCATACATAAGTAGAAAAAAACAGACGGCATAGACTGACATTTTCTAAGGAGCATATGAATAAGGAGAAATAATTCTGGAATGATGTTATCTGTTCTGACGAGACAAAAATAAAACTTTTTGGGTCAGATGGTATACACAGAACATGGAGAAAAAATGGTACGGACAATGATGTGGCAAATACACTCCCAACTGTAAAATACAGCGGTGGGTCTGTGATGCTTTGTGGCTGTATGTCAGCCGGAGGTGTGGGTAACATACATTTCATTGACGGAATAATGAACAAGGAGAGCTATAATTCAATCCTGGGGACAAAAGTGAAGCAGAGTGACGAAAAAATGGGGATGCCACCTGATAATGACCCAAAACACACTGCAGATATTAATAAGACGTGGTTGATCTGGAACATTCCTAAGCAGCTTAGAACACCCTTCCAATCTCCGGATTTAAATCCCATCGAACATCTTTAGGCTACGTTGAAGATGAATCTCCGTAGGCAACGTGCGCGTACGAAGGACGAACCTAAAAATGTGATTCTTCAAGAACGGCAGAAAATCAGCCCGGACATGTGCAAGAAATTAGTGTATTCTATGCGGCGACGATGTCAGGCAGTTATAAAGGCTGGGGGACATTCCGCTAGATACTAACATGTTCCAGGAACCCTTTATTTTTTGTTTATTTTAAGTGTTCAATTTGCTTGTACGAATAGGAAAGATACAAGATGATGGGCGCGCTTTTCTTCATTAGAAGCTGTATGTTTTGTAAACATGGTTGTACACAGATATAGTAGATATATGTTTTCTGAAGACTTTGTTGAATACATGTTCATAAAATAAAATCATTTTTAGTTTATTATTTTCTGGCAGTGCGTTGAAGTACTAAAGCAAACAGCCCGTACGAATAGAACAGGCACATACCGTATATATATCAACACGTTCTGCGATGGACGTTCGTCTTTAAGTGGTGTAAATTACTTTGTTGAGATAGAAAGGCAGGGCATAATTATTATGCGAGTTTGTTGTCGCTTGTAAGCTAACTAATGCAGTCTTGACAACCTCTATGGGCAGCAAGCATTCTCGCCAATCAATGATGTGGATCGTGTACATTCTCCGCCTCAGTATGGGGGGTGAATTAAACCTCCGAATATATGACATATGTTTATAAACAGAACAGAGATCTTTACGCTTTATAATTATGATAGAGAAGTTTAGCTTAAGAATACTGTAAAGACGTAACATCCAATAAAATAATAACAATAATAATAATAATGATAATTAATTTCTTCCGGAATAATGCCCCGGAGGAGTTCTTTCACGTGCTGATAAATCTATCAATGCAAGGCAGATAGTTAAGCTTTTTCAAATACCAATGAACTGAGCAGAAATTGAACACTGTGACATTGACTCAGAGAGAATCTACCATCTAAGCTACTTAGCCTGGAAGTAAATTAACTAACTAAATTAAAAAGTAAATAAACATTTTTTTAGTTGATTGTGAAACCATACATATGAGGCCGACACTATACCCCTGATCCACAGGGGGAACTGTAAAAATACTGATCCGTAATATTTGATTTTGTACTCTTTGTATGTATTTATGTAGGCCAATATATAACAGTAATAATTAGGTCTTAAGTCCTGAATGTTATATTCTGTCATTTGTCATGTTTGCATCCTACGCTACGTAAATAATAAGTTATGGACTGAAGATACCTCTGTTACTTAGTTACAATGTAGGAGCACAACAGCTCTAATATGATAGTTGACGTTACACTCAATCTCTCTATTCCCAAGAAAGGAAAATTTAAATTTGCCAAGTTCCCTAAAAGGAGCAGTACTAGTTGTTATTGAATTTGTAACAGATTAGTATTTTGTTTTACAGATCTCTTTCGGGATATCTTTTGCAAACTAAGAGGCTGTGTTTACATGAGACTAATTACAAAATTAAGTAGTATCAAGTGTTCTCCCATGTTCACGAAAGGAAGGATTTGTTGTCGTTTCCAATTCAGATAACTCGTATCTAGTATACGTCTAGGGAGTTGTACTGGCATAGTTCCTACGTTCGAGCCCAGGAACTGACAGGAGTTATTATGAACTTTATTCACCATCAAATCTCTCATCATTCACTCAAACTTAAGGCTACAAAAGTACCGTATTTCGAAGCCGTAGTAAGTGTAAAAATTATATCAATAATAATCATATGATTTCATCTGACATGTTGAATACATTTTGATTTTACGCCATTTAGGGTGCCCACATGTCAGCTCCCTTTACTCTAGTAAATGGCAAAGAAACCGGAAATTTCTTAGGCGATCTAAAGGTGAGATTTAATTTTCTCGGTTAAATATCAAGTGTGTCATCAGTGGTCTTACATGCCGACGACATCGAATGGCGAATGAGTCTTCTTCGCCCCTTCGAAAATCTGACTACCTCTATCAAGCTTGATCCGACGATATTGGGGGCCGGAGGCCGACACTAATCCACTAACTTGACTATTTTACACTTCACACGATACTTCACAAACATTTCTAATTTTATCCAAGCGTTATATAAAACAAATGACCCTTCGTCATATTTCTGACATTTCACGAAAATAAATAGGTGACCAAAATGCCTCATAAAATACACATACAAAATAAACGGTGACATCATGAAACAAATACACAAGTGGTAATGGTGATCCTTCACCTACCTTGGCCGTACGCCAGCTTTCACCATGTGAGTTCACCAGCAACTATCTGGTATTTATTTAGCCATTTTATTACTTTTGGCTTCACAGGTCAATTCATTCACCTTGATTCACCTGAAATAAAGGCACATAAAAATATCCTTCACTCGATATTTTCGCGGACCGAACACGACTGTTGTAATCTCGATCGCACACGCAATTCTTTCAACACAATATTATTCAAATTTCACTTATAAGACTGCGGCCTACATCGACCGTCCATTTATATGTTTATTAAATACACGTTACAACAAGAAAACGATCTCAGTTTTTACTTAGTCTGATAATCGCCGATAAATTGCACAATAGTACGAGATTCCTCCTCTGGCTCAAATGACACAATGCACGTAATTTCAAGATGGCGCTCCTATTCTTATATATACCGAGCGAGTTGGCCGTGCGCGTAAAGGCGCGCGGCTGTGAGCTTGCATCCGGGAGATAGTAGGTTCGAATCCCACTATCGGCAGCCCTGAAGATGGTTTTCCGTGGTTTCCCATTTTCACACCAGGCAAATGCTGGGGCTGTACCATAATTAAGGCCACGGCCGCTTCCTTCCAACTCCTAGGCCTTTCCTATCCCATCGTCGCCATAAGACCTATCTGTGTCGGTGCGACGTAAAGCCCCTAGCAAAAAAAAAACCTATTCCTTTAGCCTTCACCCCCTCCCTCTCTTAGGCATTATCCTTGCCGCCAAGAATATTACATATATTTTCCGACCTTGTGGAAATGTATTGAAGGCAGGTTTTACAGTAACCCAGTACTTGCTAATTTAATAGTGACATTGTTTATGAACATTTACGATTATCTCCTAACAAATTTACAGGTAAAATGATCTCTTTTGATAGGCACTATATTCTGATGACGTGACGTATGTTGAACAGACACGCGCGTCTTTCTCCAATTTCCTTTGGAAACTGCTTAGCAATCTAAAATCTGTATTACTAAAGACCAATTGTCTCATGTATTTTACAGGAAATTTGTTATATTAGTTTCGCTGCTAATTCCTTTTAAACTATATATTTATCAAACCAACACTTTTGTTGTGCCAATGCTCCATCTACTCGTGCAAGTGACGTCATTTTTCTTAGCGTGAGAAAGGGAGCCTTTCTCCCCCCATACCACGTGTCGTTCCGGTGAGAAATAAATATATCTAAGCTCCTCATTGCGATTAATATGGGGCCTCATATGGTAACTTTAGGACTCTAATTTCTTAGGACACAAAGGTCATAGGTTCAATCCTTTAACATACGTTCTGCATTTCTAAGACAATATCGTTCTCTCGGGGTGGACTGCAAATTGCGGGAGAGGACATTATTATGTGTGATTTGCAGAAATGTTGAGGACAGCACAAACATTAAATCCTGGAACCAATGGAATTAACAGTTTATGATTAAAATATCATGAGCCAGCCATCTAAAATAGGGTCCCGAGGCAGCAGGCGAGGACACTGATCACCCAGGCATAGTGCTGAACCATCAGCGGATAACGTCCATTCGGTTACTATAAATATTATGAGTCACCCGCCAGCTGGATGTTAGTCCTGCAAGTGTTTCTGAAACGAACTGGTACCAGAAACCAGACCCACGCTGGTTCATTTAAACACACTTTCCCCAGGGTTTTCTACTTTGCGGTTACCGCATGGCCCCTGGATGAGTATGACATAACTTAAACTTTCTTTCGTCAGTCTCCTCACATTAATCCTTCATATTCTACCTCCCTTGTTCAACTCTTGTCCCTTACAGTTCCAAAACTACTAGATTTAAATGGTTTTTCATTTTCATTCTATAATTGCCATTCACACCTTTTTACTGACACGTTCATTATTCCAGCTGTCGAACCTCTTTCTCGTTCCCCTATGATTACAATTGGAGAGAATGGCTCTACTGAAGAGTTTTCCTTGAAACAATAATGAATTAATCCAATATCCAAGCGTCCTAAATGCTACCCCCATTAAGCCGGAATTGCTATACAATGTTGAGCTTAAGAGGAAAGCGCCTAACCAGCTACGTTACGAAGTCGGTCAATAATAATAATTAAAAATAATAATAATAGTGTAAAGAAGAATATTGGTCCTTGTTATGCATTTATCAATGAAACTACAAATTAATATTTTATTGTCATAATACTGATGGCTGGAATATGCCATGATGTATTGTTTTGGGTGTCTAGTATTTATCGCAACAGTATCTATTTAATATTTTCATTTAGACTTTCGCGGTCCGTGTAACTCTTCATGATGTATATTTTGTGTTTCGTGTAATGAACTACACAAACACACTCAACGCGTTTGAAAAGTAACCTTGCCTTTATTCATCAGGAGAAAACAGTATAAGGAAACACGACGCAACAAAGGTTGCTAAGAGAAAGCAAAGAATATCACCCCAGAATCATCAGTGAGGCGGTTGAAATACGTAAAGACCCAGATAATTTCCACCGCGATACAGGCTTCAACATCGGTGAATCATAGCTACCTATTACCAGCGCCATCAGAAAGTGGTGTTTTTCTGCTGCCATTCGTTGTCCCTAGCATGCGACTAAAATGGCGTCCCTGTCATATCTTACGGCTCCATTTTAACTTCTTTGTTGCTTTCTCTTAGCAACGTTTGATGCATCGTGTTTCCTTTTTCTGTTTTGTCCTGAGGAAGAAAGGCAAGGTTCCTCTTTAAACGCGTTAAGAGTGTTTATATAGTTCATTACACGGCATTAGCTCTCAGTAAGTGTAAGATTGGGAAGTCATCAGGACTCGATAACCTTCGAATGGAACAAATTAAGAACTTTGGTCCTACTGCGAAGTGCTGGTTGGTAGAACTCATGAACAACTGAATTCAGTCCTCCATGATACCTAAAATATGGAGGAAGGCTAGGGTCATAGCCATTGTAGAACCAGGCAAAGAAAAAATGACCCTAGGAGCTACAGACAAATCTCCTTATTGTGTCATCTTTTTAAGATCCTGGAGAGACTAATCCTCAATAGGTTGACTGATAAAATTGAGCCACTTCTGATTCCACAGCAAGCTGGTTTCAGGAGAGGGAAAAGCTGCACATCGCAGGTGTTAAAATTAAGTCAACACATAGAAGATGGTTTGAAAGCCGGAAAATTACAGGAGCTACATTTATAGATCTCTCGGCAGCATATGATACTGTTAATCACCGAATTCTTCTAGGAAAGGTATATAGCATGACAAAGGGCTTTCATCTGAGTTGTGCCATTAGAAACCTACTACAAAATCGAAGTTTCTTCGTTGAGTTCCAGGGAAAAAGAAGCAAGTGGAGGATACAGAAAAACGGACTACCTCAGGGAAGCGTGTTGGCACCAATGCTTTTCAATATTTACAAAAATGATCAGCCTCTTCCTGTCGGGGCGAATAGTTTCATCTATGCTGTCATCACTTCTCAGGGGGATAACTTTGAGGCGATTGAACAAACATTGTCCAAAGTTCTAGACACTCTTGATGGGTATTAGAAGAAGAATCAACTAACACGAAACCCAACTAAGACGCAAACCTGTGTTTTCCATCTAAAAACAGAGAAGCTTCCCGAATTCTGAAGGTCACTTGGCAAGGCATAGCATTACAACACAATCCTACTCCGAAGTACCTCGGAATCACTTTGGATCGTGCTTTAACCTACAGAAAACATTGTTTGAAAATCAAGCAGAAAGTGGCTGTTGGAAACAATATTGTGCGGAAGCTAACTGGAACATCTTGGGGAGCACAACCAGACACAGTGAGGACATCTGCCCTTTCGCTCTGCTATTCCGCAACTGAATATGCATGCCCGGTGTGGTACAAGTCTTGCCATGCCAAAACAGTTGATGTAGCACTCAACGGAACCTGCCGCATTATTACTGGATGTTTGAGACCTACACCTTTGGAAAAAGTGTATTGCCTTGCAGGGATAGCACCTCCCGATATCCGCCGTGAAGTGGCAGCCAAGAAAGAAAAGAGAAAGGTGTTGACATCGGAAGCCCACCCTTTGTTTGGATATGAGCCACCACGCCAGCGGCTTAAGTCTAGGAAAAGCTTCTTGAGAGTAATCGAAACACTTGCAGGAACAGCACAGCAAGCAAGAATTCAAGAATGGCGCGTCAGGAGTCAACATACGAGGATCAGTCAATGGATGACCCCAAGAGAGGAACTCCCTCCTAGCCATGTCACAAATTGGGTGAATTGGAGAGCACTGAATAGACTGCGCTCTGGTGTTACGCGGTGCAGGGAAAACCAGAAGAAATGGGGTTTCGAAGTGGACAGTACCTTCTGTGTATGTAGAGAAGAGCAGACCAGAGCCCATTTGCTGCAATGTAGTTCATGCCCATTCAGCTGCACAATAGAAGACCTGGTTAAAGCGAAGCCAAATGAACTTGATGTTGCAAGATTTGGGCTCACATAGTTTAATGTGGCTCTTAGTCATTG
Organism: Anabrus simplex; assembly: GCF_040414725.1. Taxonomy (NCBI): domain Eukaryota; kingdom Metazoa; phylum Arthropoda; class Insecta; order Orthoptera; family Tettigoniidae; genus Anabrus; species Anabrus simplex. Next base: position 1,360,259,478 of record NC_090265.1, read on the forward strand.
AAGTATTTATATTGTTTTATGTTTTTCCTTATATTTAATTTTAAACTTATGTATGATAGGACGGCATAAACCCAAGATATAGATCATGAATAGTTTCTATTTAATTCATGCATTCGAAAATAAGTTAACACTAATTCGATAAACTTTGGCTTCATTTTGAAGTGATATTGGAGTAAGCTGTGGTAAACAACTGTTAGGCTAACCACTGCCATATTCAGATTTGAACATCGCATTTTTATTATAGTAAAATGTACACATATTGAAAATGGCTGTAGCGTATGTGTGTTATGTTTGTGGCAAGGAAACGTACCGCCATTCTTCAAGTGACGTGACCTGATACTGCACTAACAAGCACAGTAAGTGCACATAATACTTTGACACTACATCACTTCATTCTTGCGCAAAATTGTGTCCTTAGACAAGCGAGAGTCTAGGTGAAATTCCATTCACTAATGATCTGAAATATCACCGCATTGCACAGGTTTCCTATCATGGACCGATGTTAAATTACTAAATAATAAAGCTTAGTACCTTAATCGCCGTTGGGGAAAGGCAAATATTATTCTTCGTTAAGCTGTAAAGCTCGGAGTTCTTTCTAGGTAGATAATTGATAGGACAAGAACTGGCTTCAAGGAGAAAACATCCTGCTAATTTAGTAAACTGCTATCAGTCTGGTTGTGAGCCTTCTTATTGGACAATGGATAGACGGAACTTCAATGTAACTTTAATGTTAGGAATGATCTATGCATGCTAAAGCATGGCATCACGTCGTATCTCCGACTTAAGAGACACTAGATGTGTAATAATACTGCAAAGTCTTCCCAAAGGAACGTACTTTGTCTCCATTGCGCAAGTCAATTGTAACACAAGAAAGATTTAAGAGGAAAGTACTTGTTTTCTGTAAGGAATGTAAACCCAAAAATGAAAGAGAGGTTTTCATGGGAAAATGTATAGTCTTCATAGCTTGCAGGCATATCAAGGTCACGAGATAACTGACAGCTCTCCGCGCACGAGCAACAGCTATTACGAGCGCTAGTCTAGGACGAGTTGCCCGTGCGGTTAGGGGCGCGCAGCTGTGAGCTTGCATCCGGGAGATAGTGGGTTTGAACCCCACTGTCGGCAGCCCTGAATATGGATTTCCGTGGTTTACCATTTTCACACCAGGCAAGGCTGTACCATAATTAAGGCCACGGCTACTTCCTTCCCACTCCTAGGCCTTTCCTATCCCATCGTCGCCACAAGACCTATCTGAGTCGGTGCGATATAAAGCAAATTGTAAAACTAAAATAGGCTACGACGTTATCAGACAGCACACGCCTGGAGCGGTGTACATTACACTTTCATAACTACGGTACTCCATGAAATATATGCATATATCATTTCATATAAGGACATGCATAACTAAATGTGTTCAACACGGCGCTTGTATGAAACGCGCGATACGACGTGCTTTGTAATCACCGTGTACCGGGAAAATAATTAAGCAATGAAATACAAAATAAAAGGCACTTATTTTTTAGGAGCTTAAAATGCTGAACTGTCCTATAAGCAATTATAAAGCAGAATTATATGCCGCTACTACATCACTTCTATAGCAAAACGTCATGCTCTTATTAACTTAAACAAAAGGAAATAGACTAAGATAAAAGTACAACTCTTTTGATACAGAAGTACACAATCACACTCTAACCAAATACTGCGTTAATACTTTTGCCACAGCCTATGCAGCTAAAATTACAACCATTACTTGTAGACCACACCAGGTAACTTGAGCCTATCAACAGTATGTTCATAGCCCAGAGTCAGCAACGTGGGGAAATACAAGCCAGGTTAGGGGAGGCGACTTGTGCCCTTGGTGTGCCCTCGTACACAGATATTTCTAGCGCCGGCACTGCTCTTACGGTGGGTTTGACGTTCCCCTGGAGAAGAAATCCATCATTTGATGTACTTTAACCTCAGTCCACCTCGACACCCCTTGCCTTCAACTCTTCCCTATCAGATTTAACAATCTCGCCTGGTACATTGTGCACCTTCAACCCTCCTATTGATTATATTTTTCCACTCACTCATCTCATCACATATGCACTTGGCCTCTACCTCATTTATAATTTTTTCCTCCAATAAAGTGTTAATAGGTGTTTAATCCTCAACCACTATCCTCCATGTTTCACACATATCTTCGTGCTGTAACATTTCAAGAATTGTGAAGAGTAAATTACTCTCTTGAATAATGCTTTCTTGTGGCTATACAGGTGTACAGCGATTACGGACGATGCAAATAATTCCCTACATTTTACGTGAAGCGAAAACCGAACGTACCCTGCAATTTCCACTAGGGATCCACGAGACCTATGATTATACAGCCAAGTTTATCGTTGCGGTGATGTAGGCCTACCGTACAATATAGGTCCTTTTAAAGTATGTCCACCAAAGTGAAAATACAGATCCATGCCATAGAAACGAAAATTAGCTGTTCATTTCAAGGACCACATATTGTACCTCATTATATCACAACACAGAGATAATTGCCAGATTTTATTCTCTCCAATAAAGCATGTTCGTTGTAGCTGGTGAAATTGTGCCACAATAACAATAACTTCGTATAGTAGTAGAGCTCTTGTTTATACCAAAGTAAATGAAACCAGTGTTACTAGCGGAATCGACCAGCAGATTCTTAATAGCCGACATTAATTCAATTATTGTTTAGTAAACGTTCCTTGATGTACGGAACCAACTTGTTATTAGCTTTACGTTCCACTAACTACTTTTTCGGTTTTCGGAGACGGAACCAATATTTCCTATTGCACCAATATTGCTCCCTTTATTGCCTAGCTAAGCCCAGCCAGTGAGCGAAAGATCCCAAGGTGGACCGTTCGTTCATTGGCTATTGTTTTCTAGAGGCATTTAAGGGAAAAGAAGGGTTGATGACCAAGCAGGAAAAAACATTTTAAACAACACTCTGACATTTATTAACACAAGCAGATCACAAATGAAAATGTTCTTACTGATATCGCTTTCTTTTACATTGAACTTTCATAATATCCATTTCTTCTTCAGTGTGAGAGGCACGCATTTCTTAACCTCCAGCCTTACTGTTCTGTAACGAAAATCAAAGAAAAATTAGGCCTACCGCCTTTTAAAATCAAAATATTCGGCTGAAAGAATTAACAAACTTAACAAAGAGGTTCCAAAATAAGTAGATAACTGTCTTGCTAATGTTTTTACAATAAAGTAGTTAAAGGCTTCATGACTTTAAAGTAGCCTCAACACGTGGTTTAAGCTGAATTCTACTTAGTTTTATCGTTTAAAGTATGTAACATTGGTCAGTAACGCCAGTATAAGCTTTAATAGAAAATCGAAATTAATTTCAAAAACTTCAAAATTAATTAATTATTATTCTCATTATTATTATCATCATCAATCTCTCCTTATTTCATTAACACGTTCTTCATCATCACACGATCGTGTTTCTAATTAATTTCTCACTGCATCATTCACATAGCAATTGTAATTTACATTCGAAAATAATTATTCTCCAATTAATTACTGTGACTCATTATCACCAGAATTCAAAGTAATTATGCAGCTAGTGAACATCTACTTCTGATCTTTGCATGGCATTTACGTTTCAAATTAATTTTAAAATATTTCAAAATTCAAATATAAATGTGTTAGAAAAACTTTGTTATCCACGTGTGGGCTAGTTTAATAATAGTTTACTTTACAAATCGATTGCCTTTGTGAAAATAAGGAGATGATCTTTCCTTTTAAATCACGTTCATCAACAAAATAAATCCTTTCCTAGTCTACCTCGACTTAAACTTATCAAATTTTCCCTTAAGGGCACGAAAATTACTTCTTAAGGTAGCACACAACGATGAATGTATCTGCGTCGCCACAAGTACACGACCAGATCAAGTTAAATAGAACAAACATGATAAAGAAAAAATACACATATTTACACACACACACTCATTCATACTGGGAAACACGTATTTTATATACAATATTTACATCGAATCCTGTTCCTGCAAGTTTACTCTTGATTTTTAAGAATGGTCAGGTCACGTCATATCCAGTAGGAGATAATTTGTGTACAGAAATTATTTTTATCATTATGGTGACTAGTGATCGAAGTTAGGGATATCACTTGGGTAAGAATATCCTTCTCACAACGATGGAAATTCATCTAACTTTTGAAATTATAATTGAAGATTCCAATAAAATCCGTAATCACTACCAGCACATGGGTTACCAGTTGAAACTATCGCGTACGTGAGCCTCAATCGCATTATTATTATCATTCCCTATCCGTGAAATACACACGCAACACGTGCTCCATTAATTATAATTTATCTTGCGCTCCCAATAACACAAGAACAAGTCAATCATCATAAATAAATCATTCAATCGCTCAATTACACAATGAATATCCCGCAGGATTGGTCATATTCCAGACACTTCATGAACAGATCACATTCAATCTCACATATAAGGAATCTACTGTAAAGTTATGGCTCACGAGCGTTTAATTCTCTTTTACCCGACCTTTAGTCATTTTTATTATTACTCAAGTGATTATTACATCTACCAATCCTCGTGAAATATCATAAAATTAGATGACTGGATCCTAAGGAATACAAGTGATCTTGAAAAGACACTAGGTTCGATCCTATCTCACAAAATGTACACGTAAATTCAAGTCCGATAAATTTCAACATTACAAAAAAAGTAGATTTATCGCGTGGTCAGTGATTTTTAGATATTTAGCTCATAAACACGGGAAATCATTCAAAGACAGACTACATGTCTACTCTAACAGGTTCCAAAATTTCATTCACACACGTGACTCGTCTACCACGACACCTTAAGAAATGGAAGAATGAAATGTTTCTAACTACAACAAAACTAATAGATCTACGATTTAAAAAAGAAAGACCTCTAGTTTTACAAAAGATGAGACAGAAATTAAATTAAATGGTACTCAAGTTTTATATGAGGTTCGATCCCAGGTAGCAGTCAATCATTCCAGCATTTCCCCGGTCAGTTTCCTTCCAATGACCAGAGACGCCTTACATTTTAGAGATCCATGGAGACTTGGTAATCGAGGTCCCTCGATGAAGTTGAATTGCAGATGATTGCAGAATTATCCGTGTTGATGTGCTGCGGCTTTCAAGACGACTTCTGTTGAGTTCCGGACGTACCGTTGATGGCAAGAATAAATATGGGCACAAACACACGCAGAATTTTGATTATTCTTCTAGATAGTCACACTTAACTTGGATTTTGAGATGATTTTTACTCCGTAGGATTTAGCTAATTATTTCAATAAATTGTGGCAGAACGGGCGTCCGCTTGCACTGAAAAGTTATTTCTCCACGTGGTCGTAGCGTCGCACAGCAGAATAGCAAGTACAGAGTGCAGAGTATTCAGAGAGTAGAGTAGAGTAGAGAGTGATTTACTCGGAACGAGGCTTTTTATATTCTCGGCTTGGGAGGCGTGTACTCCAATGAGAACGGTAATTGGTCGTTAGGTACTCTTTAATTGGCTCAGACTATTCTGGAATCAGGCTGTCTGTCGTTCGCGCGTGGCAAGGTAGTGCATGGACATGTCACGTGATTTGCCTTGGCCTTGTCGAAGCTCAATCAATGCATCGCCCCTCTGAATGACAAAAAAAACTGCTTCTGAGCTCGCCACACTACTTCCCAAATGACAGATTACAGCTCCAGGCAGACAATAAAACTTTTAATATCCACTTGTTGGAAATATACTAGATATCGCCAAATTTGACGGGGACAATATAAACATTTTATCTTTCAGTTGGAAAAGGTTTTGTCAATGTTTCATGCGCCGAACTAATCCTGAACCTCAAAATCATCATCACTTACAAAAACCTAAGCGCCTCACCCTACGTAGCAACATTTGTTGACTTTCAGAAAGCCTACGATTCAGTAGATAGAGAGTCACTCTTCCAGGCACTTGCTGAACTGGGACTAGATAAGAAAACCTTAAATCTAGTGAAAGCAACTCTTACCTACACTACAGCCAGAATCAAATTCAGAGGGGATCTGTCCCAGAGCTTTGAGATCAAAACAGGTGTTAGACAAGGGGATGGCCTATCTCCAATCCTCTTTAACTGCCTTCTCGGAAAAGTAATTCGTGAGTGGAAGAAAATGCTAAAGGATGACTCTGGATTGAGAATAGGCTACAAGAAAGACAAGTTAACAGTCAACTGTTTAGCCTTCGCAGACGACCTTACACTCCTGGCATCCAGTGTGGAGGAAGCTATCCATCAACTATCCTCTCTCGACCACATAGCAGCTAAAGTAGGACTGAAGATCGTCATCAACAAAACACAATTTATCACCAACATAAAAAATGCACCCAAATAAATCCCACTGGGGGACAAAACAGTACCAAGGACTAACTCCTTTAAATATCTAGGAGAATGGATAACCCCAAACATGAATGAAGATCAGGCCATAAACAGCAGATGCATCAAACTGTAAAGCGCGTACCACCTATGTAAGAACATGTACAAATCCAAATCCCTCTCCCGTAACCTCAAAACCAGGCATTACACTACTGTAGTGAGACCGTCAGTACTATATGCCTCAGAATGCCTAAACATGGTAAGAAAAGGGCAACTTAGAAAACTGGAGCTGAAGGAAAGGAAGATCTTGAGAAAAATCATGGACCCTATTAAAGAAGAAGGCAAATACAGGATCAGGCACAACAGCGAACTGTACCAACAACTGGAGAGCATTACAACATCTATGAGGAAGAGCAGATTGAACCTCTATGGTCATATCATGAGAATGGACAATCAGAGGCTCACCTCCAGAATCTTCCACACCATCTCTAGTCAGAAAAGACCTTCAAGAATTGGACATTGCTCCCAGTGAAATTTATGACAGGAATAGGTACAGAACGTTGATCAAAACATCAAACTCTCTCCAGTCACTAACAGAAAAACAATACGTCCGGGAGGAGGTGTGAAATGGACTCAGGAGCGAAAAGACATTCACAGTGCAAGAATGAAGGAGTACTGGTGAAAGAAGAAAGCTGCTAGAGATAAGAACCACGTGGTCCATAGCAGGCCCAAACGGAAATAATAATAATAATAATAATAATAATAATAATAATAATAATAATAATAATAATAATAATAATAATAATAATAATAATAATTCATCACTATCACGTTGAACAGTTTATTCCATTCTATTATTATTATTATTATTATTATTATTATTATTACTCCGATAATACCACATTTTAAAAACAGTTAAGCTGTGTTTATTTCTCTGCCTCTATCCTCCATATTTCACAAATATGTTCTACATGAAACATTTCCGGAATACGAAAGTAAATATACTTTTGTAATAATGCTTGTTTTGTGGCTATACACGATCAAGGACGCTGCAAATAAGTTCCCAGATCTTACGTGAAGAGCCTCCGTGGCTCAGACGGCAGCGCGTCGGCCTCTCACCGCTGGATACCGTGGTTCAAATCCCGGTGACTCCATGTGAGATTTGTGCTGGACAAAGCGGAGGCGGGACAGGTTTTTCTCCGGGTACTCCGGTTTTCCCTGTCATCTTTCATTCCAGCAACACTCTCCAATATCATTTCATAACATTTATCACTCATTAATAAATCACCTTGGGAGTGGCGATCCCATTGTAATAACAGCCTACAGTATATATATGTTTCATTCATTACATTCCTTACCCGGTCAATGACTGAAAAACAGGTTGTAGGTTTTCATTTTCATCTTACGTGATGTGAAAGAAAAGCTGTACACAATCTTTAATTTGCACTATGTATTTCCGATAACTACGATTATTATTATTATTATTATTATTATTATTATTATTATTATTATTATTATTATTATTATTATTATTATTATTGAAGGTTGGAGGAATATTCAGAAAAAGAGAACACATGATGTGACATACACAATACTTCCCAGATTTGATCTACGAACGATACACTATATCAGTACTAACAACCGGCAGATTTTGAGAAAGACGTATAATCGAGCTGCACGGGACTTGTTGGACAGCGCGCCGAATTGCCCGTTATTTCAGCTGCTCGGACTTCAGACTAAGATCATGTTGAGACCAACAAACACGTGAAAATTTTCATCTTCGATAGACCGGTTCTGAATGGTTCCGACAAATGACCAGGAGTGAGGAACGAAAAGATCTCACTGCTTTCTCGACAACTGTCTAGAGCAGGGCCTCTCAGGGTGCATGCGCGTGGTGCATGCACTGTGCACGGTGCAAAAGACGACTTGGCTTGGTTGACCAGAGTGCAGACCCCCCACTCCTCGATTTGGAGCAATAGCGCTTACTCTCTCTTTCCTCACGCCTGTCTCGCTCGCTCCGCCTGTCTCCCTCTGCCCCACTTGCGCCGTAGCGCTTCAAATCCTGGCTGACTTGAGCCGAGTATAGGCGAGTTGAGCCGAGCTTAGCCGAGTAGCCCAGAGACGAAGCGTTGATCCGAGCCATGCCGAGCGGCAGCGATGCACAGTGCACGGAGCTCTTGCGCCTCTATCTGCACGCGTGAGATTTTGGGCGTTTGAGAGGCCCTGGTCTAGAGACATATGGCACTTTGAGTAGTGCGCTTTCTCAAGTATAATTATTTCCATGCACCGCGCACAGGCAAAACTACGTTCTCAGCGATATTCGCATTACCTCTTCATCGTTGTCTTCTTCTGCACTGGTGTCAGCAGAGAGCAATTTTGAATGTTAATGACTGCCGACATATTATCCTTGGTGAAAAGTCGTTTTCTTAATGAACGTATGCCCTTCGATGTAGAGCCTACGAGGTGTCGGAAACCTACAGCACGCGTAACGGGCATGGCACATCAAACGATTTTCACTGGCATGCTAAATTAATTGGAATACTGCTTATGACATAATTTAAAACGGAATTTTTAATAATTTGAAATATAACCCTTAAGAATGACAGTCATTCAACATTGAGGTAATAATGTGCGTTCTGATGCAAACCGACTGACCATGACGTTCTATTTCCATTCTTCCCCCCCCCCCTCTCTCTCTTACAATATCCCTACCATACCTCTACAGATCTCTGTGCTTGTACCGCAAACACACGACAGTATGTCTGGTGACAGAAGTTGAACAGTGTGAGATGGTTAACAAAAATTACCCAAAAGATACTTTCAAGACTATCGGTCTAACAAATGAATTCGTGCAACACAAGGATCGAGCTATCTGTACTCTATGTTGTGAAAGTGTTGTGTGCCGTACGTTAAGTGTACCATACAGCAGTCCAGGTATAAAAGCATAGTGGAGAAAAATGAAGCTATTAGGAGGGCTGTTTCTGGCTATAAAAACAAAGTAGCGTTTTTAGTGTAGCAATTGGAACAAACAATAAACCTACTCTATGCAGTCACAAAATAGCTGTGTATGTGGCTTCAAAGGGTAAAACTTTCAAACATAAAAGTACCTCAAGGGCAGTTTTCTTAGAAGTGGTAAAATGTTGTTTAGCAATTTACCAAATAAAGATACAATACTGTCACGGATTCGAGTCATGCCAGCTTCCGCGAGATTAGTAGGGGTGGACGTAAGTGATATGGCTGCAAATAAGGATCATATAAGAGAAATAGATACGTCACTCCTGTATAATAAAGTTGGCTGAAAAAACAGGTCATGGAAGCTACAGTGGCCACTTTCTCTCTGCCAACATAAGGAAATAAATCCCACGATAGTACCTCGTAGTAAACACGATGATGATAGTTGTTACTTTGTTAAAATTTTAATTGTGATAGAGATAATGATTGCATTTCGGTAGGAAAGTTGTATCTAAAGCTTCTCTCGTGTCTTTTACTTGAAAAGTAAATTGCAATTACCGTATTTGTATGTTGGCAATACTGTTATAACGCTAGCTTGTATCGTTGTTTCACCGTTTGCATTTTAATGTAAATTTACATCTATTATGTGATAAATGCAACATTTATTACTGAAAATATTAATGCAATTCATATAAAACCCCAAAACGCCCATACTTGCCTAAATCACGATCTAACATAACCTCATTCTTTCGTTCGTTCGTTGAACCCTTCCCACGACTTTTATGTATGGGAATGGAAAACACGAGAAGGAAAGGATGAAAGTAAAACACAGCATAATGCACACAGTTTATATTTTGAATTTATTTATTCCAAACAGCAGGTAAGAAGCACAATCACACAGACGTTTACTCGCAACAGCTAGGTAGTTCAATGTGAAGTACGTTCATGATCATAATACTATTTCTTCACACCAAGAACGCGCATAATTACAATTTCACACCATACTCTCAAAAAACTGGATCAAAAATCTCGTTCAATGCGAAAGAATCTCAACAAATTTTCGTCTAACAAGCACTATTACATACCGTCCGACCAAGGTCCCTTCGCGCGCAACGATAACGGTGTTGTGTTTTGAACTTGCTGTACCACGCAACTGAATGTGTAATGCCAACCTCTGCCTTCTAAATTAACCCTCTAAAAGAGAATTTTAGTTTTCATTAGTTGGCGGAGATCGATTGGCCCATCTCAGAACTGCTTCGGACGCTCCCTATGAAGTGTCACCCCCCTGGCTGCAAAATGTGAAGCAAAATGTCGGTTTAAAACAAGCTGTTGTGTTCAGTGTCGCTCTTCATAACAGTGTTCATGTCAACGACGTGGCACATGTAGCTATTGTTACCCGATTTTGTGACAATGTCTGTACTCTTGACGAACTGTGTTGCTTCAGCCAAGGGAGAGGACATTATAACTTCATTTGTAAGCTACTTTGAAACCAAAACACTGACATGCTTAAATTACTTTCTGTTACTATTGACCTCGGTCCTGCAATGGTGGGAAAGAACAAGGAATTTGTTAAACTTCTTAACGATCATATTGAGCTTTCATTGCCTTATACAACAGGAAAGTTCGTGTGAGAAGATTTCGTCACAGTTCTTGAACTATGTAATGGAAATTAACGTCAAAATAATTAACTTCATAGTTTCTCGCTCTTCATTAGGCAGTTCAAATCTCCTCTAGAACAACGCGTATGCAGACCTCAACGCTGTACAGGAATGTTCGTTATTTTTACCTAGGTGCTGTTTTGAACAGATTTTATCATGGTTAAAAACAGTCACGTGTTCCTCTATGAAAAAAATTCACGGAATTAAGTGAAGAGAAATGGCTGTGAAAGCTTATGTTTCCGGCTGTCATAATTACACATCTGAATGAATTAAACCTACGTTTAAAAGGGCAGGACCAAACAGTACTTATATGTTTGCACAATGGAAAAATTGGACATACTTTTGCATTATATTATCACCAACACATGCAAGACGTTTTCAGATGTAAAGGCCCAATCAAATCGATATACTGTCAATACAGATGAACATTGGAATTACACTGAAGCGCTCAAAACAGAGTTTGCTAAACTTCCAAATATATAGGAGCATATTTTCATACCTCATCAAGTCAGACTTATTTGATGTTCCTATATTTTGACCTATCTCTTTTTGAGTTGATGGATGTTGACAATTTCTCATTTTGATTCGATGAATGTTGACAATTTTTAAATGCGACACATCGAATTCAAAGCATCAGAGTTAAGGACATTAAAGCTTCTAATTTAGTGAAACAATTTTACGTTTTGAAGAAAATTCTTTGAGAAAGTCAGCTACCACCTTCCCTGCTTGAAGCATTCACCTGTTAGAAAAAAGTTTTATTTGCTCTAGTTTCTACCTTTGGATCAATTTACAAGTGTGAATTTCCGATCGCTTATGTCTCATACAGTTTTAACGAACCGATAACAGATATTCATGAATTTTTACTTTTTTTGCTTAGACCATAACAACACCGATCCACGAGAAATGGGTGAACAGCATTCAATGAAAATCGGTGTACAAAGTCAGGAGTAAATCACTATAGTTTAGGATATAAGTATCTTTTTCACTCTTGGTGAAATGGTAGCGTAGAGGAAAGCCTAAAATTGCATTCTCATATATCTACGTTATTAGTGGTGCTATCGGCAAATAGTACATAACAAAAGTTACACAAAATATAATTTCCGATAATTTTTGCCTTACGCAGTTTTGCCGTGCCGACTATGATAACAGCATTGTTGCTTAGTCCATATCAACGCCGAGCGTGGCTAACATGGAAATGTTGTTCAATCGTGTTAACTAGGGATGGTGTGGTTTTCGTCTTGACTTTGCAAGTGATAAATATTATGAATCCGTATTGAAGATGCTATATATAGGATGCTAACTAGTTTATTATAATCACCTATTCAATACATTAAATATGTTCTTCCAGTACTCTACCACCTGAGCTATTCAACCCCGCCCATCTGCATTCTGTATACAACCGAGTAAGTGAGTAACCAAGTAAGTAATTCAGAATACTATATGGACCGACTGGAATGTCGCGTAAAGAACAATGGTTTAATATGAAATGCTCGATCAAATGAAGAAAACGGCACATTCAAAAGCACTAACCAACAAAGTGTATCCATGAATCCTGTTACCATAGTCGGCACGGCAAAACTGCGTAAGGCAAAAATTATCGAAAATTATATTTTGTGCACTTTGTTATGTACTGTTTATCGATAGCACCACTATTAACGTAGATATTTGAAAATGCAATTTTAGGCTTACCTCTACGCTACCATTTCACCCAGCGTAAAAAATTACTTATATCGTAAATTATATTTAATGTATCGAGTAGGTGATATTATTAACTAATTAGCATCCGACATTTCGTCTTGACTGTCTTAAGGTAAAAAAAAAAAAAAAACCGTTGTGGTCATCAGCCCATATCAAGAAGGAAAGCTGCAAATATTATTATTAAAAGGGGAAGGAAGTCGTAGGAACGATCGCTTGAAGAATAAGGCAAAATGGAGTCATGGACGGAGGAAGAAGGGAAATGTGAAGATCTACAATATTAAAATCCTATAACATTGATCAACAATAACATTAAGTTGACTATTGTTTGTTGTGAAGTGTTTTGTCCCTTCTGCTGCCACTCATCTCTGATAGATGGGTTTACTGCCGCGTCATGAGTAGAGATGGTAGTGGTGATTATTGTTTTAAGAGGAAGTACAACTAGGCAACCATCCTCTATATAACACTAATCAGAGAGAAAGAATGGAAAGGATCCGACACTTCGAAAAATGAAGGTATCGGCCAAAGGAAGATAAGGGCCACGACGGACGTGAAAATGAAAGACTCCCTAGCGTTCGGAAACCTAATAGCGCTGGGGTCGGAAAATTAGAGAGTTGATCAAGGAAGGTCAGATAAGATAGATGAAAGTGAGGAGTCTGGCACAAATAAGTGGCAGCAATGCCAATACTCAGCTAAGGGCCCCTGGTCGCCAACCCACGCTCCAAAGTCCCTTTTAGTCGCTTCTTACGACAGGCAGGGGATACCGTAGGTGTTATTCTACCATCTCCACCCACAGGGGGAGTTATGAGTAGAATAGCCTGACTTAATGTTGGCGGGAAGTTGCTGGGGAGTTAGATAACTTTCCTTTCTTAGTATGCCATGGTTCATACATGTTCTGGTAGCTACTGATACGTGTCACACTGGTTCATCATAGCATTCCAGCTGTTCGATCCCTGCTCTGAGGCGCTGATAGGAATGAGAAGAGTGCAGAGCGGTGTTCGCCGCTGTCCGTGGGTGGTCATTTCAGCTCTGGAACTTGGCAGTGTTAGAACGCCAGCGTACTACTCTTCGTGAATATTGCAGACCTGGAGCCTGGAGCGTGATTAAACTCCCGACCTATTTAGTCTCTAATTTCATTTTGACATGGGGCTCTTGGAGTGTGGAAGTTTGGTATTTTTTGGTAATTAGGAGGATGGGATTGTTGATATTGACCTATTTTAAGGTGAGTTCAAAATGTTTCTGTATTGTAAGGATTGGTTTAGTTTGTTGCTAATTAATACCTTTCTTGACGTGGTTCGAAAACGGTTCCTAGTGATCGGTAAGTTTGAGGGCGTGTGCTTGGGTTTGGAATGTGCGGTACCTGGTGCAGAGAGTTGGGGGGGATGGGGTGGTTTGCAGTATTTAAGGGAGAGAGGGGTAAATCTAGGCTTGTGAACGTGTTTTTTTTCTGGATTGCCAGTCGCTCATCTACTCAAACCACAAAGCGGATCTGGGCTGCGGCTGGTTTCAAGACTGTCTTGGAGAGGTAGAGCCGTGGTCGAGTTGGGCTGGTGGTGACTTAGTTAGGGGAGGGAATGCACTTGGCTAGCAATGCTAATAGAATTGGTTGTAAGAGGTTATGATCCTGGTGGGTTTGTGGTAGGTTAGAGGTTGTGGGTTCGATGGTGTTTGTGGCGTCGTAAGTGCCGGTGCTGACTGGTGGAGGGGGGTAGTATGTTGGTTGTAAGTACTGGTGCTTGTATTCGGTTATTAATGCCTTTGTGAACCATGTGACCTTGCCGCGGTGGGGAGGCTTGCGTGTCCCAATGATGCAGACTGCCGAGCAGCAGGTGCAACCATATCGGATGGGTATCTGTTGAGAGACCAGACTAACGATTGGTTCATTAAAAGCGGGGTAGCAGCCTTTCGGTAGCTGCAAGAGCGGCAATCTAGATGATCCACTGATACGGCCTTGTAATTATACTCAACATGGCTTAGCTGTGTTGATACTGCTACGCGGCTGAAAGCAACGGGAAACTACAACCGAAACTAACTCCCGAGGACATGCAGCTCTCTCTGTATGAATGATGTGCTGATGATGGCTTCCTCCCGGGTAAAATATTCCGGAGGTAAATTAGTCCCCCATTCGGAACTCCGGGTGGGGACTACACGAGAGGGGGCGATTATCAGGAAGATGGATACTGACATTCTGCGAGTCGGAGCGTGGAATGTTAGAAGTTTGAATCGTTGTGGTAGGTTAGAGAATCTGAAAAGGGAGATGGATAAGCTAAAGTTAGATGTAGATGGTATAAGTGAAGTACGTTGGCAGGAAGAACAAGATTTTTGGTCAGGCGACTACCGAATTATCAACACAAAATCAAACAGGGGAAATGCAGGAGTTGCTTTAATAATGAATAAGAAAATAGGGCAGCGGGTAAGCTACTACGACCAACATAGTGAAAGAAATATTGTCGTCAAGATATACAACAAACCAATGCCCACCACAATAGTGCAGGTCTATATGCCTACTAGTTCAGCGGATGATGAAGAAATCGAAAGAATATATGAGAAGATAGAAGATTTAATACAATATGTAAAAGGTGACGAGAATCTAATTGTGAAGGGAGACTGGAATGCAGGGGTAGGCCAAGGAAGAGAAGGTAGTACAGTAGAAGAATTTGGATTGGGACAAAGGAACGAAAGAGGAAGTCGGCTGGTTGAATTCTGCACTGATCATAATTTAGTCCTTGCCAATACTTGGTTCAAACACCACAAACGACGGCTGTATACGTGGACGAGACCTGGAGACACTGGAAGGTATTAAATAGACTTCATTATGATTAGGCAGAGATTCAGATACCAGGTGTTGGATTGCAAAACTTTCCCAGGAGTAGACGTGGACTCTGACCACAACTTGTTGGTCATGAAATGCCATCTCAAGCTGAAGAAATTGAAGAAAGGAAAGAATGCAAAAAGATGGGATCTAGACAAGTTGAAAGAAAAGAGTGTGAGGGATTGTTTGAAGGAACATGTTGCACAAGGACTAAATGAAAAGGCTGAAGGAAACACTATAGAGGAAGAGTGGAGAATCATGAAAAATGAAGTCAGTAGGGCTGCTGAAGAAATGTTAGGAAGGAAGAAAAGATCAACTAAGAATCAGTGGATAACTCAGGAAATACCAGACCTGATGGACGAACGACGAAAATATAAGAATGCTAGAAATGAAGAGGGCAGAAAAGAATACAGGCGATTAAAGAATCAAGTGGATAGAAAGTGCAAGATAGCTAAGGAAGAATGGCTGAAGGAGAAGTGCAAGGATGTCAAAGGCTGAATGGTCCTGGGAAAGGTAGATGCTGCATACAGGAAAATCAAGGAAACCTTAGGAGAAAGGAAATCTAGGTGTATGAATATTAAGAGTTCAGATGGAAAGCCACTTCTAGGGAAAGAAGACAAAGCAGAAAGATGGAAGGAACAATATCCAACAGTTGTATCAAGGTAAAGATGTAGATAATTTGGTTCTGGAACATGAAGAGGCTGTTGATGCTGATGAAATGGGAGACCCAATTTTGAGGTCAGAGTTTGACAGAGCTGTGAGTGACCTAAACTGACCTGGAATTGATGACATTCCCGCTGAATTACTGACTGCCTTAGGAGAAACACGTATTATTTACAGAAGAATGGAAAAACAAGTTGAAGCTGAGTTGGGAGAAGATCAATTGGGCTTCTGACTTTACATCTGGTCTTAGAGGATCGAATCAAGAAGGACAATCCCACGTACATGGCATTCGTAGATCTAGAAAAGGCATTCGATAATATTAATTGGACCAAGCTATTTATGATTCTGAAGATGATAGGGATCAGATACCGAGAACGAAGAATCATCTACAATCTGTATAAAAATCAGTCTGCAGTGATAAGAATCGAGGGCTTTGAAAAAAAAAAGCAGCAATACAGAAAGGAGTGAGGTAAGGCTGCAGTTTGACCCCTCTCCTTTTCAATGTTTACGTAGAACAGGCAGTAAAGGAAATCAAAGAGAAATTTGGAAAGGGAATCACAGTCCAAGGAGAGAAAATCAAAACCTTGAGATTTGCCGATGGTATTGTTATTTTATTTGAGACTGCAGAAGATCTCGAGAAGTTGCTGAATGGTATAGATGAAGTCTTCGGTTAGGAGTATAAGATGAAAATAAATAAGTCCAAAACAAAATAATAGAGTGCAGTCGAACGAAGGCAGGTGATGTAGGAAATATTAGATTAGGAATTGAAGTCTTAAAGGAAGTAGATGAATATTGTTACTTGGGTAGTAAAATAACTAACGATGGCAGAAGTAAGGAGGACATAAAATGCAGACTAGCACAAGCAAGGAAGAGCTTTCTTAAGAAAAGAAATTTACTCACTTCAAACATTGATATCGGAATTATAAAGATGTTTTTGAAGACTTTCGTGTGGAGCGTGGCATTGTATGGAAGTGAAGCATGGACGATAACTAGCTCAGAAAGAAAGAGAATAGAAGCTTTGGAAATGTGGTGTTACGGAAGAATGCTGAAGGTGAGATGGATAGATCGAATCATGAATGAAGAGATACTGAATCGAATTGGTGAGAGGAGATCGGTTTGGCTAAATTTGAGGAGAAGAAGAGATAGAATGATAGGACACATCTTGAGACACCCAGGACTTGTTCAGTTCGTTTTTGAAGGAAGTGTAGGTGGCAAGAACGGTAGGGGTAAACCAAGGTATGAATATGACAAGTAGATTAGAGCATATGTAGGATGCAATAGTTACGTAGAAATGAAAAGGTTAGCACAGGATAGGGTGGCATGGAGAGCTGCATCAAACACCTCTATGGACTGATGACTCAAACACAACAACATCTATGTAGGGGTACCCAGGGATGAGGCAGCATGGTTTGCATACTTTGCATGGTCCCGAGTGAGTGTGCAATCAGTATGTCAGTGGTTTCCACCGCATCTGTTACATATGGTGGAATTTTACAGTATGTAGCTGAGTGATTCCATTTTAAGCATTTGAAACATTGTAAGGTTAGGGTATTCGTCCGACGTGGGCGTGAGGGTGGTTTAGTGGGTTTTTGGGGTGTGAGGGTGACTGGGTGGTTTATGAAGTTGTATGGGAAGCCTGAATGTTTAGTATCTCAGATTCCGTATGGATAGATGCGTTGTCCATAGGTGGGGGTGGTTGGGGTTCATTCGGGATGTTTTCCTCTGTTGCTTGTGTGCTTTTGGATGTGACGTTTCCTTCATTTGATCGAGCATTTCATATCATTCCAGTCGGTCAATATAGTATTCCGAATTACTTAGTTACTTACTCACTTACTCAGTTGTATACAAAATGCAGATGGGTCGGGTTCAATAGCTCAGGTGGCTCTGTCAGCTCAAGTTGGCAGATTCGATCCTGGCTTATTCCAGTGGTATTGAAGGTGCTCAGATACGTCAGCTTCATGACGGGAAATTTACCAGCACGTTAAAGAAATCCTGCAAGACAAAATTCCGGCACCTTGGCCTCTTCGAAAACCGTAAAAGTACTTAGTGGGCCGGAAACCCAATATTACTGCTACAAAATTCCGGTGGTGATAGGAGCGAAATATAAGAACACTGATGTACAGTTAAAATTTCCGCTCGTAGGCAGCCTTATGGAAGTTACTTGGCCGCACGAGTGCCCTGCGTCATGTTTTACCCTCCTTCTGGGAATATCTCGCATTACAGAGCAGAGCAGGGCACGTTCAGTCACAGGGGAGGTAGAGATACTCGGATATATATACACAATGATTTGTGCTTTCAAGTGACCCCGAGATAACATAAATATATTTGAAAAAATACATGTGCAGAAATTATGGTGGGTATTTCTATTGTTTATCACTTTAAAGGCTGATATTAATTACTGTACTCTCAAGAAATGTATGATTTCTCAATTTTATAAATTTAAAAGGTCAGACTTTCTTAGTCTAAATTATGAGGAACTATGAGAATTAATTTATCAGTTTGGTTTCCTGTGAGTTATCTCCTTACCATTTTTACCTCTAATCAGACTAATACAAAAATGAATATTGCATTTCAAAATATCAAACAGGAATATCTGCCTCATCATTCCGAAGCGAAAAATAAGGCGTATTCAATACTTTGTTCAATTCAAGTCTACAAAATACTATAATTTATTACAGGGGTCATTTTCCTTGAAACTTTTATGTCCCTCATATGAGGCCTCCGCAATTTTCCACAATATAATATTAAAATATTCCATGCACGATAAATGTAATATTGGAGAGAACATACTATCAATATATCGGCATAACTCTATTCGATTAGCAGTTACTGTGTTGATCCCTTGAACTTACTGTAGAGTTATGGGCTCAGGATGTGGATGTATTTAGTATGTGCGGCACAGTTTGATAGGCCAATCTTCTCCGTCTACAACCACGTTTTCCTTCTTTACCTTCTACGATCAATTTGCATAACTGTGTAATTGTCATTTCTGAAAATGTGACCGGAATATATATCTTATATTGAAAATCTACAGCCTCTTTCCAGTCATTCGACCGGGTCTGGAATGGAATGAATGAAGCCCCCATCTAGTGGCGAGAATAGGAATTGTGCCGGCTGCCGAAGCCTATTGCACTTCACTGGGAAAATAATTAATGAATGACAGATGAAATTATATTGGAGAGTGTTGCTGGAATGAAATATGACAGGAAAAACCGGAGTACCAGAGGAAAATCTGCCCTGCCTCCGCTTTGTGCAGCACAAATCTCACATGGAGTGACCGGGATATGAACCACGGAACACTAGCGGTGAGAGACCGGCGCGCTGCCACCTGAGCCACGGAGGCTCTTATATCTTATAGTACTTGTATTATTGATAGATTAGTTGATCAATGCTTAGTCAGTTCTGTCGAAATTAAGGTTAGATGATCTTCTCCTATCTCCGATCAGACTAATACAAGATCGCACATTATATTATAATTACAATTTTATATATATATACACGTGAGAATTTAACCCAAACCAGTGCGTAACAATGATAATTTCTATGAACTTAAATGCACTATCTACAATAAATTTGCTTGTTCACTGATAATTTGACGCACGAATTCTCACAAAGTTACTGAATATTATTTTCCACCTCACGGTAATTCACCTATAATTACGTTTTCACAAGAAGAATTCAATGCAAGTATAGTCCCTAATGTGAGTATGAAAGAGGCCACTTTCTTGGAAGTGTAAACTTAGTGAAACGAAACACATTCATCTGGTTTCGAATGTTTGTCAGCTTAAAACTTTAGGCAATAAACGCTGGATATTTCACATGTATTCTCAAATCTTGATCTTAATTCCAACATGCCTCCATACATGTGCATATGATAATGTAAAATATATTCCGTGTATACATTTGTATGTAACAAAGAAAGCAAATCTGTAATTCATTTCTACTTCTTGACGGAAGGAAAGAAACGAAAGAATGAAGAAAACAGATATAAATAAATAAAGGAATGAGGTAAGAAAGAGGGGAAGAAGAACAACCATTAACTTCTGAAAATACAATTCGTTCAATCTGTAAAGTTCCTTGATCTAGTTTAAGGACGGACTTGAAGAAATGTTCAGTGATAAGATGTACAAGCTGCTCCCTGAGAACCTACGCGTCACAGTATTTCATATAACGTGTACCGGTATTTGAAAATAAAAGTTCATACTGAAATAAGCAAATTCCACTGTTCTTGGCAGCTGAAGAACCGCTGACTTCTAAGCTGGTAGAAGAATTCTTCAATGATCTACCGAAACTACAGATGTAAATACCTTTAAGGGCTCTGAGTCACAAAGATATTAAAGGAAAATCATGACTGGCGAATTCACTCTTCAAGGATAAAAATTTAGCTTTCATAGACTATAGATAAATCTTGGAATACTGAAGTTTTCTATTAGAGGAGCAATCATAAACTGGTGAAGACTGGAAATCAGCCATCAGTAAACATGGAAACTTGTTCATCGACGACCATGTAAGCACAACCAGAATATTACTGAAATGCAATACAATGCAGGTAATTTCTATATCCGATTTTCTCTTAGGGCATATCCCCTAGGAGAGGCACTTTGAGAAGATAGGGAAACATGGGCTGCAGACTGTGTGGGAAGAAGACTAAGACTCATAATGAAGTTTCTCTCAGGATCTAGCTCACAAGATATACAATGTGAGCGTATTTGGGAACACACAGACAAACACGTCCGGATATTACGGACGGAATGTGGCTCCCCGTGTCGGCAACCGAAAATGGCCTCCTATGCCATGGACTTAAAATGGCTCCTTGATTTGTATTAGCTATCTTATGTGTGTTACCTAGGGACAGTGGATCTATGGATTTAATCCTGGCGACAGCACGTTGGACTGTCATATACCAGCAAACGTTTTCCGCCTATTTTTGTTCGTAACTCACCAACGAAAGTGAAAATTAAAAATCCGTCTTCGATGTGCATTTGGACTCTCTTCCATCTACCAATGTTAAAAATTTCTGATCTCTCCATCCCGTAGGTTTGGCTGGGCATCGTGCACAGTTGTCTGGTATCGGCACTCACATGGATTAAGCCTTGTTTTACGGCTGGATACCATACCTGATGCCTACGCTATGTGAAGGTGAAGGGATATAATTAACTATTATGGGTTTTTATGGTGGTATTTTGACATGTTGTGTGTAAATTAACACGTGTGTTAAGACTATCACAAACATCCAGACCCCGAGCTAGAGGAATTAAACGTGGTTAAAATTACCGACTTGGTCGGAAATCGAGCCAGGAACCGTTTGAACAGAAGGTCATTACGCTTACCGTTCAGGAAAAACGTCGGACAACAAGCCACTATGTACTTGAATTGCAATATTGTGATGTATTACACCCGTACTAAGAAACAGAGCCTTATTCTCCATGCTCCAGAGAGTCTTCAAAAGACGCGAACTCAACCTGGACCTCAGAGTACGTTTTCCTCATTACTATTATTTTTTTAGTCCTTCTTTACGGAACAGAATCATGAACACTGGCGGAAGTTTCTTTGAAATAAACTTTAGGCTTTCAAGATACGGTGCAATCGCCGTAATCCCCGGATCAGCTGGGCATATCGAATTCCAAACGGAGTCGTTCTGACAAGGATGGGAAAGGTGTTGGATATTATGAACACCATCGAGACCCGGAAACTCACCTACTTCGGTCATGGTGTGTGACACCCTAAGAAGTACGGTCATCTCATCCTGCAAGGAAAGATACATGGAAGACGCAGCCTGGGCAGAAGAAGGGTCTTGATGCACGTTAGATTTTTAATTGTATTTATAATAAAATATAACCAATGTTAAATACACAAAGATTCTAGTTATTAAAGAATATACATGCGTACTCTCATGTTTGCTTTTCCCGTTCTTGTTTTCTTTTTACACCTTGATCTCGCGAAATGATTAGTTGTATGAGTTTCTACATTTTACTTCATAGGGCCGGGAAACCTACTTCAGTGGTTCGGGCTTTCCCCAACAGCTCTCTTTAGATCGACCTTCAATAGGATGACGTAGTCAAAGAAAAGGATTAAAGCAGCAAACGTGTAATGGTTTCGGCCGTCAAATGGGAAGGCGTGAGAGGAAATACTTGTAGGTCACAACAAACAAGTAATTAATATATAAAATATCTGAAAGCACCTTAATATTACTTAATATTTCCCTGCTGTACAGCCTTGCTGCCACTGGTGTAGATTTCATGAACTAAGAAAATGAGAGGTTCGCAGACATGTTCCGATAGTGATAACACATGGCTGTGGATATCTAATCCAGGACATTAACTAAACAGGAAAGCAACCGGCTCCAAGTTTTCGAAATGTAGATCTGGAGAGGACTGCTGAGGATCAGCTGGACGGAGATGAGATCTCTGAAAGTATCCTGCACGACATTAGATGTACAGTAACAGAGAACGAATCAAGATGATAAGGAAATTGACGGCCAAATTTCTTGGGCGCACCCTACGATATAACAGAATTCTTACCGTCGTTATTGAGGGAAAGTTTCTGGGAAAGAGAAGGGGAGGAAGGACAACTACCTTCAAGGTATGATGCTAACTCTTCGATATACCACCAACCATGAGTTTAAACATGTTACTCTGGCGATTGGAGAGCTATATCAAACCAGTCTATGGACTGATGACTCAAAGAACAACACTCTGGTTGTTGGTAGTCTGGAGTGATGCACATAAACGAAGAGAGGTGTGTTAAGATGACCACAAACACCCAGTCCTTGAACCAAATTTTGAACAATGCAATCTTCCTATGATGACTTACGGGTGTGAATGGCCCTTGAATTAATTTGCAAAAGGGAACTGAGATCTGCCCAAAATGTATGGAGAGAATAATGCTGGGTTCTACAGGGAGAGATAGGAAGGGGGCAAAGTACATCAGATTGATCACACAGGCTATTGACGTCCTGGAGGGAATAGCTACCTTGAAATGGCAGTGGGCCAGCCCTGTTATTTTCGTGAAAGATGAGAGATGGACAAAACTGGTACTGGAATAGAGTCCTACAGACCACTTAGAATAAGAGAATCAACATCGGACGGGTGGGATAAAAATATTAGACGATTGTTAGAGTTCACTGGTAGTGAACTACCGAAAAGTGTTCCACCTGGAAAGAACTCAGGCTTACGATTTTAAGAGGCGAAAAATTTCAATCGAATTGGATGCTGCTGCTGTTAATGAAAGTGGCGATGAGTTGAAGCATGAAACTGAAGACAGGGGATTGTGCCTTTAGATGTTAATGTCATAATGGACTTAACGTAGACAGCCATTTACCAAATCATTAATAAGTGGAGGTGCACGTTTGTGTACCTAGAGTCTGAAGAAGTTAGGAATGGATGTTTCTCTCGCTGTTCTCTTTAAAATTAATAATCGGCACCAGCAGGAGTTATTGGAGGCTAGCATATTAACTATTCGACTTTCCCAGTTTTCCTTTAAATTCTACATGTACGCTAAAGGATCCTGAACCCTGACCTAACAAACTCGAAATAAGATGGGAAACTGTGAGCTCACCCGCGCCGTCCGACAACAAAGGACTTGCCAAGATTAATAATTCTCACTTTCATAATAGGTGTGGAGTATGTCGGTAGAGCACGCACGCTGCATCTACTCGAGTGACATATGAAGCGAGCGTTAGCACGCGAGACTGACGAGAACGCATGTACCTGATTAAATTAATCCTCAGATTGTATATACGCTGTAGTCACCACATCGTGTCAGATTCACGTGAACAGCATTGCATATGTTGTTATTGTCTTTCGGGTCTGCCGTTCAAGGGCTGCACTCGGCTACAAATAGCCACACGTTATTATTATTATTATTATTATTATTATTATTATTATTATTATTATTATTATTATTATTATTATTATTATTATTATTATTATTATTATGTCCCAATAAGTACTTTTACAGTTTACGGAGAGGTTGAGATGCCGGATCTCTCAATAGTTATTTTAAGTGCCAGTAAATCTACGAACACGTGGCTAGAGTATTTGAGTATCTCCAAATACCACTGGACGGAGCTGGGTTTGAACGCGCAAACTTAAGTTCAGATGGCTAGCAATCTACCGGCTGAACTACTCAGCCGGCTCTAGAAGACGCAGTGTAGCACAAGAACTATGGTAGTTCATAGATTAGGCGTTGATCTATAGATTGGGATTATCAATGTTCGGTTACCGAAAGTAACACTTGCTTCCTTGCCCATTACCTTACTCTGTGTCCGGCTCCATGGCTAAATGGTTAGCGTGCTGGCCTTTGGTTACAGGGGTCCCGGGTTCGATTCCCGGCAGGGTCGGGAATTTTAACCTTAATTGGTTAAATTCCCTGGCACGGGGGATGGGTGCATGTGTCGTCTTCATCATCATTTCATCCCCATCACGACGCGCAGGTCGCCTACGGGAGTCAAATAAAAAGACCAGTATCTGGCGAGCCGAACTTGTCCTCGGACACTCCCGGCACCAAAAGCCACACGCCATTTCATTTACCTAACTCTGTAGATCATTCAACTCAGTCAGTTGTATGTATGACTAACATAAATATTTTAATCAATGAAATAATATTTTACTGAGCGAGTTGGCCGTGCGGTTAGGGACGCGTAGCTATGAGTTTGAATTTAGGAGAGAGTGGGTTCGAAACCTACTGTCGGCAGCCCTGAAGATGGTTTTCCGTGATTTCCCATTTTACACCAGGCAAATGCTGGGCTTGTACCCTAATTAAGGCCACGGCCGCTTCCTTCCCACTCCTCGCCCTTTCTTGTCCCATCGGCGCCATAAAACCTATCTGCGTCGGTGCTACGTAAAGGCAATTAATTGTAAAAGTAAAATAATATTTTGCGGACTGTAACAAACTTATCACTCATAACTCCTTATTTTAAGGTTAGAATAGTGTCATTTCTTGATTTCTGCATCCCTTAATTCCCATTTTCCATCATTTGTTTCTTTATTCTTCGTTACTTTATATCTAGATTTTGCTCTTCAATAATTTAAGACATCTTAGGAACTATTGGTAATTAATAGAGAAACACTTAACTCGGAAATAAGTATGTTGCCATAGTACTGTCTATTGTGTACTCTAAGTTCAGGAACTGACAATCGATAAAGCGGAATCTCTCTCTCTCTCTGTCGAGGGAACTTATCGAAGGAAATTCAGATTAGGCGAATCAGTAAATAGGATGGCATTGGTTTTATTACAATTTATTGAAGTTCCACAGAAATAAAACAGAAGGCAGGGTAGGAGTGCAATAATATTTTCTCAACAGGTTGAACCCATAATTCTACGATGATAAATATTACCGATAAATATTGCAGCTACAAATAACTATTTGGCGCAGACATGTTTTATTCCGAGGTTATCTCACCCTCCAAGACCGTAAGACCGAACTCACCGTAGCGAGCGAGCCACCCGCTCGTGGAATGCCGGGACACTTCGGCTGATTTCGAGTACTGACAAATTTAACAATCTATAGAAAACCTTCATAACGAGAGATTTTTGCAACATAGTTAATCCAGGAATAAAGAATTGAAATTAATCACTATCACTATCACTATCACTATCAGCCATATTCAATCGTTTTTACGATGTGGCCTCTTTAAGTCCGAAGCAAGGTAGGTTTTCATGAGGTCTCTCCATCTGGGACAGTCTTGAGCGATGTTCTGCCAATTGATCCCAGTAATCTTCCGGATGTCTTTATCCCATCTGTCCGGTGGTCTTCCCCTTGGTCTGAGATGATCTTTCGGACACCACTCAAGCACAAGCTTTGTCTGTATCGGCAGATTAACTACACGCGCGAAAGTCAAATCCTATAAAGCACGCGAAGTTACATGTCAGAAATTAATTAATTACGCCCGTTGCAAGTATGGGAAAAATACAAAAACAACACCATTGTGAATTGTAATTTTGGTGAAAATTTTGGAGCAAATTTCAGTCGGGTTGGTGCAGCGGTTGTGAAATTAGATTATTGCACCACAAGACTTCATGACCAGGGCAGTGTCATCTCGGAATTTACATACAGACCATCCCCCTCCCGAATATTCACACTCTCGATCTGAAAATTTGGGCGGAGGAACCCACGTTGCTTGTCTCCGAGAAAAGTGCTGTATTTGTTTCCTCAGAATAACTTCTGTTATACATTCATGTAGGTGGCTCGAATTAGAGTATTTAGTTGAAAGTGATATAAAATTTCCTGAACTTCCGCCGACGAAAATCGTGAAGGCATAGATATGTAACTAAAATACGTTGCTGGTTTCATTAATTCTATTGTGTGTTGGGAATTATCAAAGGAAGTTTGCAGAATAGCCAGAGACAGACTCGAGTTTGATATTTCTTGAACACCTGGCCTAAGTGAGAATATACAGTAGATCCCGCTGACAGTTTGCTGTCGTCCAGCAGAAATAAGATACGTTCGCGTGCTAACGGGCGAGAATAGTGCATCATTTGTGATTTTCATTAACAAAGAGTGTAAAAAAACTGTGTAATTATAAGTAATTTATAAGAAGAAAATGTATTCTTCATTCATGTGCGGCTGAATCTGAGGCAAGCTGGCTGATATGTAACCAGGACTCCAAGATGACTCCATCAACAGGTCTGTCTATTTTGTATTAATGTTGTAGATAGAGTGTAATTTGTTTGTCCCACTAAAATTTTCCGTTGCGTGTGTCGAATAAGTATTTAAAAATGTGCAGGCGAAGTGTTTATTATTTTTTTCGGCGTGCGAAACTCTTCAGTGTGGTAAAAATTACATTAAGAAACTGTAAAAATGCGAAGTTTAAATATCGTGCTAAAAATCGAAGAAATATTGTTCGAGTTGATAAAAGTTAGGAATGTGATAACGATAACATAGTCGTGGTGAACATGATAAATTCAAATATCCTATGAGTTTAGAATATAATAATAATAATAATAATAATAATAATAATAATAATAATAATAATAATAATAATAATAATAATAATAATAATAATAATATTTACATCAGGATAAATTTTTATATGTTAAAACGTATATTTAACAGTAATGTCGAGTGAGAATTGCGCTTTAACTGGAATCCAATGAAGTCTGACAGAGTTATATTTATTTTTGGGAAGCATACATTTTGTAACACCGTGTAGTTTGTGATATGAAAATCACGGTCAGTTATCCTTGTTTTTGAGGTCGTAAAGATGTGATGAAGTAAGTTAAAAGGTTCTCGTAACGTTGTTCGTCATGGGAATATTCGTATTTGAAAGTGTTGGACAGGAAGAAAGGGATTGTTTTGGAAATGTAATGTTACGAGAATGTTGAAGGCAGAGGAAGCCTGTATTTTGTGAGTAATGAATGCGTAGCCGTGATGTAGGCTATGTTTTGTCAACGGAGAAGAATTTTTAAGACAGGCTGTATGTTAAAAATGTGATATTTCTGAGACAGGCTGTGTACGATGTCCTATCAGCAATCCGAAACAGCTGACTGATTTAATGTGGTCAGATTCTAAGTGAGCGCGTAGTAACGCCTGTTATGATTTCAAGTCAAAAATTTCCCTTTACAAACCATTCTTGTTGAAGATTGTAGCTTTTGGCAGTTAAGTCCAAATGACGATTCTACGTAAAACCAGCAAATGCAATTTATGATAGGTGACCTCACGAACAAAGGGGCATTCTGAAACACGGTTGTGGTGTTATTTAATCATTGTAACAAAATTCCATTCAGTATATTTCGTAGTACGCGTCGAAATTATCATTTAATTGGAAACATTGTGGGATGAAATATTGGACGTTATTAAAGTGATAATTCGGCTGTGTATATCGATGGAAAATTCGCTTCACTGGATATTTCACGGATATAAACGCTTGGAATGTTGAGAATGGTAGGCCGTTTCGGAAATCTCATGACTGTTGAATTTATACTTTATTTTCCGAACTTCACTGCGTGTGTTGAGATTGTGTTTGAGTCATAGATTAAAGTATCCGCGCGTTGTTAATATCAATTTCACGTTTTTATTGGAGGGAATGGAGATAATTATATTTCCAGTCTTGAGTTCATTCTGTGACAAGCTTCATTTCATTGTGCTAGAGTTTCCATAAGGTTCAAAGATAAATATCAGCGATTGTGCTTGAAGTTTCGATTTCGCCAGACATTTTAGAGGATGAGTAGACATCCCAGTTTCCGCTCAACGATAGATTTAGAACGTTGCGCGTATCATATAATTATACGGATGAGTAGACGTCCCAGTGTCCGCTCAACGATAGATTTAGGATACTGCGTGTGTTATAGAATTTATTGTTAGGGTGTGTAGACACTACGTAGGCTCGACGACAGGTTTAGGGTGTCGTCTGTATATAGTCAAGTCTTAGGTTAGGTCTTTTGCGAATTGACTTGAACGATGTTAGTGTCTGCAGTAGTGAATGCAAATACGAAGAGTGTTAGCAAAGTATTATTGAGGCCATGTTTCGGCATAATCCTTACTAGCCAGAAGGTGTTTACATAATAGTATGGAACCACTAGTGGCATGAATGTGAGGGTTGTCCAGCGTGGATACTTAGCTAACGGAGATTGATTACTGCTGTTTGCCACGCACGTTTGGGTTCAATGAACTTTAGTATTTTTATTTTATTTCTCGACTTAATTATTTTATCGTTCAGATATCCAATATACCTTTATAGTGCCGTGTATTGACACTTAGTTGAACTATGTAGGACTTGCGTTACGAATGCGGTTTCAATTCGTCAGCTGTTAATATATTTTATTTTCAATTTTCTTTCTTTCACTTTACCAATTGCTTGTAGTTTAATTTATTGAGACAAACATAGGTAGACAGATTTGTAATGGTGGTTATAGATGAAAATGGAAAGATTTACTTTGATTTTTTTTATCGTGTGGACTTGTAAATTTATTAAACTTAACATAACCGTTTATAACCTGAAAGTTGGTTTTAAAGGAATATTTTCAAGTGACTTACCACATTTCTTTAACTTCAGTGTTTAGCATTTCTTCCAAATGCATGATGAATAAGTTTGCCTGCATTTCGCAGTTTTGTTCCTTAAGAACGACGTAACGTAACGTCCTGTCGGATCGAGTTGTTGTTAGTTCCTTCTGAACAGTTTGGGTGATGCATGTTTCAGCATCGGGATTATTCCGTAACTTAAGGGTGTCACGAGATGACAATACATGGTGGAATTTTATTTTAATTAAGACTGATGCTGTTAACTTGTAGTCAACACCATGCTTTCCAGTAATATTTCTCAACCTATCCAAAGCAACTGATAATCAATTTGGTTCGATCAAGGGTCCATTCGGCGGGTGTTCCCATATCCGGTAGGGTATCAGACTGGTGGATAACCTTAATTAAATGTAAATCTGGAATTCTACTTGTTGAAGGTCAGATTTTCCACGGATCGTGTGGATTAATTCTCAGTTATCGTCTGGATAAAAATGGTGCCAGATTTTTCAGGTTTTATTTTCGTTTTCTAGTTTTCGCTGTCCACTAATTTTATGATAATATTTTTCTTTCCTCTGAAGAAAGTCTTAAACAATAATAAAAAGACAACAATTCACACATTGCAATGTGACTGCGTTTAAATAAATTAAATAATTAAATAATTTGATGGAAGATTTTTATAAAACTTTTTTTTGTGTGCATTGACAGTTTAATAAAATTTAGTAAGCACATATTTGCTCCTCATTTAAAGTAGTTAGGCCCTCTTCTGAACCCCATCGTTTGGCCAATATCGTGACCGAAATATATCTGCTACGACCCTAAGATCTAAGAGTTCGACATTGCTCTATTGAAGCAGCTGTGGCAGACGACCAACGATGGAACGGTAAGTCCAAGGGTTCAAGGTGTCAAAACGTTCGGCAAGAGTGTGAAGAATCAATTTTGTCAGAAAGAATCCCTTTCAGGAATGTAAATGAAGGATAGATACTTCACTGGATTAAGTATGTTGCTAAATGAGAAATGTTAGATTAACAACTTTTGTGATTTAGTGACGATAAGCAAGTATGTTGTGATACAGATAAGGTAATGGATAAGGGTGAGTTGCATGTGAATTTTTTCACCAGGTACTGGACTGGTACACTAGTCCCTTGGGGTTTAGATTTATTCATCCTGCAGCTTTTACTACAATTCTGAAATACATCGGTCCCTCTCCCTAAACCGGGTTAATATAATGAGGTGTGTCTTTACGAGCTAGAAGACAGCAGGAATCGTGAGCGCCACAATTCACTGTGATACCTCGAATGAACCTGTAAAACGAGCACAGATATGTGGGACATGTACCTTACAACAGGAGGTGCAAACACAAACCAGGAGCCCGTAATGTAAATGCTGGAAACTGCGTGCGGCATGTCAAGCTTTGCAATAGCTCACTTGGCAGGAGCGCGGTGGGATTTGCGATAGCGGACTGTGCTCAAAGGTTAGAATCCCACGTAAGTAGTTTATTTATTTTGCCAGCAATTGCCTGGGATATGGAAAGGTTTCATACTTGATTTGTTTATTTGGGTCTGCAGCTGTATGTATCGTGACATATCGTACTGAGTTGGGTTGGTCGAGGATGAGGAGATGATGGTCTGTGGCTAGGACACAGGCAACCAGTTAGCTGCGTCGTATATATTCCAAGCTTCGAAGAACACATATAGGGCAAAGTGCCCCCATTGGGACGATAATAACCTGTGATGGCAGGTAGGTATGTAGCTGTGCGAACTCTTCTCCTTCGAGGCAAGTCACAACACAACGTAATGCTTATTCACTGCCTCGTAAAGTATTCTGGCGACGAGTATGTGAATATGTTACTCATCTATAGAGATGTTACACAGAGCGTATACCAGGCACAACGCCTGTGTCAAGAACGCTATCTGGATAGATAACAACCGACAGGCATGACATTTCGGAGTGTGGAAAGATGTCTGCGGGCTATTGCATCCCTGCGAAGGACACAGCCTGTTCGAGATCATCCCATGACATCTGCTCACAATGACGAGATTGTGTTGGACGCTGCCCGGCGTAACCACGACAGTAGCACAGAAGCCATTGCACAGAAGATGAACGTTAGCCGGGCGTCTGTTATGCGAATATTGCAATGCGCAGCGGCTTCACCCCTGCCATCTGCAATGACACCAGGAGCTTCATGGTTATGATTTTTAAGCATGGGTGGCGTTTTTTGAATGGACCCTCCTGCCTTTTTAGCGACCATCTTATTTACGGATGAAGTGCCGTTCCACAACAATGGAACCGTTAATCAACATAATTTGCATTACTGGAGTGTGGACAATCCCCATTAGCTTCAACAGGCAGCTTTTCAGGTAGAGTGGGGCGTGAACGTATGGTTTGGAATCATGCGTGATCATCTTAATTGTTCCCCATTTCTTTGGGAGACCTCTGATGGGAGAACGCTATATTTGGTTTCTCCCAGATGTTCTACCACCGTACTAGGAACATGTGCCAACCCTTGACAACTGCAAGATGTGGTCTGAACATAGCGGAGCTTTACCGCACGTGGCAGTAGTCCTCCAGAACCTTTCCATGCGACGTATTCTTGCAAATGGATAGGAAGGGGAGGACCTGTCGCTTGGCCTGTTAGATCATCCGATCTTACGCCCCTGGATTTTTTTCTGTGGGACCATGTAATCCAACAGTTGTATACACAGGAGCCGAGTAATCCTGGTCGCCTTAGAAAACTCATCACCGCAACATGCATATCCGTTACGCCGGATATGTCTCAACGTGCCAGACGGTCCCTACAACATCGCGTGCAGCTCTGTATCGACCATGGAGGCCGTCAGTTCGATCAGGTGCTGCTTTAAATGACAAAGGTAACTGAAATTCTGTCACACGTTTCCTAGCCTCTTCCAACCCAGCTTCATACCGTATGTACCATACCAATTGCCCTTTTCATGGCAAAATAAACAACTCTATCTGTGGAAGCTATCAAATATGCAACCTTGCGACATCTCAGTCAACAGGCTGTAAAATAAAATACTATCACAACTCCCACCGCGCCCCTGCTAAGTGAGCTAATGCGAGGCTTGACAATCTAGCCTATACAATACATTTTCCTGGTCTGTGTGTGCACCTCCTGTTGTAAGGTACATATTCTTCGTATCTGTGCTATTTTACGTGTTCATTCCGGGAACTCACAACGAATTAATAGTGGCGCTTACGATTCTTGCTGGGTTTTAGCAGGTAACTATGCATCTCGTTACATTACCACGGTTTAGGGAGAGGGACCGATGTATTTCAGAATTTTAATAAAAACGGTGGATTGCATAAAACTGAATCGAAGGTGCTGGTGAACCCCCTGGTATCGCACCAAAGTAATTGATAGGAGAAGGAACCGCGACAGGTGGTGCCATGAAAGATATATACTACTTGATGCCTCAGTCGGACATTACGGTGCATACAGGAAGGACAATGTGAACTAATGGAGTTTGAACTTGATCATCATCATCATTATCTAAAGGCTTTGCCTTGTCGCTGCAACCATTGATCTCTTCTCTCTGCGATCCTTTCCATCTCTCCATAACCTTGGCATCCCATCATCTCAACTACCTCTTCAATGATCTTCTTCCGTGGTTTCCCTTTGCCTTTCTTTCCCATCACCTTGCCTTTGAACAAGCTCTTTATGAAGTCATTATGCCGGAGAATGTATCCAAAAACTGACGCTTTTCTCCTTTTTATCGTTGTTATTAAATGTCTCTGGGTGTTTATTTCTCTAAGCACTGCTTCATTAGTTTTCTTATCAATCCAGCTATTTCTTGCTATCTTCCTCTATAGCCACATTTCCACTGCCTCTAGTCGTTTCACGTCCTCCTTCAAGAGAGTCCATCCTTCACAGCCATATAACAGCACACTCCAAATGAATGTTTTGATGATGAACTTTTTGATGAACTTGATATGAAATGAAATAGCGTATGGTTTTTAGTGCCGGGAGATCCCAGGATTGGTTCGGCTCGCCAGGTG
This sequence comes from Anabrus simplex, assembly GCF_040414725.1. Classification (NCBI taxonomy): domain Eukaryota; kingdom Metazoa; phylum Arthropoda; class Insecta; order Orthoptera; family Tettigoniidae; genus Anabrus; species Anabrus simplex. The sequence goes on from NC_090265.1 coordinate 1,360,292,603, forward strand.
CAGATCTTTCGATTTGACTCCCGTAGGCGACCTGCGCGTCGTGATGAGGATAAAATGACGATTAACACAACACACAAACTCAGCCCCCGTGCCAGGGAAATTAACCAATGCTGGTTAAAATTCCCGATTCTGCCGGGAATCGAACCCGGGACCCCTATCACCAAAGGCCAGCACACTAATCATTTGGCCTTGGAACCGGACGGAACTTGATGTGATAATGGGACATTCATTTTACGAAATTATGCAGACGTTCGATATTCCACAACCCGTGGCTTCTCCTGTGGACCAAGAATACTACCGAGGACAGCACATATGTCGACCACGGATACTGAATGACACTGACTGGTAGCATCTTCGGAGACTAGTCACAGATAATCGACAAACCACACTGGCTCAGGTGACACCTTCCAGTAATACGAAAGTTAATAGATGCGTATGAAGCAGGGCAATAAAACGTTCATTAGGGTCCAAAAGTTGTGAGAGCAGACGAGTGTCCTGTTACTGCGACATTAAAAGTTACAGTACTTTGCTTGGGCTCCTGATGTCGCTACGTGGAACGTAGGGGACTGGAAAAATATAGCAAGGGCAGATGAGTCCTGGCCTGGTAAGTAGGCTTGGAGCATAGTGTTCACCACATTAGGCTATGGAACAGTGTACCGTGCAGACTAGTGGTGCTTACAAACATGTGTGTGGGGTGTGTTCTCGAGGCAGATATTGTGTTCGTTGATCTTCCTAGACCAGTCGGTCAATTGACTAAAATATACACTTGTTTAGTGACCGCATGCCTCCCACCATGGCCTTCATGTAACCCTACAACGATAGTTATATTACTCACATTTTAAACACATGCAAATAGTAAAGAGCGCGAGCTAATATTCAGTAACATGAAGCAGTCCACATTTTTTTTTGCTAGGGGCTTTACGTCGCACCGACACAGATAGGTCTTATGGCGACGATGGGATAGGAAAGGCCTAGGAGTTGGAAGGAAGCGGCCGTGGCCTTAATTAAGGTACAGCCCCAGCATTTGCCTGGTGTGAAAATGGGAAACCACGGAAAACCATCTTCAGGGCTGCCGATAGTGGGATTCGAACCTACTATCTCCCGGATGCAAGCCTCACAGCCGCGCGCCTCTACGCGCACGGCCAACTCGCCCGGTAGTCCACATTTTGAAACGTCAGCTCTACCACACAGCTCCATAGGTGGACGCTGTTCCTCTTATCAACTGAGTAGATCTGCTACGTTCCATTAGACCGGTTCAGTCTTCAACCCTATGTTACAGATTGATAGTAATAGTTATCCATGTGCTGTAGAATATAAATACGAATTCAATACAAAGGGAGGTCATTTAAAAATGGACTGTACTATGTTAAATACAAATACGGTAGATTTATACTTTTGAATTTCGTATAAATGATTTCTTGACAGTGATCCTCTGAATCACCTGTTTAATTTAGGCATTGCTTAATTTGAAATATCTACAAAATTTGATATTGTTTGGGATAGTACCTTGAGCCTTTATCATGAATCCAATAACTTGATGGATGCCAGATTCTATTTTGTGCAGTAATAATTAATGGCCGATTCATAAATGTGACATTTTTCCTCTTGGATCTCAGCCGCCTGGTCGCCATGATACCTACAAATTAATTCATCGGTTTTATTCTTACCTAAGTTTATATTCCCTCATTTCAAGTATCCGTCCTGTGTGTACAAACAATCGTTCTTGCTACGTATGTTACTTCTAACTTGTGAAGATGGCATCCTGAGCCCACCCAGATTTCACTCCCATAACACCGGTGAAAAGATAGTTTCGACCGAGAACTTACTTCTTTCTTATAGAATTAATGCGAGCTCACTGCATTAGCTTTAGTGCGTTGTTGTTCAACTTCCCTCAAACTAATATCCCGGGGTAACTCACATCTTAAATACTTGAAATGGTCCGCCTGTTTTAGTTTCTAAAATGCGATGCAGATCTAAATGCTAATCAAGTTTAACTTATACCAACTGGTAGGCTGTCACAGATCAGTATATATAGTTCTCTCAAGTAGTGATTAAATGTTTGGTTTTTTCTCAGAATTCTAGGTTATATATCACAATGTAGACCATGGGAATATAATCTGGCTCCTTGCTTAAATGCTCATCTTAGCGTTCTTCCGGTCCCACGTTCTATTTTAGGCCGCACTAGTTATTTTCTTTTACTCAGGATTTGGGTATTTGCATCTGTCTTCGTTTACCTGCCACACATGTTTTACATTTCGGCTGAAGATCATCTGGCATACTAACATTTTCCTACTCTTATTAACGTTCGTACCAACAACGATGTTGCGTATAATAAAAAGTCTTCATCTTCTTCATGGCGATACAGACATTTGGTAGCCTTTCGTAACTTTTCTGTGAACACATTCTGTACCGATTTTTCAGGTTCCAAAACCTGGAGATCTGTTAGCGTCCTCTGCTATTCATCCTGAGTATCCTCCCTTTAATGAGCTGGAGTATTTCGTACTCTCATTCTTTCCTCATTATTTTCACTAAGTGGTTTATTTTTTATTCTATTGTTGAGATGGAAACAAGATACCTCAGTTTTTGTTGTGCTGGACTTGATCTTCCATTTATGAAAATACCTTCCAAAAATATTACCAGTAAACCACTTGTTCAAGGTAAAACTCGTCTGAGTTTTTAGAATTGTAAATGCACTGAATATATGACGAGAACAATTTTAGTCGTATAGCACTCATCATCAATATGGAACATTTTAAGGCCTCCCTACGCATCATTTTCTCTGCTCAAACATGAACATTGAACGGGCCGCTTGAGGCCGATCGGCGAGGCATATTAATTAATGGAGTAGCTAGGTTCGCCCTGTGGCGTGCCGCAACCATTAGCATGATGAAAGCGAACTCAAATTGTTGCTCCGCGTTGGCAAATATTTTGGATATTTGCTTTCTGGTCACATCCTTCTGAAGTAGTCAATGTTTGTAAATGAAATAGAGGAGAAAAGGAGCAGAGAAACGTCCCAAAACATATGTACAAAACAAGTCTAGCATGTATGGAGGAAAGCTCTTGATTCTTCAGATTTTAGAAGTAATGGTGATCACTGGACAATCTTTTACATTGAAAATGATATGGGATGTCCTAGTCAAGAGCAATGTACTATTATTATTATTATTATTATTATTATTATTATTATTATTATTATTATTATCATCATCATCGTCATCGTCATCATAATAGAGCCTTAGTCACCGTGTGAAGACATTTCGAGTTGATGGCCACTTGCCAATTTCGACGTTCGATCTTCTTCCACCAGATGGCAGATGAACTGGAACTGTATGGCGAATGTATTACTGAGATTTAGTCAATCTCGTCGGCTAAATATTATTAAGTCACTGAGCTCGATAGCTGCAGTCGCTTAAGTGCGGCCAGTATCCAGTATTCGGGAGATAGTAGGTTCGAACCCCACTGTCGGCAGCCCTGAAAATGGTTTTCCGTGGTTTCCCATTTTCACACCAGGCAAATGCTGGGGCTGTGCCTTAATTAAAGCCACGCCGGCTTCTTTCCCATTCCTAGATCTTCCCTGTCCCATTGTCGCCACAAGACCTATCTGTGTCGGTGCGACGTAAAGCAACTAGCAAAAAAAAAAAAAAAATAATAAGTCTGTCACCAGTTATCTTTTATATGTCTACACTGAATGACTCGGAGTATCATAGCAGACTATAGGTCTATATGAGTTCATGCTATATTCTGACTGAATTATAGACTGTATACAAACCATCACTGTGGTAGTCACATAGTACGTACGGTACGTTATCCCAAATCCTGTTATAGTTTCTTCAAACAATAATTCCTCATTTTTGTCATAAAATACAACATAACGCAATATCCCGTGCGAAGAAAAGGCATTCGGCTAGTCAGTAATATTCATTAAAAACAGTCTGGAGTAATTACATTACATCACTTGGTACGTTATATTTGTTTTCTTACTATTTTCGTATTCGTTCCATCATTGATGAATTCATTCAAACTTCGTTGAACTGAAACATCGAGCAGAATGGCCACGCGTGTTAACGTGCTACGGCTATGGAGCCAAGCTCTACATTCGTGAGATGCCTGAGTTCGAACTCCCCCGTCGGCTGTCCTGAGAATGTTTCTCTGCACTTTCCCATTTTCATTTGCAGGCAAATGTCGGGACAGTTCCTATTCATAGGGCACAGTCGATTCCTTTCATCTCCTTGCCCAAATCCATTCACCACAGTTCATGTCATCCTCATTAGTTCATCAGCTGAAGTTGGAGATAGAAAAGGCATCCATCCAAAAAAAACAAGTCAAATAATTACGCCACACCTCATCCCACACCCCGTATCTGGAAAAGTGTCTATTGGGTGATATAATTTATTGAACTTGAATATGGCTCAAAGCAGTGAATATTTAAGATAAGCTTAATATTTAAGTTTATCTTAAATATTCACTACTTAATTATAGTCAATACAGGATTAGTATAACTTGAAATGAAGCTGCTAAAACTTGTTACATGTAACGAATATAGCTCAGTCTTCTTCGTGAAAGCCTTGAAATAATATGCCAATATACACAGGGAAGTGCAGGCGAGTAAGATTATTTCTATAGTCCATTATTATATATTTGCTAATTAAGAGAACATGAATAAGAACACCGATTGTAGAAAAAACTAATATTTTGTAGCCTATTCAATTACTCCCGTTTTCCACCACAAACCAAAGTACAAATAAATATCAACAAAGATAACTTCGTCAGATTATATGCATTTCAATTACTTGTATTGGTTTCTTAGGATATTATAGATGGTAGAATATAAAAAGTCCGCCTCCTTGGTGCAGTAATAGATTAGCTGCCACCTCCGAAAGCCCAGGTTCGATTCCCGGCTCTGCCACGAAATTTGAAAAGTCGTACAAGGAATGGAATGGGGTCTACTCAGCCTCGGGAGGTCAACTGAATAGAAGAGGTCCGATTTCCCCCTCAGACATCTTCAAAGTGGTTTTCCACTTCCTCTCAGGCAAATGCCGGAATGGTACCCAACATGAGGTCACGGCCGCTTCCTTCCCTCTCACATACCTATCCCTTCCAATCATCCCATCCCCCACAAGGCCCCTGTTCAGAATAGCAGGGGAGGCCACATGGGTGCGGTACTGGTCCTGCTCCTCAGCTGTATCCCCACCAAATATCTGTCGCTCCAGGTCACTGTCCTTGAGGAGGTAGAAGTAGGATCCCTCTCTGAGTTCGGGGGAAAACGAACGCTGGAGGGTAAATCGATTAATAATATGAAAATAAATTTACAAATTAACATACATTTTCCTACCGTATTCTGATTGCCCTTCTTGGTAACATGAGTATTAACAGTTCAAAAATGAGTTTCATCTGTGGAAGATTCTTTGATGCGCTTTTATTGTTCATTCTACTTAATAGTTAATGCGAGCAGCAAACATAATTATTTCACAAATGTTCTGTTTTCATATCATTATCATAAAATTACAAACCAACACTTGCCATACAGAACATCATAGCACATGTCCGTTCACATGAGAAGACACAAACAGGCGGCTGTTGAGGACTGCATTAATTAATTATTGCAATATACTAGTTGTGCAAATATTAAACATTCTCTCTTCGCCGCGAGCACCGGCTGTAACAGGTTAATAAAGGCCCTTTCTGTAGCATATTCACTAAGTATTTGTTACACATTGGGGTATAATGATATAATTAAGGGGAAAGATGAATACAACTGAGTTTAAATTCGGTTCATATCTGCTTTTGATTGTAGCTGACTTGAAGAATTCCTGCTCGGTTTACAATAAAGCTATGAGCCGGTCTTCTGTAAGTATCTCCTCGAAAATCTCAGGATTTATGCCGGCTTGCATTTAAGTCTACTTGATAATCGCAGAATTCAGTTAGGTTTGTAATAAAACATTTTGGTGATTAAAGGTTTGAGCTAGGGTTGTATTAAATCCCCTATGATGATCTCAAGCTTGAGCTATGCTTGTGTTCAAATCACCTAAATATGATCACCATCTTGAACCATTTTTTAATAAGCTGCTTTACGTCGCACCGACACAGATAGGTCTTAGTGCGACGATGGGACAGGAAAGGGCTAGGAGTGGGAAGGAAGCGGTCATGGCCTTAAATAAGGTACAGCCCCAACATTTTCCTGGTGCGAAAATGGGAAACCACGGAAAAGCATCTTCCAGGATGCCAACAGTGGAGTCCGAACCCACTGTCTCCCGATTAATGGATACTGGCCGCACTCAAGTGACTGCAGCTAGCAAGATCGGTCCCAACAATGTATTTGATGATCGTAGACATCATCCAGAATGAAATGAGTTTAGAAGTAAAACTTTCCAAGGTTTCGTTCGAATTTTTACCAGGACGAAATGATAATTAAAATATAACTATATCATTGATCTTAAGTTGTAATTTTGCTTTGATCATTTTTATAATATAGTTCGACATACAATTGCTATTATCTTTCAATAAGCTTAATATCAGTTGAAAATTGGTTCAAAATCCAGACAAGTCATATGATCAAGGAAACATTCAATGGCATTAAGCTTGTCAGTTATAAAGAATTCTGTAATATTTTATGCAAGGAAAAGAGCTTTAGTAGTAGTGTATACCATACTTCTAGACTGAGTACCCTCTGACTACGCATTTCAATGCTGGTATATGATCTGGATACAAACAAGAATATTATAATGGCACAATGCAGCATAATCGTGAATTAAAATTATAGGCCTAGTAGTTTTTTTGCATTTTTTTACAAGTTGCTTTACGTCGCATCGACACAGACAGGTCTTATGGCGACGATAGGACAGGAAAGGGCTAGGAGTGGGAAGGAAGCGCCCGTGGCCTTAATTAAGGTACAGTCCCAGAATTTGCTTGGTGTGAAAATGGGAAACCACGGAAAACCATCTTCAGGGCAGCCGACAGTGGAGTTCGAGCCAACTACCTTCCGAATACTGGATACTGGCCACACTTAAGTGACTGCATATAGTAGTATCAGTAGTAGTAGTAGTAGTAGTAGTAGTAGTAGTGATGGTATTAGCGATATGAGACAAACATAGTGAATCGGACAAAATATCGCAAGTAGATATTATAGTTCGATATCTTACGTGGTTTCATCGAGAAAACCCGTAATGTGATGCGGAGTAATGATCTAGTTAACTTACTGAGAGAGGATCTAAGGATCTACACTACCGTTACTTGATAGCAATGGTTGAAGATGGTTCAGAGTTGCAAATGTATACAAAGTATTGAAAAACTCACTGACGTTCTCCTTTGGTATACATTATTATCATATTCGATAATGCGGTTATTCTTGTAAATTTGTTATTATTAATCTCGAGTTTACAAGCACAGACAATACAGTAAAGACTGATTACATCTTCATAAAAGTATGTCCTGAACAAATTCGATTTAATACATCGACTTACGGATTATGTACACTAGATGTTATTGCTCTTCCGTTAGCATTCGCGGAGTGGACAGGGCACAAAATATGCAACTTTCACACAACACTCCGAATTCATCGTGATTTTAGTAAGCGTTAAGTCGAAAATCTGTACTGTATCCCAATTATACCAGACGGCACGAACGCCGTACTTTCTACTATAAATGTCCCGCATGCACAAATGATGAATGGGTTGTCTACAAACTGATTTTCACAGGGGCTCTGCTTCCAGCAGGAAGGTTACGTCAAAATATGAAGAGATAACTACCGGTTGGTCGCTCGCAGCATGTTACTCAGCGTTACCCGTCTAATGCAACCTCTTGGAATAGTAAACCTCGTTTACGACCGCACAGTGCTAGGCTGGTGTATGTTCTAGTGTACAGTAGAACTATATTTGCTGTATGCATATCAGCAATGGCTAATGTGTTCAGCATTGAGGAATACACAGACATCACTTTAATCGGTGGAGAATCTGGTGAGAATTCAGACCAAGCTCGAAACAGACGTCTGCCTTTTACACACGTATTTTGCCGAACGGTATTGGTTTCTATTTCATAGAAATATCTCTTTAATAGAGTGGAATATCTACATGTGTATAAATTGGTAAGTTATGAATATTTCTTTTCTGCACCTTTGCCGATTTACAAACGCACCCTGTTATGGAACGTATGCAGTAAAATTACTGCTATTTGTTTCACAACATCCAAAATACAGCACGTTGTGTCACCTTCAAATACAAGTGATTGGGCATCCCATACATCACTAGTGCATGCGGGACATTGTGCGTAGAAAGTATGTAAAATCTCAGCCTTATTACTTTATGGTTGGTTACAGTAGATAACCTACACGGGTATGACTGGTACCGAATAATGACATTCAGAGTACGACTAGTCCTCTGAATGCTGTGAAAGGTGCTACACGCAGGGTCACTTATTCTGCAATAGAATTTTCTGGTTCAATGAAAAAAGGAACAGAAGACTACCTCACTCGTTCATTAAACCCAGTATGCCTTTTTATAACACCGCCATCAGTTTTTGTGGTTTCCTTGTAATTGCGTAACCTTTTCTGGTGCTATTCACGGATTCATCAAGTCTCTAAGCTGACAATCAATCAATCAATCAATCAATCAATCAATCAATCAATCAATCAATCAATCAATCAATCAATCAATCAATCAATCAATCAATCAATCAATCAATCAATCAATCAATCAATCAATCAATCAATCGAAAATAATGTTATTGTCTTTACGTCCAACTAACTACTTTTTAACGTTCTCTGAGTCGCAGAGGTGCCGGAAGTTTGTCCCGCAGGAGTTCTTTTACGTACCAATAAATCTACCGACACGAGGCTGACATATTAGAGCACGTTCAAATACCAACGGACTGAGCCAGGGTCGAACCTACCAAGTTGGGGTCAGAAGGCCACCGCCTAAACCGCCTGAGCAACTCAGCCCGGCTAATCAAACAATCATCATTGATCTGCATTTAGGACTGTGGTCCAGATGCCAGATTCCCTATAGATTGTTTACCTGTTATTGGCTTTACGTCACACCGACGCAGATATGTCTTATGGCGACGATGGGATAGGAAAGGCTTAGGAAGTTGAAAGGAAGCGGCCTTAATTAAGGTACAGCCCCAGCATTTTTCTGGTGTGAAAATGGGAAACCACGGAAAACCATCTTCAGGGCTGCCGACAGTGGGATTCGAACCCACTATCTCCCGGATGCAAAGCTCACGGCCAACTCGCCCGGCAGATTGTTTACCCAGCCTTTTCTTAAATGTTTTCAAATAACTCGGGAATTTATCGAACATTTCCTTTGATGAATATTCCGCTCCCTAATTCCTCTTCCGATTAATGAATATTTTACCAAATTTTTCCTCTAGAATTGTCGGCCACGTGGTGTAGGGGTAGCGTGCCTGCCTCTTACCCGGAGGCCCCGGGTTCGACTCCCGGCCAGGTCAGGGATTTTTATCTGGACCTGAGGACTGGTTCGAGGTCCACTCAGCCTACGTGATTAGAATTGAGGAGCTATTTGACGGTGATATGGCGGCCCCGGTCTCGAAAGCCAAGAATAACGGCCGAGAGGATTCGTCGTGCTGACAACACGGCACCTCGTAATCTGCAGGCCTTCGGGCTGAGCATCGGTCGCTTGGTAGGCCAAGGCCCTTCAATGGCTGTAGTGCTATGGGGTTTGGTTTGTTTCTGGTTCTCTTGAATTCCACCTTTATCTACAAACGAGGTGTAGCACCCGGCTCTGGTCGTGCACTTTCAAAGAAAGGATTTATTTTAAATGTTTGAAGTGATTTATTTGTGTAGATTTCTTTATTGTGACGGTGACTGATAGTTTACGAAATCTTTGTAAATTTATAGTTATTGTTATTTTAATTTAGTTTGAGACTATAATTCGCGTTAAACTATTTCCTTGTGGAAGCCCAGATTATCAGGGAAGTAGCAGACCCTTTCAAACAAATAATAAAAATAAGTTAGCCTATAACTCTATGTATTTACCCCTCGCGATATAAGATGTACACGATTCTAACATTCGCTGGGACTGTCACCAGGCTAGCGTCCCCGAAAACTGCGGGCTCAACACAACACATTTTGGACATTTTCTTGTTCACCCCTTCTCAACCCCCATACCGACGCAAGCTGAACTTGGACTTAAACGGCCTCCAGAGTGTCACAGTTCACCGTAGCAACCCCGAAAACTGTGAATTCGATACTGATATCGGTCGTGTCAGATTATTTTTATATTCACCCCCTCCCACAAGTGTGCTAGAGGTGCCTTACTCCTACACTAATTTTTCCAGATAGTAAGTCATATACGTACCAAGTTTGGTTGAAATTGTTCCAGTGATTTAGGAGAAGATCTGGAAAGATACTTCATGCAAAATGGCGGTGTGTTCCCATGCTCCTATATACAGTCAGGCTCTTGAACCTCCTAGCAAGAAAGGTACTTCATAAAACATGGCGGCGTGTTCCCATCCTCCTATATACAGTCTGTGTGATGAACCTTCTAGCAATAAAGGTACTTCATGAAACATGGCGGCATGTTCCCATCCTCCTATATACAGTCTGTGTGATGAACCTTCTAGCAATAAAGGTACTTCATAAAACATGGCGGCGTGTTCCCATCCTCCTATATACAGTCTGTGTGATGAACCTTCTAGCAGTAAAGGTACTTCATGAAACATGGCGTCGTGTTCCCATCCTCCTATATACAGTCTGGGTGATGAACCTTCTAGCAATAAAGGTACTTCATGAAACATGGCGGCATGTTCCCATCCTCCTATATACAGTCTGGGTGATGAACCTTCTAGCAATAAAGGTACTTCATGAAACATGGCGGCATGTTCCCATCCTCCTATATACAGTCTGGGTGATGAACCTTCTAGCAATAAAGGTACTTCATAAAACATGGCGTCGTGTTCCCATCCTCCTATATACAGTCTGGGTGATGAACCTTCTAGCAATAAAGGTACTTCATGAAACATGGCGGCATGTTCCCATCCTCCTATACACAGCCACGGTCATGAACTTCCTAGCAAGAAAGGTACTTCATGAAACATGGCGGCGTGTTCCCATTTTCCTATATACAGCATTTCTTACCGGACGATCATGGTACAGAGTAAGTCGCTGTTGCCTAGCGACAATCTGTTCATCAAGATCGATCCAGTCTTGGTGAGGCTTTGTAATAAAGTTAATTACATAAAATTATTCATCATGAAAACCACCTATCAGATTTCGTTCAAACAACTTCCTAAACCCTGTCAGGAGTAATAAGAACATGTGTGTAATTTTCAGCGAAATCGGTCCAATAGTTTTTGAATCAATTTGAGACAAAAAACAAACATAGTTTTCACTTTTATATAGATAAATTATCTTTCCTACCTTTAAAAGCTCCTTTCTATCTTATTCGTCTGCTAATGTCATTCCACGTCGTTTCTCCAATGATAGCTCAGAACATCCCTATTAGTCGAGTAGCTCTTCTTCTTTTCCCCAAATCTTCCCACCCCCAACTTTGCAAGAGTTTTGTAATACTACTCTTTTACCGATACCATCCAGAACAAATTTTCCTTTGGAATTTTTCCAGTTTTCGCATCAAGCAATCTTGGTGTGGTCCCATAAAATGGAACCATATTCTAACCGGGGTCTTACCAGATGTTTCTACGCTCTCTCCTTTATATCCTTACTACAAACCCTAAATACTCTCATAATCTTAGGAAGAGATCTATAATCTTAATTTACAACCTCATTAAGGTGTTAATCCAAATGAAGATATTTCCTTATATTTATACCCAAGTATTCCGTGAGGTATTTTCACTCTATCAACACAGTAATTAAAAGTGACAGACTTTTCCTCTTGGTGAAACTATGACTTTTTACCCAGTTTACCGTCACACAGTTGTCTGCTGACCGTCTCAAAACATTGTCGAGGTCTTGTTGCAGTCGCCCACTACTCTATGCAGTATAACACCATCTGCGAAAGAGCCTTATCTTGATTCCCGTTTTTAAATCATATTAATTACTTATATTCCTAAGAAAACTGCTGCCCCGCGGAATCTCCCTCTTGATCGTTACAGGACTAGATAACGCTTCACCTACTATAATTATTTGCGTTCTATTTTCTAGAAATTTAGCTGCCCATTCAACCACACCTTTTTGTCTAATTACATAACACTAATTTTTTTAAGCAGTTTCCCATTATCTATCTTATCAAAAGCCTCGGTTAGGTCAATAACAGTACAGTCCATCTGACCTCCCAAATCTAAACTTTCTGATATATCTTGCTGGAATCCTGCAAGTTGAGTCTCGTTGGAATAGTCTTTCCGACAGACAGATGCAAATTATTAATCAGTTAATAGAGATCGTAAATAATATGCCGATATTCGGTGTCGCAATACAGTTCGTTGCCAATGAAGGGAATATGTGGAACTCGTAATTAAATTACATATCAATTGTAAGATATAAGTTACGTAGTCCCTATATAAATACAGCGCACAACACGATGAATACAGTGTTTAACTTATGAATGGAAAAACATCTCTCTCCCTAGAACGATGTAATAGCTCAATGCTTATTTATTCTAACTTATTTGCCTTCTGCCGGTGAATATCTTGAAGCGTGTACTTAGTCTGAACTCCTCCGGACATCGTTCTTTCTAGCTGCAGCTGTTTCTCATCACTATTTTCAACAACCACACTAGGGTACATTCCAAGACCAAACAGCCTCCAATTGCCACCACCGAAGCTTGTACAAATCCCTTTATAGCCAGCACTTATTTTTTTCAAAATATATACTCCGACGAGAAACTTTCGTTGTTGTTTATTGCATAATATCATCCTCGTATTCTACAACGTACTGATATACCTCGATCTGACAGACGCCATAAGTAATATTCTCGACCAAGCACTTTGTGAGTACTTTTTATTAAGATGAAGCGTGGTTATTGTGTCGGCTAAATAAGATGCCAGAAATAGTATCTTGAGTTGTGTGAGAGATGATCAGTGTCCTACCAGAAGTGGCATATCACTTCCTAGCTTTGTAAATGACAGCAGGATAAGGTGAAGCATGCTCTAGATATACTTGTCGGAGATCAGTGTTTCGTTGCACAAAAATCAAAATGCAATGAGTTATAATCTATGATGCTCTTCACGATGATTCCAGAAATTGGTGCTGTGTGACATGAGCGTGCACCCATTCGACAATTTCACATGTATAAAAAGAGAACTTGATCTAAGCACTTAGTATATGGTCGTATTCATGTATAATTTGGTCTCCATGTTATAAATCTTATCAAAATCAAATTGAAAGGGCGCAGAAAAGTTTTCTTTAAGATATTATAAAAAATATAAGATATTCGCCTTTAGAAATTATGTTTCATATGGATTGTTGTTGAATGATTTTAAATATGTATCGCTAGCCAGTAGGCGTGTAATAGCTCAACAAATTTATCTCTATAATATGGTTAATGCATTAATTGACGATAACAGTTCGCTTCACGAGTTATGCTTTAATGTTAGAAAAGGAAATTTAAGATTTCGGCAATTGTTTATTACCCCAGTCTCCGAAAATGTATTTTTAAGAACTCTCCGTTTATCAATATGTGTGAAACATACAATAACTTAATTAACAAGTATCATATAGATCTTGACTTTGCTTATGAATATGACACATATGTAAATATATTAAAAGAATTTTACTCGTCGAAGTGATTTGTTTATATGTATAATATTTACATGATTTTGTTACAATTTCTTATTTGATCTATTAACAGGCTTCTGTATATGAGATATTGTTTCATCCATTTCATACAGAGCATTATCACCTCATTTGCATAGCGTTTTCACATTATTTTCGTTTTGGTATTTCTATGTTATTCGTTCAAATAATTTGTTAAAGCCACCTATAATTGGAGTGTGTCTCTGTTGGTGGCACATTTATTAAATAAATAAATAAATAAATAAATAAATAAATAAATAAATAAATAAATAAATAAATAAATAAATAAATAAATAAATAAATAATATTAAAAATGCGTTCTGACAGCTAGTGCAGGAGGGAGGACCTGCTGCAGCGCCGTTGCGCAGCGTTATCACAATCCTACATTCCTTTCTCCTTCTCGCTCTCACTCGTACTTACACTGACCCATTCGCGACAAGATCTGACAAGTGAAAGTTTGGCAACTCCCGAACAACTCCACGCGGACAGGATGCACGTCTCTATGGTGACGCCAGTGGAAACCATACATCTATTCCTTTCCGTCCAGCCAGGCAGGTGGATTCTTCACGAAACCGCTGGAGTCATAAATCACAATATTGTGACCTATATGGAATACTGACGAAAAACATGTAGACACTTTTCTTGATACCATTTCACAACTGCGCGTGTCGACATTTTAAGTACCACATTGCCTCTGTTATGTGCTGTGCCGATCTGTTAGTGTTGCTGTTAAATCCACTGATCTTGACGAGTGTCTGTACTACGTGGATATCCAAAACTTGGTATGAGAATATCATGCCAACATCAAAGTGCCATGGGAGCATTATCAGCAATTTTAGATAAGACTATTTTGAGGTAGCTATCTTGAAAACTGAATGAGGACACCTCCTACCCCTCGGATTGCATATGATCATCATCATCATCATCATCATCATAGGCATTCACTCGCTGATGAGTGAAATGTTTCTCCTCCGAGTGCATCAAGTTCTACGGTTATATTATGAGATATTAGGTGGTTGAACAGATCAATTATGGAGCCACATACTCCGGCATAATGTTGACACATCCAATCTACGAAAGGTCTCTGTTGTTTTAGAACCTGGTGGTCAATTATCTGATTTACTTGTTCTTTTCTATTATAACTTCTATTCGTCTCGCGCCTTCGTCACTGTTTGTTTTGGACACTTGTGGACAATATGTCACCACATTGGCTCATCATACGCTGCAAATTGCACTCTTGTCTGGCACCTGTTTTTATATTTCAGAAAGGAAGCGGTGCCTATGTCTGTTTTCATACAACAGTCTGTAATTAGATAACAGTTTCTAAAAAATTGATGAAACATTCAGAAATTCCACCCAACCTCAACAATAATCGCTATTGCCGCTTTCAGAACACAACACAAGTTGCGATATGCAATGTGTTCTGTCAGGCGCCCATATAAAATCGATGAAATTCAGATACAGTAGACGGCTGAACTCTCTCTTGCATAACAATAACTGTTTGCTTTTGCTTGTTGTAATTTAAAATCTTATTTACCACTCCTTAAATAAAAACAAGGTTTTATTCATTGAAGTAAAATTGAAATGAAATGGCGTATGGCTTTTAGTGCCCAGAGTGTCCGAGGATATGTTCGGCTCGCCAGATACAGGTCTTTTAATTTGACACCCGTAGGTGACCTGCGCGTCGTGATGAGGATGAAGACGACACATACAACCAGCCCCTGTGCCGGCGAAATTAACAAATTAAGGTTAAAATTCCCGACCCTGCCGGGAATCGAACCCGGGACCTCTGTGACCAAAGGCCAGCACGCTGATCATTTAGCCATGGAGCCGGACATTCATTGAAGTGATTAAACACTTCATGTTTTAAGTAATGCCTTAAAGCGTAAGTAGTGCCTTAATTTTTTCAGTACTGTCTTATTTCAGTTGAAAGAAACAAGTATTCTCTTAAATTAAGAAGTAAGTTCTTAAATATTTTCAAGGTAGCTAAAGGGAATACTTGTGCGTACTTATCTCACTTTGGATATGGAAGGACTCGTGAATTTACGCAGCAAGAAGCGTTACGAGGACAGAAGGAATATAAGCCTTAGCTGATCCAATATTTTTCTCTATTTTGAAAGCGACAGTGTCGATTACCTGACATAATTACAGAAGATAGAGATATTTCTTCGTTTGGATTCCAGACAGGTGTTGCAGAAGATTGTGCAGGTCAGTATATAACAGTCTTCAGGACGATAAATAGCATCGCTGAGAGCATTACGGAGATGGCACACCAATGGCTAAAGTTTCCATTTGATTCCAGGACCATGGATGAGGCTCAAGTGAAATGGTCAAATAGGTTTCATGAAGCCTACCTACATTCGTTGGTGCATTAGACTGCACTCTCATACAAATCTTTAAAAAAGTATCGGTGTTTGGAATTTTGTGAAATACTTCCTATGGTTCCATAGTGAACCTGTAATTTTCTTCAAAACTGAATTGTGTTCAAAATCCAGAATTTCTCAAAGTTGCTATATTCACTAATGCAAGTTCATTTTTATGTTATATTTTGGTCGTTTTTTCTTTCACATCTGTTTACAATTAATGATTGAGTTTTTTCTACTTTTGATATTAATACATTTTCCTGCGTTCTTCAAAAATTGCTATAATGTCTATTTAAGCTTTTACTTAAGCCTGCGCAATTCCCGGCGTCATTGATTTGTTTAAGCAGCTTGGTAAAATTCAGCCTTTGAAATCCACTTTCTACAGGTAATTTTCTTCACTCGAAGACATGCTCGCTCTTTTCACACCGGTATACAGTTGTGATGGGTCGAGCTGCGCTAATGGGGTTTTACCGAGGTGGTCCAGTGAGCTTTAGCTGATGGGTTTGGGAAGAAAAAAGGGGTATGTCTCCTGAAGAACGTTGGTTGAGTGATGAGTTAACTGGTTACGCAAGTTGATTGACAGTTACAGTAGATATACAAATATATTATATTTAGAAAAGTACCTGGGCTCTCTGCATTCTCCATAGAAATAAGTGCAATTAAAAATAGTTATCCATATACAGGTAAAAGATGTGCAGAATTACGAGGTATAGGAAACTATAAATTTCGTAATTGTGCGTTAACACAAAGTTGCCAGAAGTGGACGTATTCAAATTAGATTATGTTCTGCCCATTTATTTACGGTTTACTGAAGTCATGCCATGACCTGTCCAAACATGCTGCCTCCAGCAGCCGACATTTCCGGTATGTTAAGTATTTACTCACTGTACATCTGAAAGTACAGTAAATGCTTGGAAGTAACTACTTGATTCTTTCAAAACTTTCCCAGTATTTATTTTTAAGTAAACGGTAGATCTTATTCAACTGGATTCAAGTAATAAATTATCCTTAAAAGTATTTACTTATCAGTTTTATCAGGATTTACTTAATTTTATGCAGGAGACCGAATGCATTGCTCTGTTACATTTCGGTTCACGAATATTTCCTCTGAGCATGATCTTTCGAGATAAAAACCGGCCTGCTCTTCCCTTAGCTGTATATCGTCTGCATCTTGTATTCATTTTACCATAATTATGCACAAGACTTCGCATATCACCAAGATAAAGCGTTATACCCTCCAGTAAGTATACTCGATTAAGTCTCCCTTCCTTGACAGTTTAACAATAATACCACTACTCCAGTCATCTGGTACTACTTCCGTTTGTCAGCACATGTAACATTGTCTCGTGAAATTATGCGTCAAACTTGAAGCTCCTTGTTTTAGTCATCAGGCGGATATTTCATCCAGGTCAGCACCTTGTTTCGTTTGAGCACCCTGATCGCCTCACTTACCAGTACCTCCATTTCTGTAATTGCACTTGTGTTTACCAAAATATAGTTCGTACAATGTCCATTTGCAAAATTCGTTTTAAGAAGTAGCCTTCTGGCTATCTTCTTCTTTTTGTTTCCAGCAATCGTATTCGTCCGCTCGGCAATTTAGTTTGACTTCGACTGAAGCAAACCGATTAAATGATAACTGTGTATTTAGAGGCTTATTTCCCTTTAAGCATTCGTTCCCGAAAACAATGAGTTAAAAGTGATCAGCACTTTTCGGACTCAAAACGGAATTTTCTTGATAATAATAATTATTAACCGTTTTAACACAATGAACTTAAACTGATGTCCTGAGGGCAGAAGTATTTTCAATTTATATACTTTAAAAGATTTGTTTTCTATTACAAGCCGATTTCTCGTTTTATTGCCATTCTCAAGAGTCGCTAAGCTTTGTGAGGACAACTCAAACTGATTCTGTACATCAAGATTTCTCACTTCAATAAGTGGCACATACTTGAGTGTTACCTGTCATATAGGGCATGAAAGATTCTATCAAAAATCCCAACCCAATACAAATACACACATAGGCACAGTCATTACATATCAGTTTGACTTCACACAAACTAGTTAATGGGACTGTTAATTTCATTATCCCATTCAATTATATTTAGCAAACTGCAACATTTTATATGCAGTAAAACTTCATCTTGTCCGCCTCTGTGGTGTAGTGGTTAGCGTGATTAGCTGCCACCCCCGGAGGCCCGGGTTCGATTCCCGGTTCTGCCACGAAATTTGAAAAGTGGTATGAGGGCTGGAACGGGGTCCACTCAGCCTCGGGAGGTCAACTGAGTAGAGGTGGGTTCGATTCCCACCTCAGCCATCCTGGAAGTGGTTTTCCGTGGTTTCCCACTTCTCCTCCAGGCGAATGCCGGGATGGTACCTAACATAAGGCCACGGCCGCTTCCTTCACTCTTCCTTGCCTATCCCTTCCAATCTTCCCATCCCTCCACAAGGCCCCTGTTCAGCATAGCATGTGAGGCCGCCTGGGCGAGGTACTGGTCATACTCCCCAGTTGTATCCCCGACCAAGAGTCTGAAGCTCCAGGACACTGCCGTTGAGGCGGTAGAGGTGGGATCCCTCGCTGTGTCCGAGGGAAAAGCCGACCCTGGAGGGTAAACAGATGATGATGATGATGATGATGATGATGAAAACTTCATCTTTACAACCTGGGTAACAGGCCATTGGCTTGACGGAGAAAATGTGGCGAGTTAAGAGTGAAGCCAGTCAGAATGTACTCGTATTACCTCTGCAGTAGTGACGCAAGGTTTATCACATTTCCTACCTTTACTAATCTATCCGTATAGGAAAGTAGAATTAAGGAGATATTCATGATATTCATTTGCGCTATCATGGACCCAGGGAGCTCTGTCAATATCGGCTGCTGATCCCTTAGTACATGCGTCCATGTTAAAGGTGATGTATTACTTAAATCCTGCAGAGATGTAAATCAATGACGTTGTCACTAGTGGCGAGGCAACCGGATAGTCTTCTCGACACATTATGACCCAGTAATTTATTGCTTTAATACTCGCTTTTTTAAAGATCTTAAGATCTTAATTAGTTAATATATTTCTGAGTTGTGTACACTAAGTTCTGTTTGTGCTAGTTGTAGCGAGAAATATGTTCGATATTCATTATCAACACATCAATAGCTTCTTCGTAACTCCAGCTGAACAAGATTTGTTTGCTCAAGCATACGTTATCCTCTCACGTTACCAAATAAATAGTTTCATCAATCAGGTGATTTTTGCCACTTAACATGAAAAATAGGGTCCTTAAAATAGGTGATTCTGTTGTTAAGGAACTCAGTTAAAGAGTCCATTCTTGAATAAAATACGTGCTAGCATCTTATTTTGAGAACGACCCTTATTCCCAAACTAATAACTTATTTTACAAAATTCTTTATATTTTCGTACTTTTAGTCATTTTGAAATACTGTACATTGTCAGAAAATGAATTTATGGAAGGAATAATGTGGGCTTTAGTGGCTATATAAATATTGTTAATGAGTAGTTGAGGAGTAGCAAATTCATTGCCCGGCTCTTTGGTTAAATTATTACCGTCGAGGCCGTCGATTCAGAGTGTTCAATTTTCGGCTGGGTCAGGGATTTAAATCGCTTAAGATTAAATCCTCTCTCGCGGGGACTGGGCGCTTTCGTTTGTATCAGTACACTTCTCTGCGTTTACACGCAACACACCACACCACCAATCATAGCAGGAATGCACTATAATAATAATAATAATAAAAATAATAATAATAATAATAATAATAATTGTACCGGGAGGTACACCTCAACGTCGCGCATTCAAATTCAGCGATTAAAGAACTCCTCTGTTGGCAAAACAGTGAAACAGGAACTATATCTACTTAGAACTTTACTCAGAAGATGTCACCACTAAAATCTGATGTAATTTTGTTATTGTGAAGTTTCCTGAACTGTGTGAATCTCTACTTGTTTTGTTTGCTATCCATCAAGAAGTTTGGACGTTCTTGCAGAGATGTCACTACTAAAAACTATGATCATGCAACCTGGTGCGAGGTATAAGAAATTATTCAAAGAAGTTTTGTATTCATAAGTTATTTTTTCTGATTGATGTTCATTTATTTTTGGGTTGGCAATATTCCTTCTTATTTCCGCCAGTTTTTAATCTAGCCAGTCCCTAATTTCTGTAATTAATTTTCTACCAATCACAGTCTTCTTCTTCTTCTTCTACTTCGATTTTGAGTGAAACTTTTAAACTGGCCAATAAATATGAGAGGGTGTGGCTAGTTTAATCTTGAATGGTCTCAAAATTTCCTCGAGGGTTTATAAACTTCGGATTTTCACGCTTCTTGGCCAATTGATCGTCATCTTACTGAGTGTATGTGTCAAAGCAGAAGGCGGGTGGCCTCTTTCATCAGGCAGCAGTACATCGACAAGGTAATGGCCACATAACATATTTATTTCTTGCTAGCTCCGCAGTTTAACACGAGGGAAAGGTTTGAATCGTTAACTATGTAACCAACTTTTCTAAACTGTAAATCTTCTTTCGGCTAATGTAAAAACTTCACAAATCTTTAACTGTAAATCGGGGATAGAGAGTGATATACCCTCTTGAGCTTCCCTTTATCTTGGTTTGAGGCGCCACGCTTTTGTTTCTGCAATGTTGTAATTTCCATGCGTTCTACCTCAGTAGTTTGGGAATAGCCCCTGTTTCGTCGGCCCAGCGGCCTATACGTTTCAAATTTTTGGAGCTCAGTCTTCGAATCCATTCAAATTGTACTCGGGCCGTTTATTTAACCTGTTCTTTTTTCACTAAGGCCCTGTAGGTTGGGTACTAGATACCTCTGTGTAATAAGATTTCTATTTGTAAATAGTGCCTTGTAAGGCCAGAGATTATTAGATTTTCAGCTATGTTGCCTTGAGTAGGCTTGGAAAACTGAGAGCACGTTAGCTCTTTTTCAAGTGTTGTAAAAGTGCCTCTGGGAGGCTTGATATTGTAATTTACGGGGAAAGTGCTCCATGCATTAGGGGAGTTCTGCCCTTGTATAAAATGTGTGCTCTTTTGTAAATTTGAGCTAGGAGCTCAGGAAAAGTTTAGTGAGGGCTTGAAGCCCACGATCTGTTTATACCACCTATCTTGTCTTTCCTAGACTTGTTTAATGATTATTACTTGTTCCTGTAAAATTGTTAAATTTTGTGTTTTAAAAATATAACCTTCAGTTTACGTTTTAAATTCAATTCTTAACATTGTAGTTAGACCCATTCACCCCGGCACCTTCTTTCACCTCTGCAATCCACAAAAAACCCGGAATAATAATAATAATAATAATAATAATAATAATAATAATAATAATAATAATAATAATAATAATAATAATAATAATAATAATAATAATAATAATAATAATAATAATAATAATATAATAATAATAATAATAATAATAATAATAATAATAATAATAATAATAATAATAATAATACATTGTGATAAATACAATGCGAGGGTGTGATGTGCCATCAGATAGGTAAAAACCTGGGAGGGAATCTGCCACCTGGGCGACAGCCCTAAATGCAGGTCATTGGCGATTGATTGATTGATTGATTGATTGATTGATTGATTGATTGATTGATTGATTGATTGATTGATTGATTGATTGATTGATTGATTGATTGATTGATTGATTATAGCGGGGTTTTCATTGCGTTTTACCAACAATGCACACTATTGCTCACAACAGATCAGTTGGTTACCTACTTCAAAATTCACTTGCCTCTGATGTCAGGAATTCAGAGATAAACCCGAAATTTAAGATTATTTGCAGGAAATTCCTGTCAAGAAAGCCAAGCAATACGGCTGAGGATGCCCTTACGCTAACCACGTGTCACTTCAGTATCTCCAGCCCAGTTGTCATGGCAGGCCAAAGAGCTAATGGGCTTTTGTGCTATAGGTATGCTTAAGGAGGCAGAGAATTACCTCCCGAATCCCACTGTTTTGTGTAACTGGTGACATATGGTAGGAAGTGCGATTACGCTAACGTAGTATGTAGATTAGGAACATGAAGTATACATTTCACAGTTATAATACACTGTATATTTGTATAATTAGTATTATTATAAATATTAACTTATTATAGCAGCGTATATGTATAGAATATTTAGCTTTCATCTGATATACATAGATATTAATTGCGGTAATGCTATTGTACACTACTACATTTGTTTTCTCATTTATACAATGTTATGTTATGCACCCTCCTCTGCGAACCATGTGACCTTGCCGCGGTGGGGAGGCTTGCGTGTCCCAATGATGCAGATAGCCGAGCCGCAGGTACAACCATATCGGATGTATATTTGTTGAGAGACCAGACTAACGAATGGTTCATCGAAAGGGGGGTAGCAGCTTTTCGGTAGTTGCAAGGGTGGCAGTCTAGATGATTGACTGATACGGCCTTGTAATAATATTCAACATGGTTTAGCTGTATTGATACTGCTACACGGCTGAAAGCAACGGTAAACTACAGCCTAACTAACTCCCGAGGACATGCAGCTCTCTCTGTATGAATGATGTTCTGATGATGGCTTCCTCCCGGGTAAAATATTCCGGAGGTAAACTAGTCCCCCATTCGGATCTCCGGGTGGGGACTACACGAGAGGGGGCGATTATCAGGAAGATGGATACTGACATTCTGCGAGTCGGAGCGTGGAATGTTAGAAGTTTGAATCGTTGTGGTAGGTTAGAGAATCTGAAAAAGGAGATGGATAGGCTAAAGTTAGATGTAGTTGGTATAAGTGAAGTACTTTGGCAGGAAGAACAAGATTTTTGGTCAGGCGACTACCGAATTATCAACACTAAATCAAACAGGGGAAATGCAGGAGTTGGTTTAATAATGAATAAGAAAATAGGACAACGGATAAGCTACTATGACCAGCATAGTGAAATAATTATTGTCGTCAAGATAGACACCAAACCAATGCCCACCACAATAGTGCAGGTCTATATGCCTACTAGTTCAGCGGATGATGAAATCGAAAGAATATACGAGGAGATAGAAGATTTAATACAATATGTCAAAGGTGACGAGAATCTAATTGTGATGGGAGACTGGAATGCAGTGGTAGGCCAAGGAAGAGAAGGTAGCACAGTAGGAGAATTTGGATTGAGACAAAGGAAAGAAAGAGGAACTCGGCTGGTTGAATTCTGCACTGATCATAATTTAGTCCTTGCCAATACTTGGTTCAACACCACAAACGACGGCTGTATACGTAGACGAGACCTGGAGACCCCGGAAGGTATCAAATAGACTTCATTATGATTAGGCAGAGATTCAGAAACCAGGTGTTGGATTGCAAAACTTTCCCAGGAGCAGACGTGAAGTCTGAGCACAACCTGTCGGTCATGAAATGCCATCTGAAGTTGAAGAAATTGCAAAAAGATGGGATCTAGACAAGTTGAAAGAAAAGATTGTGAGGGATTGTTTCAAAGAACATGTTGCACAAGGACTAAATGAAAAGGCTGAAGGAAACACTATAGAGGAAGAGTGGAGAGACATGGAAAATGAAGTCAGTAGGGCTGCTGAAGAAATGTTAGGAAGGAAGAAAATATCAACTAAGAATCAGTGGATAACTCAGGAGATACTAGACCTGATTGATGAACGACGAAAATACAAGAATACTAGAAATGAAGAGGGCAGAAAAGAATACAGGCGATTAAAGAATCAAGTGGATAGAAAGTGCGGGGTAGCTAAGGAAGAATGGCTGAAGGAGAAGTACAAGGATGTCGAAGGCTGTATGGTCCTGGGAAAGATAGGTGCTGCATACAGGGAAATCAAGGAAACCTTTGGAGAAAGGAAATCTAGGTTAATGAATATTAAGAGCTCAGATGGAAAGCCACTTCTCGGGAAAGAAGACAAAGCAGAAAGATGGCAGGAGCATATCCATCATTTGTATCAACGTAAAGATGTAAATAATTTGGTTCTGGAACATGAAGATGCTGTTGATGCTGAAGAAATGGGAGACCCAATTTTGAGGTCAGAGTTTGACAGAGCTGTGAGTGACCTCAATAGGAACAAGGCACCTGGAATTGATGATATTCCCTCTGAATTACTGACTGCCTTAGGAGAAACCAGCATGGTAAGGTTATTTCATTTAGTGTGCAAGATGTATGAGACAGGAGAAGTCCCATCTGATTTTCGACAGAATGTTGTTATACCTATTCCCAAGAAAGCCGGTGCTGACAGGTGTGAAAACTACCGCACCATTAGTTTAGTATCTCATGCCTGCAAAATTTTAACACGTATTATTTACAGAAGAATGGAAAAACAAATTGAAGCTGAGTTGGGAGAAGATCAATTTGGCTTCAGAAGAAATGTAGAAATACGTGAAGCAATCCTGACTTTACGTCTGATCTTAGAGGATCGAATCAAGAAGGACGGGCCCACGTACATGGCATTCGTAGATCTAGAAAAGGGATTCGATAATGTTGATTGGACCAAGCAATTTATGATTCTGAAGATGATAGGGATCAGATACCGAGAACGAAGAATTATCTACAATCTGTATAAAAATCAGTCTGCAGTGATAAGAATCGATGGCTTTGAAAAAGAAGCAGCAATCCAGAAAGGAGTATTTACATAGAACAGGCAGTAAAGGAAATCAAAGAGAAATTTGGAAAGGGAATCACAGTCCAAGGAGAGGAAATCAAAACCTTGAGATTTGCCGATGATATTGTTATTTTATCTGAGACTGCAGAAGATCTCGAGAAGTTGCTGAATGGTATGGATGAAGTCTTGGGTAAGGAGTACAAGATGAAAATAAATAAGTCCAAAACAAAAGTAATGGGGTGCAGTCGAACGAAGGCAGGTGATGTCTTAAATGAAGTAGATGAATATTGCTACTTGGGTAGTAAAATAACTAACGATGGCAGAAGTAAGGACATAAAATGCAGACTAGCACAAGCAAGGAAGAGCTTTCTTAAGAAAAGAAATTTGCTCACTTCAAACATTGATATCGGAATTATAAAGATGTTTTTGAAGACTTTCGTGTGGAGCGTGGCATTGTATGGAAGTGAAACATGGACAATAACTAGCTCAGAAAGAAAGAGAATAGAAGCTTTTGACATGTGGTGTTACAAAAGAATGCTGAAGGTGAGATGGATAGATCGAATCACGAATGAAGAGATACTGAATCGAATTGGTGAGAGGAGATCGATTTGGCTAAATTTGACGAGAAGAAGAGATAGAATGATAGGACACATCTTGAGACACCCAGGACTTGTTCAGTTGGTTTTTGAAGGAAGTGTAGGTGGTAAGAACGGTAGGGGTAGACCAAGGTATGAATATGACAAGCAGATTAGAGCAGATGTAGAATGCAATAGTTACGTAGAAATGAAAAGGTTAGCACGGGATAGGGTGTCATGGAGGGCTGCATCAAACCAGTCTATGGACTGATGACTCAAACAACAACAACAACATGTTATGCACTCGCATAGTTTATGGTATTGTGTTTCACTTGCATTCTCAAGTAAGTAATATTTTATTCCTTCTTACTTCTATGCTTCGTAATTATTATTTCATCGTCCTGTCTTATTATGTATTCTCCAATTTATGATTGAGCGTAGTTAGCTTTTACCCTTGTAATTGAATACGTTCGCAAAATTTTAGATTTTTACATAACAGTTGTTTTATTTAATACAGTCTATAAACCCAACTTTTTATACGAATCCAAACCACAGGGACGTTAACTTTCCATTCAAAAATCCCGCATGCATTGGCCAATATTCGAACTATGGTCGTCTTGATAAGATTCGACTATTACACTCTCTCAAATTAAGTATGAATATTCCTTTTGTCTCCTTGAAATTTACCGGTTTAAGTTTAAGGGAAGACCACGATTCCTAACTACGCCTCTGCTAAAGGTAGATAAATAAGCCATAGCCGAATCTGCTTTCCAAATAGGCATCGTACTTTTTCTTTTGCTGTTTGATTTACGTTACATTGACTCGGACAAGTCTTATGGGGACGATGGGATAGGAGGAGGGCTAGACCTGGGAAGGAAGTTGTTTTTTTCCAAGTCTTTTACGTCGCACCGACGCAAATAGGTCTTATGGTGACGATTGGACAGGAAAGGACTGGGAGTGGGAAGGAAGCAGCCGTGGCCTTAATTAAGGTACAGCCCCAGCGTAGTCCTGGTGTGAAAATGGGAACGTACGGAAAAGCACCTTTAGGGCTGCCGACAGTGGGGTTCGAAGCCACTATCTCCCACATGCTGGATACTGGCCACATTTAAGCGACTGCAGCTATCGATCTCGGCAGGAAGGAAGTGACTGCGAGCCTACGGAAGGCACAACCCCAGCGTTTAACTGGTGGGAAAATTGGAAACTACGGAATTCCATTTGCGGGGCTGCCGACAGTGGTTTCCGAACCCATTATCTCCCGAAGGCAAGCTCACAGCTACGTGATGCGAACCACATAGCCAACTAGCTCGGTGTACCGTACTTGAAATATTCCACTTCCTTAACATTGATGTTACCCACCTATCACTGAACTTCTTTAGCTTTTTCTTAACCAAGCAGCCGGAGGAAGGCCAGGCATGGGATCGCCAATTTCTAACACAAATCAAAATATAAACTGCCAAATATTAAGCTATCATGTAAATCCGTCTACAAAAGGAGCTCGTTATTAATTTCTAGCAAACTGGAAATTTTTGAACTGACTTTATAGCCGTCCGTCTCTGTGGTTTAGTGGTTAGCGTGATTAGCCGCCACCCCCGGAGGCCCGTGTTCGATTCCCGGCTCTGCCCCGAAATTTGAAAAAGTTGTATGCGCGCTGAAATGGGGTCCACTCAGCCTCGGGAGGTCAACTGAGTAGAGGTGGGTTCGATTCCCACCTCAGCCATCCTGGAAGTGGTTTTCCGTGGTATCTCACTTCTCCTCTAAGCAAATGCCGGGATGGTACCTAACTTAATGCCACGGTCACCTCCTTCCCTCTTCCTTGCCTGCCCCTTCCAATCTTCCCATCCATCGACAAGGTCCCTGTTCAGCATAGCAGGTGAGGCCACTTGGGCAAGGTACTGGTTATCCAACCCAGTTGTATCCCCGACCCAAAGTCTCACGCTCCAGGACACTGCCCTTGAGGCGGTAGAGGTGGGATCCCTCACCGAGTACGAGGGAAAAGGCGACCCTGGAGGGTAAACAGATTAAGAAAGAAAGAAAGAAAGAATGTATCTAATAATATTAATAATTAATAATTTTTGCTTTACGTCCCACTAACTACCTTTACGGTTTTTGGCGACGCCGAAGTGGCGGAATTTATTTCCGCAGGATTTCTTTTGCGTGCCATTAAATTTACCGAAACGAGGCTGACGTACTCGAGCACCTTCAAATACCACTGGACTGAGCCAGAATCGAACCTGCCAAGTTGGGGTCAGAAGGCCAGCGCCTCAACCGTCTGAGCCACTGAATCCGGCCTAATAATATTAAATCATAAAAGTATTGTTATTGGATTTTATGTGCCACTAACGAATTTGTTAATGTTTTGGTGGACGCCGAGATGTCGGAATTCTGTCACGCAGGAGTTCTTTTATGTGCCAATAAAACTAACGACACAGGGCTGACATATTTGAGCACCTTCGAGTACCACCGAACTGAGCCAGGATTGAACCTGCCAGCTTGGCTCAGAAAGCCAGCACCTTAACTGTTTGAGCCACTCAGCGCGACAATACTGAATAATAATGATAATAACGATAATACTCACCAGCTACACTCACCGATGGAAGAAACAAATGCAAAGGAGCGGTGGAAACTTTATTGTGAAAGCGACATATTTATAGTTCTAGAAAAACATCCATCGTTGCAAGATATGCTTGTGTTAATCCAAGCAATGAACACTGCTGACACTTGAAACCTATATAGTCGTGCTTTCTGAAGTTATGTATAAATTGGAGCTTGTTTTGTGAAGTAAAGTGAGTACGACCTTCCCTTTTTAAGGATTCCATGGCATTCATTAATAAGTTAATAAACCACGGATAACCATTCTTAAGGTGCCCTAGAATGGAATTCGTATCAAATCTTCTTAAATTTACATCATATTATTTTGGTATTCTCACGTCGTAAAGTCGGCCGCTCGTAGTGAGGTGAATTTCGCTCTATCTTTGAGATTCTCCCAGTAAGCCTTTTGACGTTCGAATTTTGTGATTTTGAACTTTTTGGAATCTTGGCGATCCTCTCTATCCCATGAAATGCATTTGCAATAATTTTAAAGCCATTTATAGTCCATATGCCGCGACATTTTGTTAAAGATGATTTCAGCATTTTTTGCACTGCTTGATTTAACTTTAGTGAAGCATTTCAAGTACACCTTACGCGACGTGCTATCTCGCCGGGATCCAGAGCTACAGTAATTCGTTTTTTTTTTTTTTTTTTTTTGCTAGTTGCTTTACGTCGCACCGACACAGATAGGTCTTATGGCGACGAAGGGACAGGGAAGGGCTAGGAGTGGGAAGGAAGCGGCCGTGGCCTTAATTAAGGTACAGCCCCAGTATTTGCCTGTTGTGAAAATAGGAAACCACGGAAAACCATCTTCAGGGCTGCCGACAGTGGGGTTCGAACCTACTATCTCCCGAATACTGGATACTGGCCGCACTTAAGCGACTGCAGCTATCGAGCTCGGTACAGTAATTGTTAGTCGCGTGGCACGACGACTTTGTACCTATAGTTGGTGACGCTATTGTATCACCCGATGGCGTCATACCGATTCTTGTTGCTGGGTGAAATGGCTTTTTATTTCCACAAAGATGTATTGAACACTGGTATCGCGTGTATTGTCTAGAAATTATGTCGATTTTAAAACTTCCATATTTTTGTAACGCTTACAGATCCAAGTACCGTTCCGAAACTACAGACCTATATCTGTGGCTTGGTTCTAAAAGGGCCAATGTCAAATAACCTGTTTTTGAGCTATGAGCATTTGAAGTTTTGCTAATAGTTTTCCAATTATTTTTTTCAACAACTAACTTTAAATAACTTTATACTTTCTTTGTGGAAATCACCTTATTAAACGCTAATTTTTCTATCGTATTCTTTCAAAATTGCCAGGTCTCTAATCCTTATTGTTAATCTAACATAATTAGCAAAGGCTTTTTTAATTAAACGTTAACTGTTCGTTTAGTACTTAACAGAGTCATTGGCCCTTTTAACATGTCGCGAGCCAGGATAAAACGCGTTTGTATCAGTTAATATCTCAATTTCGATCAAAAATGACATTGGCCCTTTTAGAACCAAGCCACAGATATGTGGTACTTTGGAAACATATATTTCTGTATTAACAGCGGTAAATATCCCTTGTGTATTTAACTAAAGATTAGACTGAATTAACGTTTATCAAATGAGGGTCAATGCGAGCCAACAGGTGGGCTGTTACGCTGCAGTGCTGCCCTGCAATGCGCTTAGTCAGGTCACTAACCTAGCTGTAAGCTCCTTACTTAAGCACACAAATTAACTACCTACAAACTAGGACTTGTTTCCCCATTTAATTTAAAGTTGCACAGCTGTGTTGTTTAGATTGATAAAGTATTCTTACTTCGTTGTCTATAATATTAATGTAACTCACGTTACTTAAAGTAAGGCGATAATATACTGTGTAGGTAAGTCTCGTAAGTGTGCTTTCGTGGAATTCAAGAAAGTCCTTGTCTGTAAAGATATGAACTTCAATCTCAGGGCAAGATTTGTAAAATGTTACTTCTGGTCTCTGCTTCCGTATGGTATTGACGGATTGGCGTTAAAATGGCCACAACCAAGAAGATCGAGGATTTGCTAAGTGCTACCTTAAAGGCAGAATGCTTACAATACGGTACCAAGGACAGCAAGAGTAACTAAAGAAGTCCTGAAATGTGTGAATAGAGATCGGGAACTGTTAGCTACGCTTAAAAAAAGAAAAACTGCATACCTGGGGTATATAGTGCGGAAATCCAAGTATTACTTTCTACAGAAGAGAAATTCGAAGACGAAAGGGGAAGAGGGTGAAGAAGAATGTTATGGATACACAGCAGGAAGTAGTGGACAGGCCTATTTACTGTCGGCAATCTGCTACACTCAGCAACATGAGGTCGCCAACATCCGTACATGGATATGCATAAGAAGTGGAACTTCAGTTAGTAGAGATTGGGGAGACTCCCAGTTCAGTATTTCAAGTCCCTTTAGGGATTCAAAACTTTCATTGCGTACAGGGTCTTGAGTCAAAAAATGTAAAGTCCTAATAGTAAGACGTCAGACATATTCCAGTGTCTGAAACTGGGGCTAGGGTCAGGGAATTAATCATCTTAGCATCCTCCTAGAAGTGAAATTAGGAAGCCATCTTCTTGCTTTTCCTGTAATGAATCCACTTAACGAACGTTGACGAACATGTAGGTGACCATCTATCGACTGCTGCTCGAAGGCAGGCTTCAGACCTCTTAGCCACGACGCTCTTCTACTGGGACGTCGTTTGCTTTCAACTTACTTTGCGTGATGAATGTACAAGATATTATATTTCCCTAGGTATCGCACAGATATTCTAGACTTTCTTGTTTCTACTTTTTATGTTCTTCGATATTGCCTTTATTTTTCTTATACACCCTAGGACCTCCATGTTTCTCACTTTGGCAATCTGGCTTATGCGCAGTATGCATATACACTACTTGCCAGAAAAAAGAGTAACACTTGGGAAAAATTAAGTTGCTGAAATGCATTGTAAAAGTACGTTCATTTAAATTTTTATCAATTTTCATTTTTGTTTAAATTTATGTCCTGCTTCTTGGCTGAAAGTGTCAGCATTGTTGCGTTCGGTTCAGAGTGTTCCCGTTTTGATTCCGGGCCAGGCGGGACATTTTAATAATTCCTGGTTAACTTCCCCGACTCGGGGACTGGGTGTTTGTGTTTGTCCCTATACACATACCTCCATCACAACAGCAACCACTACAGAAGCAAGCGATACTAAATACATCCCTCCACATAGTGTTGGTTGGCAGGAAGGGCATTCGGCCGTGAAACAGAGCCAAGACAACTTACTCGTCCGACACAGTTTTCACCGATCAACCTATCAGGGTGTGGTATAAGCAATGGAAGAATAAGAACAAGATTGCATAACTTAATTTTATATTCATTAAATTCATATTAATAAAATTAGTTTTTCTGTGGCCAATGTTACCTTTTTTTCTATTTTGACAGCCATTCTCTATCAGGGGCGGTTCTTGAATGGAGGCATGGAAGTCCGCGCCTCCTTTACTTGTATTTCAGAAGCATTCGGATTTTCCTGCGAACCAACTGAGGACCTAATTTATTTCCTACCCCAAGTTCCCGGCCAGTTACATAACTTTGAGTTTAGATTCCTCCCGCGTAGGTAATAATGGAGTAATATTGTCATATGTAAAATGCGAGACGTACGGCAATGAATTGTATAGGAATGAATATTTGATGTAATTTAAGAATTATGAAGGCTGGTACGTGAGATCAATTGACGACGTAGATGTGCGCTTGACGTCATCGTTGCCATGGTAACCAAAAAACCTTCCTTGCTAGCAGTGACGTTCAGCAGAGGCCTGTATCGGTCTGGCCTCACGGAACAGGCCATGTGGTGGTCGCGTCGAGAGCTGCTTGCATGGCTCCTTCAAAGCGTAAGCGCGGAAGTTTGTGCGATACACAGTGGCTTCATTATTACTTGTTAGCATGCACTTAAACTCTAATTTGCTACAACTGATACGTATGTTCATTTAATTATATTGTCGTGGGCCTCCCCATCTCTTAAACCCATGAGCCGCCATTGTTCTTTATACAACACGTTTATATCAATTTAGATATTGTCCCTCCCGGGCTGAGAGTGGCTCAGACGGCTGAGGTGCTGGTTTTTTGACCCCAAATTGGCAGCTGTGATCCTGACTCAGTCCGGTGGTATTTGAAGGTGCTCAAATACGCCAGTCTCGTGTCGGTAGATTTACTGGCGCGTAAAAGAACTCCTGCGAGGCTAAATTCCGGCACC
This sequence comes from Anabrus simplex, assembly GCF_040414725.1. Taxonomy (NCBI): domain Eukaryota; kingdom Metazoa; phylum Arthropoda; class Insecta; order Orthoptera; family Tettigoniidae; genus Anabrus; species Anabrus simplex. The sequence goes on from NC_090265.1 coordinate 1,360,324,653, forward strand.
TTGGCGTCTGCGGAAACCATAAAAGTAGTTAGTGGGACGTAAATCAAATAGAGTTATTATCATCTTGCCCTTTACCTCTTTTCGCTTACGGGATAATGGGTCAGTTCATCAAGGGGGATACGTGAAAGTAGAAGCTGTGCAAGTGCAGATAGATTTTATTTATTTATTTATTTATTTATTTATTTATTTATTTATTTATTTATTTACCAGTATTACTGGACTGATCACTGGTGTCGAAGACATTCCTTATTCCCGGTTCGCAGAGTTATGCTGCAAATTTGAACATCGAAAACAGTTCAGTATCACTGCAGTTCCAGGAGCTCGGTGTCCGTTGTCACTTATATGACTGAATATATATTCTTAGTGTTCATTTAATAGGTGTTTAGAATGCAACATAATCTAATGTATTCTCTGTCAGTTGTTAGGGACGGAGATTATTGCTTTAAGGTAAGGTTCGAACCCATAATTTTCCGAATGTAAGCTTACAGCTACAAACCTGTACTGTGTAACTAACGCGTTTGCTATGTACTTATGATGTATATATGCATGTACAGTGGACAGCTCTGGGGTGTAGTGGTAGCGTGATTAGCTGCCACCCCCAGAGGCCCGGGTTCGATTCCTGGCTCTACCACAACATTCGAGAAGTGGTGCGGCGGCTGGAACGGGGTCCACTCAGCCTCGGGAGGTCAAATGAGTAGAGGTAGGCTCGATTCCCTCCTCAGCCATCCTGGAAGTGGTTTACCGTAGTTTCCCTCTTCTCTTCTAGGCAAATGCCGGGATGGTACCTAATTTAAGGCCACGGCCGCTTCCTTCCCTCTTCCTGGTCTATCTCTTCCGATCTTCCCATCCCCCCACACGACCTCTATTCAGCATAGGAGGTGAGGCCAACTGTTCGAGGTAATTGTCCTCCTTCTCAGTTGTTCCCCCCTACCCAAAGTTCCACGCTCCAGGACACTGCCATTGCGGCAGTAGAGGTGTGATCCCTCGCTAAGTCCGAGGGAAAAACCAAGCCTGGAGGGTAAACGGATTGAAAAAGGAAGAAAATATGTATGCACAGTCACTCAAAGGGTAGAATTAGCATATGATATTGTGAAATTTCCTCACAGGTACTGGTATTCTTTACTCGGAGACAATTGAACCTATAGAAATAATGTTTGTTGTGGATATTCACAGAGTTTATATCTGCATGTTAATTGAATTATAGTTTGACAATAATGAAACTAAGTCTGATAAAATATTAAAGACGAGGAGCATAGAATGTCATGCGCACATGCTTCTTTTAAGGGACTATAGCTGTGTAAACGTTGGGGATCACAGTCCTCGCCATCCTCTGTAATTGTTGACGCAGTTCTAATTCGATTAAATCAACATACATTTGATTTCCAGTTAGAAATTAGGTGGAACTGTTTATTTTATAAAGTTGTGGTGACTGTCAAGGGTCCGTATTGTTTACAAGAAGCAAGAAGTAAGGCACCCTATCTGGAACTACTATAGATATTAACCCTTTTCCCACAAGCTCACGTCAACGAGTACAAAGGTAAATACAACTGGAGAAGCAAACAACCAGCTGGTCTTCATTAAACCTGTTCACATAAAGCCAAGGAGTTGTCACAGCGATATTGCCTTGGAGTCAAACACATTGCTAAAAGGTACCTGCTTTCCTTCTGAATTTCAACTGAATGCTTCCACTAGTTCCCTTTCCCGATATCAATAGCACTCATTTTACCATAATTCAAGTTTCGTATTAAACAAAGGTTAAATTTGGCATTAAGGTTACTACAGGACTTGACGCGCCAGTCTGTTTCAATATATGTATGTTTGCTATTTGTTCTACGTCGCACCGACACAGATAGGTCTTATGGCGACAATGGGAAGGAAGCGGCCGTGGCCTTAATTAAGGTACAGCCCCAGCATTTGCTTTAGGGCTGCCGACAGTACCGAGCTCGATAGCTGCAGTCGCTTAAGTGCGGCCAGTATCCAGTATTCGGGAGATAGTCGGTTCGAACCCCACTGTCGGCAGCCCTGAAAATGGTTTTCCGTGGTTTCCCATTTTCACACCAGGCAAATGCTGGGGCTGTACCTTAATTAAGGCCACGGCCGCTTCCTTCCCACTCCTAGCCCTTCCCTGTCCCATCGTCGCCGTAAGACCTATCTGTGTCGGTGCAACGTAAAGCAACTAGCAAAAAAACAGCTGACGACAGTGGGGTTCGAACCCACTATCTCCTGGATGCGAGCTCACAGCTGCGCGCTCCTAACCGCACGGCCAACTCGCCCGGAGTTACAATCGTTAGTATCTAGTGTTCATATACATTCATGTCTTGTGTAAAATCTAGTTTCTCCTTCTTTACTTTTAAGGGACTATTTATTAGTCCCCACCCAGGTCCATCTCCGGCGAGATACAGAGTGCAGAATGCTCTGTGTCTTCTGGTAGCGGTACAATTTTTTTAAACTTTCACTTGTCTGTCCCTGTCAGTCTCGATCTTGGCTATGACAGTGTGAAAACATTGTTTTATTTTTACAAGTTGATATTTCTTTACTAGGAAGGGGCTAGGAGTGGGCCGTGGCCTTAATTAAGGTACAGCCCCAGCATTTGCTTGGCGTGAAAATAGGAAACCACGGGAAAGCATCATAAGGGCTGCAGAATACTGGATACTGGCCGCAATTCAGCGACTGCAGCTATCGAGTTTTTTTCTTTTTTCTTTTTGAGAACGTTGCTGATAGGATCGTTTGATGTATGCATGTAAGATCTAAAGAACTAAGTTTCCTGTCTCTCTGATCTCATGTTGGAAAAGTGCTGCTGACAAATAATGGGGATTGGAAACAATACCAGTATCCCTCTCCACGTATTAGTGTGCAGTAGAAATTAGCTTATACTTGTGGTATCGTTTGTAAACTTAAATATTGCTTGTTGTTTTAAGGGGCCTAACATCGAAGATCATCGGCCCAAACTTAAATATTTTGTGGCAGAGTTATCCTGGAACTTGAATAGCATTACCCCACAATTTTCGTGTTTAGCAGTTGCAAATTATGTTTTGAATTCAGAATAGTTCAGTTTTCAAAATGGGGAAGGTGTTTAATAGTTGCAGCCGTAAGTGTTAATTCCTGTATATCCAGAATATTCATGAAAACATCAAAAATGAAAGGGAGCTTTTTATATCATTACTGTTTTGCGTAGAGGGGACTACTGTACGTAACTGAGGGACGTAGGAGGTGTGCTAGGTTCACCAAGAAGGATGTGAATTCGATTCCTCAGCGGGAATTGGGGAAATTCGATTCTTTCAATTATAGAAATGCAGTTGGCCCTAGGTATTAATCACTCTAGTTATGGTGACAAAGATGGTTAGACCTAAGCTCTCTATGCTATTTTTTGCCACCGAGCTCGATAGCTGCAGTCTCTTAAGTGCGGCTAGTATCCAGTATTCGGGAGATAGTGGGTTCGAGCTCCACTGTCTTCACTGGTTTCCCTTTATCCCATCAGGCAAATATGTTAAAGACATGAAAATTTGTGTTTGGAATATTCTTTCGAAGCAAAGAAACATGTATTTTTTGTTTGGAATCTTCTTTAAAAGTAAAGAAACCCATGTCCTTTCGTATTCGGAAATTTAAGGGAGGGGGTTGAAAGAATTTAAAGTTAGTTAAATATTATTTGTATGAGGATACTTATATCTAAAAAAGGTAAAGATATTACAGACATTTTGAATCTCTGAAGAAGATGAATTCTTGTTATGAGGATACTTATATCTCGAAAACTGAAGATGCTACAGACGTGAAAAGGAGTATTTGGAATCTCCTTTAAAAATAAAGAACCACGCATATTTTTGTTTTCGGAAAATCCACTTAGGTGGGGATGGGGAATTACTGATAAAGGGGTTGAATTATTTTTATGAAGATACTTATATCTCAAAAAGCGAAGATGTTACAGACGTGGAAATAGGTATTTGGGATCTCTTTTAAAAATAAAGAAGCATTTTTGGTTTTCTTTTTCGACTTGAGAGAAGACTGTTTCTCACATGGAGTTCATGTCGCATGGTCATCTTAGCCCCAAAAGATAATGTCACAAATGTGGTTTAAAAAGAGTTTCTGGGGTAAATGAAACTCAATTTTTCGGTGATTTTAGGGATTTTCAGATAATGTCTTAGTACTCTTCCGAGGAACGATTACGTTTAACAAGTTACGAAATCCACGCGAGTCCCGTTTCCTGATACGGGGTCGAGGATCAGGTGAGAATAAGTGTGGCTAGTTTTACGGCCGGATGCCCTCCCTGACGACAACCTCATTAGAGGAGCTAGTGAAGACGAAATGAATTATGGTGAATGAAACTGGGTAAGGATGTTGAAGAAATCGATTATGGTCTGTGAATAGGAGCTGTCCTGGCAATTGCCTGTGAGGGAAAATGGGATACCATAGAAACCACAGATTGGTTCCATAGCCAACACGCACTGCCATTTCGAAGGACAATAACATACTTGAAATATCGGGCACTATTAAGCAGACAACCCCTACTAAATTAAAAGGGTTACCATATTAAGTTCCTGACGACGTTTACACTGCTTTAATACTCACTTCTTTTGCCGGGCTGAGTGGCTCAGACGGTTAAGGCGCTGGCCTTCTAACCCCAACTTGGCAGGTTCGATCCTGGCTCAGTCCGGTGGTATTTGAAGGTGCTCAAATACGACAGCCCCGTGTCGGTAGATTTACTGGCACGTAAAAGAACTCCTGCGGGACTAAATTCCGGCACCTCGGCGTCTCCGAAGACCTTAAAAAAAGTAGTTAGTGGGACGTAAAACAAATAACATTATTATTATTATTATTAATACTCACTTCAGTTGATTGCAAGCGTTCGCACATGTGTAATACTGTATATTAAATATTCTGTTGTTTCTTGGTTTAAATACCAACTTCATGCGTTAATAAGCTCCGGATGATTCATATTTATTCTGTGTTTTAGTTAAGGAGTTATAATTCACATGGTGTGGGAATTGTGTCATTTTTCACCATGTGCAGTAAACGGTGAAGAGATTGGACGGAGGGATTCGTTTCATGTAACCCAGCTCCTTGTAAGGATTTCCTTACAAACTCCAGCTGCGGCAGCCTCTAGTATTTCTCTCGCGGGAGAAGTAACTTATCCTTCTCCCTTAAATAGCTGGAAACTTTGGAAACTTGAAGATTTGTCCTCGCCACAGACGCACCCATCTCTACCCTTGTTACAGTAATCTTTATGAAGGGGATAACACCGTTATTTCACTGTAAGTGCACATTTCAAAAGAACCATATATTAAAATTTAAAGTATGTGTATCGTTACCTCTTCAACGAAGGTTGTATGCTATTTGGTTGATACTCCCTAACTTAGCGAATATTTTAAAAAACGTAAATAGTTCATATTTAGTTTAAATATGAGATAGATGTTTTAACAGAAATAGAATATGGTGATGAAGTGTGAATACGAATTTAAACCTACCAAAACAAACATGCATTCGCTCCCTAACTGGGGATCCATCGTAATTGATTACCTAACGTCCGAATTGGTTTCTGGCTTCTAACGTAGGATATATACGAATTGATTTCCAATTTTTAAGTAAGGATACTTCCGAGTTTATTCCATGGTGCGGAGGAACTACATTTTGCAGAGGCTTACGACCGTCTAAATGCTGTAGGTATGGCAAATAATGTGGAGATTTCGAGTAATTATCACTATTAAAATAAAAACTTGCAACTATCCGATAAAGAAAAGATAAACCTTCCAGAATTTGAGTGGCAGAATGTTTTGCAGAAACTCAGTTTTATGAAAATCTCACTGTAAAGTATATCTTTAGGTTCTTATTAGCTTTATGTATGGTTCACTGGAATATATCTGGATATTCTCGCATGTAAACAAGCAGCAAGCCGAAAGTTATATGAAGTTAAATTTTTTAAGTGAAAATAAGACGTGTGTTGGTTTCTGTAAATGTTTTATTATTTAGAAAACATTAACATACAGGGAGAATGTAGTGATGTATGGCTGATATTTCTGCCTAAATACAGTCGCCTTTCTAGTTCCAGTTAGCGTCCCAGCGATCCACTTCATGACGGATACACCAAGGGACCACGATTGGCGACATCTAGGTCTCAGCGTTGCTTGCGAGTGTTCGTTTTTCATTTCCTCAGATTGCACGATTGATTCCTACTGTGCTTGACCTGGGTTTGGCTCACGATGGAATTCACACCACCATCCGAACACTGTTCTACGTGATCAACCTACTCACTTATTCTCACACACATCCTTTACACGACGGTAAATGTCGGCTCTGCTAACTCCATCTGCCACCATAAATTGAACAACAGACCTGGGCACAGCCATACCAAGTCACTTTTCTTCCGCAGGTACAAACAGGACACTTAGGCTCTCTGACCAGATTGCCGTTCCTTTTTTTATGCTACTTGTTTAACTTCGCGTTAATACATGAAGGTATTCGGTGACGGAAGGATGGGAAAGGGACGGTAGTGGCCGTGGTCTTGATTAAGGTACAGCCCCAGCATTTTCGTGGAGTGGAAATGTAAAACAGCGGAAAACAATGTTCACGGCTGCTAACAGTCGGGTTTGAACCCACTATCTCCTGAATGCAAGCTTACAGCTGTGTGACCCTAACCACATGGACAACTTGTGGTCTATCCTCGAATAACGACGTTCCTACTAAAGTCTTAGCTTCATTTGGACACTCCTTTTATATGTATATACAATTTGTAATATTGGCATTATCTCCCGCCGCCTGTCTTGACCTGGAACCTTATGAAACTAAGTGATATTGTTGATTCTTATAGTTTTATGCCATCCAGGCGGAGATTGGCTTGGCTGGAATCAGTTTAGACCACGTTCAAGGACAATATAGTAATCAGTTTGGATACTATTTAATCCGCAAAGGATACAACTCCAAAAACCGTTAACTGGTACAGCCGTCTAGCTCAAGCGATTCCAACTGAGGTGCTCCCACGGCCCCGGCCGGCCCCGGCAGCAGCCCCGGTGCTGTGCTATAGCACCGTTGAGGGGAGGGGGAAGGAGGGGAAATGGCAGAGGCAGAACCACAGGTCGTCAAGTCAGCGGGCAGCTTATGAAAACAATATTATTTATGGCAGTTCTGTGAACACATAAACACACAATTTATTCTGTACATACTTTGCACTTGCCTTAATATACATTTAGCGTTTAAGTCGATTGCTGACATCGTTTTGTGGAAACTAATTTACCAATAATGGGTACAATCGATTTGGCAGTAGAAATTCTAAGTACAGTCTCTAAGTCCGCATCAGACAGAGAAGACTTAGTTCTCCATTTATTTAAATTTAGAATTGAAAAAATCTGGTTTGTTTTTTGCAATTTTCAGAGCAACAATAGCCCATAACGTGCTCGAACTGCACCTTCTAAAGTGTTAGGTTCAAGTATCTGTGGGACAGGGAGATAAAATAATTAAAATAATTATCCTTGTGGGTTCTTTTTTGCAATAGGTCTTATGGCGATAATGGGATAGGAAAAGGCTAGGAATGGGAAGGAAGTGGCCGTGGCCTTAATTAAGGAACAGCCCCAGGATTTTCTTGGTTTGAAAATGGGAAACCACGGAAAACCATCTTCAGCGCTGCCGACAGTGGGGTTCGAACCCACTATCTCCCGGATGCAAGCTCACAGCTGAGCGCCCCTAACCGCGTCGCCAACTTGCCCGGTGTGTTTTATTAGCAGCACATGTAAGTCTAATTCTAAACAGTTCTTAATAATACAAAACCAAAAACGAAAACAAATCTCGTAAATTGCATGTAAAACAATAAATTCCTAATGAGTAATTTATTTATTTTTTTTTTTTGCTATTTTGGTTTACGTCGCACCGACACAGATATGTCTTATGGCGACGATGGGATAGGAAAGGCCTAGGAATTGGAAGGAAGCGGCCGTGGCCTTAATTAAGGTACAGCCCCGGCATTTGCCTGGTGTGAAAATGGGAAACCACGGAAAACCATCTTCAGGGCTGCCGACAGTGGGGCTCGAACCCACTATCTCCCGAATACTGGATACTGGCCGCTCTTAAACGACTGCAGCTATCGAGCTCGGTGAGTAATTTATTACGTATCTCTGAAGAACTTAGCAATTCCGATTTTAACTTAGCAATTTGTTCGGTTCTTGCTGCGCCAACAATGTCATCATAACTGAAACCGACTTTCAACTTATTAGGTCATGTTACAATGCGGTCGTGAAAATTCAATATTCAATGTCATCATAGGTGAAACATGTTTATTGTGGTAGTGTCGTCGCACGGTTGAAGGCATTGCGCTTAAAATGACATGACAAATTAAACACTGAGCTTTCCCTTCGGTATTGAGAACAAAATATGAATCCATCCATGAAGGATTAAACGACATTTTTAACGAAGGTGAAACCAACTGCTCCACTGTTTGTTCTATCGAATAGATTCTACTGAGAATGACACACACACACACACACACACAGTGAATGAGAATGAATGTACTGTCTCTTACGCACACATGCACCGACTACTGCGCGGGGCAGGTGGGGAAGGAGGGGAACGGTGCTGCTGAGTGCAGCTCTGGTGCGCCCCAGCACTAAGTGCTCGAACTGGAAAGGCCTGGACTCCAGCTACTAAATTTGGGACCCGCGTGTTATGCTGTCGATTCGTGTAAACTTTCAATGACAATTTCACGGTACCCAGTGCCTGGCACAATAAGCACTCCATATGTATGTGGCGTCGTTACTTCACTATTATGTTTCCCGTTGTTATGGTTCGGATTTCTTGTAAACCACGATGTTAAGTCACATAGAGCTCTAACTTTGCCTGCTTACTTCATCAAATTCAGTATCTATTAGTTCGATGAAAAATCAAAGGATCTCATTATCTAATCATGTATCATATCCAAATTTGGAATTTATTAAATTTAAAATTAATAAACTGCATTTCATAACTTTGAATTGCATAGATATTCCTTCAGAGAACTAATGTGTACTTGGTAATGAAATCCTGGATGCCTTTCATCAGTTAATATGTCGAGGCTAAGCGGGTCAACTGTCAGACTAGGACGAGAATTCTTGTATGAGCAAGAAATCGAACATGGGTCCGCCGATCAGGGATGAGCAGGTTTTAAATAAAGATGAATCTGTAAGATTCGTATTTTTTTTTCCAAATTTTATCGATTTCACCCATAAAATGGATGAATTCGATAATAGAATTCGTTATTCAAACACGGAAGACTGAATACGTGCCCACTCTCGGGACTAAAAACTCAGTACCTTACTCTCTGCGTCCCGAAAGTGGTACAAAATTTCAGCTCTTCCGTATTATAATGACGATTATCCTCTGACTTAATTTCTACTCAGTCCTTAATTTGCACGTTGAGCAAGAAATTGTTTTATTCTTCCGCATCGATTGCCATTTCCACACTCTGGTGAATCTGTGTTGCACAAGTAGACCAGTTTTAAGGCCATTCTTTCTTCCTGGCATCAACCCACTGTGGTTATTTCGTGGGTAGCTGGTAACCTGTTGTATGTTAATGAGGAGGTGGGGATTAAGATAAATATTAATATCATTTATCCAGCTAGAAGAGTTAAAATCCCTAATCTTGTCTGGAATCAGACCTGACCTTTTGACATTACACTGACCGTTGTTTGTTGTAATGTTCTCTGTCTCTTATGCTGACATTCAACTCCGATAGATGGGATTACTGCTGCGTACCGAGTATAACAGTCTAACTGAATATTGGCGGGAAATAGCTGAGGAGTTAGATAACTCTCTTCTTTAGCATGCCAATCCTCTGGTTCATACATTTTCTGATACTGCTGGTACGTAACACACTGGTTCATCATAGTATGCCAGCTATTCGATACCTACTCTGACGCGGTGTTTTGAGTGAACAGGGTGCGCACTTAAGTCAGAGGCTCAGTTAGTAGTAGTAGGAGTAGTAGTATGAACTGGTCTGGAATTACAATTTAGCCCTATTCCAAATTCTAGTACCAGAATTCTCTAAATAACTCAAAATTCAACCTTGAAAAGAGCCGTTTCTTAGGAAAAGCTTCTTCCTCTTCACTTTAATTAAATCTACCCCTATTCCAAATTATAGTACCAGAATTCTCTAAATAACTCAAAATTCAACCTTGAAAAGAGCCGTTTCTTAGGAAAAGCCTCTTCCTCTTCACTTTAATTAAATCTACATTAATTTTATTCCAAATTAGCAGCGAAGATGTTGTTTCTTCTCTGACTTGGAGGGAAAATTGCCTCCACGTCAGATAGTTCTTTCCCCCGCCAGTGTAGTGAATTGAGATTTTCCGACTCATCGGGTACTCCCAGGAAGCCGATAAGTAAACGGGCATAGTTTTTGCCCTGGGACTATCCACTATTTGAACACACACCGCCCCCCTCCCCCCGCCGAAAAAAGGAGGACAATTGTTCACGGATCACGGATATCTGCGTCTTGGTCATTCCAGCTCTGTAGCTTTGGACTGTTAGTTCGGCAGCATAGTACTGTTCGTTAAAAGTGAAAACATGTGTGGTTTTTCATTTGATCGAGTATTTCATATGAAGGCATTGCTTTTAATCGCGCCATTCCTACCGACATCATTGTAATAACCCATGTTCATTTCAGTTGGGAAAACCACTAAGAGAGTCTTTCTGAGAATCTATAAAGGCAGGCGGAGAATGAGTGTCTGCCATTATAATGAAAACTCCTCAACCTGATTGTGACTGACGGTAGGCAAGCTGGCCTACCATTACAATGAAAATTCCCTAACCCAGTCTTGAGATGAGAAAAGACGTTGGTGACTTGACCGTCGTGCTTCTAGGGCAATGTTAAGAGCTATGCAACTTAATACAATCTTGCTCACAAGGTTTACACTACCTAACCTAGAATTCTGTATAAAATTTAGAATTCCGTAGCGAAGCACGGGTACATCAGCTAGTTTGCTATAAAGTTAACGAGAGACAGACAACGGATGAAATGAGAAGACAACATTGCGTCTTTTCTGAAATGAAGCGGAGTGAGTTTGACAATGCCCCGATCAAGGATAGAAGACAAGAAAACTTGATAATCTGTCTGCCAAATCTCGACACAAACCGTTACAGGATGATCGATCAAGTAAAATCAAGTAATGTTATCTATAATATGATCTCTATAATATTAACATGGATAGTTAGCATACTAATTTATTTATGGTCCAAAAAAATTATATCGATGAAACTTATAATTATAGTATAATGTAGGTAGCCTTGCGCGATGTCTGAGTCAACGACTACCCCTGAGCAGTTGAATATGTCATAACAGTTTACACTTTAGTTACCAGATGACAGCAGCAACTTAAAAAATACACTATAGAGTATATTATACACTATAGTGTATTTGACTTATAGCAATCTCCTACGAAAGCGCTCTCACTTGGAAGACATGCGTACTATCTGAATTCTGAAGGTCACATTCTGTGTCTGTAAGCTGCTACTAGTGACAGTTCCCACTTCCCTGTTACTTTTTTCACTAGTAAGTTATTGTGTTGTCGTTACTCGGTAAGCTGTTATTTTTTGTCCTGATTACATTTGTAACAGTGACAGGCATGTGTACGTACGCAGCAAGATATTTAGCAAGATCTACTTTTCGTGAAGCTTTAAGCAGCCCTCAGACCATTTTTGCTGCTGTCTGTGTTCATGTGAAGGTTCAAGGTTTCGTAGTCTTCATTTACTACACATTCAGCTATGTATGATATTGGGAGTAACTATGGTATTCGTACTAATGTGTGTAAAATGGAAGTGGCCACCACTGATAAGTATTTCAATGTTAATAATTATCCAGACTTCGAAGTATAAATTCTAGTTTAGCGATTCTAATAACAGCCGACGGTAAATTACATGTGCGCTACAGTATAATAAAATGGCCAATTCAACCGACAATATTAAATTAAATGGCCTATCCAGCAATTTATAATATTATCGTACATTTACCGTAATTTCATTGGCAGCTACTTCATTACAAATTAACTGCGCAGATTCATCTTTATTTAAAGTTTCCAACGCAGTAAGTTTCTGCTGGATTGTTAAAATGTTCCGGTTTTTTTTCTGGCGATCATTTTACTATCACGAAAACAGTACACCTGCTTAATGCACTGAATAAATATGTAAACTAATAAAAAATGTCATCCATTATTGTAAAAGATAAGCGAAATGAAACATGTTGCATCTTGTTCGCGAGTGGGGTGAGAGGCAGCGCGACCGTGACAAGCCGGAGGCGATATTACTCGCCGGGTCGGTCGGTTAACTCAAGACCAGTTACGTGTCTTCCTACTGTTACTGTCTCTGCTGTCTACTCACATTCATTATTCGTGACATGGCTAGTCTGAAAGTTTTAAATACATTATTATTTGATAATTAGAGCATGGCCCGCCTCTGTGGTGTAGTGGTTAGTGTGATTAGCTGCCACCCCCGGAGACCCGGGTTCGATTCCCGGCTCTGCCACGAAATTTGAAAAGTTGTACGAGGACTGGAACGAGGTCCACTCAGCCTCTGGAGATCAAATGAGTAGAGGTGGGTTCGATTCCCACCTCAGCCATCCTGGAAGTGGTTTTCCGTCGTTTCCCACTTCTCCTCCAGGCAAATACCGGGATGGTACCTAACTTAAGGCCACGGCCGCTTCCTTCCCTCTCTCTTGTCTATCCCTTCCAATCTTCCCATCCCCCACCCACGCCCAAATTCAGCATAGCAGGCGAGGCCGCCTGGGCGAGGTACTGGTCATCCCCCAGTTGTATCCCCCCACCCATAGTCTGAAGCTCCAGGACACTGCCCTTGAGGAGGTAGAGGTGGGATCCCTCGCTGAGTCCGAGGGAAAAACCGACCCTGGAGGCTAAACCGATTAAGAAGAAGAAGAATTCGAGCATGTCGATGGCCTGTTTACTTTTTGAGGCATAATAATAATATTGAGTTTTCAATTTTTATCGACCATGTAATATTAAGTCTCTGTAGTTGACCATATAAGATAGTCATTCAACATAAAACAGAATTGTGATATTGGAATTTTTCACCACTTGCACTAGAATGGAGCACTCCGATATGCCCCTGGCGAGGGGTAACAATTTGCTCTAGGTTCATTTTCTTGCTCATTGTGTCAAATGAAATTCATTTGGATGTCACGCTCTACCATCCTCGCATTTGACTGAATGTGATTTGGAATTGAATGGAAATAGAATAACCGTCTCTCCACTTCTCAGCTGACAGGTGACAGAAGCATGTATGCGCCATTCATCATGGTCAGGTAGTGGGGCGTCTATTAGCTGCGGCCTGTGCGGGTTTAATACCCATCGATCATCTTCAGCCACCAACAGTCACCGGCCTCCACTGTAGCTACCGTCGCAGATATCCGAAGTAGAGTTTATCCAATGTGCATTTCTTGGTCGTTACTTGTAGTATAATCGTGTGCCTGTGTGTATAAATTACTTTAAAATAGTTTAGTTTATTCACTCCAATAATAATAATAATAATAATAATAATAATAATAATAATAATAATAATAATAATAGTAATAATAATAATAATAATAATAATAATAATCGTATGATCTTAGCCCTCTCGTGCGCACAAGCCTCATATGAGGCCCCAAAATTATGTTTCGTTTAGTGCTCCGTTCATTTAGTATTGTTATGAATTTGTGGAAAATTATGACTCTGTTCTTCACTTTAGACCTCATGTGAGGTGTGATTTTAGTTACAACTTCCTTGCAGCTGCGAAGTTGTAGGCAGTTGTGGCGCTCTTGTTATTTGTGTGTTTCATATGGAGACTAAATTATTGAAATTGATACGTCCTTTACAAATATATGCAACTGATAAGTAAAAATGTTTTATATAGCAGAAAATGGTATTAGTATTTTTATTGTACATCAATTTATCACCATTATTTTGTATAATAATATAGGGGCCTCATATGAGGTCTAAATGTACGAGAGGTTATGGTTCACAGTCATAAACTCAATTAGAACTACACCATATTGTAGTGTTTTGGTGGAATTTTTTGTGCAAACCAAGACAGACTACTGATGTTTCATGGCACATTTGTCATATGTTCTCATTTCTATGCATTTAGAACAAAATGGATGAAGAACCAGGGCCGTGTGTAGAAAATGTAGTCTTCACAACAAAAGTCACAATATACTCTGCACCCTATCAGCAATACCTGACAATATGATATACAATCGCTTTTGCGAGATACGGAAGTAGTTGCACTTCATAGACAATCAGAACATTCCAGCAGACATCAATGATCGGCTTATACGTTTACGTCCTATGATTGACCATTTCAAGCACATCTTTAGATGTTCTTCTCAGCCAGAAGAATTTTCATCAGCTGATGATATGGTCCCTTTCAAAGGCCGATCAAAGCTGAAACAATGTATGAAGAGTAAACCCTAAAAATGGGGCTTCCAAATTTGGGTCTCAACCAGTTCCTCAGGATACATCCATAGCTTTGAGATCTATCAAGGAAAAGTGCAAAATGGTGAAGGTCATTCTGAATTTGAAGCAGTTGGTAATGATGTTCTTATGCTGCGTGAGGACGTGAAGTTCAAAAGCCATAAGCTTTTGATAATCTGTTTACGTCGATTGATCTTCCATCTTCTTGAAGATGGCATTTATGCTTCCAGGACTATCAGAGCTAACAGGATTTGTGGTGCTGATCATTGAAATTCCACAACCATATTCCATCAGCATTTACAATTCCCACATGGGTGGCGTACATCTAATGGACTCGCTCGTAGATCTTTATCGGTACACCATAAGGCACAAAAGAGAGTACTTCAGAGTATTCCATTACCTACCGAATGTGACCATTGTAAACTGTTGGATCCTCTGGAGAATGAACCCAGATTGTGAGACGCTGGATCTGTTAATTCAAGTCCTCAGTAACTACTTCTCTCATTTACGTGAGAAGCAATCATGAACCCAAGAAAGGAAGACCCGCTTCACATATACCACCAGCAACCAAAAAATGGTTGAAAGTGAAGGCTACCTATAAGCTGGGAAACGACAGGAGTGCCACCTTCACGGTTGTTCAAGGAAAACTAAGTATGTCTGCATTCGCTGCCAATATGCCCTTTGTCCACAGTGTTTTGAGGAATTCCATAGCAGGAAATAACAACAATAGCCACTCCTTAATGCAAAATTTAGTTTGGTAAAACGTGCACGTAAAACAGACATCCAGCGCACAGTATCTCCGAAGAAAATCATTTCTCAGTTCAGTTGTGTTGTGGTGTGTGTGGACTCTCTTCATGCACATAGGCCTCATATCAGGTCCGTGGAATTTTCAAAGAAAATTAACTCTTATTTCTTTTTGTTTAACATGATTGTATTTTGTAACCTTCCAATGAATAAAAAATCAAGGCAATATTTTTTTCACTTCAAACTGAAAATGCGTGCATGAGAGGGTTAGCTACTGAGCTGCAGACTTTTTGTAGTGCTGCCACTTTTTTGACCTGCCTAGAAATGAAAGGGGAATTCTCTCAGACTGATACTATGCATGAGTTAGGGCCTAATTTTGATATTTTATTAACGAGGAACGACTTCCAAGTGTTACACCCTAATTCCGTTCAGTTTGCTTGTGGGTGACTGAACTAGTGTATATTACTAAAGTTAAAACTGCATGTGCCAAGTTGGATATTTAATGCTATTATTTTAACGTTGAAAGTTATGAAAATACGTGTGGAGGTGCGCCGTGCAGTAGCTCGTAGCTGAGGTTAGGTTGAGGGAGATTAGTCAAAGTAATAAAGTTCATTGTCAGCTGACCACGACGGACTTGTAATTCTTGAGTAGCATAGTAGACACACGTAAGCAAAAACACCTGGAGGACTTCCCTTGTAAGTGAGCCACCATGCAAATAACAATGACATGGAATGCCGAGATTAATGACTGCCCTTAAAAAATCGACTACGTCAGCCGGGATCAGCTGTGCCAAAACTGTGAAAATGACAATGATTTTGCTACCCAATATTTACCTTAAGACTGGTCACGCTTGCCAGCTACATGTTATGCTGTCCATCAGAACAATTTTCTTTGAGTTCATTTTCCTATGCGCGTGTAAAGGAAAATAAACCTGAAATGACCAGCCTAAAGGGAAGTATTGTCACATTTGCGGTTTTGACACTGCAGCGACGATATATGAGTCGGACACACTACCAATGAGCCACCAACTTCAGAGAGGTCTGAAATAAGTGTGCCTGACTTTAGTGCATGTAATTCCAGACACCACGCCAACTGCAGATGAAGTGTCATTTATCGTGAACACAGGAATATACAGTATAGCTCTGAACTGTTGGAAGCTCATCATTCTCATACATAACCCCTATTTCTGTCTGTCTTTTGCAATAATATTGAGGAAATGAGAACTTTTCAACAACTGAACTTGGCACTAGATATATATATATATATATATATATACTAGCCCGGGAAGTACGAAATCCATTGCTGGAAAGAAAGCTTGAAAAATGGGAGGAAACTTGCCGTAATCTATTAGAGAACGAGTCAGATCGCGAATTTTGGCGGATTTTCTCAGAAAACGAGTCAGATCGCGAATTTCGGCGGAATATATATAAAACAATAAGCATTCAATTATAAATATCAGTATAATACCGTAGCGAAGCACGGGTATCTTGCTAGTATATATATATATATATATATATATATATATACCTTCCCTTTACAGGAAAAGTAAATGAACACCTGACGACTATAACTTCTAATAAAATACTATTCATTCGGGAAAATGATTGTATTACATTTCCACTTGGACTCCGACATCCTCACCTTTGGGATAAGGTCAAATTAATACCATCCTTAAGGTCCTCTACAACGATACTAAGGGCGTTTGGGACCCTGAAATTGTCACAAAATATGTTACAAAAATAATACAGTGATGATCATCATATCTGAACTGTTTAGTGAAATATATTTTCATTCAGTGAAGTGAATGAATCACTTTGACCATTACGGTGTATGTAACTGTATTATCTCCATACACTGGCACGAGATAGAACACTTACCACTGAGATTAGGGAGTGACATCTAACAAATTTCGATACGCCTACGGGCATCTTTCGCATACCTGTTTCTTTCTCTGTGGAGAACCTCTCGTTAAATGAGGTAAATATACAATTTTGTTTCACATTGCAGTATTAACATCATCTACTGACATAGGACTGGATTATGTTCTATTGAGGTTGTTGCATATTGAGCGCGATATCTAACAAATGAGAGTTGAAGCTTCGTTGTAGATGGCTGCCAACGAACACAGAATAACATACATATGACGACACATACTGTATTCATTCGCTGAAGCCTACTTGTATGTCCGTCGCCACATTATCGAAGCCATTAATACCACCAACGAACACAGAATATATCACCAAAGTGCTGCCGGGTTTGAAGCCAGCCGGCACTCGTGGACGCTATCTTGCTTGGGCCAAAACATTATAGCCGCCTGCTGTCTATTAATTATTGATCAGTGTACGACGTTTATAATAAATAAAATAATTTCGTATAAAAATTTGGGTTTACTGAGATGTTGAAATTGTAACAAAAAGAATGGTGTGCACTTAGGAAAGAAACTTAAAGAAAAAATATTTAATGACAAGAAATTGAAAAGACGGATAAATTAACTGCAGAAGTTTTGAAGCATTTCAAACGACTTCAAATGTCTGTACCAGCAAAATGTATATATAGGCTCTTCCCGATCCATGTTAAGTCCATTTAAAAAAAAAAATTCTGCTCTATGGCTCAAGATTATTTCAAACTAGAAAGGAATGTAAAAGTTGTAGATTCTAAATATAATGGATGGCTTCTGAAACTCGTCGATGGAGAACTAGGCCAAAATGACATTATTGAGGTTCCATAAAATCAGATTTCCAAAAATACTTTGAAAGTTGTATTAGGTTTTCCTTTGTGTCCAGTTAATAATTCCAGCCTTTTACGAAGGTAGTAGAACAACTTAACGAAGTCATCTAACAGATTCTGAGCACTTTGAAAGGTGATGGAATAACATACACTAGCATTAAATCTGTATCTTTGGGAAATAATTCTTTCTGACACGTTTGAGAAATTACTAATTGGTTTGATATAAGGCAGTTCTGGTTTAGGAAGGGTTACACATGTGAGTCTCAACTTGTAGGATTTCAGGAAGGTATAGGATATAATTTAGATTTATGAGGTCAAATTGACTGTATTGCTACTGACCTATCCGAGGCTTTTGAGAGGGTAGATCATGGAAGGTTATTGATAAAAATGAGAGCTATTGGAATAAACAAAAATGTGAATGTGCGACATGTGTGACACAGTTCACACCCGCGACCCGACAGGTATGGGGAAAACGGTAGAAGAAGAAGAAGAAGAAGAAGAAGAAGAAAATATTACAATACTTGTTAGGATTCTACAAAAAGCAGTGTGTGTAACATGGGCAGAGTAACGTTCATTGCTAAGATAAATTAACAGGTTAATTTCAATTTTTCAGTGACATTTCACAATCTAATTTCGACTGTCGAAGACGGGTTTATATACTAATAGAGGATAGGTGGTAAAGGAAATGGAAGACAAATGAGAAAAGGTACAGCACGTCACACTTGACATCGTTCATCCTTGTCTGCGCTTCTTATCGCAATTAATAAGATCTGTGGAATTTCTGTATCTTCAACGGACCACAAGATGTCCGTATATATATCATTCTACTATAAGTTCTCACTGCAGCTCAATTAACAACATAAATGAATCGTTTTTTTTTGAAACGACACATGTCAAGATTTTGCCAAAATTGAGTTAAGGCATGTAATACAGTCTTTAAGTATAGATCTATCGTTTTCTGCAGAAACTACACACGTCACTGCATTGCTTTATCCGGTAGCTCTGCCTGGTAATAATAGTTTGTTGGAGAAACAGCACTTGTCACTGACATGTGCACTTTATCCGTAAAATGAACTGGCTTGCTGTATCCAATCGGCAGTTCCACGCATCCAGCTGGCAGACATTGCACCTATTATTGAAATGAGCGGGAACGTGCAATATACAGACATGGAGTGCAGTGCAGATGCGGAAATCTTTGAAATGAATGTGAAAAGAAAGAGGAAGATATATAAACGAGAAGTAATTAAAAAAGCTAGGATTTCTGGAGAAGAATATGTTAATTATCGATGCAACATTGTACCTGAAAGAAAACCAGGAGGGGATTGCAGGTAAGATTTTTAAGGTTATATTCTTTGTACAACATAAATAACGTGTTAAATGCCTTTATAGTCATCTAATACATTATATTACTGTTCTCAAATAGGTGCCGTGGGATGTGTTTCCAGCGTACAACTCCTGAAGACAGGGAACAGCTCCATACCCAGTTCCGGCAGTTCCAAACAAAGGATGAACAAGACGCATTTCTGCTGGGGCTTGTTGCAAGAATGGACATTAAAAGTAAACGTCCAAGACATGGGGACAGGGAGAAACCGAAAGGACACACGTTTGTATATAGTGTAACTACTTCTCATGGTAGAATTCAGGTATGCAAAAAGGCACTTATGCATATTTTAGCTGTCACCGCTGGACGACTACGTAGGATTTGTAGCCATGTTGCTCTCTCAACTCCAGCCATTGATCGAAGAGGAAAGTCTACTCCAGCCAATGCTAAACCAGGTGATGTTATACAAGCAATAATTGACCATATCAAGAGTTTTCCTACAAAAATAGCGCATTATACAAGCAAAGAAGTGAAATATCTTAATCCTAAACTGAACTTAGTATTGATGCACAAACTTTTTGAAGAAAAACATCCTAGCATGAAAGTATCTTATAGCTTATACAGAAATGTTTTTAAGGAAAGATTCACCCTGTCCTTTGGTCGTCCGCAAGTGGATACATGTTCCCGTTGTGAAGAACTCTCAGTAAAAATTAACAACCCATCTTTAAATGTCAAAGCAAAGAAAGTTGCAGTAGCAGAATTACTTATACACAAAAGGAGGGCAAACAAATTTTACTCCAAAATGAAATTCGTCAAAGAGAAATGCTTGGAAGACCATTCAATTGCTGCTATTACATTCGATTTTATGCAAAATTTGCCCCTGCCAGATATCCCTGTGCAGGATATATTTTACTTCCGTCAGTTAACAGTGAATATATTTAGCGTCACATCACTGGGTCCTAATAAGACGAAGTTTTATACATATCATGAAGGGCAAGGACATAAAGGTCCGAATGAGGTTGTCTCTTTTCTTTTGGACTTCATTAACAATGAAATGCCTAATTCGGTACAACACCTCCATGTGTTTTCAGACTCTTGCCCTGGACAAAATCGTAACCACACGGTCATACGATTTTTCTTAGCTTTGGTGACTATGGGCAGATTTCAGACAATTAATCAGTATTTTCCTCAAAGAGGACACTCTTATTTACCCAATGACAGGCATTTTGCTGCAGTAAAAAGAGTGGTAAGGAAAAATGACAGAATTTACGTTCCCAAAGATTATACAGAGATGATTGTACTGTCCACAAGTCAAAGAAAGTTTACAGTTAAAATGGTTGAATCCAAAGATATTATTGACTTCAAATATTGGTGGCCTTCATTCTTTAAAAAAAATTGCCTATCTGTGGAATCAATGAATCGCAGACTTCCACGAGACCAAAAACAATCGTTCCAGATATCGTTCTTCAGTCACTTCACATACTCAAGTGAAATGCCGAATACTGTTCAAGCTCGAGATTTCATTGACGGTCTAGTGGTACATACGTTCAATCTAGGTATCAGGAATTCAATGAGTGTCATAACGTTCCCTACAAAGCTAGCATATCCAGGAGAAAGACTGCCTATTCAGGAGAAGAAAATACAGGATATAAGGAAAACAATGCAGTATATTCCAGAAGAGCATCTTGATTTCTACAATGAGATTATTATTTGGCCAGTTACCAAAGATAATGTGTTCGGTGATGATGATGATGATGACTAGAATGAATACTGACGAAACAGTTTTGTAAAACAGCGAAAATAAAGATATTTTTTAACAAATTAATTTTTGTCGTCCAATTTTTTTGTAAAACAGCACATGTCAAGGGGATATAATTTCCGATAAACCTGAACTACTGCAATATTAATTCCTTTATTTTTCAATAAAAACATAGATTTCAATGTCCTCTACCTATAAAGCATAGTATTTTTACAACGTGTATATTGTTTACCGTTCCTGTACGTTTTAGATGGATATCTCCAAACTAAGATTTATTGACATGTGCTGTTTCAGAAAAAAACGATTCAAATACTTTCGAAAGTAAGTGAAAATTCTCAGTGGACACCTTACCTCGTTAGTTGTTGAAATCCTTCCTGTTACCTTGCTGATAGATAGGTGCAATTACTGACTTTGCATTTTTTTTTTCATTCAGAAGGCATCTTACTACCACTCTATGCTAATGTTATTACTCTATGAAGCCATTTCATCAATGTCTCTCTACTACATTTCCCCATTTCAGGTCTAATTTCATCTCTTCCTGCTCCTTTATGACAATGAATGTCTTCGGACACTACCGGCACTAAAAGCCATTGGCCATTTCATTTCATGACAATGGAGTTCATTTACCATACTTTCCACCTCCTCAACTTCACCAACATCATTGCCCTTCACCCCCATGAGCTAAAAAATTCTACTTTGAGAAGACTTTCAAAATATTCCTTCCGCCTGTCCAGTGTTTCCTTGGGATCTATGAGCTCACCATATTTACCCCAAACACTGTGCATTTCCCTTTCCTCTCCATTTCTAAGATTATTTATTACTGTCCAGAAAGGGGTTTCTCTGCTGCTTGACCTAGTCTTTCCAGGTTATCAGCAAAATCTTCCAAAGGACTTCTTCTAGGATTCTACAACTATTCCTTTCGCTTTATTTCTTTTCTCTTCGTACAATTGCCTGCCTGCATCGGTCCCTATTTTGAGGCATTTCTAGTCCGCCTTCTTTTTACGTTTAGAAGTTGCTCTCACGTTATCAGTCCACCAATATGTTCGTTTTCTTCCATCTTTACACACAGTTGTTCCTGGGCATTCCGTTGCTGTTTCTACTACAACATCCCCATACGCTACCCATTCTCTTCTCGAACCTGTTTACTGCCCATTTTGGGAACTTTTAATTAATCATATCTGTCTGTCTGATTTCCTAGTCCTGGAGGTTTTCTTCTCTTATTTTGGCCGTGCGCGTAGAGGCGCGCGGCTGTGAGCTTGCATCCGGGAGATAGTAGGTTCGAATCCCACTATCGGCAGCCCTGAAAATGGTTTCCCGTGGTTTCCCATTTTCACACCAGGGAAATGCTGGGGCTGTACCTTAATTAAGGCCACGGCCGCTTCCTTCCAACTCCTAGGCCTTTTCTATCCCATCGTCGCCATAAGACCTATCTGTGTCGGTGCGACGTAAAGCCCCTAGCAAAAAAAAAAATATTCTCTTATTCGTCTACAGACAGATTTCACTTTCTCTAACCTAGGCCAAAAGATACCTAGTTCACTATACATCAGATAATGGTCAGTACAATCGAAAAATTCCCGGAAAACCTACAAATTCCTAACAGATTTCCTGAATTCAAAGTCGGTTGTGTTACAGTCTATATCGTGTTCTGCATAGCGCAGAGAAGATAAGAAGCGTGATGAAGTGAATGGGTGGTCAAACCAAAATATAAAGATCAAGAAAATATATACAATTTGCGAATATTTGAATGTTATCTCTTTTCTCTGCAGGTAACACGGTAACCAACAACAACAAGAGAGCAAAGTTCAGTTTACAACAACGGGAGATCTAGGCTCAGAAAAATTTACAAGATTGAATTCCTAAATCCAAGAGAGAGCTCGTCAGTATATTATTGGAGTAGAGAATCTCACACCTCATATACAGAAATATTACTTTATATATTTCTACCAAATTGATTATGCATAAGTTCAGACAAGGGAAAAAATATTTCAAATAACATTTTTAGAAAAAGGGAGGCGCATCTTTCGATACAGATCAACATGAACAGAGTTTGGGTCTCAAACCCAGTAGTTACATGTTAAAATGTTGAAAGTTTTAAATGCCGAAAGACATCTTGCAACATGCCCACAAATCGGCATGAAATTACATTAACACTAGAATGCAACAATTAGTTGCTAGAATAAATATGAGTACACTCGTTACTTATAATGCCTGGGGACTACACAAGAAGAAGGATCCAAGGATCCACGGTTAACAGGGGCAGAAGGCCCATACTACAAGTCCACAAAATGAATAAGAAAAACGAGAAGGTTAAATTCTCCAAAAGGCCGAGTACCGAATTAGGTGGAGCCAAAACCCGAGCATTCCATAAAAATTTACAAGAAATACCTAATGGGGGTAAGGTCCTAAGAATCAGTGGCTAATCCATACTAACAAGTGACTAAGTTATGGAAAAATTTTAAAGCTGAAAGAAAGTGATAACATTTTTACGGATGCAAAAAAATGTCACCAAATTAAATTTGAGAGGATGTTAACGATGGTACACAACTCGTGCTTACATATTTGATAAAGACCCGTCAGTGCAACATTCGAAGTCTAAAGACAGAGATTGGTAGCCTATATAGCCGTTAAAGGTGCCGAAAAAGATCCTACGTATTAAAATTAATATTTGAACGGAAACAGAAAATCAAATTCTGAAAGGGGTCGTAGAAATCTTCCCTAAGTGCACCTTGATGGGCAGTTACATATTTGGTATTCTTCTTACCTTATCAGTCCATTCCCATGCTATCTGAACCCCCACTTCCATCGCTTTCCCCATCAGAGGGACTCTTCTCTCCGTAGCACATCTCAAGTAACACTGCCGCGCGATAAGGCAATACCTCGAGCAAACGCAGCCTTTTGAATAGCAATCGAGCAGAACATTCCAGAGAAAAAGAGAATCGAGACGTGACTGGAAGATAGGATTCCAGGAGAAGGGCAATATGACTCGATGACACTTTACTAACAAGGGTAGAAACACACACACGAAATAATGCCTATTACTAGATCAAAACTTTATGTACTTGATGTTATTAAAATTCTTGAACACTGGGCTTCACTAGTAAACCACAGTCAGCCACCTCTGTTTGATTAAGTCCAAACTTTTCCATCAGAGCATTCATACATTTCGAAGTAGGCAGCAGTAAAGTAGATTGTAGATGATGTGAATAGCCGGAGGGGCCTCTTACTCACCGATCATAGTCTAGAGTATTATAGATCTGGTGCCCCCACCCTCCCATGTGTAGCACTGAATAGCCTTATGCTTGAAGAATATATTCGTAACTGCTAATCTTATACTAGCACAGCAGTCCAGCAAACGCTCCCCATTCCGATTAATTTCCATATGTTCCCCACATTTACCAATCACCCTTTCGTATCCGTCAGTTATATTTCCAACTTTGACATTGATATCGCCCATTAGCACTATCCTATCCTTGCTGTTGACCCTGATAAAGATGTCACTGAATGCTTCACAAAACTTGTCAAATTCATCTTCATCTGCATCCTTGCGTAATGGCTGTACTGAGACAATTAAAATTCTCTTCCTACTTCCTCCCACTGCTAATCTACAACACAAAGAACACATATTACTGGTTTCTCACATCCTCCCCCCTTGATTGTTGCACGAAGCAACAATCAACTATGCTCAAAGGTTCAGTTTCTCAGGAAATTTTACTCTCCTTCCGCTTCTCGTCACCTGTACCTCCCTCAGTGGAGACATTGAAGGTTGTCGGTCTCTGTCATCAACATCAATGACAGGACTAACATCTGAAGGTGAGGATCCCTCCAACAAGTGCAGTCTCTGTAAAGGGCGGGTAAGTTCACCAGAAGAAGTCTTCAACCGTACCACTCGTACCACACCATCTCTTCCAGGATATACCTCAAGCATCTTGGCAATAGGCCACTCGATCCGTCTTTTCTGGTCGCAACCAACGAGCACAATGTCCCCTTCCTTGATTTTTGTAGTTTCACCACTTGACTTCTGATGACAGTGTACAAGCTGACCCAGATATTCATCCCTGAATCGCTTCTTCAAGTCCTGACGTAGTTGCTGGATATATCTCATCCTTTTTGTTTGTTTTGCACTATTCTTCACAAATCTGAATATCCATGCCACCATCCTCACTATCTTGGTATACTTTGAAAAGTACTCCAGAAACCATGAGGCAGTACTACCAACTGTCATCACTACCCCTCTCTCCTCTTCCTGACAAGAGGACTCTATGTCCACAGCCATATTACTAGGACATTCCTCCTCAGGTAGCCTTAGCCATGCTGGTCCTTCCCACCAGGCAGATTCTAAGAGTTCTTTAGCCGAACATCCTCGCGACGGGAAGTCAGCAGGATTTTGTTTCCCAGGAACGTGGTTCCACTCATCCCTTTGTGTGAAGTTTAGTATCTCCTTTATTCTGTTCTCTACGAAGGTTCCCCATCTTCCATCCCTCCTAATCCAACTCAATACAATAGTCGAATCAGTCCAACAATATTGAGGAGTCTCCATGAGACCTAAACTGTTCTTGACAGTGACTAGCAGTCGGACACCAATGCAGCAAGATAACAATTCTAGTCTAGGCATAGTTACTTTCTTCACCGGTGCAACTCGTGACTTCGCTAGTAACAACTGCACTGTCATCCCACAGTTACTTTCACTTCTTAAAAATACAACAGCAGCATAGGCTGAAGCACTAGCATCACAGAAGACATGTAAAGTGTATGATGTTCGATCGCTGCTTGAAGTAAATCGTCTAGGAATTTCAACATCAGCCAAACAATGCAATTCTTCTAACCACCTCTTGAAGTTTATTTGCAGACCTTCCGAGACATCAGCATCCCAGCTTGTCTTCTCTTTCCAACTCTCCTGCAATAATTTTTTCGGTACAACAGTGACAGGACATGTATACCCTACAGGATCAAATACTGCCTGACAGACAGACAAAATCTTTCTTCTTGTTGCAGGTGGCTCTATATTTTGTATTTTCCCTACACAAGACAGGCTATCAGTTGTTCTGTTCCATAGTAATCCGAGTACCGGTATGGTTTCTTGAATCGCATCGCTTTCATTTAGTGCAGTACTCGCCCAAACTCTTAACTCAAACTTTGCCGTGGCCATCAAAAGAGAAGCCTCCTGTATTAAACAGTTTAATTCTTCTTCCGAACTGACTGAAGCAACACAGTTGTCCACATAAAATGAATGCTTGAGTTTTTCTGCAGTTTCACGGTACCCAGCAGGACAGTTATCAAGATGATGCTCTATAACAGCTCCTAGAATGAACGGGCTGCAATTTACACCAAATACCACGCGACAGTGGCGAAAAATCTTAATCTTCCTGGTCGCATAATCACCCCACCAAAGGAATTTCAGATAATTACGGTCCACTTCGTTCACGGAGAATTGCAGAAATGCCTTCTTTATATCTGACACTACTCCTATTTCCCTTTCTCGAAATCGCAGCAGGATGGATGGTAGAAGTTCCAGCAAGTTGGGGCCTTTCTCCAAACAGTCATTTAGGGACAGCTCTCCTCCTTGTTTACTGGAAGCATCAAACACGGGTCGGCACATCGTAGTTGAATCACTCTTGGAAACTCCAAGATGAGGCATAAATTATCCCTGCTTGTTTCCAATGTCATAATCAACTTCTTCAATTATATTTTCTTTTAGCCAGTCTTGTAGTACTGTTCGTATCTGTTCTCGGAGACAAGTTTTGAAGTCATCGATGCAAGTCTTTTCTCTGCCACCATTCTGTTATTCTCAAGATCCTCTCTTCTTTCACACCAGGGTAGGCAGACTTCATATCTACCATCTTTGTTAACATCGACTGTTCTCTTGACATTATTCAGAACTGCTAACTCCACCTCCTCGCTGTTTTTCCTGTCTGCTGGATCTGTGATCCCGAGCACATCTAACCTCCAGAGTCTTGCCAGATCTTCACTGTGTGTTAGTAAGGATGTTACCAGGTTAGCCGTGTTACCATGCCCTGTAATTTGTGTTGATCCCATTATCACCCAGCCAAGATGAGTTTCTTGTGCCACTAAGCCACACTGTAGTCCTACCATATTTCCCGTGAATAAACTTCCTGCATAATCAGCTCCAATTAAAATTTCAATAGTAGGATGACCAGCTCCAGTGTCAGAGACTACAATGCCCTTCTCTTTTAATTCTTGCAGGCAAGCACTTTGATTAATGCGAGGAATTGAACCACATATAGAAAATTGATCTAAGGCTTCAATCTCACATGAATAATTTCCTGTCATGCTCTGAAGTGATACTCGATATCTCTTGTGTACTTGTCTTTGCGACGAGATTCCCCCAAACAGAACTTGTATGAGATTCTCAGATCCAACAAAAGAACAAGCCATTTCCAGAGCAGTCTTCTTTAGAATATAGGAACGCTGGGATCCAGTATCTATTATCGCCCTTACCACACGTTGACCACCCTTAGCTGTGATAACTACCATTAGAGTCTGCAACAGGACGTCTGGAGAACAACAGTGGTTTGCACCAACGACACTCGTGTTTTCCCTCCTATTTCCTTCTGACAATATTGGTTTCTCGTTATTTCTAGGCAGATCAGAACACAGTATCGGATAATGTTTTTTCCCACAGATCAAACATTTTAGTGAGGATTTACACCTTACAGACCTGTGTCCGGGTTTTAAACATGTGAAACAAGCCCGTTTAGATTTTAACATGTCTGTCTTTTCCCTAAGAGACATCCTTTGGGCTTTAAAACACTCCTTACTCTCATGAAACTTCTCACAAAATACACAAATATTTGATCGTGTATTCTGTTTTTCA
The DNA here is from genome assembly GCF_040414725.1 of Anabrus simplex. Classification (NCBI taxonomy): domain Eukaryota; kingdom Metazoa; phylum Arthropoda; class Insecta; order Orthoptera; family Tettigoniidae; genus Anabrus; species Anabrus simplex. Next base: position 1,360,352,447 of record NC_090265.1, read on the forward strand.
CCAGTCAACAGATTATATGCAGTAGGTACACTTTCATCCTCTGAATCTTTTCTTTCATTGGAGGTTTTACCTGATCTATGAGTCAATTTAAACCCAGTTTTAGGTAACATTATCCTCTCCTCTCCTTCCACTTCAGCCTTTAGAAATTCTAGCAACATCTTCAATTTTTCACTGTAATCACTTGCCTGAGTCACACTTGTACTACTCCTCATCCAGATTCTCAAAAGCTCCTCTGGAATGCTTGATTCAACAAGTGGAAACAAAATTGCCGCATGCTTGTCAAAAGTCACTTCAATGGATTCCAGCGCTCTTAAGTAACACTCAAGTTTATCGTACAGTTGTAAAGTATGTTCCTTACCTTTCACACTGGTGGCATTTTTTATGTCCAAACCTAGGAGCTCTCTGATGTAGAACTCTGTCAGCAACTCCTTCTTACCAAATCTTTCAGTCAGTCCGTCCACTGCCTTCTGATAGTTTTCTGCAGTCGGTGGATAGCTGTCGATGATCTCTCGTGCTCTTGTTCCTGGAACTGTCGCCTGGATTAGGTACTGGAATTTGTCTTCTGCTGCTATGTCTTCATCTTCATGAATTCTGCGAAACTGACTCCAAAAGGAAAGCCAGTCCTTTATGTCACCGCTAAATTTAACCAACTCTATTTTTGGTAATTTCATCTTCTTTTTATGTGACTCAACAGAACATGCCATCTCAAACCTATCATTTTCTTGGGTTACACCTAACCTCTGAGTGTGTGCTTCTATTTTGAATCTTACAGCGTCCATTTTATCCCTATATTCTTCAATATTGGCATACTCATCTTCATATTTCTTATCACTCCCTCCTTCCTGCAAAATCAAGTCCAGTATTTGCTCACCTAAGATCGAAAGTTCTTGAAATAACCATTCCAATTTTACGGACATTAACCTAACATCTTCGTCATTTATCGCGTCTATTTAGCTCATCTAGTAAAAGTCGGGAGGTTTTCGTAAATGATATCCTCACAGGTTTCCGTTTCTTACACAAATTCTCCATTGTGGCACGTACAGTTATACGTCGGGGTCACCAAATTAAATGTTGGGTTAGACACTCGCGCACTACCCGTGTCACAGATCCTTGCACCAACATTAAAAACTACAGAACGTCATCTATATATGTAAACACAGTTCAAAACATAGAACATACTTTCACACGAGATTTAATTCTCCAGACATCTACAAACCACAAACAATCACACCATTTCCATTTTACACACTCCCAGAGTTCTCCACTTCCAAAGATTACATAACCAAGTTCAAGGAAGTAAACAACACAAAGAACACATATTACTGGTTTCTCGCACTCTTTTACCTGCCTGACCTGCGTGCAATAGTATTCCTGATGAACAGTCCTACCCTATACTCTGCCCTTCCTTTTTTAACACTTGTCAAAGACACTTTATAATCTCTTCCTCGTTATCTATCCTTACGCAAATATAATAAACTCCGAACACATCTAGATGCATACTCTTTGTTGATTCAGCCAGTTGTATTTTCTTTCTTCCATAAACGCCATTACTACTGATAGTTCCCCATCGAATTCCATTTCTTTCGCTGTTTCCAGAGAGTCCCTCGCCTTTCAAATAGAAGTGGGACTCCGATACTCCCATAAGTCCTAGGTTTGCTTAAAACGTACTGAGCGTGCTCGGTGAAAATTCTGTGAAGCAGAATGCTACCCTTACTTCCATAGTCCAAATGAGAATCTCTCCTCTAGCGGGTTAGAGACCATCGGTGGCTTGTATAGTCCTAGCCGCCTGAGCACAAGGAGGGCTACGACTCTCAGGACCACTTACTAGGCCACTAAGCCGTTGCCCATGGTCCACCAATTAGGACTACACCACGAACCACAAATAAATAAATACAATATCCTCTCTGCTTACTCTTTCTCCTTGGTCTTTATCCCTATTTATTATGGTTTTCACTAGATGTGGTTTTGGCCCAATTCTACGTCTGGATTCCCTAGGCGAAGACACAAATAAATAAATAAATAAATAAATAAATAAATAAATAAATAAATAAATAAATAAATAAATAAATAAATAAACAAATAAATAAATAAATAAATAAGTAAATAAATAAATAAATAAATAAATAAATAAATAAATAAATAAATATATTGATGTGTATTTCTTTAGTGGTCGGTAGTGTCACATGTTGTATGTAGATGATGATAGCGTATAGCCTCCGGTGAAGTCTGAAGTTCTTTCGAGTTGACGCCCATGGCCGACTAGCGCATCTGTGAGGATGGTCTCTGCTTAGGATGATATTTAATGTTGAAGAACGCACGAATACCCAGTCCTCCAGCCAGAACCAATGAGTTAAAATCACCCGGCCAATCGGGAGTTAAGCCGTGGACCTTTTGGAACAAAGACCATCATCCTAACCAGTTAGCCATCGAGGAGGACTGTATGCAGATATAGAGAAGTGTGATTCTAAAATGAACACAAACATCCAGTCTCTGTTAAAATCCCCGACCCGGCCGGGTATCGAACTTGGAGCTGAAGGCAAGGGCGTTGACCATTCAACCAAACAGCCGTGCAAGTATATATAAGTAAATAATATAAACATTTTCTCTTATCTATCACACTTCTGCTCACAGTAGCTACCTGGAATTGTTTCTGGAATTTTCCTAAGTGCATATTTTCCAACAGATGTACAAATTGGAGGAAAACAGACACTCGAGTAACAAAGTAGCGTCTTAACTGATATTTTTCATTAGGAGGGCTCCAGTGGGTTCTAAAATGATAAGTGCGTAATATATTTTAGCAATACATAGTGGTGTGACACCCAACATTCAGCACGAGTTAGTACTTCACGAGCGCTATGAGATAACTAAGCCGATGAGTAATTACTAGCCTCGGTACGTAATCAGTTCGTTAAAATGCGGCACTGGTCCTCTGTTAACATGTAACAAAGACTAGCCGACTGCTGTGATCACGGCCCAACATCAACATTTCAAGCAACGTTGCCAGGATAATTTTTAAAATTGCTAAACTAGTTCTTTGTTCATTTGATGTACTACTTTTCAGGTACACACTTTGTTCTATATGGAACGTACTGCTCTAAATAAGGTTAATTTAGGAAAATATCGTATGTTATCATCCCTGGGTACGTTTATGTGTGTAAACCCCGTTTACCAACGTTACTGAACATTTTGTACAGGTTTTCTAGCCGTCATCAGTGGCGCAGTCGGTTACGTGTTGTTCGTCTGTTCCCAAGGTAACGTATTGGATCCCGTGTGTGGACAGTGGCGTTCCAGAGATCATTTAAATACGATAGTTCTTTCTCGTTGACTTCTGGAACGTGAAATACTATGACCATTAAATTGTTGGCTGCTCGGTTAGGGTCACATAAATGTCAGCTTGTATTCGGTACTTGATGGGTTCGAATCACACTGTCGGCGCCCTGAAGATGGTTTTCCGTGGTTCCCCATTTTCACACCAGGCTAATTCTGGGTATTTTCCTTAAGTCAGGCCACGGCTACTACCTTCCCAATCCTAGCCTTTCCCATCCTTACGCCACCGAAAATGTTCGGTATGTTAGTGCGATGTTAAACCACTAGCAACAAATGAAATACAAACATTATTCATGATTGAACAAAGAAAGAGAAAACCAGGAGGTGATCAAAGTGAATACGGGTTAAAGTTAAATTTTTTGATGGCTGGGTGTTTGAAGAAGCAATACACAGGTAAGACATACGATGATTCTTACCCCTCTCCTCCCAAAAGTGGAAGTATATAGTATTCTTCTTCATATTTATAGTTTATGCTCATCTGGCAATGGTGATAATCTCTATCGTCATATATAGAATAACGCTATTTTATTCCATCCACTGGCTTGGTATAGTGTTGTAGCTTGCCGCCGAGTTTCTCGGCTATCGTTCCTTGCTCTGACAGAATGAAAGATCATTTCGCAAGCCGGGTTGTGTGACTTAAACGCCTATACCGCGTTCCTGAGCTCAAGTTAGTGGGTTCCATTTCGGATCAGCCTGGTGGCCAAGTCCGGCTCCATAGCTAAATGGTTAGCATGCTAGGCTTTGGTCCCGGCAGGGTCGGAAATTTTGACCATAATTGGTTAATTCCGCTGGCACGGAGATTGGGTATATATGACGTCTTCATCATCATTTCATCCTCATCACGACGCGCAACTCGTCTACAGGTGTCAAATCAAAAGACCTGCACCTGGTGAGCCGAATATGTCCTCGGACACTCCCGGCACTAAACGCCATACGCCATTTCATTACTGGCCAAAATTGCGACACCTCGGTGTGTCCGAAAACGGTGAGGATAGTAGGATGAAAAATAATAATAATTAATAAGTATGATTATTATTATTATTATCGAGGATCTAGAACGAGGTGTAGCCTACGTAGCTCTTAAAGTATCTTGATCTTCCGAGGAGGTACCTTCGTATAATTCGATTGTCACGTAGCCAGCGTGACGGTAGTCTTGATCGTAATCCGGGCTAGTGTGACCGGGATAATTAATTCTACCCTCATATAATGTACCGACATCAATTTACGCACCACTGAACAGAGCATATCAAGGATCAGCTACAAACCACAATAAATTTCCACACGTCCTTGCACGCGAGCTTACTCCATGCACTACAATTCCAAAACACTGGTATCGCTCGTTGAAGCATATTTTTTATTTTAATACCGATGACACTATTCTGAAAGTAACATTCTACTAATCACCTTCCAAGGCACCCCAATAGTAAGCAAGAATAACTATATTACTAACACAAATATCTGAATAAGACAACTTACCCGTTGTTTCTACACTCAACCACACAGTGAAGTCATTATTATATTAAAATGACGTTGGTATCAGATCCTTTCTCCACTTCAGAAGTCAACTGTATACATCACTCATCTCTTTGTGATAACAGTTTATGATAATTAACAGCGTAGTACGTTGAGTATTCGTTGTTCCTACAGGACTAAATCATTGCCTATAAAGTGAATTATAGTCACAGCTTCAAATAAAACAAAAAGGACATTCGTTCCTACAGATTACTTTAGCAAACAAGAATATACTGCCTCAATTGCATTACAATATGACCACGCTAATAATCCGGAGGTAGTTATATTTTGTGAAATTTAAATACCAATAAAAATATGCTATCAATTACACTGTTTATTGTTCACAGTAGTATGCGGAAAGTGGTTGCTATAAAGTTCCATTGGCGTTGATTTATCCTCTTTTATAGCGTTATTAACGAGCAAACATAACAATGACTACAGGAAACATATTACAAATTCATTCCATATTGTATTTCGGATTATAAATGCGAACAAAAATTTTGTGCATAATATTTTATACCGTCTCATTAGAGTAAGTGAATAAAAATAATCATATTAACCCTTAAATGCACAGCATTGCATATGTGCAAAGAAGAGGTATACTTGATTGTTATATCTGCTTTTTTATTTTACAAGTGTCCATTTACTTCTGCCTTGCAGACGAACTCGCTAGTGGTCGCTAGTGTATTAAAAATGAACAATCTTTTACTTTATGAGATTTCTTGCTAATCAGCTGGAGTGGTGTAAACTTTAAATAGTTATGGTAAAACAAGTAAAATGTTGTTTACCTCAGAGAATTAGTGAGCCACGACATCCTTAAGACTCAATGTGGCAGTAATCGTACAGTTTTGCATAACGATGCTTAAAAAACATTCAGAACTCTTAACATTTTGACTGATACAAATAAAAATATATTAATTTTGACAAATAATATTTTAAATATTTTTCTGGTAACAGTCTATTATTTTTATAATGAAAAACCATCATATTTTAAAGAAATATTTAATTGCGCATTTAAGGGTTAATAATAATCATAATAATAATAACAATAAACTGAGTGATTCGGATAGTAGAACGCTGGTTTGCTGAACGTAAATTTTTGAGTTCAATTGTGGTTCAGTCTGATGGTGTCATGAGGTGGTCATGAACGTCAGCCTCATTTCAGTACGTATACCGACATGCAAACATTTCTTGCGGGACCATATTCTGACACCTCTGTGTGCCTGTAATCCGTAATTGTAGTTAGAGGAACAAATTATTCGTAGTAGTAGTAATATTAGTAGTAGTCCGTCTCTATTGAGTAAGCAGTGTGAGGAGATGTGCTGAGTGAGTGCTCAAGGATGGTGATTACGTTTGAGCTTTATCGAGTGAGGATTGGAAGTTGGAAGTGCAGGAGAAAGAAGAAAATTGGATTGTGTGAGAGGATAAAGAGAGAGATAATAAAGGAAATGGCAGGGATGCTGGTGGCTGTAGTGATGATAGCGCTACTTATAACAGGGGTGTAGAGGTTAACCCGCCGCCTGGTCCAGTGGGCGCCCTTGGTGGGAAGAAATTGAGTACATAAAAGACATGGTGAGGGAGGCGTGTCAGACCAATTAAAGGAAATTATATGGGATCATTTCAAGGAGCCAAAGGACTTAAGGCGGTGCGTTACGAAGGAAGTGGAAGAGGTAAAAGAAAAAGTAGAGAGCAACCAGGAGGATATGGAAAAAATGTGAAAGAAAGTGCAGTTTCTGGAGGGAGAAATGCCGAAACTAAAGGGAGAAGTAACGCATGGAACTCAAGAACGAAGGAAGAATATTTTTATATATGGAGTAAAAAATGCTGCGAAAGAAGATAGAGTGACACTAGTTTACAAGGTGGTTGAGGTGGTACAGAAAAGGATGAAGGTAAATTTTAGTGAGGTGGATATCGATGAGGTCCATAGAGTGAGAAGAGTGAAAGGGAAATACTGTAGGCCAATTAAACTTACGTTATTACCTACCCCGATGGCAGATATTGTTCTAAGGAACACAAGGAACCTAAAAGAAGAGAAGATCTGGATGAAACAGGATATAGTCAGTGAAGCTAGTAGAGATTTTAAAGTATTAAGAAGACATATGGGGATAGCGAGGCAACAAGGGCTGAGAACGTTCATTAGAGGCCAACAGCTGGTGGTTGGGAACGGCAGATGGTCAAGGGAGTGGTCAGTTGATGAGTTGCAGGAAATGGACAAAAACTATCTCCAGACTGTTATGCAAACGGTAGAGGAAGGTGAAAGATGAGATGAGGGGGGACCAGCTGGTGATGACAGGGCAAAGGCTGAAGGTGATGAGAGGAGTGAAGTCCACTGTGGTGAAGGACGAGTCAGCAGAGAAGACCAGAAAGACGAGGAAGCGGCTGATCAACGAGCGGCGAGAGGAGGTGCAGCAGAGCGACACCGGCAAGTGCTGTGGTGGTGGGGAAGGAGAGAAACTGCAGAGAGGTAACGAGCAGGGCTAGAAATTTAAGTCTAAAGGATCGGTGGGGGAGGAAAAGCAAAGGGCAGGAGGATAGGGGGGTAAAATGATTTGCTAAGACGTCCAAAAAGGAAGAGAGCAGTGAGAAAAGAGAAGTAATGCGGATAACTAGAAGCCAAACGAAAAATACAGTGGATAGATATAGAAATAAGGGAGAGAAAGAGGGGACAAAAGAGGGTAGCAGACAACTAGGGTTGAAGATGGCTTTGTAAATAATGAAGGGGCAGTAAGGTGGGTAATGAATAAGTAAGTAAGATGGTGGAGATTTTCGATATAGTGGCCCTCCTAGAGACATGTATCGAAGAAGGAAAAAATTAACATGGAAGCGAATCGTGGTAAGGAATACAACGAGGAAGATGCAGGGGTGGAGGGAAAGGAGTTCTGGGGGTATATTGTTATTGGTAAAAGAAGACATAAGTGATCTAATCGTAGAAATACAAAATGAGATGGAAGAGGTGATGTTGCTTAAGTTAATGATGGCGGGAGTAGAGATAAGAAGGTGTGTTTGGGTTTTATATACAATCATCCGAAGGGCTCGATATATGCGAATGTATATGTTTTGAAGGATTGATGGAATAAATAAATATCATTAGCGGTAAGTATGGAGAGGATGGATTGATTTAGTTAAGGGACTGGAACGCGAGAATACGGAGCTCCAGCCCTATGTATAGTGAAGGGGGGATGGGATTGAAGATGGGGAGCAGCAGAACTGAAAATAATGGGAGAAAGGCTACTGCAAAAGTTGATGGAATTATGTGACGTGGGCAACTTGTACATTCTGAACGGGTGGTGTAAGGGTGAGAGGGAAAGAAAAAGGACGTATACGAAAGCGGGAGGAAGTGTTATTGATATGATAATTAGTACGGAAGTTATGTTAGATAGAATAAGCAAGACTGAGGTTTTTGACTGGGTAAAATTTTACCATTACCCAGTAATTTAATCATGAATAGGAGAGGTATAGTAGAGGAGACGGGATTAGGAAGAGGGGGAAGGAGAAAAGACGTAGAGTTCCCAAGTATATGTGGAGAGAGGAGGGCAAATAGAAGTTAAATAACTACCTTGAAGGTGCATAATTTCAGATTATTAGGATAGGGACCGATGCAGCATTAGTTTGTAATAATATTGGTAGGGTTTTAGAGTTACTGGAATATCCCATTAAGAGAGTGGCGGTTGAAAAAACATGTAGGAATATTACGGAAAAGGGAGAGGGTTGGTACAATAAAGAGTGTAAGGATGAGAGGAAGTTAGTTATAAGAGCACTAGGTGAGTACAGGAAATATGGAGGGAGAGGTTTAAGGGAGCATTTTTGCACGTTCTGAAAATAATGTAAGAAAATACTAGTAGAGAGAAGGAAGGCATCGCAAAAGTCCAAACGGAAGCGATAAACAGGGAGGCTAAAGACAGGGAAATGGAAAAGATGTGGATGAGAGTAAATAAAATTAACAGGGGTAAAAGTGGAGCTTTGAAGTCAAAAATTCAGTATGGAACATGGATGAAGTATTTCCAGATACTATTAGGAGATAAGGACGGGTCGGTAAGAACAGAAGGGGGATATGAGGTCGAAAGGGGGTTAGAGACGGGTAGTCATGAGTTGGATAAAGGAAATAACAAGTGATGAATTGGTGAAAGTGATAAGAAAATTAAAGAATAGGACAGCGGAAGGGGAAATGGGATGACAAATGGTTATTGGAAGGAAGTAGCAAAAATAGTCAGATGAAGGAGAGTTCGGTTACATTTCTAAACAAGGTATTCGAAGGGGAAAATTTTTCAAAAGAAAGGCAGAGAGGAATCATATGTCCTATTTAAAAATCAAAGGAGAGAGGGCCAACCCCAGCACCTATAGACGTATAACCCTGCTGGACTCTTTGAGCAAGATGTACACGGGTATTTTGGTTAATAGGCTGAGGAAGTGGGCGAAAGACTGCTCTATTTTATCGATACTCCAGAGTGGCTTTAGAAAGGTAGGAGGACGATGGATATTTTAATGATTGGTAGAACAATAATAGATAAATACGTGAGAAAAGAAGGTACCAAAGTGTTTATAGCAGCTACACTTTCAGAAGGCGTTCGATAAAGTGAGCAGGGAGACTTTGTTTGAAAGAGCGGGGAGGGTAGGGGCTGGTGAGAAGATGAGAAGAGCGATCAAAAGCATGTATGAAAAAGTCTACTGTAGCGTTACGGAGGATGGGGTGGTTAGTGGATTGATTGAATCGAAAGTTGGGCTGAAAGAGGGGGTGTAAATTGTCGCCAGTTCTGTTCCTGTTGTTTATTAACGGCTTATTAAGTGGCCGCGGATAAGGAAAATGGGCCAGCACAGTTGTAGGGCTACAATAAATCCTGCGGTTGACTTTTGCCTATGATGTTTCATTGTTGACCTTGACACCTGGGGGCCTGCAAAGGAGATTGGACGATGTTTGTACGTTAGCTTTTCGAAGAAATGGTCATTGAAGACAGGTGACAGTTGTCGAAAAGATAAAAATAAACCTAGGAAGAAGTGGATAATAAATGGGGAGGAAATAGAGGTGATAGATAAGCTGCAGTATCTGGGGCTGATGATAAGTAGAAATGGTAGTTTGCTAGAACAAATTAGGCGAGCCAAATGGAAGGACGCAGGATATTGATAAACAAATAAAAGTCGGCTTACCAGTATCAAAAATAGCAATTACGGTGATTACTGGGTAGATAAGGTGAAAAATGCTTTAGACAGACTGGGCTTAAGAGATTATTACGATGTACAAGGGGCGTACTATATTGTATTACACTTTATTTTTTGTACGTCCGGGTATGGTTCACATTTCACTTTTGAATTTAGTGACGTGTAACTAATGTCTTGTTCCACTGTTTGGTAGCAGCACACGCACAGGTGCCAACGAATGCACTCGTCATAGCCAATTCATAACAACACTGTCAGCGTAGGAGCAGACAACATGGAAAGGAACTATCAGGGACAGAGCTATACGACTTGGTTGCTATGAAAAGAAGGCGTGACCACTGCAGAAATTCATCGGCGCTTGATGGCAGTCTGTGGAAAACAGTTTACAACTGGGTGTACATTTGGAAAACAGGGCGCACATCGGTTGACGAGGGAACCAGTTCCGGAAGGAATGTGACAGTGTCAACACCAGCCAACATTGCCCGGGTCGAACAGGCCATCCAAGGAAACAGATGCATCACAGATAGCTACGGGAATTAGCCGGAACACCCTGCAGCAGATCGTGCACAGCCACTTACAGTTGGGGAAGGTTTGATCCACGTGGATGTCGAGAATCTTGTCTGTAGACGAAAAGCAGAGGCGTGTGGACTTGTAGAAAGAACTTTCGCAACGCCATGATCAAGATCCTGCCGACTTCATGGCTAGGCTTGTGACTGGTGATGAGACATGGCTCCATTACCATGGGCCTGTCGTGTCCTCCCAGGGACTTGAACCCAGGACTGCTATTCCCTCCAAGGATCGAACCCAGGGGACGTAGGAGGAATAGCTGTACCTGACGTATTAGAACCAGTCTGTAATAGAGGCTAGGAGTCAGGCAAAGGTATACCTATAAGTGCACCTGATAATAATTAGAAGGTTGTGGAATAATTATATCCATGGAATTGAATAGTTAAAGGTAGAAGTCGTATTTCGTGCACGTTGAGAAATCTTGAGCAACAGAGAAGTTTGTCATACAGGACGTGAATCATGTTGACAGGGCATGGTTCAACCGCATAGACGCAGTAAGAAAGCACTAGAAAGGTCTCTTGGATACAGGCCTCTGATTGGCTAGAAATTACGGACAGTACAGTAGTCACGTACGCCGGTTTCGACAAGCTTCCAGAACATGGGGTGTGGCCCCGGAGGCTATAAAAGGGCAGGGAAGTCATTACTCGTCGCTTCTATCATTCATCTCGGGGACGAGTTGCTAGTAGAATCTCTGCCGGTCGGCAGGACGATTACGCAATCAGTAATAACAATAATAAGTATTTTCATACTTAACTTCGAAGACGGCTAGTAGACTTCTCGCTCAAGACTTGCCAACATAAAGTCTTGTTTTTATTTCTAAATAGTGTACGTACTGTATTTAACTCTACGTATCAGAATACATTATCTTAGTGGGAATCCACTTTATCGACTTCCTCTTTCTCTGCACCTTAGTTGAAACTTCCCAACCTATACGTTCCTACCGCTCGGGAACGATCCAACAAACCTTCCAACCAATCTGGCATTTCCTACGAGCTCACCTATAAGCTCAAATACTGTCTGTCACGACAGGCCAAAAACGAAACAACAATCGTTGCAATGGAAGCAGAGGGTGCAGTCCACCGCCAAAGAAATGTCGAACAATGCCATAAGTTGGCAAGCGAATGGCGACATGTTCTGCGTGGTCGCCGTCTTGCGGATTTTGCAGAACTGGTCACAGCTATCAAGGCATGGGTACGCAGCACTCCGAAAGAATGGTTTCAGGAAGTTCTGGAGAGACTGACACATCGATGGCCAAAGTAAATACAGTTACAATGAGATTATGTTGAGAAGATGGACGTAACAACTGGTGTGTAGTGTACTTCATTTGGGTAGAAAAATAACGTGTAAAACAATACAGTACGCCCTTCGTAGAATGGGAGAGGAGGAGTGGTGTATATTGTGGACATGTGATAAAGGGGGAAAGAGACATTGCAGAACAAGAACTAATGGTCGAACGCAGAAAGAGAGCAACCCTAAAGATGTTAATGAGAATAAATCACGTAATGAATATGAACGTGGCAAATGTGAACAGGGTGGAGAAACGAGGCTTAATATGGTGGATATTAGGAATATATATGAATAGGGGCTGCTATAAGTTAAAGGATACTACGGTTTGTATATTATGTGGTGATGAAAGAGAGGATTTTCATTAACTGGCAATGCAAGGAAACGTATGGATAGAGACGTATATTTATGACTGAGCAGCAGTTGAAGATGATAGCTCAACCGTGTAATGAGGATAAACTTTTAAAGTGGTTAGTGAAAGAATGGAAGTGTGCTGGTAACTTATGTAAGTTTTGGGGAGAATTAGGAGTCAATGTACAGCTGCAGTAAAAGCAAAATCTCAGGCGTGTCAAGTGGAGAGAGACCATGAGCTAAGTAGAGAATTATCCTGATATATGAAATGTGAACTAGAACACTCAACTCAGTGCAGATTAAGGAGGATTTCCCCACTACTGGCTAACAGTGATAGGGGAAGGAGAGGGAGTGATCGTATGTGTTCCCGTGGAGGGAGACCTTGCCTATACGAGAGAGGATTGTGCTAGACCAGGAGTGACAAGGAGCGAAACACACGCGGTCACACGTCCAGTAAGAAGCTTGTAGATACAGTTAATCCTTTATTGTATTTTGTGCTATTGGCTTTTGTTTTTATTTGTATTTAAATCAATCAATCAATCAATCAATCAATCAATCAATCAATCAATCAATCAATCAATCAATCAATCAATCAATCAATCAATCAATCAATCAATCAATCAATCAATCAATCAATCAATAAATCAATCAATCAATCAATCAATCAATCAATCAATCAATCTCAATCAATCAATCAATCAATCAATCAATGCTGATCTGCATTTAGGGCAGTCGCCCAGGTACAGATATTGAGAAAATAAAGGTTATTCATTCAATAGTAGTAGTAGTAGTAGCAGTATTAGAAGTAGTATCCTTTCTCCGTTTGAAAATTCCAATGCTTCATCCTTTGTTGGTCCTTCTTCTTCCTCCAACACTCCTTCATCTCACACTATGTCTCCTTTTCCTCTCCTGGGACCATTTTGAGCCGGTTTTCTTTCTGGCCCGACCTTGTAATTCTTCTATTTTTAACACTTTCTTCCTAAAAGTCACTCTATCCGTCACTACTTCTTTTCTTACTCGCATATTATTTCTTTCCAAATATCCCTTGACTTAAAACATCCATTTTGTTGTTGACTTCTTGTTCCAAAGGCATTTGAAGATCTGTTTGGTTAACCTGTTGTCACCCATATATATTGTACCGGGGAAAGATATTGAATAAGGAATAAGGGCATGAGATACAACCAAGGGGTGAAAGGTCCTTATGGAGCAGGTACAGAGGGAAGTATACACTCATCGAAATAATAGTTGATTTATAGGACAAAATTTATTCACTTCATTGGTATGACTTGCATTTTTTTCTATTAATTGCTTGATCAAAAAGAAATATTTTAACAAACGGACTCACCCTCTTTTTGAAGTTTAATATCAAATTAATTGTGACGAATGTCTGTCATTTAAGAGTTGAATTTCATTTCAAAATACAATCTGTCCCCTTAAAAATTCTTATTCTTTCTTGAACTCGTTTGAATTATGTGAAAAGAGAAAATTAAGTAATTTAAGTTTCCTTCACTTGAAAATATGGAAATTTTTCCTAGAGTCTTTTCTAAATATTTAACACTTGAAATTGTGAATTCTCCTTTAGTCTCTTTAAATGTTTAACACTTAAAACTTCGCAAAATATCGCAAAATAATTCGTCTTACAAAGTTCGGTATTATTGTTTCTTTACGAATTGTAGTTTAAACATTGTGATAATACTGCTAGAATATTCCGATTCCCAGCAAGAGTCAATAAATTGTCTGTTGAACTGCCGTCCAGAATCACTGATTCTAATACTCCACCAATGAAAAGCTAGTCTTGTGGAATTTTATAAAGAGCCTGAAAAACACTCATATCACCTGTAATCTGGAACTCAGAACTGGATTGTAAAGATATGCGGCTCAGCGAACAGCATGTTAACGTCTTTGGCAGCTGGTGTATTGATGTCGTCACCAATGGTACCACGTTCAATCTCCTCGTTGAAACCACGTCTCCAATCCCACGTTGACAGGTAGACATGATTATAATAGGCACTCGTCAGGTTTTAACGAGTTTTTCCTGGATTTGAAAACACGAAAAAGTTCAACTGACCAGTAATGATTATTGAGTGCCCTATCTAACCTAGTTCAGGTTTGTGAATCAGACGAGCACAGTATCGTGTTAAGTGCACACGAACAAAGTCTGGCAGTAAAGTGTTAATGATTATTGCTTTGCAAATCGCCGTTTATAAAAGCACAGTAATAATAATAAAATTAATAGTAATAATAATCAATCGTGGTAGAACTGCTGAAGTTAGCGAATGAGGGGGATGGGAAGATCAGAAGGGATAGCCAAGGAAGAGGAGAGAAAGCGGCCGTGGCTATAAGTTAGGTACCATCCCGGCATTTGCTGGAGGAGAAGTGGGAAACCACGGAAAACCACTTCCAGGATGCCTGAGGTGGGGATCGAACCCACCTCTACTCAGTTGACTTCCCGAGGCTGAGTGTACCCGGTTCCAGCCCTCGTACCACATTTCAAATTTCGTGGCAGAGCCGGGAATCGAACCCGGCCCTCCGGGGGTTGCAGCTAATCACACTAACCACTACACCACAGAGGCAGACTTATAATTTTATTATTTATTTATTTATTTATTTATTTACTTATTTATTTATTTATTTATTTATTTATTTATTTATTTATTTATTTATTTATTTATTTATTTATTTATTTATTTATTTAACATTCGAATTGAGCCTCTATGAATCAATCTAATTTTCAGTATCTATTTGATTTCGTTCGCTTGCCGGCTTTGACGTCCTGCCAGTATCTCTTCTTGAGCCCATCAATCAGCGCTTTCCTTCGCTTCTCTGGTAAAGACCCTCTCCATCTTCTGGGTTCTGACTCCAACACAAAGCCATGATGACTTTTCACAATCCCCCTGAAACTATTACGGTCATTGATTTTATCATCCGAAATGCGTATCTCACTCGCACGTTTTTGTTGTTTTTATTGTTGTGCTGTTGTTGTTGTTTCATATGGGCGACTAAGGGCCACGATATTCAACTATTGCGTTTGGGGTGGGTTTTAATGTCTGCCCAGTAATTGCGCGTCTTTTGGCTGCGTTGTTCCTTCCTCTCCTTAGTCTAGAAGATACCTGTCTTCATTCTTGGCAGTTTGTCCTGGAACCTCAGCAGTTTAAGCATCCCCGTGAGAAATGTCGGGTCTTTTAAGTCTCACTTTGTTCCTCCCAATTCCTGCAGATCTTTGCTTACTTCCATCAACTGTGGTGACTTGGTCTTGCTCTTTCGCCAGCAAACGAGATATTATTATTATTATTATTATTATTATTATTATTATTATTATTATTATTATTATTATTATTATTATTACATATTTTTGAACAAACTGTGGTCAGGAGCGGGCAGGTTCAAAATCAACTCGGCAAGGTGGAGTTAAGTCAACGCCAAGATGATTAAGCGTGAATGAAGGGAAGATCAAACATTCAAATTCATGATTCAACGATCACCGAAAAACCGTCAAAGTAGTTAGTGGGACGTAAGAAACTATAAAATTATGATTCAATGCTCACTGTGTCCATTCTTCTGTACAAGATGACATGTGTAAAGCAAGCCAGAAAGCACTGAATGTGATCAGGTTTTAGGATTATAAACTACAGCCATAATATACTTTTATGAAATAGAGCCTCATGCTGCACTGGATATTCCATAAGAATAATAACTGTGAATACAAATGTCCCGGACACAATAATAATAATAATAATAATAATAATAATAATAATAATAATAATAATAATAATAATAATAATAATAATAATAATAATAATAATAATAATATTAATAATAATAATAATAATAATAATAATAATAATAATAATAATAATGTTGTCATTGATGCTTTCACGGCCTGTACTTATAGATATGGTACGGTATGGATTTTGGGCTTATGCCGTGTCAAAAAAAAATATAAGGTGAAATTCTTTACGTTTCGAAGAGAACTGTGCTCAGCGTCATCAGAAGAAATCTCGACTGTCTGCGAGAAAGGCTTCCTAAACAAGACTTCTTGTTTATAGTTATACTTCGTCTTAAGAAAATAATCACCGCCACTACACTTGGCCACCTAGCATAACAAAAAACGCAGGATATTCTGAAAGATTTTAGACAACAGGTGGATTGACGGGTAAGTACGATTGACATTCAGTGAGGAATTGTACCACAAGATACTGTAGACACATTAACAATGTAAATTTAAAAAAAGAAAAGTTTGATGTCCTATGGGCAAATCTTCCGCATGGGTGATGACCGACTGACTAAGAAGATCTGGAATTTCGTTAGAAAAAGTTCAGGTGAGCACAGTTCTCTGCGAAACGTAAGGAATTTCACCTTATATTCTTGACACGGCATGAGCCCAAAAGCCACACAGTATCATGTCAATAATAATAATAATAATAATAATAATAATAATAATAATAATAATAATAATAATAATAATAATAATAATAATAATAATAATAATAATAATAATAATCAATCGTGATAGAACTGCTGAAGTTAGCGAATGAGGACACTGTGGACATACTAGATGAGCTCTTTCAGGAGATTTAGACAAGTGGCAGGATACCTTGTAGAGTGGCAGTCAGCACTAATCCACCCTGTCCATAGAAAAGGAGACGAGAAGGATGTAAATAACTTATTAAAGAGACATGAATATTGTCTATTCAACACAAGATAGAACTCCAGAACAGAACTGAAAATCAACTTGAAAAACAGGTCGGTGAGTACCAGGCTGGTTCCAGTGGAGATTTTCAAATTTGAGAGCATGATATACAAGACGATGAGAAGATATAATTACGTACTTGTGTTCGTCGATTTTAACAAAGCATGTGATTCAAGTGAGCGAGAATCGTTATTGACTATTCTGGAAGAGTTTTGGCCGTTTTTGCCAATAGTATCAATTTAGATCAATTAGCTGATAAAAACTGCTAAGAGGGTAAGACCACAGGTCTGCTTTGAGAAGACGAAATACATGTCAAACATCTGTGATGGGTCAAAATTGATGATCATTAGCTATGGCAAAATGGGGCGGGTCAAGCAATTCAAGTATCCGGGTGCATTAATCCAAAAGAATGGATTAGAACAGGAAGCCATTAATGTCAGGATCGAGAAACGAGTCTCATTTTCACGCCTTTCGTGACCCTTCTTTTTCTTTGGCTGATCTTCAGTTTTCAAAGTGTCGGATCCCTTCCATTTTTTCTCTGATTAGTGTTTTATAGAGGATGGTTGCCTATTTACACTTCCACTTAAAACAATAATCACCGCCACTACACTTGGCCACCAAGCATAACAATAAACGAAGGATACTATGAAAGATTTTAGGCAACAGGTGGATTGACGGGCAAGTACGATTGAGATTAAGTGAGGACATGTAATACAAGATACTGTAGACCCATTAACATCGGAAATTAAAAAAGAAAAGATTGGTGTCGTATGGGAATATCTTCCGCATGGCTGATGACCGACTGACTAAGAAAATCTGGAATTTCGTTAGAAGAAGTCCAGGTGATTCTAAGAATATTGTAAACTAGTTGATGTACCCGTGATTCGCTACGAACTTCTACATTGTATACAGTATTCTAGATTATGTAGTGTACACGTTTTGAGTAAGATGACATTAAATTGAATAGCTCTCAACGTCACCCCTGAAGTGCGTCAGGGAAGCCACCATACGTCTTTACTCATGCGAAGACTTGGTTAGGGAATTTTGTTACGGAATTTTCATTGTAATGTCTACCATCAGTCACAATCAAGTTGGGGAGTTATCATTATAATGGCAGACACTCACTCTCCACCTGCCTTTCTACATCCTCGGAAAGACTGTCTTAGCGGTTTCCGCAACTGAAATCAACATAGGTCATTATAATGACGTCAGTAGGAATGTCGTAAAAAATGAAATGCTATCACTTGAAATATTTGATCAAATTAATAACTACACATTTTCTCACGTTTAACGAACAGTACAACGCTGCCGATCTAACACTACGAAGTTCCAGAGTTGGAACGACCAGGCCGTAGACAGACGTGAACACTCCTCTGTCATTATTCCGTCAAGTGCGCATACTGATCATTCCAATCAGCGCCTCAGAGTAGGGATCGAATAGCTGAAATAGTATGATGAACCAGTGTGTTACGTACCAGTGGTATCAGAAAATGTATGAACCAGAGGAAAGACATGCTAAAGATGAAAGTTATCTAACTCCTCATCCATTTCTCGCCAAAGTTCAGGCAGGCGGTTATACTCGGTACGCAACAGTAATGGCAAGTATCGGAGATGAATAGTAGCAGAAGAGACAAAGAACACCACAACAGACAATGATCAATGTATTGTTGATCAATTTTATGAACTTTGATATTGTTTGCCTTCATATTTAATCTTCTTTCGACTCTGAAACACCACTTTTATCATAGTCGGGACCGTAAAACTGAATAAAACATAAATGATCGGAAATTGTATTCACTATAACTTTTGTTATATAGTACTTTTCGATAGGACCAATAACATACGTATTTTAAAATTATATTTCAGGCGCCTTCTTCTAAACTACCATTTCACCCAGCGTAAATGAAATTATTTATAGCCTAGACTATAGTTTCTTATTCACCGACTCTATATACCGATTTTCATAAAATTCTTTTAACCCATTTTCTCGTGTCTTGGCGTCGATTTGGACGTAGCAACAAAAATACAAATTCATTAATATCTCTGTTATCATAGCCGGTACGGTAAAAATGTATAAGACATAAATGATCGGAAATTTAATTCTATATAACTTTAGTCATGTAGTATTTATCGATAGGACTATTAATAATGCAAATATTTGAGAATTAAATTTTAGGTTTTCCTCTAAACTACCATTTCACTCAGCGTGAATAAAATAATTTATGGCCTAGATTGTAGAGGCTCATTCCTCGGTGTTACATGCCGATTTTCATTAAATTCTCTTGAACCATTTTCTTGAGATGCATGTACATACAGGTACATTCAGACAGAAGACGGAAAATTAAAAGTGCATTTCTTTATTTTTTTTCACAAGTTGCTTTACGTCGCACCGACACAGATAGGTCTTATGGCGACGATGGTACAGGAAAGGACTAAGAGTAGGAAGTAAGCGGCCGTGGCTTTAATTAAGGTACAACCCCAGCATTTTCCTGGTGTGAAAATGGAAAACCACGGAAAAAGCATCTTCAGGGCTGCCGACAGTGAGGTTCGAATCCACCATCTCCCGAACACTGGAAACTGGCCACACTTAAACGACTGCAGCTATCGAGCTCGGTCATTTCTTTATTACTGTTGACACGTCCTATACAGAAATACCACTCTTTTAAAATTCTGAGCAATGTACAGACAAAAGGATAGCCCGTACTAATTTGTTATTTGAAAAGAGCGTGTATGAAAGTTCTGAAGGCGTTTCCTTGGCAAAAATAGCTACGGCTTGGTACAGGAAGTTTGGTTCAATCTACATATAATCTGTTTATTCAGAAATATTGGCAAGTTGAAATTCATATCACCTTGGTGCAGTGAACAGCCATCTCCTGAATCGTCTTCCCGAATGGTTCTCCAGGCAACTCGTACTCCCGGGTCCTCTCGTCACCATGGAATTGGACTCGTACTCCAGGATCCTCTCGTCACCATGGAATTGGACTCGTGCTCCAGGATCCTCTCCTCACCGTGGAATTGGACTCGTACTCCAGGATCCTCTCCTCACCGTGGAATTGGACTCGTACTCCAGGATCCTCTCGTCACCATGGAATTGGACTCGTACTCCAGGATCCTCTCCTCACCGTGGAATTGGACTCGTACTCCAGGATCCTCTCCTCACCGTGGAATTGGACTCGTACTCCAGGATCCTCTCGTCACCATGGAATTGGACTCGTACTCCAGGATCCTCTCCTCACCGTGGAATTGGACTCGTACTCCAGGATCCTCTCGTCACCATGGAATTGGACTCGTACTCCAGGATCCTCTCCTCACCGTGGAATTGGACTCGTGCTCCCAAGTCCGCTCGCCACCATGGAATCGAATTCGTGCTTCGTACATGAAGGTCTCGAATTTCGCGGAGGTCTACGGCGATCTTGATGCGGAGTAATCACTCGTGGTCTAGCTTTATACGAGTTTCCACAGTCGTACAGTCCCCCGACACGTTCACAATCACTTGTCATCAATATTTGCAAAATACTGCCTTTAATTTATGTAGGCGGACGACACGTAGTTTGAAATATGCCAATAAACTTCACTTGACACTTTAAGTTAGATATTAATGAATGTCACTTCAAAATGTTAAAGTTTAAAATGCAGATAGCATTAATTTAAGAAATGAAATGATGGAACACAGTTCACGGATATTTACCACTGAAAATACGCTGTCTGCGGTTACTTGCCACAACGAAAAATAATACTGTCGCACTTGACACACAAAAAGAGCTATTAAAAAGTTTATCCGCAAGACACTGCTAATAGCGATGAAATAAATAATAACTTGGCAGTCACTCTAAGCACAGTGAGTCTCGTAAAAGAATAAATTCACTGAAGAACATTTAGAAGCAATTCTAAACAATTATGTATAGAAATAAGTTCGAATCCAGTTAAGATTAACACTATAATGGATTATCAGTTTAAGTCGCTCACATTTAACAGTACGGTAGGCACAGTCTATCGTACTCAGAGTTTATCACTGGTTAAGGAGCGCTTAAATGTTGAATAGCAAGAAATAGTCGCTGAAATATTAAGTAATGTTCTAACACTTTGCACACCAACGAAATAAATTAAACACTTCACCTGGTTTTTGTTCGAAGAAATATTAAGTTCCGCAGTTCGAGAGTTACGCTGAGTTCTCAGCATGAGAATTTACAGGTTGCGTTTGATAATCACCACGTCGTCACTCGACTATACTTTTTGACGTCCGACTCGTTGGCTGAATGGTCAGCGTACTGGCCTTCGGTTCAGAGGGTCCCGGGTTCGATTCCCGGCTGGGTCGGGGATTTTAACCTTCATTAGTTAATTCCAATGGCTCGGGGGTTGGGTGTATGTGCTGTCCCCAACATCCCTGCAACTCACAAACCACACATAACACTATCCTCTACCACAATAACACGCAGTTACCTACAAATGGCAGGTGCCGCCCACCCTCATCGGAGGGTCTGCCTTACAAGGGCTGCATCCGGCTAGAAATAGCCACACGAAATTAAAATTAAACTTTCTGACGGTCAGAATAACATAACATACAGAGCCCTTGCCGAAGAATGCCTGTCTATCGCTGTGTAGCCCCGTCTTTTATATGGGTAAAGCCTACACGTCATAGGATAACGTGATTATTTTAAAGTGGATTTACTCGAAAATCCCTTGGTGAATTTTATTGAGATTTGAAGATGGAGACGTTCCTGTGATTGGCTACAGAATTGCGTACCTTCCAAGACGATACGACCATTATTTAAAAAGTTATATACATTTTTGAATCGAAATTTCTCGAATGCATGACTCAGTTCCAGATGTATCCATTGCTCGCCACGGGGAAGGTTGACGAGTTGGGCGGGCTAGCCTGTCTTGCTCCTGCATCTACGTCAAGTACAGCTGTTCGCTCACATGCTAGCTCCTCCTGGCAGACGTAAACACATCGAGCTTGGATTTGTCGACGCGCGTAGTAATTATACGACATTGCTCTTAATAAATACGGCATGTTCCGTGCGTTCCTTGTAAAATATATAGATATCTGAGACAGACTGCCATCCCAGAAAATAATATCAGTAAAGAGGATGAATTTAGACGATTGGTCAAAAGCTATCTGAGGTGTAAATGGAACCAAAACCAAAAAGTTGAAAGGGGGGCTTTGGCAGAAGAGCGGATCATCGCCTCAGTAAGGAATTCTAAAATATTCACTTCACGGCCATACAAATCATCAAGGTAAACATTCTGCAGCTAATAATAATAATAATAATAATAATAATAATAATAATAATAATAATAATAATAATAATAATAATAATAATAATAATAATAATAATAATGTATGTGTATGTATGTTTAGTCATCAGCCCGAAGGCTGGTTGGATCCTCAACAGTTCCACCATGAGCTGTCATAGATGGCCTAGGCATCACTGAAGAGGCGTACTAGGGAAATGAGGAGTGAGTTAGTTTCCCGTTGCTTTCCTCACCGAGCCAGAAGTTGCTAGTACATATCAGTCTGCCAAGCCCACTGAAATGCATGCACCAACCGACCCTATGAGCAACAGTTTCACACCATTCATAGCAGGGACTGGCTGCGTAAGGAATGGCATTACTAGCATCGCTCATACCTCAGTCGCTTTCATATCGTCAAAGCCAAGGATAAGACTGAGACAGTAACAAAATTACTCTAGCCCATACCAGAAGACATAGTGCAGTGTAATAATAATAATAATAATAATAATAATAATAATAATAATAATAATAATAATAATAATAATAATACCGAGCTCGATAGCTGCAGTCGTTTAAGTGCGGCCAGTATCCAGTATTCGGGAGATAGTAGGTTCGAATCCCACTGTCGGCAGCCCTGAAGATGGTTTTCCGTGGTTTCCCATTTTCACACCAGGCAAATGCTGGGACTGTACCTTAATTAAGGCCACGGCCGCTTCCTTCCCACTCCTAGCCCTTTCCTGTCCCATCGTCGCCGTAAGACCTATCTGTGTCAGTGCGACGTAAAGCAACTAGCAAAAAAAATACTAATAATAATAATAATAATAATAATAATAATAATAATAATAATAATAATAACCCTTTGCTGATTATATTGAATGCTGCTTTCATAATCTTCGTTTATTATGCCAAGAATGTAAATGTCCTTCGTGTTGTATTACCAGTTTATTTAAAGTTGTAAGATTTTCTCACCGTTATACTGACATTCACAAAACTGCCATGAATATAAATATCCAGGTGGCTGGATCGTAACACTTCACCCTCCAATTCCGTTTCTTCAAACTTACCGACCTCGCAGAAAATTTCTCCATTTCTTCTCCTAACCTCGAATGTTCCTTCTCAGATCTACATATCATGTCTCAATGGCCCGCGATATTATTGTACTATTCCTCTGAAGTTAGGTCGTGTGAATATGTGAATCTCTTACCGCTTCCTTAAACGTTATTGGAAACCTCGAACACATTGCATGAGCTTTCACACATTCGAACGAAGTCGTAAAATTGATACATATTATCATGTAATATCTTTAGAATGGTTTGTCGATTTTGTATGTGGAGCACTCAAAAAGTTGAGAACGATTCCCAATGGCATAATCATTCTCAGTGAACAGAATCATACAATTGATTCTATAACTGTGGGTGGAAGCGAAGTAAGAAAAAATATTCCGTTCGTTTGATTTCTCCGGGCAGAGGATGACATACTTACTGGCTCACTCAGACCCAAAAATGTGCTGAAGTTCTTGATACAATATAAATATTGCCTCACAAAAGAGTGTCTGGGTCATGGTCGCTGAACTTTTGACCAACTACCAAATGGATTTCTGTTTCTCCTCATACAATAATGGAGATAGCGGATTTTTAACAGGATACAGGTTGTACTCAAACATTATGTAATGATGTTTTCCTTGTAAATATTGCGGTAGGATGTCTATTCATTATTTAATTCGTACTACGATCTTCCTATAATGATTGCTGTCCTAGCTACCTTGGTGATTTCCTGTCTTTTCCGGACCCCGGTTGTATTAGGTTTCATGGACTATGAAAGCTTATCTTTCCGTCTTTCATGAATAAACGTATTCTACTCTTTTCCTTGTACCTTACGTCTTCGAAGAGATGGAACTCATTGCCCTTTGTTAATGACAAGGCTGATGACCTCGTTATTAATCTGTGTCAAACACAATCAGCAGTAGCAATACCATCAAGCGAGTTTGTTGCTTGGATCGGGCAAGCTTGTATATTCGGGGGATGATGGGCTCGAATCCCACCGTCGACAGCCGTGAAGTTGGTTTCCCGTGATTCCCTATTTTCACACCTTAATTCACACCTGAATATCGTCAGTATGTAAGGGCAACGTTGAACGACTAGTACAAACAAAAGTAACAGCATCGTTAAGAAAATAACTTCAAAAGAAAACAATAACAATATATTTAGAAACTAAAATAGAATATTATAATCACACCTCTAAAGATGTCAATATTTCTTCTTGACCCACCATCTCACACGTGATTTGTAATAAAGATGTCCTTTGTTTTTCAAGTTTATCAAGAACAAATAGAATATTGCATATACAGTATTTGAACCATTATACTCTATGTTCAAAAATTAATTATATCATTTAAGGAATAATTGGCAATTACCAACTGAAGAGAAATTCTTCATGTTGAGTTGAAGCACTTTAGGAAGTGGATATACCGTTCTTTGTACCGGCATATAAATGAACACACAAATCGTAAAGTGCATCGTTTCTATATTTCCTGCTCGTATTTCTTGAAAACATCAACTCTACTGTATCGTTCTTGTCAGCTAGCAGTATACGGAAAAAATCATGACAAAAATTTCACCTATTGTATCTGCGCGATTTATCATCGGTTCATCTCTAAATTTAATCTGCATATTCCGTGGATGTCAGAAATAAGTTTTATTGAATTGTATTGCTTAGTAGTACACAGAAAGGTTTTCTTTGGATTTTAAAAGTATTCCATACGATTTGGCTTTTCTGGGAACCACCGGATGATCACAGGACTAGTGATCAAATTTGTTGAACGATATGACATTTGGTCCGCCTCTGTGGTGTAGTGGTTAGCGTGATTAGCTGGCACTCCCGGAGGTCCGGGTTCGATTCCCGGCTCTGCCACGAAATTTGAAAAGTGGTACGAGGGCTGGAACGGGGTCCACACAGCCTCGGGGGGTCAACTGAGTAGAGGTGGGTTCGATTCCCACCTCAGCCATCCTGGAA
Source organism: Anabrus simplex (assembly GCF_040414725.1). Classification (NCBI taxonomy): domain Eukaryota; kingdom Metazoa; phylum Arthropoda; class Insecta; order Orthoptera; family Tettigoniidae; genus Anabrus; species Anabrus simplex. Next base: position 1,360,377,576 of record NC_090265.1, read on the forward strand.
GTGGTTTTCCGTGGTTTCCAACTTCTCCTCCAGGCAAATGCCGGGATGGTACCTAACTTAAGGCCACGGCCGCTTCCTTCCCTCTTCCTTGTCTATCCCTTCCAATCTTCCCCATCCCCCGCAAGGCCCCTGTTCAGCATAGCAGGTGAGGCCGCCTGGGCGAGGTACTGGTCGTTCTCCCCAGTTGTATCCCCCGGCCAAGAGTCTGAAGCTCCAGGACACTGCCCTTGGGGCGGTGGAGGTGGGATCCCTCGCTGAGTCCGAGGGAAAAACCGAACCTGGAGGGTAAACGGATGATGATGATGATGATGATATGACATTTATGGACAAGAATGGAGGGGCCTAATATTATAAATGTTTTAACAATGCTCTCATCTCGTCTGGTGTATTACATGCGATATTTCAAGAAGAATATTTTAAACGTGATTTTTTAGTTATGTTTCTTGCACTGAGACGCGTAAAATGAGCTACCGTTTTTTATTTTACCTAGTGGTTTCACGTCGCATTAACATACTGACAGGGGCTGCCTGGCCGAGGCGGTAAAGGCGTGCTCGGTTCGCCCGGAAGGACGTGGGTTCGAATCCCCGTCAGGAAATCGTAAAATTTAAGAAACGAGATTTCCACTTCCGGAGGTGCACATGGCCCTGAGGTTCACTCAGCCTACACCAAAAATGAGTACCAGGTTAATTCTGGTGGCAAAGGCGGCCGAGCGTAGAGCTAACTACTCTACCCCATCAAGTGCCGAGGTTACGGATAGTGGAAGCCTTTATCATTCTCCCGTCCAACGGCCTTCATGGCCTGTACGGAGATGACTTTGCTTTGCTTTGCTTTACTAACACATCGACGGTTTTCTGCGACGCAAGAATTGGTAAGCGCTAGGATTGGGAAGGCAGTGGCCTTGGTGTGAAAATGGGAAACCATGGAAAACCATCTTCAGGACTGCTGAGGGCGGGTTTTGAACCCATCATTTCCCGAATTCAAGCTCACAGCTACGTGCCCTTAACCACGCGGCCAACTCGCTCGGTCGTAGAATGAGCCGCTATTGGTTAGTGGTTTAACATCTCACAAACAAACGGAAAGCATTCGCCGACACAAGGATGGGAAGTCTAGGATTGGCAATGAATTGGTCGTTGTCTTGCTTGAAGTACAGCCCCAGCTTTTGCAGGTTGTGAAAATGGAAGACCATGAGAAACCATCTTCAGGGCTGCCTGTCCTCTTCGAATACATCTTAGCTTCAGAGTTTCAGTACACCAAACGTCAGGCGTTAGTTGTAGGAATGTCTGGTTCACTTTTCATATGTAAGAGCGGAATTGAACTCTCTAAAATGTGTGACTAAAGTATACATTCCAGAATAATTATGTTAAACCTATGACCATAAATCAAAACAGTACAGTGTGTTTCAGGTGCTGGTGAAGTTACCCGTTTTCTATGACTTGGGAGACACGTTGGTTGATCCGCAATGCGATCGAGCAAGTTAGTTGCTTGGTAAAGGCCACGGTGAGCGTGTTTTCAGCAGTCCTTAATACAGTTTTCAGATGTTTCATATTTTCCATATTCATGTATCATATTTTCACCCCAACAAAATTCTGGGTCTGTGCCTTATTTAAGATTAAAGCTGTCCGACTCTGTAGTGTAGTGGTTAGTGTGATTAACTGCCGCCCCCGAATGCCCGGTTTCGATTCCCGTCTCTGCCACGAAATTTGAAAAGTGGCACTAAGGCTGGAACTGGGTCCACTCAGCCTCGGGAGGTCAACTGAGTAGAGGTGGGTTCGATTCCCACCTCAGCCATCCTAAAAGTGGTTTTCCGTGGTTTACCACTTCTCCTCCAGGCAAATGCTGGGATAGTACCTAACTTAAGACCACGGCCGCTTCTTCTCTCTTCCTTTTCTATCCCTTCCAATCTTACCCCCCCCCCCGCAAGGCCCCTGTTCAGCATAGCAGGTGAGGCCGCCTGGGTGAGGTACTGGTCATCCTTCCCAGTTGTATTCCCCGATCCAGAGTCTGAAGCTGAAGGACACTGTCCTTGAGGCGGTAGAGGTGGGATCCCTCGCTGAGTCCGAGGGAAAAACCGATCCTGGAGGGGAAACAGAAGAAGAAGAAGAAGAAGGTTACGGCTAGTTCCTTTCCCGTTCTTATCACCTCCTAAAACATATTTGAGTTGGTGCGACTTCCACTAGGTAACCGGGAAGGTGGCTACGAGGTTCAGTTCACGTAACTGTGAGCTTGCATTCAGGAGATAGTGGGTTCGAGCCCACTGTCTGTAGCCCTGGAAATGTTTTCCTATTGTTTCACATTTCCACTCCAGCCAAATACTGCGCTATACCTTAATTTAGGCTACGGGCACTTCCTTCCCAGTACTAACCCTTTCCTGTCCAATCGTCACCATGTCGGTGTGACGTAAAACAATAAAATACTTTGAAAAATCCGAACGTGCCTTATCAGGAGCACGACCAAAAGTTTATAGCATAGAATACGTCTTTCTGACAGAAATGAAAATGTAATTAGACTTAACACCAACATTTTTTGAATGTGAATGAGGCGAAACATAAGTTGAATGATTTTGAAAGTGAGATAAAGGCAGCTGTTTTTTAATTGTATAAATAGAAACCAACGGATGGAAGGAGAACACATTTCTTAATTTGATAACTGTACTGGACAAACAGTTCTTTGAACAGTATAAATGGGCGGGATTTATGAATTTTTGTGTGTAAAGGCAGAGGATGGTGAGATACCTATTGTGATCAATCAATCAATCAATCAATCACCACGATTTGCATTTGGGGCAACCGCCGGGTGGAAAATTCCCTATCAACTGTTCACCTAGTCTCTTCTTAATATTATTTTAAAGAAGTTGAAAATTTACCGAACATCCCCCTTGATTATTTAAATCCCTTGATCTCTGATTCCCCTTCCTAAAAACGGACATTTTCACCAATCCTTCCACTTGATATTCTAACGTTATTTTCGTATCGTATATTCTTATCTTATGTTTCATGCATACATAATTTCTGGGTGTTACCTCGCCAAAAATGCAAATACGAGTGAGTCTTATTCCTCGCCAGGAAGGTGTAAAATTTAGAATTAAGCCTTCTACATTTAGAGAGGTGTTTACTCAGACTACAATAGAAGTCAGTACAAGGCAAAGACAGCCGAGCATAGAAATAATTGCTCCATCTCACTTACAAGGCAACTACTGTATTTGGGTTGGACCAGATATATTTCAGTGAAACTTGGGTGAATAATCCATTAAGACATAATAAATTACTAATAATAATCATTCTACCGTAATAATGTTTATGTTTACGTACGTAAGAAATACTATTTTTGCTACAATTTTAAGAGGCACGTTCTGTCTCGAAGGAATCGATTTCAATAAAACCTGGTAGAATGAGTCATAAATATTAATACATCAAAAATGTTAATGGAAACATGGGATGACAGATCGGGCTTTTTATTTTATATAATTAAATCACACAAGTCAATTGTTTCATATTTTCACACTAATTTATGTGAACTTTTCCGCTCTATTCACTGGTGACTTCCATTGTCATTTGGTTACTGAATTTTCTCATTTTCATGTTCTTGCTTTGAAGAGAGGAAATCATTTAGGTAAAATACATTAAGTGACAGTGTGTTTAACCAAAATTAATTGTGAACTCAGTAGTGTTTTAGTTGGACTTGGAGTGTTTATCCTGTCAATATATATTAATCTTTGTAGGCTAATAGCGTTATTGGTTACCTTAATGGGAATCAGAAGTTTGAGTTAATTTGATGCAGTGAGAAGCTGTATTGTTTTAACGTGTTCAAGTATTGTTGGTAATTGTTGTTGTTAGTTGTTGGTGACTTCGTGCCATTATTTGCATTGACTGGTATCAACTTGATTTATATTTTTAAATAATTAATTTAAATCGCCTTTGGAATAGCCAACGAGTTTTGTCTTAATTGCTATAAATGCTGTATGTAATGGAAAATAAATAGGTAAAAGACACTAAGTCAGCACTGAGTCAAATTATGCTAATTTCCTCGAACTACTTATGGGAAGTAAAACAATTAAGTACAGTTCATTAGTGTCATCTAGTAGCAAAACTCGGTTAACTATGAAAAATACAATTTCAGCTACACAAGTCATTCTAAATATTCTAACATATCCACTTACTTGTGCCAGGTTCCTCAATTTCATCTCTTCTATCCGACCTCCCTTGGTCAACCCTTGTTCTTTCCCGACCCCGTCGGTATTAGGTTTCTGAGGCCTAGAGAGTCTTTCATTTTATCGCACTTCTTTGACCAATACCTTCAATTTCCGAAATGTCGGAGTACTTCAATTTCTTCCTCTAATTAGTGTTAACAGAGAATGGTTCCTCAGTTTTACTTCCTCTTACAACAATCATCACCACCACATTTGTTCCATAATACTCCTATTCTGAAAGAAGATATTGGCAATGACAAATTTTGAACATTTTCAAGGGTCTTTCTTTCTCAAAAGTAAATTCTTTCACTTAATTGTGCTTTGCTTGTAAACCCTCCCTATAGTTCCGACTGAATATAAACATGAAATAGCGTCTGCCTCTTAGCCTTTCGAAATGACATCGTGTCTAAACTATTCGGCAAAATTTCATGAAATTTCGCACAGATATTGTCAGAAGGATCTATCACATGTTATCATTTCAAAATATGGATCTGAAAATATATTATTTGCGAATTTTTCGCTAAAATTTGCATAATACCTTACTCCCAGACCAAATACAATGGTTGCGTTAGCACAGCAATTACATAAATGTACTGATATGAAGGCGATAGTGGCTCGCCAAGCGTGGTGAAAGTAAGTCAGCCTTTGTAGTTTTCCTGCACCAAACATATTACTTAGTAAATTGTCCTTCTTAAGTGACCTCAGAATTCCAACAAAGCAACTTCAAGAGCGCTTAAAGCTCGGAAACCACTCAAAAGTCTGGGAAATGTGAAATTAAAATTGATCATTTCTGTTTTATTTCTAACTTACTGTATCACGTTAAACTTTATAGGAGTTTGAAATTCAAACTGCACTCGATTAAATTCAGGTATATTTGGAAAATTCCAATATCAAGTACATACCTGGAGAGTTTTGAATAACCTCGATTTGAAGGGTAGCAAAAACGTTACATAAAAGCGTTCAGATTATGACACCTCAGAAACCAGGGAACCAATTTTTAAATTTCTTTCATCACTTGAAAGATAATATCACTCCAGGCAACATACGCTATGTACACTGACTGACAGAGCAAATGCAACACCAAGAAGGAGTGGTCAGAACTTTAAGCCAATTGCAGGGTAGACTGACGTCACTGAGGTATGCTCATGATGTGACATGCGCCGCTGTGCTGCGCACGTAGCGAACGATAAATGGGACACGGCGTTGGCGAATGGCCCACTTCGTACCGTGATTTCTCAGCCGACAGTCATTGTAGAACGTGTTGTCGTGTGCCACAGGACACGTGTATAGCTAAGAATGCCAGGCCGCTGTCAACGGAGGCATTTCCAGCAGACAGACGACTTTACGAGGGGTATGGTGATCGGGCTGAGAAGGGGAGGTTGGTCGCTTCGTCAAATCGCAGCCGATACCCATAGGGATGTGTCCACGGTGCAGCGCCTGTGGCGAAGATGGTTGGCGCAGGGACATGTGGCACGTGCGAGGGGTCCAGGCGCAGCCCGAGTGACGTCAGCACGCGAGGATCGGCGCATCCGCCGCCAAGCGGTGGCAGCCCCGCACGCCACGTCAACCGCCATTCTTCAGCATGTGTAAGACACCCTGGCTGTTCCAATATCGACCAGGACAATTTCCCGTCGATTGGTTGAAGGAGGCCTGCACTCCCGGCGTCCGCTCAGAAGACTACCATTGACTCCACAGCATAGACGTGCACGCCTGGCATGGTGCCGGGCTAGAGCGACTTGGATGAGGGAATGGCGGAACGTCGTGTTCTCCGATGAGTCACGCTTCTGTTCTGTCAGTGATAGTCACCGCAGAAGAGTGTGGCGTCGGCGCGGAGAAAGGTCAAATCCGGCAGTAACTGTGGAGCGCCCTACCGCTAGACAACGCGGCATCATGGTTTGGGGCGCTATTGCGTATGATTCCACGTCACCTCTAGTGCGTATTCAAGGCACGTTAAATGCCCACCGCTACGTGCAGCATGTGCTGCGGCCGGTGGCACTCCCGTACCTTCAGGGGCTGCCCAATGCTCTGTTTCAGCAGGATAATGCCCGCCCACACACTGCTCGCATCTCCCAACAGGCTCTACGAGGTGTACAGATGCTTCCGTGGCCAGCGTACTCTCCGGATCTCTCACCAATCGAACACGTGTGGGATCTCATTGGACGCCGTTTGCAAACTCTGCCCCAGCCTCGTACGGACGACCAACTGTGGCAAATGGTTGACAGAGAATGGAGAACCATCCCTCAGGACACCATCCGCACTTTTATTGACTCTGTACCTCGACGTGTTTCTGCGTGCATCGCCGCTCGCGGTGGTCCTACATCCTACTGAGTCGATGCCGTGCGCATTGTGTAACCTGCATATCGGTTTGAAATAAACATCAATTATTCGTCCGTGCCGTCTCTGTTTTTTCCCCAACTTTCATCCCTTTCGAACCACTCCTTCTTGGTGTTGCATTTGCTCTGTCAGTCAGTGTATTATCCCGGAATATCAAAGGGTTCCCGTGACAACCATATTAAAGGAAAAATGGCAGCAGTTATAAATCTCAACGTTTGTATGTTTGCTTCTCTGTGTATTTTAACGTATACACTACTTCAATGAGGGAGTTCAAATTTGGCAAGCTTATAGCTGATACCTTTTGCAACAGCACAGGTTACTGTGCCATCCTTTAAGTGGGTTATGTAGCGAAAGCAAATGTGAAGCATGTGAGAGGAAAAGGAATGCTTGGCACCCTTAAAATGCAATACGCAGCCTAAACGGATAGACCTACTGTACAATGGAGCGCACCAAATGTACCTGAAATTCGATTTCCCAGAAAAAGGTATGTAAGATCTTTTTTCGTATATTTAACAGTTGTCTAGTTAAAAATGTATTGCTGTATTTTGGCGCGTGCTTTATCCTTGGTCTCTTTGTCTTGGTTTTCTTTCACGTAAAAACTACTTGACGGACCGTCCTCAAATTTGGCAAGCATACAACTGGAATCTTTGGTTAATATATAGGCCACTTACTATTACAGTGTATCGTAAGGGGGCCCTTCAGGGAAATCAAATGTGAAACAAGTCATAGTAAAATGTACGCCTGTGACTCTTAAAAGTGAATACCCTGCCTAAATGATTAGTCTTATTAAATAATGGAGTAAGCGAGTGTACTTAAAATTCTGTTTCCTGGAAGCAATTTCCAAGTAGTTCCTTCTAAGAGTATTCTAGAAATGGATGCTTCTCTGTCTTTTACTATCATACTAGCTCATAAGTGGGCCATATAGGGAAAGAAAAAGTGAAGCAAGTCAGAGGAAAACGTACGCCTGTGGCCCTTAAACGTGAATAAGCTGACTGAACAGTTAATCCTATTAAACGTTGGAGTAGAGCAAGTGTAATTATAATTCGATTTGTGCCGTGCTGAGTGGCCTAACTTGGCAAGTTCGATCCTTGCTCAGTCCGGTGGTATTTGAAGGTGCTCAACTACGTCAGCCTCGTGTTGGTAGACTTACTAGTACATAAAAGTACTCCTGTGTAACTAAACTCTGGCACCTCGGCACCTCCAAGAGATCGTTTTAACTCTCGCGCAGTCTCAGGTTTCCTGATTCTTAACATTCTTCAAATTGTTATGAAAAATGTTAGTGCTATGTCTTGGAAACCTACTGTTATTTCTACGGATCTGTCTTACACGATACCTATACGTAGCCCAATTATTCCATATACTGTATATTCAATAATAAAACATTAAAATTAATCATTAATAATTTTTCCTTAGAATGTTTACTTATCGCAGGCAAGTTACAAAACCCCACTTTATTGTGTTAATATTACTTTCATGTTGGTTTCCTGTCCATTGCCGGATTTTTAAGATTTTGAGAAAATCACATGAGGATGTAAAAAAGGCAGGTGGAAAGTGAGTGTCTGCCATTATAATGAAAACTCCCCAACTCCATTGTGACTGGCAGTAGGCAAGGGGGCCTACCGTTACCATTAATATTCCCAAACCCGGTCTTAACATGACAAACGACGTATGGTGACTTGCCTGTCGTGTTTCTGGAATAAATCTGAGAGCTAAGCAATTTAATGGAATCGTATTCACTACGTGTACGCTGCTTCATCTCGAATACCGTATGCAACGTAGAATAAATTCTGTAGCGAAGCACGGGTTCATCAGTTAGTTCATAAATATATCCAATATAGCAAGCAAACGGCTGCCGGGCTATCGGACGAATACCATCTCTAAAGATAGTTACTACTTTTATATCTTTTTTTTTTCAGACCAACATTGCGGTACGAGAATGATTCTTAATACAAACAGATGGGAAACATGGCAGAAGGAAGCTCGAAATGAGGATATCAAATCCAAGATGGGGATAAACTCGCTGGGTGAAGTTGTGGGGTCATTTGAGGAGAAAGGAGGGGGATATGTTACCTAGGAGAATAATGGACTGGACCTTGGAAGCTGAGTAGAGTAAGGCGACGATGATTAGACTCGATTTCTAATTATTTGAAGATAACAAGTGTGGAACTAGACATCAGGTACATTTTGCTTTTTTAAAAAGATATTAACCTGAAAATATAACATTTGAGGAACTGCTTCTAAATAATCGCGTATTAGTTAAAAATGAGATGGTGTCTCTTCATTTCGCGCTCAATCACGCCTAAACTTCTGCACCGATTGGGCTCAAATTGCGTATGGATGTACCTCAGATATTCCATTCACATACAACTCTATTCTAATTTTTCACTAATTCAACGCGTTTTAAATGACGGCCATTAATTTACAGGTATTCACCGAACTTGTACATGTTTCATTCGCTGTATACAAAAAATAATGGGGAAATCAACAAATCAAATCCGGCATGTAGACAAAAATTTCTGTTTTCTACAACAATTTCCGTATGTATTTCCTTTACAACTCTACGCGTTTCGCACCACGGAGCAAACGCAATCGGTTCCATAAATAAGAACACACAACCATTAACATAATTAGAAGCAGCGATACCACGGTTTCAAGACACACTAGAATCATCATCATTACCATCGTCATCATCATCAGAAACGACATCAACAACAATATATCGCTAAACTGATATATTCGCCAATGTGATCTAGTGACTGCCACCGAATTTCCTCGCCCGGATGGCCCAGATCCATTTCTTAGTTCTACCATCACTGTTTGATTCAATTAATCGACTAAGCCAGCCCCGTGGTGTAGGGGAAGCATGACTGGTTCTTGCCTGCAAGGAGCAGATTCGATTCCAGGCTAGTCGAGTAATTTTAATTTGGGACTAAAAGCTGGAACGGGGCACATTCAGCCTTATGAGACCAACTTACTGAGAAATTGGGTGATATGAAGGGCAGCGTACACGGTCACGGAAGCGAAGTAAAATGATAGAGGATGTCATCAAGCTGACTATGTATAACTGCAATAGATGCAGGCCACGTTGCTGGGCAGCAGTAATCTTGTTAAGCCATCATTCCAAAAGTACTGCATGTATTTTTGGATGATTGCAACGAAGCTTCTGGTGAAATTAACTGAGAGGCGAAATCGATTAATGTTCCCGTCTAGAATCAGTCTTTTGCGTTACATGCACCGAAAGTGAACTTTTACGAATGAATTGTGATGTTTCGAAATTCGAAACGAATGCGTGAAACAATTCCGGTCTTGTAAAATACTATTCTCACTGTTATTTAAATAATATTAAGGTAAACACGTTATGTTCAGTTCGGGGTCCACAATTCAAACAAATATGCTCCTTTCATGACCCAGAATTCAAACTGTGAACGCCATCCATGAAATAATATTTATTTTCAAGAATCAGTCGAGTGGTATATTGAGTCAGCCGCATAATGCGATGTAGCCATTTGGTGAGTACTGAGTCATCCAGTTAACGCAGAACCGTAGCTGATGCGAGGCAATACGAGAGCAAGCTAGAGTGACTGCCTGATAAATTCTAATCCACTTTGAAAGTACTCGTCCCTAATTTATCATCAGGAGGAGGTTCCTCATGGAGCAGATTGGGTTTCTCAGCACACCAATATCGGCTGTTTTGAACATTTATGTACCCATGTAAGTGAAACCACGCTTTGTAATCTACCTGAGTCATTAACTTGGTCTTCCGGTCTTGGATTAATAAAGGAAATACAAAATGTATGTTCTACTGTGGTGTATGATATATTGATCTGACTGTGATGTGGAGAACCAATCAGAAACAATTTGTAATAAAGGAGTGCGGCAAGTAATTATAGGACGGTAAAAGTGGCATTTCCTATGCTCTTTCCAGTATGGAAAGAAGGCAATTTCGTCATTGTATTAAATAATTTTTTTACATGTTTCTGTAGTTTCATTGTTATAAAAATGTATTGTACGCATGATGTTTCCATAAAACTCGTTTAAACAGTTTTGTTTGTTCTCAAGTCAGAAGATTATTTTCGTCACAACATCTAAACGCGTCAGCTCGCACAATTAAAATACGACCTAATATCCCCAATAGCTATGATAATGATGATGATATTATTATTATTATTATTATTATTATTATTATTATTATTATTATTATTATTATTATTATTGTCATGGTAGTCTACACTTGAAAACAAAACAAAAAATTAATGTGTTTGAACTATGAATTATTAATTACAAAATTGACTGCTCAGTGGACTCTAGCTCACCACTTTATTGAGAATATCTTGAAATACATGTCAATACGGTACCATGGTACGAGAGGTTCAGCGGCAGAGAAAATAAAGATGCCACTTAAAGTTTCTCCAGTGGCAAATGGAAAGGTCACAAAGGAACAATAAACTGCCCAAGGATAGCTTGGGGCACATCGAAAAGTGTTTTACTGCGTCGTTTCTCTAAGTGGGAGCTCTGCAGTTGAACTTTCGTACACATGTTTCATTATCCTATAGAACTGCGACGAACAACTTTTAAAAGAGAGCTGAGAATCTAATATACAGAAGAATAATATTAAAGAGTGCACGTTTGTATATCACTCCGATTATGGAGTGAAACGTACTATCTGTAGACTTTGCGGACATCTGAGAAGATATCACAGATAGAAGAAAGACGATCAATAAACACAGAATGATTTATTTCTGTCAACCAAGTAGGCATCTTCATATTCACAAATCGTACCAAATATCTTTCTTCAGACGTGGTTGGAAACTGAAGGCGATAGAACTTGCTAGTAAAAAAATTGTCTAAAATATTTTAAATATATATAAATCGCTGTTTATTTTTAAAATTACGAACGTGAAGGAAAGGTATCAAGTGTACATGTCATCATTTACTTCAGTCATCATATAAATCGTTACGTACGACTCTTTCAGATTACACAATTACTAGCAGAAAACAATAAAATTCCCTGTTCGAGCGCAGGTTTGAGACGTTTATTTTTGGTTGCTTTGTGTCAAACTCATTGTTATTAATGCATACTCCGCGTTTCCTTGTTGATGCGGTGATTAGGGCTTCAGAGACAACGCATTCACTACTTTACATTCTTTCTCTCATGCTTCTTCGCCTTATTCTTCTTCTTCTTCTTCTTCTTCTTCTTCAATGCCTTTTCCTGACTTAATGGGTCCAGCTTTTCTTTTCACTCTCCTCCATTATATCCTGTCTTGGACCCTACCACAATATGCATTGGAATGTTCCAAGTCCTTCCTAACTGTAGCTGTGGCTATTAGATTTCAGTTCCTTTTCTGAGATCGGTGTTATTCTCAGGCGTTGGCGTGTAACTTCATACCCGATTCTGTTCAGTCTAGTCTCACAATGAGCCCTTCGCTTGCAGTGCTGGCTCACCTTCCGATGTCATCCTGTAGGCCTACTCCTCTACTAATATTTCAGTATGTCTTGACCATTCGAATCAGATTTCAGTTCCTTTTCTGAGGTCGGTGTTACTCCCAGACGTTGGCGTGTAACTTCATACCGGATTTTGTTCAGTCTAGTCTCACCACGAGCCCATCGCGGTATACTTAATATTAAATTTCTGTTATCCTTCTTCTTTTTTTGACATATATTCAGAGCCTTATTCATTAATCTTCAGTCATGAGCCAAGGGGCCTATAGTTCTACATGGAGTCCATATTACAGAGAGGTGGCTTCTCATTTCATAAATCTCAGTTTCGTTGACCGGGACAGCCTTGATAAACAGCTGCTGACCAAGTTATCATTCAGATACCACTCCAACCAATAAAGTACCATACACCTTAAATACATTGGTCAACATGTCTAATGCATCAACAACTACAATCATGATTTTGTTGTCACCTCACTGTCAGCTGACGTATTGAATGAAAATGCTCCTTGATTATCTCGATCAAATATTAAATTGCAGATTATTATGATTAATAAGGAATAGGTTAAAGTATCTAATTGCAAGAGTAACCTCAAATAAAATATATTTTTTCGAAGTAAGTGCGAGAGAAATCCATACACAATACATCTACAGTCAGCATCAGAATTCGAATCTCTGATCTCCAAAGGGAACATCTTCCCAGTCGCACCCCAGAGAGTTATTTAACGCACTCAACTATTATAATGGAAGACTCTTGTTGTAATAACCAGTATATCATATCACGTCAATGGAAGAGTAGCTTTGTCAGTCCGTTCCTTCTTCCTTCTGTCAGCTTAGTTTCTATAGAGAACAGCGATGATGTCTCCGTAAAAGCAGAAGCCGAGAGGTCGTTCGAGGATTAGAGCCGATCTCAACACAATGACGACACATTAATGAAAGATGATTTTGCAATATTATACTGTTATCATTTATCTTGCACAGTGCTTGCCCTATATTTTACCTTTGTGGAAAGTTGTAAGATTATTTCTACATGTTGTTATTTCAGATTGCTGTCCGGATCCATGGCTAAATGGTTAGCGTGCTGGCCTTCGGTTCAGGGGTCCCATGTTCGATTCCAGGCCGGGTCGGCGATTTTGACCTCCATTGGTTAATTTCGATAGCTCGCGGCTGGGTATGTGTGTATGCCGTTTTCAGCATTAGAAGTCAACATTAGGGCCCCATCCTCACGGACGGTAGTTCACCTGTGGAACGTCAACTCGAAAGGGCTGCACTAGGCCTCTTCGGAGGCCACACGCAATTGTTATTTCAGATTGCTTTTCGTAAATTTTATGACATCAAAATATCCGAACAAAAGGATAGTTTATATCAGGAAACTGAGCATTAGAAGGGATAATCTATTACCTTGTGGGTCCACATCTAGCGCGGATACAAGATGTGATACGAGCTCGTATCAAGGCATGTGGCTTTCATATGGAACACTGCGGCATACATGGCCATATTTCCTGCAAGTGGTCCTCCAGTTCATGTAAACTCCTAGGCTGCTGAAGTTATTTATTATTCTAGAGTGTTATGGCAAAAGAGCATAAGTCAAAAAATGGCTAAAATAAGTCGCCTAAATTATATAAAAAATATGCTCTTTCGAAACGTCAAATCAGTATAAGTCTAAAATGAATAGTGGCTATTAAAATAGGTTTAGTTCAAAGAGTACAATTTTGAAGTTTTGATTTGTGTTCAGGAAAAGTAGTATAACTCAAGTTATACTGTTGTGATGTGATAGCACAGCTTCCCTTGGTTACTCTAAACAGTACAAGTCAAACTTTCTCAACATGAACACACAATGCAGTCTTACTAGCACATTGTTACAACAATTAATTTTGCTTGTTACTCTCACATTATAATGGAATGATTTCTTGACAGATTATTTCAATGTTGTTATTGCAAGCGTACAAGAAAGTTGTGGAAGACAAACAGTAAGCTTCATTCGGTGTTTGAAGTTGTACGTATTTTTATCTTGTTTACAGTTCTGAGCTACATTCAGTGTGCTTGACAAAATAATTACGACAATAATGTCATCAAGAACTCTGAAGATTTTAGAGATGGCGAAACGGAGCCAATGTGAAAAATACAGCGATAACGGTAACTATAATAAGTCCCTGTGAATAGTTTTAGATTGGATAATCCTCGATATGGTTGTGCTTTGATTTCTTAATGACTTTTTTTCTAATTGTGAAATTATTGATAGGGACATTTCTTTGCTAGATGAAGTAATTACAGTATTCCTATTTCAGCTGTTGGAATGGCGCTAGTAAAAGCATCAAATACCAACAATGACAGACTGGAACTTACCAGGATGGTTGACAGATATTTACACAGTGATGACGAAAAGGATGCTTCCTTGAATCCAAATGTTTACCAGCTACATTACAACGAGAACAATTACATACAGGCAGTATCGCTCAATTAGGCATTGTGCGTGTTTTGGAGGACTATGAGACAAGCGTACTTGAACTTTCTGATAACAACGAATTCAGTGATTTTATTCTGGACAGTGATCGGTCAGTTAGTGAAGACATCCAAGTGGACAAACTAAATCCAAATCATACGCTGATTGCCATAAAGCTTACATACACTGAACTTCAGTGCCCTAAAATCTCGGAAACATTCATACCTGCTGACAATGTTGTTAGTGATAAAGTTATATACCTGTCTCAAGTAATACTTTAAACGATGAAAGTAATGTAATCGATCAGGAAAGTAATGTTGGTAAAAATAACAATCGTGGTTCGTGATTTACCAAGTGAGCCAATAAGGAAAAATAATTCAGGAGAGACTCGAAAACGCCTCAAAGGTAAAGGTATTTTCACTGTACAAAAGAAATTGCAACGAAAAATCAGTCGTAACACGGGAAAGGCGTATGTCACTAGCAAGGGAAAATTAATTTCTGCTAGGGTATTCGCCGAGTCCATTTTAGTTTTTAGTGATGTACATAGAAAGTTTACATTCAGAACTTTGTTATGTGTACAGGTATTAATCTCTAGTAAGATTTCCAATAATTTGTGTGACGTCATCGTAACTTATTGGATGACCCTCGTAAAAATTAATTTTGGATTTTTGCAATATTCGAATGGGGTGCCGTGCTAAGTTGGAATGGACAAAGGTTGGAAATATACCGGTTAAAAATTTTATCTTTGAGGAATACTGGGCTTTAGGTGACAGAAACGAGAGAAAGGTATATGTAACTAGCTTGGTTGATTCTAGTCCACCAAGAACAAGTAGGAAAAGGGCCGTTGATCCAGAGCAACAGCATAACAGATCTGTAACAAATTTGTTTCACTTCAAGATTAATGGTGAACGAGTACAAGTTTGTAGGCGGTCTTTCATGGACACACTCGGTGAAACTAATATATTCATAGCACAAGCTTTAAAAGATCGCGGTAAAACTGTGTCGGGAGTGACAGAAGTTGATCAGAGAGGAAGAAAACCACCTGCGAATAAAACAAGTGATGTACGGTTAGAACAGATAAGAAAACATATCCACACATTTCCCTTGTACAAGTCACATTATACCCGCCGTAAAAGTGATAAAACTACCTTAATCTGCAAATGATGTACAACCTGTACAAAGAAACTGAGGATAATCCTGCTTCTAGATCAGTATATGAACGAGAATTTCGTAAGTTGAATATTTCATTCAAACAACCGAAAGTAGACACATGCCATAAGTGTGATGTGCTTCATACCAAGAAAAGACTTGCAAAAAATTATTCTGAACGCATTGAAATTGAGCGGGAAATCGGCCTCCATCATGCAGAAGCAGATAGTGCTTACACACGAAAATAAGAAGATAAGCTCCTTGCTAAGCATGATGATTCATTAAGATGTCATTCCTTCGATTTGCAACAATGTCTCCCAACGCAGTTCCCCAAACATCTGTAGCATTTTATAAACGCACATTATGGACTTTTAATCTAACAATGCATGAGACAAGTAAAGGAGATGTAAAATGCTACATGTGGCATGAAGGTGAGGGAGGAAGAGGAGGGAATCAAATTTCTACTGGCATCTACCGGGAATTAACTTTGCTTCCACCAGATGTTAAACATGTTATTTTTTATTCTGACACTTGTGGAGGTCAAAATAAGAACTCGCATGTGGCCTCGATGCTTTTGACGGCAATGCAAGATAATCCCAACATTGAAGTAGTTGATCACAAGTTCATGGTCAGTGGCCATAGCCACATGGGATGCGATGTTGACCATGCACTTATCGAAAAGCAAAAGAAGAAACTAGAACTCCCCATTTACCATCCGCATGATTGGTACCAATTGGTACTTACAGCAGGGAAGAAAAGACATTTTGAAGTTATGGAACTCCTTCATTCCGATTTTTTGGACTTCGCAGGTTTGTTAAAGTGCACATTGCAATTGAGAAAGAAGGACACGAATGGAGAACCATTCAGTTAGTTAAATGCCAAGTGGTTCAAATACACCAAAGAGTTTGGCATGATTCATTTCAAGAATAGCCTCAAAGGGGATGACGACTCTAAATAATTAAGCTTTATTCGCAGAGGTAAAACCGATCCTGTACTTCGACCTTAAAGATGTTACAGCGCTCCGTTGCCAATCACAAGAGAGAAAAAGAAGGATATCATGGATCTTCTACCATCAATTCCAGAAATATTCCATTCTTTCTATCACAACCTGAAGTGCGCATCCGGAGTTCCAGAAGTTTATCCTGACATAGAAGAACACATGGATGATGATTAAACTTCCTTCAACTATTACAGACTGTCTTGAATGAATATCAATGTCCCTTTTGTCTCTCTACATATTATTTTTTAAACATAAATTTTCAGTCAGTTTCTGTGCATTGTACGCCTTTGTCATAGTAACATTTGTTTGTGTGAATAATTTCTTATTCCGGATGGAGGATATTATTGTGAATTTATGGTACTTTGCTCTGGTCAATTTTGAACATACAATTATAAATAAAGTAGTGTCATTTTATCTTAATATTTTAACTCCTTCCTCCGTATTTTATTTCCCAATGAAAGTATGATTAGAACTTCAGCAATAGATACATTTCTTTTCGTCATATAAGTATAAGTCACACTATGGATATGATCATGATAATATAAGTCACATATTAAATTTTTAATATGTAAATATTAAAATTTCTCATTGTAGATTATGTAGAACAACATCAAAAGCTATAATATGAAACAATTCTTTTACAAATAAGTAAAGATTAACCTCTGAATAAAAAACGGGCTCTCCTGAGAATTTAACTTTTTGACTTATACTCTTTTGCCTTAACACTCTATTTATATATAACATCCCCATTCCATCTGTCACTCACAGCGATTATGAAAAATCGAGATAGTTTCAATAGCTGAAATTCACACCAGGTATATGTCGTTGCCTCTCTTTTACAAGTACAACGAAACTCTCACAACCAGGAATTTGGTACGTTTTAAAGAAAACTGCGTGCCTGAAGCTTCGTTGTAGATAATTGCCAACGAGCACAGAATAACATAGAGATGGCGACTCATAACACAATGCATTCGCTCCCTGAGACCAAGATTTGTTCCCATCGCCATATTAGCAGCATCGTCTGTGCCAGCCTTCAAGCATAGAGCACCTCACCAATGTGCAGCCAGAATTGAAGCCAAGGGACACGCGTGACAGCCATATTGTCTGGGCTACAAGATTGTAGACCGGTTGCTGTCTGTTATTGTTGAAGTTAAAAGTTAATAGATTCAGTATTATTATTTGAGTGTATTGAAATATTGAAAGGCGTTGCAACAAAAATAAAGTATTCCGGACATTGGGAAGAAATGAGAAATCTACATATAAATGGCAGGACGAGTTAGACTGTGGTAAAGCTTGGCAAATATATTGTCCATGCAGAAATTCTAAAGCGCTCGTCTTCAGGAAGAACGTGTTTTATGCCAAGAAAAGATTTGGAAGTTTTGACGTGCAGCGATTCGTAAGTAGAGACAATTTTTACTAAATTTAGTCTTCTCTGTCACAGGCAACAAGGCACAGACACAAACTTTACAAAGCTTTACTAGATTTGGAATGAATCTTTCTTCGCCAAAGTTTACCCATGGATAACTATAGGCCTATGGAATAGCTCAAGTGTTCGCAGATCCATACCTCAAAGTACAACTCCCATCTACAACTACTACACTCAATATGTTTAATTTATTTTCCGGGTTGAACCGTGTTGTACTTGTACGCATATCACGTACAGTTTGCCGACGTTTCGAATACATTGCAGTATTCTTTGTCAAGGCGACTGAAATACCCCTACTCGATCCGAGGTAATCAGTCTCGCAGGCAGAAATTACAGGGGTATTTCAGTCGCCTTGACAATGAATACTGCAATGTATTCGAAACGTCGGCAAACTGTACGTGATATGCGTACAAGTACAACACGGTTCAACCCGGAAAATAAATTAAATAATTCTTCACACCGTGGAAGCTTCACTTCTAAGATACACTCAATATGGTTCATGTCATAATTCCCGTTACGATTCTCTACAATTGAATGTACGTAACATGAGGAAGTGCAACTTATGTTCCTAAGATTTATTAGCATATTCATTTCAAATTTCAAATTACATTTTACTGTACATGCTAACTTTACTGTCCAAGACAGGTGTATATACTATTAAGCAAAATTGGACTGTTTAGAAACCAAAACAACATTGTTGCCTAATTTGAGTTTAGATAATAATTTCAATTTTTCTATTGATCAATAAGCACTATCGGCCTATAGATCCCAACATCATGGTTTCAGACTCGGCAGAGGTGTTCAGAATTTCTTTTGCTAGTTGCTTTACGTCGCACCGACACAGACAGGTCTTATGGCGACGATGGGAGAGGAAGGAGCTAGGAGTGGGAAGGAAGCGGCCGTGGCCTTAATTAGGTACAGCCCCAGCATTTGCCTGGTGTGAAAATGGGAAACCACGGAAAACCATTTTCAGGGCTGCCGACAGTGGGCTTCGAACCCACTCTCTCCCGAATACTGGATACTGGCCGCAATTAAGCGACTGCAGCTATCGAGCTCGGTGGTCAGAATTTCAAGGGCGGAAAAATATCCATTCGATACCGGTACTCCTTATCGTACAATTATTGACGGGGGCTATGTGGAGTGCAAGGGGTGCGGAAATGCATGGCACTATGATTGCTCCGCCCTGAAAGAAAATTCGTACCGTGCGATGAGCAAGGACAAGAAAACAAAATGGGGATGTGCTGAATGCAGAAAGAAAGTGGACACTAGCAGTAACGCTAAAAAAAGCGATGACTTGACGGACATCAACAAAAAATTAACAATAGTTGTGGACTTGAAAGATGCAGTGAATGAAATGAAGGAAGAACTGAGGGAAAGTGTTAAAAGTCAGAAGTTCATTTGTAAACAGTATGAGGACATTAGGACAGGAATGCAGAGCATGATTAAACAGGTAAAGGAGTTGGAAAAGAAAGTGGAGTGTTTAACAGATGCATGCAAAGAAAAGGATGATATAATTCATGAACAGGAAATTAGAATACAAGAACTTGAGCAATATTCCAGAAATAGAAACCTTTTGCTACATGGTATTCCAGAGAAAGATGAGGAAGATGTTGAAGAAATAGCATGCAGAATTGCAGCAGAGCTGGATGTTCCATTGTGTAAAACTGAAATAGATGCAGCACACAGAGTTCCAACCAGGAAAGAAGAAGTACCCAAACCCATCATAATTCAGCTACCAAGGAAGAAGAGAGACTTAATGCTCGCAAGAAGGAAAAGCAAGACCATCCTTAACTCCAAAGTTATTGGACCAACTGAAGGAGGGAAGGTACTTGTCACGGAGCAACTGTCCCCTTACATGGCTAATCTTCGCTGGGAGGCATGGAGACAGGCGGACATCAAAGGATGGAAGTACGTATGGGTGAAGCAGGGAAAGCTGTTCGCTAGAAAGGAAGAGAAAACTACTCCGGTAAGAATTCTTTCAAAAAAAGACATTGAAAAAATCCAGTAACTGGCTGAAAATATCAATATTTAATTTTACTCTAGTGTATCTTAAATTTAGTTATGGATGTTAGTTACATTGATAGTTGTAGTTTATTACTAGACTCAAAGGTATACAATAATTGTGATGAATGGCTACAGATGACAAAGAAACAAGAAAGTGAAATGTCTCTACTTCATATGAATATAAGATCAATTAGAAAATATTGGGATCAGATGGTTATAATATTAAGACACAGCAGGCCACTGGTAGATGTGCTAATATTTAGTGAAATAAATGTAAATAATGAAATGGAAATTGAGCAGTATAAGTTAGAAGGATATAGTATGCATTATTCAATAAGAAATGTTTCTAGGGGTGGAGGAATAGTCATTTTTGTCAAGGAAGGGTTCATATTTAAAGAAAAGAAATGTATAACAAATCAATTTGAAAATTTATCAGGAAAAGTTTGGATTAATGGAACACTATATGGGATCATTACGGCAGTATACAGACCACCTGACTATAATCCAAAGGATTTTGTGGAGGAGTTAGATCTTCATTTACATAGTATGAATGCCAGAAACTTAATAATTATTGGGGACATGAACATAGATATTCTGAAAGACAGCAGAGTCACATCCTTGTACAATAATGTGCTAGCAGATCATCAGTTAGTTCATTGCATTAACAAGTTCACAAGGGAAGAATATGTAAATGGAAAACTAACACAATCCTGCATCGACCATGCATTGATTAGGAGTGGGAAAAATGTAAGAGATTCTTCTGTAATTCAGACTAAAGTTTCTGATCATTATATAATAACTGTACAGATATCACATGATACTAGGTGTAATAAATATGTTCCAAGTGAAAAAGTTATAGATAACATACAGGAAAGGGTGAGTAAATCCATGTTAAGAACAGAAATAGAAATTATTGCAAAAGAAATAAATGAGAACATGAGTTCAGATGATATATACATGAAGATTTGCAATGCAGTTAACAAGGCAACTATTGAAACGAAGGATACAAAAAAACAGAAGAGAAGGAAAGACTCTCAACCGTGGCTGACGGGTGCTATAATAGAAAAAATCAAAGAAAGGGACAGACTTTTCAAAAGATGGAAAAATGCATCAAATTTAAATCCAGAAAATAAGGAAAATTTAAGGAGGTTATATGAAAGAATGAGGAATGATATAATAGCTGATATTCAAAAAGCAAAAAGAAAGTGTTACAGATTGCAGTTTGAAAGTTGTAGAGGGGACATGAAGAAAACTTGGGAAGTATTAAATGATGTGCTAAAGACTAAAAAGAAATGGACAATAGAAGAAACGGTAAGACATTATTTAGGAAGGCAAGACTCACTAGAAAATATAGTTGATAACTTTTCAAAAACATTTTCAGAACAGCTAGACAAGGTAGTACATGAATGTAGAGTACAACGAAGACCATTACCTAATACAGAGAGACTTTCATCATTTTATCTACCACTAGCAAGTACAGCAGATATAGCACACATAATTGAAGGAATGGACATAAATAAATCACCAGGCATGGATAAATTAACAGTTAAACATCTGGAAGATAACATAGACATAATAACACCAGTAATACAGAAGCTAATCAATAAAATAATAGAGACAGGTATTTTCCCAAAGGATCTGAAGACTGCCATAGTGAGACCTATTTACAAGCAAGGTTCACATTTACAGTATGAAAACTATAGACAGATATCTATTCTTCAAACTATAGGTAAAGCAGTTGAAAGATACATTACTGATCACCTAATCTCATATTTAGAAAAATTTAAAATTATTGATGAACATCAATTTGCTTATCAAAAACACAAGGGTACAAGTAATCTTCTTGAGGAATTCTCCAATTTGATCAATGGGAAGCTAAATCAAGGTATGCACATTTTAGCTATGTTTATTGATTTCTCAAAGGCATTTGATTCAATTTCCCATGAAAAAATTATTGCAGCCTTAAGCAAAATTGGAGTAAGAGGAACACCACTAAAAGTTTTTGAAAGTTATCTGACTGACCGAACGTATAGGGTAAAAATTGATAATATATATGGAGAAATAACTTCTATTAAAAGAGGTGTTCCACAAGGAAGTATCCTAGGACCCATTTTGTATATTATTTTTGTCAATGATATAAGCTCATGTTTTAAAAAATGTAAATATTTCATGTATGCAGACGATAAACTAATTGTATCAGTACATAAAAACCCAAAAGTAGCAGAGAAGCATTTACAAATGGAGTACAACTACTTTCAAGAATGGTGCCATGATAAGGGTCTAATAATTAACACTTCAAAAACAAAAGTCTTGTACATTACTACCCCAAAAATGCAAAGAGAAAACATTAAGATAACAGGCCATTCAGTTCAGTGCATTCACGATGGTGAACAAAAATCATGCAATTGTGACTATGTAATAGAGGAAGTTGATAACATGAAATATTTAGGTATAATAATAGATATTTTTCATGGAAGCAACATATTAATAAGTTGTGTGAAAGACTGAGGCTAAGCTTGTTCAAAATGCAAATGGTTAAGTATATAATACCTCATGATAGCTTAAAATTGGTTTATCATTCACTTGTTGAGTCACTTATATCATATGGTGTAAGTGTATGGGGATCAGCTTCTGTTACAGACATAAACATGGTACAAATGTTACAAAATCGCATTGTCAAAGCATTCTTTTGGTATGAAAACAGAGGAATATTTAGCTTAAGTGAGGATATGTTAACAGGGATGTACCAGAAAGAAAGGTTCTTGAGAGTTAAACAACTTTATATGTACAACATAATTAAAGAAAATTACTGGAAGCCACAATATAGAATTGTTAATGAACATACACATGGAACAAGACTGAGGCATATAAGTTATTTTCAGGTCATGAGGTACTACAACAAATATGGATCCAGAACACTGCAAGTTGTAGTTCCTAAATTTTTGAACAAGTTGCCCTCAGAATTGACACACTTGAAAACCAAATATCAACTAAAAAAACATGTGAAACTATGGATCATAGATAATAAAATTACAGTTTAAATATTTGTTCATGAATGAAAAATGTACCAAAGACTTATCTACTTTGAGTGATACTTTCAGGGATTAAGAAAAACTCACACCACAGGACAAAATTACAATGCTAATGTAAATATACATACCTTATTAATGTTGTAAACAGTAAGTATTGCAACAATGTATACAAATGTGAAACAACTACACCGGCAGATAAGCACATCAAGTGCTTTGCAGGTGTAAATAATTGCAAAGATAATGTATAATATCCTACTGCATATTTGCAAATGTATTTTAGATAAGTTATAAATAAATAAATAAATAAAATAAATAAAATTATTATTATTATTATTATTATTATTATTATTATTATTATTAGTTGCTAAACATATGATTCATTTTCAAATTCATGTGAGAGGGGATGTTAAGACAATTAAAACATAAAATCAGCAATACTGTTATGATCCTGAAACGAAAGGCATAAAGAGTTTTTACTGAGTAACGAAGATGATTCCCACCGAAAGTTATTCTACATTTCTTCTAATATGAGGGTGTTTGGTGTACGTAGTGTATATATGTTGTTCTTTACACGATTTTGTGTTCGTTTCACTTGCGACTAGCGATTCTATCGGCGTACTTACTTTACGTGGTTTCCAAGGGATAAAAAGCAATATGAGTTTCCGCAAGTTATTTCTGAAAGAGCAAATATTTCAGTTGTTTAATATCCATTGCAAGAAACTATTGGAATCCATCTGCTGTCCATTCCTCTGGTCCTCTGATGGACTTATGACTACAAGATTTAAAGTCTTGTAAGACTGTAAATCCTGTGGTTATAGGTCATAGATTTAAAGCCAACTGTTGGATATTGAAAGCTTAGATTAGTATTCACTAGAAAATTGTTTATGTTTTGTTATGCCTCATCACATAGGAGACTTAAGGTATTAACTTCACTTAAGAATTATTGGTAAATATAACACACTGAATGCAAGTTGTACTTCAAAGCTTGGTATATTTAACGTCTCAAATCGGATAGCAAATTTCCTTCTTTTCACCATAGAACGAATTCTAAAGATATCTGTAATAGTTTCCAATACACTACAGAACATTTTTACGATATTTTTCTTTCTGAGAATTATTTCAAGCTAATAGTTGAAAGAAAAATTATGACATTCGTACGGTACAGTAAGAGTATTGTAAATAACTGGAACACAATATTACTCACGTATAAACATTAAACACTTACATAGTACGTTTACCTACAGACGTGTGCGGTCGGCGGATGCAGAGTCAGTTTTGGCCGTACCAGTGGCCATGGCTCTACCGTGCATTGGGGAGACGGTGGAGTGCTGGTTCCCAACGTGGGCTGTCCTGACAATGGTCTCCCGTAGTTTTCCATTCTCCAGCACTAAGACGTATGTCGGGGCAGTTCCTATTTTAGGCCACGACCACACTCTTCTTACCTTTTCCGAAAGTCTTATCACTCCCACAAATCTGTCTGTTCTGAGAGATGGCGTACCCTGTCCGGGTACAAGTGAAAACTATTACCCACCCCACCCGACAGACGTGTGCATATTATGTTAGAAGGTAAATAGATAGTGTCTTTTCTTGTTGAGAATGAAAATTTCACAGAAGTATGAGTAAAATGTGTATTGTTCATGTAGTAAAATCAAATCTCTTCACAATAGAGATACTTAAATCCCTCTCAGTAAAGACTTGTGATGTTAGTTATTACTTATTGGTGATTGCCGAAGATGGTTTCCATAAATTATCTCATACCCCTATCAGACCTTATGCCAGGATCGATAACTTTGTTTCATGTTTTATATACGAGGGACTAAGAATTTAACATATCCCCGTCGTTTTTTTAAAGACTGCTCCCTACAAAGAGGTCATGACATAAAGTTAAAAGAACTACAGGTATGGCTGGGAAAAGGTTGAGATAGATTTTCTTTTGTCGAGAAAACGTAATGTCAAAAGAAATATAAATTATTTTACTCTAGTTGTAGCATCAAATCAGGGACTCGCTTCCTCATAGAGAATGAGGTTTAATGTGTGATGCAGCACCCCTCCATAATACTAAGTCTAACAAGAAAATAGTGTAAACACATTGAATTAGTCTGATAACAGCCCAGACTGCAACCACATTGGAAATCTGTGGGGAACCATAAAGGCAAGTTTGAAGAAAATAACACTTACAACCAGAATAATTTACATTATAGAAAACATCATACATCTATGACATCGTGACGAATAAATGCAGAAACTGAGCGAGGATCAACAAAGCATAACAATATAAGATCCAGTCGGTTATAAAAAAGAGTAACTGTACTCTTAGCAGCAAAGCAGTTACCTCTATGCCGGTCATGAAGGCCCTTGGAGGAGTGGAAGGTAAAGGCTTCCACCATTGTTAACCTCGGCACGTGCTGGGGTAGAATGGTTAGCTTTACGCCCGGCCGCCTCTGCCCCCAGGATTTAATCTGGTACTCATTTTTGGTGTAGGATGAGTGAACCTCAAGGCCATATGCACCTCCGGAAGTAGAAATCTCGTTTCTTAAATTTTACGACTTCCTGACGAGGATTCGAATCCACGGCCTTCCGGGCGAACCGAGCACGCCTTTACCGCCTCGGCCAGGCAGCCCCTACTCTTAGCAGGACTAGTGAATATGTACTTGAACCCTGCAATGAGGGAGTCAAACTAATTCCGCCTTCATGTCTACTTCCTAGCTCTTTTGTTCTGAGAACGAGTCTGCTGCTATAACGAACAGAGTAATGTCTGATGGACAGACTCGAGCCACACGTTGCTGTTCAGTAGAAATTGGTGAAATTTGAACAGCGGGCTGGGATAGTCAACCTAAACTCGAAAGTCAATAACAGGCCCGGTTAACCAGATCACTCAATCGTTCACTAACTCAGTGCGTGATCAAACTGCGAATTGTTGCCAGGTTTCCGCTTCCGTAACGAGTTACGTTATGTGCAGTGACTGTAGAAGAAGGATGTGCGGAGAAACAATGCATATGGCAGCAGTGTGCCAATGAGTGAATAACTAGGAGTTTACGAGCTGTTCAATCTGTCCAGACAGCATGTACTGTTCAGCAGACTCATTCGTTCAGTGAAGTTGAGCACCTTTTCGAGTTTGGTCCTTCCAAACACTCACTGAACAGAGCACTCTAGCAGGAAGCTCTGAACGAGTCTAGACTGGGTGGGACCCATTTCTTGTAAATAAGTTTGAGAGAGTCTAGGCGTCGTTTGGCATTGCTCTATGAGGTACATCCGCTAGAGTTATTTACGGGAAACGTCTGTACGGGTGTGATAAACGTACTACTAAACTCGCGAATTTTTAGTTCCACTTCTCCGCGGCTACGATCCAACCATTCACACGAACCAGTAATCTCCACTGCAATGCTTGCCTGTTCTTTGTCGTTTGTTCTGCCATTAGATCTTATGCGATTCTTTATTGAGCCTAATTTCCTAATAATTAATGTTATTGGCTTTAAGTCCCACTAACTACTTTTACGGTTTTCGGAGACGCCGAGGTGCAGGAATTTAGTTCCTCAGGAGTTCCTTTACGTGCCTGTAAGTCTACCGACAATAGGCTGACGTATTTGAGCACCTTCAAATACCACCGGACTGAGCCAGGATTGAACCTGCCAAGTTGGGGTCAGGAGGCCAGCGCCTTAACCGTCTGAACCACTCAGCCCGGCTCTAGTTTCCTCCTACATGTTTTATGTACGCTTTAACCCGCTTATTTTGCATATACTAGGTCATGTAGCCTATGTACAGTATGCCAATAATCTGCGATTTCCAGTCACAAAACCTTCAATATATTTTACGAAAAGTTTCGTAAATTGAGTCACATTTCAATGTTCATGGCATTTTCTGATGTATATCAAAGAGACGAATCAAAATACACCATACTCGTCCCTGCGCAACATCTACATAATAAGCTACACCGTGCGGTAACTGACTTTCCAACACCAATAACATATCTTAAATGGGTGGCCATCTCGTAATGAAGTCATTAATATTTTATCAGCTACCACGGTCATACCTTGTGCAACCATGATTTTACTTTATAATAATATACAAACCATGCACCTATGTGTAATAATTGTTGAGTCATAGTCACTGTTTGCGTTACTTGAATAGCGTCATATCAATGTTTTAACAAAGATCCCGACCCTAATTTGAATGACGGTTCACGTCAATCTAAATAATCCTTAAAGAAATTGTAAATAGTTTCTTTCAAAACTAAATTTCTATTATATTTTGTTCTCTATTCTAATAATCTCCACATTCCTATATATGTGGAACCTTTTATTTTCAACATTATGAATGTCAAACTCTACGTATATTCAGAACATTTTCCTCGGTGTACCAATTTCTAGAGTTATGACGAATATATAATGCGAATACAATGCCGTCCACATTGGACAGGTGTCAGGAAGTGCATTATGCCGTTAAACTAGACCAAATCTCTACCCAGTGCCGTCGCCAATAAAGTGAAAAAAAGTTGCGGAATAAGTCAAACCGCTGTACATTATTGCACATTATTGTACCGGTGAGTTGGCTGTTCGGTTAGGGGCGCGCTGCTGCGATCTTGCATTCGAGAGATAGTGGGTTCGAACCCCACTGTCGGCAGCCCTGAAGATAATTTTTCGTGGTTTCCTATTTTCACAGCAGGTAAATGCTGGGGCTGTACCTTAATTAAGGCCACGGCCAGTTCCTCCCCATTCCTAGACCTTTCCTTTCCCATCGTCGCCAGAAGATCTATCTGTGTCGGTGCGATGCTATGCAAAATTGTAAAAAAAAAAAAAAAAGAATTAATAATAATAAAACACATCATTGTCGAATTTTAAATTGAATCCAATTACATGATGGCGGAACCCGTGCGCAGTGAAGGATATTTGTATAAAGAGTAGTAACAAGTGACCAGCTGGTTTCATTATTTGGGCATTAATGGTTAGTGTGAGTAGTCTAAATCGATATCTTGTTTTTTTGTTTGTTTGTTTGTTTGTTTGTTTGTTTGTTTGTTTGTTTGTTTGTTTGTTTGCTTCTTTCTTTCTTTCTTTCTTTCTTTCTTTCTTTCTTTCTTTCTTTCTTTCTTTCTTTCTTTGTCTTGCACCAGGGCCCATGAGGCAATCGGACCGGTCGTAGAGGTAGTTAAATGGTCCAAGATTTAATAAAATAAAATTGGTCGTAATATGTCATTGATATACGGGTACAAGGTTTTATGTGTTGACACCATTTTTGATACGAAAGCTCTTAAGGAATAGATTGGACACACGAAAATCGTGGAACTTATTATAGCAAGGAATATGATCAAATCTCGCACAGACGTACAGTACTAAACTCTTCGTTGGTACTTCCCTGCATTTTGCACTATGACACAATCTAGTAATTTATTCTCTGGAAAAATAATCTCTATCCCAAAAATGAGTCGGAAGGGTCATAGAGAAAGTTATAACGTCAAATATTTCATAAAAACTGCTCATAATTTGTGATATACGGATAGGTCTTGTGGTTGACGCCGTTTTTGACACAAAAAGTCTGAACAGATAGAGTGGTCAAACGAACAGCATGGTACTTAACATAGCAAGGAATACTTATGATACAATCTAGCGATTTATTCTTTGGAAAATGAAACCTCAGTTCCGTAAGTGACCATCAAATGATTGTCTACAGGTGGAGGATTTTGCTCTATGATACAACATAACAACATGTGACTGAGTGATTGATTTTCGAGCGTATTACTTGCTTTAATTGTTTGTACCAGAGTTTTGAATTGTCTTCTTCCTTCATTCTGAAACGGTGCCTTTCTTTATTACGCATTTTCTTGACTAAGTGATTAAGTGTTTGTTTGTTTGTTTGTTTGTTTGTTTAGAGTTGATTTTATTCTCACCTTTTTACATCATCTTTGACATAAAGGCGCCATGGCCAAACTTCATAGAGATTACGGAGGTAACGAGCTAAACTGTTTGTTGGTCAAAAGCCTATGGAGTTTATTCAAAATTATTCGTAATGGAAAAGAAAATCACGGTTAAGCGCACCATATTTTCGTAGTTTAATGTAATTTCTATATGTATAAGTCAGCCGATTGCAATCAGATTACCTTCAAAATTGAATTCTGAACACACATGGGTAAGTTTCAAAGCAATCCTATAAATATTTCCTCTTGACAATATCTTTATTACAGACGTGTACTGCATCAGCTGGAAAGTCTGTCCTGCATCTTCCACCTCAACTCCATCATTTGGGAAATCGTAACTACATGTTTAGTGGTAGAAACTGTTGCAGATTTATGAGATTTTACTACAACAGAACGAAAATTCTGCTTACCGCTACTTGGTTGTGGGACATTAATCGAAAACATTCACTCTTCCTTGAAGGTGTTAGGTGTCTGATTAATAAGGACAATGGAGAAAAGAACTTCAACATACCAATTTCTTTTGCTTCGTTTATCTGATTTTCTATCTATCAAATCTACATGCTACCATTCACCACTACGAAACTTCACACCAAGCTGCATGGAGCACTCAGAATGGTCGTTAAGATAGTTATATTGTCAACATTTAATTTAAAATCCGTGTTCTAAGGGGACATGAGACAGTACACTCTGAAGGGTGTACAGAAAAGGTATTCTAAGGTACCTCCTTGGATGTTTTGGGTTACGAAAAATATTTTCAACTATTCATATCTACTCGGAATGGAAGACAAGCGCGATTATGCGCATCATATTTTCGTAATTTAATGTAATTTATAAATTTTTAAATCAACCTAATGAAAATAGATTACCTTCAAAACTCAATTCTGAACACATGTAAATAAGTTTCAAAGCTCGATAGCTGCAGTCGCTTAAGTGCGGCCAGTATCCAGTATTCGGGACATAGTAGGTTCGAACCACACTGTCGGCTGCCCTGAAAATGGTTTTCCGTGGTTTCCCATTTTCACACCAGGCAAATGCTGGGGCTGTACCTTAGTTAAGGCCACGGTCGCCTCCTTCCCACTCCTAGCCCTTTCCTGTCCCATCGTCGCCATAAGACCTATCCATGTCGGTGCGATCTAAAGCAACTAGCAAAAATAAAAATAAAAACAATAATATCTTCTTGACAATATGTCTTCCACAGACGTACATTGCAGCGATATTTGACGCCAACTCCATTAGGGGAATATTACGTTCTATTGCCACAGTAGATCTTGCGTATTTTTCCATTACCTCGAAACTTTGCCATTTTGCAACAAGAACAAAGTTACACATTGCGGGCGGAGCCCGCGGTAACTGATGGTTATGAATATAAATGTATCAACGGTAAAGCACGTGTTTGTTTTATGGAGGTGGTGGCAATTTGATCGAAATTATGAAACTGTGAAACTGTAAGACAGCTGTCCGTTGGAAAGATCCGACATACTCATCCACAGACCAAGCAAGTCATCTACTGTACTGAAATGAAATGGCGTATGGCTTTTAGTGCCGGGAGTGTCCGAAGACATGTTCGGCTCGCCAGGTGCAGGTCTTTCGAGTTGACTCCCGTAGGCGACCTGCGCGTCGTGATGAGGATGAAATGATGATGAAGACAACACATACACCCAGCCCCCGTGTCATTGGAATTAACCAATTAAGGTTAAAATCCCCGACCCGGCCGGGAATCGAACCCGGGACCCTCTGAACCGAAGGCCAGTACGCTGACCGTTCAGCCAACGAGTCGGACATCTACTGTACTAATTAAATGAAAGAGAGATTTTGTTGTAGCTGACTTACTACGCAGTGGCCGCCCAAATTCAGTAACCACGGTAGAAAATATGCAGGTCATTGCAAAGGCACTGATTCAATCACGCAAGAAAACATCGAGAAGAACTCCTAAGGAACTATAATTTACTGACAGAAGTGTGAGAAGAATGTTAAAAACGTCACATCTTATAAGCCTACATTGCTACACACCCTACACGAGGATGATCCTGATCGAAGAAGTAAATTCTGTGAATGGTGTATGATTTTTCAAAACAATTGTAGTCTGATGAATCGATTCCCGGCTCTGCTACGAAATTTGAAAAGTGGTATGAGGGCTGGGACGGGGTCCACTCAGCCTCGGGAGGTCAACTGAGTAGAGCTAGGTTCGATTGCCACCTCAGCCATCCTCTCGAAGTGGTTTTCCGTGGCTTCTCACTTCTCCTCGAGGCCAATGCTGGGATTGTACCTAACTTAAGGTCACAGCTGCCTCCTTTCCTCTTCCTTGTCTGTCCCTTCCAATGTTCCCATCCCTCCACAAGGCCCCTGTTCAGCATAAGAGGTGAGACCGCCTGGGCGAGGTACTGGTCCCCCTCCCCAGCTGTATACCGGGCTTCTGAAGATCTACGGTAGGAGTAGGAATTAAATGTTCCTGGAGTCAGGTCGTAATTTTTTCAATGGTACCGTAACTGCGAACAGATATCTTCGAATGTTAGGAGAAGTTATGATAGAATTTGGCAATATTCTTGTATCTGAAGCAGTACGAAATAACCTTATTTGGTAGCAAGATATTGTTCCACCGCATTAAGAGTTAAACGTCTCTTAATTTTTTAATGACCCAGATCACTGGAACTCACGCAATGAGAATTTTTCAATATGTGTGTGATATTGAAGGAAATAGTCTTCGCTACAAAGCCGAAGGGATTTGAATGAACAGGATTTTGATGGCATGTTTGGTAATAAATGCGTCTTGTATGACAAGATATATAAATAAGTGTTTGAACGATATTTGGATAACAATAGAAGCCACTTTCGACGATATTTTAATGATAACAACTGCTTTTGTATTAATGTTACACTACACTATGCATCTTCTCTTAACTGACTTATGCCGCACCCTGTACATAATTTAACTTATAGTCTAACTTAAAGTATTACTCGACACGAAAATTTCCACCAGAAAATTTAACAGAGAAAATAAGCGTTAATATTCACTCCTGTTGTGATTGCAAGAAATGACACAGTTAGATAAAATTTCAGTTCACCTATGAATATTCATATCTGTGGAGTGCCGCGTAGCATTACACATTAAATGCACTTCGCTGAGACGAAATGTATGCACAGTTCGCACGTAATATAAAACTGCATTAAAACTTCCATCTGTAGCCATTCTTAGGACGTCGCACACTGCATAACCCTCAGTGGAGATTGCTGTCAAGCGCAATATGGCTCTTGTAGCTTCTCATTTAAAACTGACTAAAATAAAAAATATAAATCAATGGTAATTTCTAAGGAAGAAGAACACTCATTTCAAATGAATACCCACTTTTTATTTATTCTTCAAAATATTCGAAGCAAGGATGATGATCGATGAAGTCTTTTGAATTTTTCATTTCCTTGTGAAATGTGCTGTATGTTCTTTTTATCTACTGGTAATATTAATACGTTTAAAGATCACTCATAAAACTGATATATACAGAATAATTAGAATTATATCCGCCTCTGTGGTGTAATGGTTAGCGTGATTAGCTGCCACCCCCGGAGGCCTGGGTTCGATTACCGGCTCTGCTACGAAATTTGAAAAGTGGTATGAGGGCTGGGACGGGGTCCACTCAGCCTCGGGAGGTCAACTGAGTAGAGCTAGGTTCGATTGCCACCTCAGCCATCCTCTCGAAGTGGTTTTCCGTGGCTTCTCACTTCTCCTCGAGGCCAATGCTGGGATTGTACCTAACTTAAGGTCACAGCTGCCTCCTTTCCTCTTCCTTGTCTGTCCCTTCCAATGTTCCCATCCCTCCACAAGGCCTCTGTTCAGCATAACAGGTGAGACCGCCTGGGCGAGGTACTGGTCCCCCTCCCCAGCTGTATCCCCGAACAAAAGTCGCACGTTCCAGGACACTGCCCTTGAGGCGATAGAGGTGGGATCCCTCGCGGAGTCAGAGGGAAAAGCCGATCCTGAAGGGTAAACGGATTAAGAATGAGAAGAAGAAGAATTAGAATTTTATCACTGAGCAAGTGATGCGCAATTTGGATAACCTATCTATCAGCTTGCAATCGGGAGATAGTGGATTCCAAACTGTCGGCACCACTTTAAAAAGTTTCCCGTGGTTCTACATTCACCCGAGACAAATGCTGGGGCTGTACCTTAATTAAGGCTACGGTCTCCACTCTTAGCCCTTTCCTATCTCCTTGTTGTCAGAAGACCTATCTGTGTTGGTGCGAGGTAAATCAAGTTGTACGCTATATGTATCTTTGATATATAAGATAATTCACTGTCAGTGATTGTCCTTTACAAGGACATTAAATTTCCTTCCCATGGGCTTTGTTCAGACCATATATTCTTAATTTTTGATCGGTACCTTTTCTCGCTTTGTGAGCAAAAATCACAGACATCATTATTGTATATTTGTAGACTGTACCATTTTATTGCTAACTTACTTTTACGTTCAATTAATGTACTTATCTTAACTTTCCTCTCCGTATTCGTAATTTTAAATTCAGAAATGTATTACCATCTATTCGTTAATCTTATTTGATAATAAATTTAGCCTGGGAGCATGATAGTCCTACCGGGCGAGTTGGCCGTGCGGTTAGAGGCGCGTGGCTGTGAGCTTGCATCCGGGAGATAGTGGGTTCGAATCCCACTGTCGGCAGCCCTGAAGACGGGTTTCCGTAGTTTCCCATTTTCACACCAGGCAAATGCTGGGGCTGTACCTTATTTAAGGCCACGGTCGCCACTCTTAGACCTTTCCTATCCCATCGCGCCCAAAAGACCTATCTATGTCGGTGCGACGTAAAACCAGTAGTATGATAGTAGTGTGGCACGTTCACTGGCACCCTGACATGTGGCTGCGGTAGTATCTAGGATTCTTGTGGTTCGTGTTCCAAATAAAATTAGACGTCCCGCGGCTATGATCTCAAAATCAACCGTCATGTAAGAGAAATGACTCCGTGCATAACACAGTATACAATGAATTTAGCCTCATGAGAATGACTTACAATATGAGACTAAGAATTAGGTCGAAAACGATCCACAGAGGATTTGCCTCTTCGCGTGATTATTACATAGAGTATGTTGGATTTGGTGATGGATCTGAAAGTACTTTTCTTAACATTGTTAGCTCTTAACGTTTGTTCACAGAAAGTGTCCAAGTATATACGAATAAAGTACGTACAAAGTGACATGTTAAATGACTTTTTTTCTGAGCACCTCACGTGCATTATTGTGATGGAAAAAGTCCACTTGTCGAGCGGTTCATATGAACAAATGTAAAAACGGCGAGGCGAATATACACTACTGTATGGAACGTCAATAACTCTCACCTACACTCATTCCAGAAGCACGCTTTTACTCCCTTACTTTTTAACGCAATTTGTTTTTGTTCACGTCTACATTTACACTGCCACCTCACTAATGTGTATCTGTCAGCAATATGTTGGTCACTCTGTACTGTGTTCCTGCCAGTAAAAGCTTTTTCCCCTGAGCCCAATGGTGTTAATTAGCCTTTCAAGGCTAAACTTATACCACCCAGTACTGTTTAGAAATATAATGCAGCCCTGGAAACCATCCCACTTCACTAATCTTCCTGTTTTTCTTTTCTTTTCTATTTTCTTTTTGTTCCTTCCAACAGGAAATTCAATTCTGAATATTTATTTTCAAAAGTTTTCTTATAAAATTACGTATTTTACGTTATATCAACATTTAACATACATGTTTACTAAGGGGTGTATTCTACCCGAAAGCAGGTCCGACCTCCGCAGAGGTGTGCCTGAGCCGGAGTTAACGTGCGGTAGGGCGGCCAGTTCCTTTCCGCTCCTTCATTCCCTTATCCCCCACCAACTGCGCGTGGCAACCCACCCAAATCTTGACCACGCCCAATGTTGCTTAACTTCGGAGATCTCACGGGATCCGGTGTTTCAACACGGCTACGGCCGTTGGCAGATGTTTACTCGTTTCCGGAAAATGCCAAACAAAGTTCAAGACAATAAAAAATCTGTACAATTATAATAATTTAATTTCCATCAAAACTGGGCGTTTAATAGACTCGTTCCAGAAGCACACTTTCCTCACTTACTTGTTAACACAATTAGTTTGGTTCGCATATGTATTTGTATTTTAACTAAGGAATGGAAATTTTCAATTTTCCCAAGTGGCGTTTCCCTCTATGTTGTGAATTTTTTCCACGCAACATGTAACATGGATTCCTGGACTACATCATGAATAGAGACATTAAATACAGAATATTATCATTACCAAAACCCCATGACGCGGCAGCCCCGACGAGCCATAACCTACCAAGCGACCGCTGCTCAGCCGGAAGGCCTGCAGATTATGAGGTGCTATGTGGTCAGCATGACGAGTCCTCTCGGCCGTTATTCTTGGCTTTCTAGACCGCAGCTGCCATCTCACCGTCCGATAGCCCCTCAATTGTAATCACGTACGCTGAGTGGATCTCGAACGAGCCGTCAGATCCAGGTAAAAACTCTTGACCTGGCCGGGAATCGAAACCGGGGCCTACGGTTAAGAGACAGGCACGCTCCCCCTACACCACGGGGCCGACATATTATTATTATTATTATTATTATTATTATTATTATTATTATTATTATTATTATTATTATTATTATCATCAAAGGCATACTCATTTTCAAGTGAGTAATAAATTAACTGTCACGAAGCAACCTACATGGTAGCACGGAACTGGCCATATGCATAGGACATAATCGTATGAACTTGCAACATTATCTAATATCTTCTGTTATGTATAGTGCACCCTTGTTGCCGATCGTCAAAGAATATTTCCTGCTCTTGTAGCTGTAGATTATTCTGGTCTCAGGGTTTACCGGGTCTTCTATTACTTGTTCATATAGATCGACGGGTGACACAAGGAAATCTAGTTTTTACTTGAAATAAAAGTTGGCTAAGATAGATTTATTATGTCGAAATGAATCAATGAATGAAATTTAAAAGGATTTGAGGTATCAAATAATAACAGAAGGAAATATTTAAAGCACAGATGACAGGAAATAAGATGAGTCTGGGTTAAGTCCAGGACTTCCTTATAATAAACATTTTTATTCTTAAATTAATTTAACGTGAATTGCCATAGCTAGAAAGGGAAATAAATAAATAAATAAATAAAGAGAGAGAAAGAAAAACATGAAAATTATTATATCGAATTTGTGATGTTGGTATTATTCTATTTTAGAGTAGCATCGGCGGAAAGGAGTAATATTAACCGCAATATGTATGTTTTGATGATTTTATGAACAAGTATCTGACCAACGTAGTACCTGAGCGACAGGCAACCATGCGACTTGTGGGAATATTACAGACCGCAGGCAGACCTACGCAAAATATCAAAAATTCAGATTGGGTTGGTTCCCAGGGTAAAGGTACAAAATCATTGAGAACTTACAATCCAATACTAGAACCACAAAATTAGCGGGCAGAGTTAGCGCACAGCGTTGCTAGGCGAACCCAGAGGATCTTGCGTGATAAGTATATAATTTAAATAAAGGGAAAAGGTGTAACATCAGAAACTTATCCGTGAGAAGGAGTTAATTTGAAAAAAAAGGGAAATAAACCTCAAATAGGAACAGATGATTACAGTAACCAAGTTTTAACATGAAAATTCGTGCAAATTTCGAAAGAGTAACACCAACATTAAAAAATGCGATCGTGTAGATCGTGACTAGATCTGGAAGTGACACAAAAGGAGTTTCATCAACCTTATAACGAAAGTTCCATCCATGATAACAATATTTTATAGAAAAATAAAAACCTTAAGGAAAAAGAGGTCTATTTTACGAACAAAGATGCGTAAAGGCCACAATCCCGAATATAAAAACAAGCAGAATTAGAAATATAATTTTAATAACACACAAGTAGAAAATAGAAATTAGGTCCATGAAATAGAATGTAGATAAAGGGAAAACTCTAAAGATAGGGGAAGGAAGGTGGGAGAAGGAAACAATCAGGCTGCTTAGATTATACTATGTAGACACTGAGAGTATAACACGTGTTCCCGAACAGATAGTTTTCCATCTAAGTACACTTCAAACATTTGTCCATTGAAAGTCCAGTTTGTAAAGTTGAAAACGGACTGGAGATATTAAGTGCTCAAATTTTATTCTGGATCCGTATTATTCACACTGAATGAAGTTCAGGTAGCAATCAATGCCTGAAGGGCGTATTGTAGTAAGTGTTTAAGTGAAAACACCATATAAGTTCATGATAATTTTTTGTTCACCCAGCTTATGTGATGAATTTTGTAAAGTGGTGTTCCAAGTAGTTAATTAAAAATCCCAACGGACCAACCGCTTGCCAAAATAACTGTTCCCTCCACTACATGTGGTCACACAATGCCTGACTTCCGATATCAAGGTGGAGCACTCTTATATAGTTGCACGAGGTCAAATCCAGAACATGTTAGAAAGGATACGACGTATGCGTGACGTAGCGGCGAGGAAAGAATGAGCGGAGGGTAGCACCCCAGTCTGTAATGAGCTGGGCGAGCAGGCGGAGCACACGATGCAGGTGTAGCAGCAGTATACCGGCGAAGTTGGCAGATGATAAGAGAACAATTTAGATGTTGTAGAGAGTACGTGACAAATTGCAAGTAACCCCGTTGGTCGATTCATTTGGCTCGTGAAGATTCAGTTTCCTTGACCGGACTTCGAATTTTCCTCAATCAAGGTTATTCACCAATTATAACTATCACGTAGGATATCATCAGCCACCGATTGGATGAAACCTCATTCGAACCGAAACAATCTCTGGTTATACTTGAACGATCATAAAGGAATTGACTTTATAAGTTAACTTGCTCATTATCAAGGCATGGTGCTCCAAAATTCAATATTAACAATCCTTGTATAACTTTAAATAATTATCGCGCCATGTTGTGTCACTACCAGACATCATGAAATTAAGTTACTTTAATACAGTTCAAATTAAATATTTAAGTGGAATGCTCCACTGAACCACAATATTAATAAGGGAAAACTTGAATTGACATTTAAGTTAAGAAACAAACCAACTTTCAGGTTATATTTTAATAGATGATCTTGAATGAATAATCTAATAAGCACTGATATTTAATTTCATCTTTACCATCTCCCTGAATTATAAATGAATTAATCCAACCCAACCATGGTGACGATAAAAGAAATAAATGAAGAAAAGCAATGTTTATGGATTGTGTCATAAATAAAGTATTAAGTGACCACTGAACTACCAATAGCAGCTAACATAAAAGTGACCTCAAATAATTATCGTCGTCATCATAAAAAGAATAGCATTATTCATTTTAGTGATCACTACCATCGTTGTGGGAAAATATATATATTACTAACAACTTGCTGTAATATTCTCTGTGCGACGGCCATACTTCATGAGCAACAATACAGAGCGAAATCGTCTACTTATAGTTACTGCTGAACCAGCAGCAGCGACAATACCGTATATGGCAATCACGAACACAGTGACCCCGAGAACCGATCCCTGTGGGACTCCATTTTCCTGAACATAACTCTCCCTTCTCTGACAGGGAATAGTCCTGTGGGTGGAGGCTTTAGAATAACACCCACGGTATCTCCTGCCTGTCCTAAGAGGATCACAACGTTGGTTGGTGAACACGGGGCCCTTAGCTGAGTCCTGGCATTGCTTCCACTTACATGTGCCAGGCTCCTAACTTTCGTGTATCATATCCGACATCCCTTGGCCAATTCTCTTTCTTTTTCAACCCCGAGGCCTAGGGAGTCTTTCATTTTCACGCCCTTCGTCTTTCTTTGGCCGATGCCTTCATTTCTCGAAATGTCGGATACCTTTTTCTTCTCTTTCTGATTAGTGTTATATAGAGGATGGTTGCCAAGTTGTACTTCCTCTTGAAACAACAATCACCACTACCATGGAATGGTCGGAGGGACAAACAAATAGCAATAAAAACCGGCAAGTTACCTCGGAATCACCATTGTTCCAGAACTGCAAGGATGCCATATCGCCATATGGTGTAAGTCGAAGGAAACAGCCATCAAATGCTGTTTTCGGAGAAATGCGTCCTGGATCCTATCCGACCTCCCTTGGCCAATTCTTGCTCTTTTTCAACCCGGACGGTATTAGGTTTCCGAGGCCTAGGGAGTCTGTCATTTGCACGCCCTTCGAGGCCATTGTCTTTCTTTGACCGATGCCTTCATTTTTCGTCTTTAGTCGTATGAAATGTTCAGTGGTGGAGCGGGAGGCTCGAAGACCACATTGGTACTCGGACAAAATTTTCCTTTCCTCCAAACACCACACACGTCGATGATTCACCATCCTCTTAAATAGCTCACACAGACATTTAGTGAGACAAATAAGTCTGTAACTTCCTGCATACTTAGCATCTTTGTCAAGCTTGAGGAGAGGAATTACTTTTGGCGTGCACTAAACCCCAGCTACCCCAGCGATGTTGGGCTAAAGGATTTTGTATTTACACTTTATATTATTATTCTATGTTATTATTCCTTATCAAGTTAAAAAACTGAAAACAGCTAAGTCAAGCAAGTACAGCTCTCGATAACCCGTTCTCTCTACTTCAAGCTGTGAGCTTGCATCCGGGAGATAGTGGGTTCGAATCCCACTGTCGGCAGCACTGAAAATGGTTTTCCGTGGTTTCCCATTTTCACACCAGGCAAATGCTGGCGCTGTGCCTTAATTAATGCGGCGGCCACTTCCTTCCAACTCCTAGGCCTTTCCTATCTCATCGTCGCCATAAGACCTATCTGTGTCGGTGCGACGTAAAGCCACTAGCAATAAAATAATCTCTACTTCAATCCAGGACTCTCCCGCGACCTGGGTTTCTTTACCGGCGCAAAAGAGAGCTACTTACCGCGGCGAAATTCAAGTCGTTTGGTTGACGCATGAGCTTCCAGCCTCCTTCTCTTGGGGTGGCGCGGTGATAACTGTTAGCCTCGCTCGAGATACACGGCACCTTACGGCGGCAGAGCAGCTAGCTTGGATACATATTAGTTGTAGTTAACACTCAAGTGTTCAGCGCCACACACCAGAGGCTACAAGAAAAAAACAGTATAGCCACTTGCAGATAGTCTTGTCAATAGATTTAGCAATTTTATTAAATCAATTGTAATAAAAATATTTATTTTATTTTTGGGTTTCGGCATGTAATGAGTTTTTGGGAGCGATTCATTGATGGCATGTATAGAGCAATTTTTTTTTATGCACGCGGAAAAATATGTAGCCAAGGTTGACCAGTATGAATACAGAGCCAAGAGCAAATCGAGCGAGATTATAAAATATTAATGTTGGATTTAGATAGAGTGGTGGTGCTGCAATTGCTTTTAAAAATTCAGTTGGGGTAACGAAAGTGTTCACCGCACGCCACTGGAATTACTATTCCCTCCAGCCATTGTGACGGAAACTCACCCTCTATCCATATTCGGTTGAACACCTCAAGGAGTTATAAGAGGCTATATTCGCTGAGGTGTTTCAACATCTGGTTATGGACATCATCTGGTCCGGAAGCCGTGTCCTTGCAAACCGCCAAGGTGCTGCGGAGTTCCCGCTCCGTGAAGGGCACGTTATGGCCTTCTGAAGCTTGAGTGGTAAAACTAAGATGATTTTCTTTTATCAGAATTTGTTTTACGTCGCACCCACACAGGTAGGTCTTTCTGCAAAGATGGGAGAGGAATGAGCTAGAAATGGGAAGGATGCAGCCGTGGCCTTAATTGAGGTACATCCCCAGTAGTCCCCTCGCATGAAAATGAGAAACCACGGAAAACCATATTTAGGGCTGCCAACAGTGGGGTTCGGACCCCACTGTCTCCTGGATGCAAGCTCATAGCTGTGCGCCCCTAACCGCACGGCCAACGTCTGCCTCCCGCTTCAGAGCCAAGAAATCAGGACGGTAATTCCCGAAACAGAACACGTCTGTGAAATGACTTGCTAGACAATGAGCAACCGTGGGTGGATCAGTGACAGTACTGCATGCAGTGGAAATTCCCGGTACTGAGGATGGTTCTTGTACTCCGGAAATACATCTAAGTTTAGTCCACACTTGAGATGAGGGTGTATATGACGTCATAGAAGACACACATCTTTCCCATGAAGCCTTCTTACTCTGTCGAATAAGAACTCTTGCCTTAGCGCGAAGGTTTTTAAACGTTACCAAAATGGCCACAGTAGGTTATCGTAGGATAGCGTTTACCGGGCAAGTTGGCTGTGCGGTTAGGGGCGCGCAGCTGTGAGCTTGTGTCCGGGAGATAGTGGGTTCGAACCCCACTGTCGGCAGCCCTGAAGATAGTTTTCCGCGGTTTCCCATTTTAACATCAGGCAAATGCTGGGGCTTTACGTTAATTAAGACCACGGCGGCTTTATTCCCACTCCTAGCCCATTCCTACCCCATCGTCGCCGTAAGACCTATCTGTGTCGATGCGACGTGAAACAAGTAGTAAGCGATAGCGTTTATGAGCGCGACATCGTTATTTTATAGCTGGGTCGATTTCTTCGTTCCACCAAGGAACAGGTTTTCGTCGAGGAGTACCAGAAAAGGATGGAATGGACTCCTCAGTGGCAGCAAGAAGTACTTGTATGATATAAGTTATATCGTCTCTATGCTCTGGCTATTCGCATCGTTAAAGCCAGCTAGTGAAGTGAACTTTGGCTAATCATCACGCTTAATAATCCATCGGGAAGAGCCTCGATGGATTTCTGGTTCAACAAAGTAAGAATAATTGGGAAATGATCGCTGTCATGAGGGTCATCGTGTGCAACTCACGGAAGCAGGTGAACGAGAGCTCGGCTGCACAGACTAACGTCAATGCGGGTGAAGGAGCCGTGCGCTACGATGAAACGTGTTGGTTCCCCAATATTCAAAATTCATAAATCCAGCTATCTTATTAATTGTTCCAACTCCCTTTGTCTGGAGCAAGGCATTTCAGAGCCTCATAATGGGTGATGGGCATTAAAGTCCCTCAATAAGAGGAAAGGAGGTGGGAGCTTATCTATAAGATCAATTACATCATTGATATTAATAGGCTGGCCTGGTGAGAAATAAATATTAGGCGTACAAACCTTACTTATGACAAGCAACGAAACGCGTTCGGCTATTCCCTTCGTCCGGGTTCTTAGTGTAACCTCTTCGCTGCAGGTATCAGAACGAGTAAAAATAACAACGCCACCGGAAGCCAGGTTAGCATAATGTTCTGTCGAGTATAGTCTAAAACTTCTCAGGACCGTATGATGACCTGGTAGAGATTTGTGTCTTGAATACAGCTTATACTCGCTGCGAACTACCAACCGATGGTCGCCAGCCCACCTTCCCAAGCTGATAGCTCCTGGGAGTTACCAACTTTCGTCGCCCCTTACGACAGAGAGGAGATATCGTGTGTATCTTCTACGCCCCACCCCGTCCTCCATAGGCACTTGACGTGAAGACAATACACATTCCAACAGCTAAGATTCTAGAGTTCCTGAAATCAGCCCAAGACAAGTGTTACCGTCACACGGCCGTGAGAGTCTACAGCAGGGGCGTATTCTCCTTGAATGCAAAGCATTCATTGCATGCGTTACGATAACACAAAGAACTGTCTGATGTACGATTTTAGGTTGTTTCAAGTCGAATATTAACGACTTCATCTCTCAGAAGTTCAAAAAGTCCGCGCAACTGTACTGGTTCCGTTGCTTGACTACGTGTGGTGCTGGTGTAGTCTCGCCGTCTACACCACTCTAGGAAGAAAGAGACAGCGAATGGACGAGTTCAGGAAGAAAGGCATTCAATCTTAAAATTGCATTCGGTGGCAGACGTAGTTCTGAAACCCTCCGAACGATGTCGCTGCAATTGAAACTTGGTCAGAATTTGTCACCCTATATCCGTGCTACCCTCTGCCATCTGTTAGCAACTTGGAGAAAGTCGGCATCTTTACAGCGAACGGGACCCACAGATTACCCCCCAGCGAGAACCCAACGTGACGAAACTGACCAATGCAACTGGGGTGACTTACCTCCAGTGCTTGAGTTGTGGCTAACTACTGAGTTAATTCATTGTATTTTCGGTGTTTTATTATATCTTGCGCAGATGTGGTATTAACGATGGATGGGTCTAAAACGGATATAATTGTAAATCAGTTTGAAAAGCCATTTACTGGCCGTTCGTTTGATGAAAAGATTCAAATAGTTAAAGCCGGGAGACCTCAACCTTCCCTCTCTTAATCTGCTTACCCTCCAGGGTTGGCTTTTCCCTCGGACTCAGTGAGGGATCCCTCCTCTACCTCCTCAAGGGCAGTGTACTGGAGCTTCCGACTCTGGGTCGGGGGATACAACTGGGGAGGATGACCAGTACCTCGCCTCACCTGCTATGTTGAACAGGGGCCTTGCGGGGGATGGGAAGATTGGAAGGGATAGACAAGGAAGAGGGAAGGAAGCGGCCATGGCCTGAAGTTAGGTACCATCCCGGCATTTGCCTGGAGGAGAAGTGGGAAACCACGGAAAACCACTTCGAGGATGGCTGAGTGGTCTCCGTTCCAGCCCTCGTACCACTTTTCAAATTTCGTGGCAGAGCCGGGAATCGAACCCGGGCCTCCGGGGGTGGCAGCTAATTACACTAACCACTACACCACAGAGGCGGACCCTCGTAAATTTAAAAACAGAAAACAAGAATTGTGTACGCACGTTCAATCCAGAAACTTACAGTAAAACTGTTTGGCTCTAGTTCACTTACATGTAATTAGGGCGAGTAGAATTGAAATTTACTTAATACGTTGTGTTAACTGCATGGTTACTAGTTGCATGCCTCAGTGGAGATTCCAGGATACGCCACTGGTCTACAGGATCCCGTGACCTGCGACTATGTCTACATCGGCGTGACTAAATGTAGTAACGCCGCCGTAAGCCACCAAAGTAGACTAACTAGAGATCATCTCGATACAGCAAATTTTCGAATTGCGCTTAGAACACCTCTCCGCCACAGACAAGTTCCCAAGTCAACTAGGATATCATCTTGAGTCATCCGTTGGTCCATTTTGAAGTTCAAGATGATGTTGATTATTATTATTATTATTATTATTATTTTGATATCTTCCTACAACATTTGGAGGCTGCGACGAGGTAAAAGTGTACCATAATCAATATACCATTATTTCACGAAAGTTAAATGAAAACTGAGTAGCATCAAGGTAGATATTAAGGTCCATAGGTGTGGTTTCTGAAGATAGCTAACAACTCCTTTAATACGGCTATCACAGTTGAGTAGAGAAGGTCAGTACTTAGTCAAAGTACACCAAATGGTCCCCCGAGAACAGATCATGAGGCCAGTGGTGCTTATAGACTCGAAATCGTACTTGTCTTCGTAATAAGGTACTGTGGTTTCATAGATCTGCCTTTTCTCAAGGTCAGCTTCCTCAGGTTGGTCTTCATTTGTCACGAAACGAATAGTGCGATCAATTATATCATTTTTTGTCTGCACTACATATGAGGAATCCACCCTTTGAATTTTGCCGTGTATACAATTTCGGTTGGCTTTTCCAGCCGGATGAAGACCTTGTAAGATAAATATTCCCATGAGAGTGTGCTACGTAAGTCGTGATGATGTATAAT
This sequence comes from Anabrus simplex, assembly GCF_040414725.1. NCBI lineage: Eukaryota > Metazoa > Arthropoda > Insecta > Orthoptera > Tettigoniidae > Anabrus > Anabrus simplex. Next base: position 1,360,422,098 of record NC_090265.1, read on the forward strand.
GGAAACTGCATGTAATTGTGTATGAACTGTGTGTGAGTTGAAGATGTGTTGGAACAGCACAAACACCCAGTTCCTTACGAATTAAAGCTATCCAGCTGGATTATTTCTTATGTTGAGGTCCTTAAGCCAAGTTTGCTAAATCCCTTACGGATCCCTTGATTTATTTCTTAATAATACACGGTGAACAATCTGTAGTCAGGTCAAATTGACAGTCTAAAGACACACCCACCTTCTCTTAACGTGAAAATCACTCCTGTTTAAGCAGAGACAGTTGCCGAATAGTCAACACAGACATCTAGAAAGAGCTGCAGAGTTAAAGAATTTACTTTAATAAATAGAGAAGGAATTACGATATTACTAAAACATTCACTAATACACTTGATTCTCTAAACGGAGTGTCGAATTCATGCAAGTTAATGAATGCATTATTTCAGTCTATACATGCAATTTTTGAGTCGACCAGGACACAACACCGTCATAAATTGAATGTATGGCGCTTTCGATAAAATTACTGGAAATATAATAGAAACGTTATTGAAATTGAATATATTGCCTTTTTATTTAGGATGAATTAATTTGTGGGTTAAATTTTGTTTTAAATGTGGTAAAGCGTATTCAACCACAGTACGCAGCGTCATCGAGTTGTGATTTTTAATTAAGAACCGTATCGCCGAACGGGAAGTCGTTCAGATGAACATGTAAACTGAATACTAGACTGTACCTGGTTATTATTTATTTATTTATTTATTTATTTATTTATTTATTTATTTATTTAATTTATTTAACTTATTTTCCGGGCTGAGTGCCTCAGGCGAGCTGACGAGTTCGATCCCTGGTCAGTCCGTGGTTTTTAACTGCTTAAAACCGACAGCCTCGTGTCGGTGGATTTACTGGCATGTCCAACAAAACTCCAACTGTAAAAGTATTTAGATGTACGTACAGCAGAAGCAGTAAAATTATATTTGTGTGCACCGAGCGAGTTGGTGGGTGCTGAATCTTAAGACCAAGGCCACTCACTACCTCCCAATCTCAGCCCTTTCTTATACTAGCGTCACTGAAATCGTGCAGTGTGATTGTACGAGGTAAAGTAAACTCATGTCCTCATCGAGCTCTTCTCAGCCACACTCCCAACGGAAGTAAGCTGCATGTGCCCCTGCCATTTTTAATCTCTGACAGTACCGGGAATCGAAACCCGATCTCCTAGAATGTCAGCTAATAGTGCCAAACTTTACGCTACGAGGAGGACAAGAGCGTAGTTAAACTACTTCAAAACTATGTGCACTTTGAGTGCAAAGTTAACCAGAATTTTCCTTTCGTCGCACCAACACAGATAGGTTTTATGTCTAGGAGTGGGAAGGAAGCGCCCGTGGCCTTAATTAAGATGCAGCCACAGCATTTGCCTGGTGTAAAGTGTGAAACAACGGGAAACCATCTTCAGGGCTGCCGACAGTGGGGTTCGGATGCAAGATCACAGCTGCGCGCCCCTAACCGAACGGCCGACTCGCCCGGTAAAGTTAAACCACTAGCAAAAGTATGTGCATTTTGTACTCTCGGAACACAACAATCCAGTACGAAGTTAAACCAATAGAAAAAAATGTGAACAAATTTGTACTCTCTGGAATACAAGGATTGTTAGATCCCAGAACACGGTCAGTAGCATGTTCGTGATATTCTGTACCTGAGGAGTGTTCGGGCGTACATCCGGGCAACTTGTTAAAATTCTTCTATTACCGGGCGAGTTAGCCGTCCGGTTAGGAGCGCGCAGCTGTGAGCTTGCGTCCGGGAGATAGTGGGTTTGAATCCCACTCTCGGCAGCACTGAAAATGGTTTTCCGTGGTTTCCCATTTTCACACCAGGCAAATGCTGGGACTGTACCTTAATTAATGCCACGGCCACTTCCTTCCAACTCCTAGCCATTTCCTATCCCGTCGTCGCCACATGACCTATCTGTGTTGGTGCGACGTAAAGCCACTAGCAAAAAAATTAAAAAATCCTCTACATTCTGCTTATGAAAGTGTTCTTTGTGGGCTTTCGGAATCAGTGTTAATTGCAACATGCCGGGAAATTCGTTTTCAGTTTTCGATGTAGTACAAGAACAAATCGGAAGGCGGTTTTTTACGTCGGTCTCGGCTAACGGTTTTCGTATTCACTTAATAGTCGGAACGAATTGGTCCGAATCATCCGTCGTTCTTTCGTACCCTCTTTTTATATTGTTATTGTTTGGTGACATACATGTATACCCATCCGGTTGCTGTGATTTCCATTTGGCATTTGGTTTTCTGCTACATCGCAAACAGGTGTTAGTTTTCGAATGGAGATAAGTCAAAAAAGCTCGAGGTTGTTGTTCATCAGTCTCACAGCGTTTGACGCTTGCAGTTATCGAAGCACTTGCAGTGTTGGATCGCAGAACACATAGTAGGGACGACATGCACTGATGAGCCATTACAATATGATCCCCCCTACCAGGAATATATTTAGCACCTGGAACATGGAGAGGTACATGTGATACGCTGGAAGTATGGTATACAGCTCGTTATCGGTTGTGTCTCCAGTGACAGGTTGGGAAAAGCGGACGATCTCTCTGAATTTGATAGAGGTCATATTGTGATGGTACGGCACGGCGCCTTGGCACCAGCATCTCTGGAACGTTGCCTGTTCTCATGTCGCTCTTAAGCCAGGAGCAAGCAAAGGCTGTCGCGTATTGCTCGGAACGAATGCACGGTTACAGTTTGAGAAATCGCCGAGTAGTACAGCAGTAATGACCAGGGCAGTGCTTCACTGCACACGGTTCAGCGAATACTGACATATTCGTAATGCCACTCTTCTATCCGAAATCACCCATAATGTGTTTTATAACTATGTATAAAGTCAATAGTTATCATGTGTGTGTGTGTGTAATAAGTTATGAGTCATACATGTTAAACTGTACGTACATTATAGGACATGGTTTGGCAGAATATCAGGCTTTTTAGTCTTAGTCACGGCATGTAAATAAAGGAATAATAATAAAAAATCGAGCTAATTTTATTTGAATTTTTCCAGTTTTCGAATGAAATAATCCTGGTGAGGAACCCTCCCATACACTGCAACCCTACTACAATTGTGGTTTTACCAGAGACGTATGTCTCCTCTCTTTTACATCCTTACTACAACCCCTAAATTCCCTTATAACCATATGAAGAGATTTGTAACCTTTATTTACAGTCCCGTTTTTGTGATTATCCTAACGAAGATATTTCCTTATATTAACACCTAGGTACTTACAGTGATCTCCACGAGGAACTTTCACCCAATCAACGCAGTAATTAAAAACTGAAAGGACTTTTCCTCGTTGTGAATCTCACAAGCTGACTTTTTAGCCCGTTTGTCATCATACTGTTGCCTGCAGTCCATCTCCATTATCGACGTTTCTTTATAGTCGCTCACAATCTTGTAACTTATTTATTACTCTATAGAGTACAGCATTATCCGTATAAAACGTTATCTCTGATAACACATCATGTATAGTATATAAGGAAATATAAAATTCCAATAATTCTGTCCTGAGTAATTCCCCTCTTAATAACTACAGGATCAGATAGTGCTTCACCTACTGTAATTCTCTGAGTTGATCACTCTTTTATCTATTCCAATCGCATGCATTTTGCCAGTAATCTCCCATAATCTACACTGTCGAACGTCCTAGGTAGGTCATTCGCGATACAGTCCATTTGATCTCCCGAATCTAATATGTCTGCTATAACTTGGCGGAATTCTGCAAGTTGAGCTTCAGAGGAATACCTTCTCCTAAACCCAAACTGCCTTCTATCAAACCTCTTAGTAATTTCGCAAACATGTCTAATATAATCAGACATAACGTTTTCCCAAAGCTTACATGCAACACATGTCAAGCTGACTGGCTTGTAATTTCCGCTTATGTTCATAACCCCTTTCCTTTACACACAGGGGCTGCTATAGCAATTTTATAGTCATTTGGCATAGCTCCTTCACACAGACGGTAATCAAATACGTACTTCTGATCTTTGTCCCGACGGCGGTTTTTCCACCAGGAGCAGTTTCCAATACACTTGTTCCTACTGGCTCAATAACGTTTCGCAAGGCATTACCAGATTTAGTAAATCGATAGCCCATCATTAGGGTCGGTTATCGCAAATCCTTTGGAGGAGATGAAGTGCCATGACTGAGAACTGGCCTGACCTCCACGCAGCAATGCACGTCGTTCTCTGGGATGGGGTAGCATGCGCTCAGAATCATGTGCCTATCAGTGGACGTTGTGCTCCTACTCTTCTAGTGTCCGGAACTCAGCTCTTGGGAAAGAACGTAAAGAACGATGGGTGCAGGTCCTCCTATTGAGAGACTACGGACAGTCCTTTTATGGTCACAAACTCACTGTACAAAATTAATTCAGTAAATAAAAGGAGACTGGTATGCCTCCAACGCAATAGCCACAAAGACATTAAAATTCGCCAATGTATGGAATCTAACTGGCGATGTCAGGGCTGTAGGTGCAATGCCTTTAACCAGTGGCGTGCGGTGAATATTTTCATTGCCCCAGATGCAAGAAAGGTTTTTTAAATATAAAAAGTCGTAGCCCCACTACACTTTCTAAAGTCAACATTACCATTTTATAAGGCTGAATGTTTTGTGGAAAGGTCTACCTGAGAAAGATCTTTCAAGAATATTTTCAACCACACGCTCGCACATACTTCCAAATTGATATTCACGGCAGTGACGACACCATCATAACTTAATATATAGAAGATTTTAAACAATGTACTTACAGTTTCATCTGGTGACGCTTCGTGATAGTACAAGTCATGGTCTTCACCAAAATACACTGGGACTATTTGCTTTTTTTTTGTTGTTGTTGTTACTTGAAAAGCCTAATCTAAACTAATCAGCAACATTTAACGGATATTTTACCGTCGTTGAAGTTTTATAATTTCTTTCACATACTGAGTGTACGTACATCAACGACAAACGACGGAAAATAACTTTCACGACGTATAACACACGTTGTATTCATGAAGAATGCCACAGAGCACGCGGAACCTTCACCTATAATCCAAGAGGTACTCTAAAAAATTCACTATATACCACCATCACAGACAACTATCCGCGCTTAACTCTGTGTTCATGCTGGGCAACCTAAGTATTTTTCTTCAGATATCGGAACACACACTCTACACGTGACGTCAATGAATTGCTCGAAAAAACTGTACACATGCCGAAACCCAAGACTAAAATATATTCTTCTATGTTACAATTTATTTAATATACTGGCTCTATTTTTATTAGCAAAACGATGTGCAAGTGGCTATACTGTTAAGTTGTAGATATTTTTCTTGCAGTTTCTAGTGTGTGGCGCTGAAGACTTCGAGTGTCAAGTATTAAAACTAACACCCCTTACCTACGCTAGCTGGCCTGACGCCGTAAATTGCTGTCAGGGGATGGGCCACAGCTTCGCCTCGACGAAGCTTCAAGTGCATGCGTCACCCAAGCGACCTTAAATTTCGCAGGGGGTAGCTCTCTATCGCGCCGGCAAGGAAACCCACCTTGCTGGAGAAGCTGAACTGCGGTAGTGCGAGAGGATTGTCGAGACAGCTGCACTTGGTTTGGCTTAGATGTTCACAATTATGTAAACATTAAAAAAGCGTTCTAAGGAATAATTAGAAAATGTGAATACAAAGCAGCGCTGGGGTAGATGGGGGTCAGTGCACGCCACTGCCTTTAACAACACGAACAGTAGGAGCTAGCGTAAGCTACTCTCTAATAGGATGTTCAGTAAATTATTATTTACGCTGCACGTCGCATGTCTTCGAACTATTCCTGTTCATGAGTGTAATCAGACTTGTGTATTGATTCAGTAACTAAACTTTGTACTGTAGATAACCACCAATGTTCTATTTCTCGTATTTGTTTCGAAATATAACTTAAGATGGGCGTTGCTCTTACATGTGAGATTGGCTATCAGACTGTTCATCTCACAGCGTCCAGATTCTTTCCCCGCTCGTCGATATTGGAGTGTGGCTCGTGAGATTGGAATGTTATCGCTCGTGGCAGCATTAGCTTTCGCTGTCTCCCCTCACCAATAAAATTACTTCCAGTTTCCTGAAAATACCATAAGGAAAAGCATCTGGTGGCAGATTATTGTCATTCTCAAAATATTCTCTTTCGTTCAACAATAAGCACCTTCTCTTAAGGAAGAGAGTTCCATTGCTGCCTAAATAAATGCTTTACTTAGGCTTCAATAATATTAATTTTGGTTATTCATTCTAAAGAGATACTTGAATAATTTCTCCTCTAAACACATATTTCATGTTATTGTAGATTTTTTGCTAGTTGCTTTACGTCGCACCGACAGAGATAGGTCTTATGGCGACGATGGGACAGGAAAGGCCTAGAAATGGGAAGGAAGCGGCCGTGGCCTCAGTTAAGGTACAGCCCCAGAATTTGCCTGGTTTGAAAATGAGAAAACACGGAAAACCATCCTCAGGGCTTCCGACAGTTTGATTTGAACCCACTATCTCCCGGAAGCAAGCTCACAGCCGCACTCGCCTAACCGCACGGTCAACTCGCTTGGTTAAGCATAATTTCGAACTCATAAATAATCTACTGTCAACCAGAGTTATTTGACACAATCTTGTCTTATCTTTTTCATTTAATTTGCTGTTATTTTCTAGGAAATTCACAGAAACAGTATGTGTACACCTTCAAGATATTTAAGAAGAAATATAAAGTCACAGTTAATGCAAATCATTCGAAATAAACTTTAAACATGTTACGTTCTGTTCATGCAATTTAACAGTCTTCTATAAATCACATACCAATACACTGTTTTACGCGGAATAGTTCAATGTAAAGGTCTGGCATCACTGTATCATAGTTTCCCAGTACGATTAGAAAAACAAACTATATGTCTCGACAAGCAAAGCTGTAGCTGCCATATCATCATAATCTAATCTCTATTCTTGGTACACGTTGGCAATATATGAGTATGGATATAGGGTACAAATTAACTCTGTTATTCTTAAAAAAAGTAATGGCATATCTTTAAAACATTTTTCCAGAAAATACTTGCATGAACATTTGTAAATTCAATATATGAGTTTATTCCCTTACGCTTTGATACGTGTTCTGCCTACATATATATGATCCGTCCGTGATGATGTTAAAAAAATTCAGGGATGATTGAGAACGGCAAATGGATCAATTTGAGATAAGAAACCATATTCCGCAAATGATCGAGCCAAAAGTTAAGCAAAATTCTACTCATTTAAGTCCGTTTACCTGCGCAAGTTTCACAAGCAGATCCATTACAGCAAATGTTCGAAAAGGCGTTCCCCTGCGTCAATGCAGGCATAGCATCGTCGCACAAAGTTCTGTCGTACCCGTTCTAATATCCCCCGTGCCGTTTGAATAGCGTCTCAGGCAGCGAGAATTCTTGTCAAGTGATCCTCTTCAGTCTCGACAGATGTCTCATACACAAGGATTTTCACGTGGCCCCACAAGTGAAGTGAGATCAGGCAAACGAAATTCCGAAACCCCAGTGACTGTTAAGAACGGGCGTTAAACAACTTGGATTGTTATTAACTTTTGTCTCGAACGTTTTCGGACTACGGTTCCTTATCTCAAACTGATCCACTTGCCGTCCTCCATCATTCTGGAAGTTTGTAACATCATCTCGGATACACCCTGCATATGTGAATGAAGAGTGTATTATCATATCTCTACACAATTGAGTTCGAGGGATGTTCCACTATTCAACCAACACAATGTAAAATATTTGAAATTTATTAAGTGAAGACGGGTTTCGACTCCCTTGGAGTCATCATCAGTTCTTGTAGAGAATTAAATCAATGTGAATCTGATAACAATCATCATGGGGACTGCCTACACACATCTCCATAGGTTGACAAAAAATCATGACAAAATTATACACACAATGGCAATTACCTAAATACTTATCAATAGGTTGTCCTGAAACATAATGACAAATTATGTACACAATGACATGAAACACTTGGCACTTTAAGAAATATCTTGGATCTGGGTTAAAAGTATACTGTCGTGTGTTTGTAGAACACCGAACAGACTTGTCAGTCTTGTTACAATCAACATGAAAACATGTCGACCCTTGAAATACAACCTAATAACAAATTATATACACATTAACCAGAAACGCTTGGCACTTTAACAAAGTTCTTGTTTCTGGTTTAAAAATCACTGCCGTGTTTGTGGAACACAGAACAGATCTGTTGTTCATAACAACCTGTGATATTTCTACATTACTATGACATTGGTGGTGTTAATACCAGTCCAATATTCGCGACCTGTCCTTTTTCATACAACACAATATTTAGCCGAAGGATGGCAGCATGATCTAATGCATAGTGCCTGGATACTTTCTTAACTGTACAGAGAAATTATGGTATGGTATTAGGTAGATGTCATGGCAATCAAAGGGATGCACGCACGTACCACCTTGCTCAAGATATTCGCTATATTTTATTGAGTACATAATATGGCGATATAGCTGTTACTATAAAAGTAACAATTTAGCAACAGAGTAATCAGTAAGAAGTGGAAAGGATGTTAAATAAACACCGTCATAAAGATCAAATTAAATATGAAACGGTGAAATATAGTGGGAAGATAGAGATGGAATGGCTTCAAAGGGTAGCCCAATACATTAGTATGCAGTTTGGGTAAGGTACCATCTTACTGGACTGCACCTGCCTATAAGCAAGGGAATGGAAAGATTGTAACAACTATCGTGGTATTTCACTGATCGGTGTACTAGTCATGTCTCGAAGTGTAATTAATACAGGCTGGGCAGTAATTTCATCTCCATTGCTTCTCTGTCGCTCAAGCTCTGTTGATTTGTGTCAATTGACAGTAACGACTGGACACTGGAGCAACGTTTACATGTACCTAGCTGCTCCCAAGGCTCCTGAACTCTCACCTCTAGAGATGTTATCTATTCTCCCTTGAGCCCTGGGCAATTACATTATGAATTTTCAGCAAGGGGTATTATTATAGCGAGGGGCGCGCTTGCATTCTGGAGGTAGTAGGTTCAAATTTCACTGTCGGCACCCCTAAATATAACTTTCCGTGATTTCCCATTTTCACATCAGGCAAATGCTGTACCTTGATTAAGGCCACAGCCGCTTCCTTACCACTCCTAGTGCTTTCTTATACCATCGTCACCATAAAACTTATCTGTACCAGTGCGATGTAAAACCAATTGTACAACAAAATTTGATTATTATTATTATTATTATTATTATTGTTATTGTTATTGTTATTATTATTATTATTATTATTATTATTATTATTATTATTATTATTATTATTATTATATAACGTAAAATGGGATCATCTTCACGGCCTTTGATATTCAAAGGCGTGTTTCATTTGAAGAATATTTACGAGAAATATGAACTCAACTGTAACAAAGAAACTACACGTCTTTGAAATATGTCCATATTTGTGTAAATAATATAATCGACCGCGTGCCTGTACACTGACTGAAATTTTCGTGCTGTTATCTGTTTCAGAAGTAATAATGACCATCTGCGTATTTTTTAGCTTTGGTGTCTGTTTTCTGAGTCCCCGTAACTGAAAAACTACTAGATATATTTCTACCAAACTGGATATTTACAAACCATCTGTCCTAGGATAGGTTTTAGGACCAATATTAATTCAAAATCTTTGAATCTACTGTTTTTTAAGAAAATCGAAACTGTGTTTCAGCACTCCCAAATAGAAATCTACCAGCCTTAATGGAAATCTATTCCTAAAACCTTTGCTCATATGCACCTTTCCTATAGGAGGGTTAATAAGGTAGATATCACTAACGGACGGTTTTACAGTCTAAGTCTCAGTAGACTTAGCCCAAAAGTGGGTGCGTGTACAGTATCATCCTTATAAGTGTAAAACTACTGGAGATATTTTAAACAAACTTCATATATAGAATCCACCTGTCCAAAGGTAGGTTTTAATGTACATACCACTTCAAAATCCCGGAAGTGACTGGGCGTTTATACGAAACCGAAATAGCAAAATATGCAAGACGAAACTGAATGTAAATCTACCAGCCTTAAAGGAAATCTATTTCTAATTTTTTTTTCTCATGGGCACCTTTTCGATAGGAGGATTGATAAGCGAGATAGCATTAACGGACTATTTTACAGTTTAAGTTCCAGGGGACATAGCCCAAAAGGGGGTGCGCGTGCAGCATTTTTCTTATAACCGGATAATTATTGACTTTTTTTAAAACTAAACGTCACATTTATAATCCATCTGTCAAAAAGTAAGTTTTGGGTCCATCCCAGAACTGACTGAGGGTTTATAGGAAACCGAAAGAGTGATTCCACTCTTTCACAAATATAAATATCCAGTCTGAATGAATATCTAGCAACCTTAATGGAAATATATTTCTAAATTGCTTGCTAATATTTGAACAGTACCAGGGTGTGTAGACCATTTTCACACAGTAGCCTAATTTGTTTTCTGATTTATGCTATATTTATTACTGTATTTCTGCTCTACTCCGCTTTCTGCTGTATTTTCTTGCCTCTCCCTTGCCTCTTTAGGCTTAAATAATGACATCATAAATCATCATCTTATATGAATATTTAACATGGCCTGAATCTAAATCTCTCCTCTATTCTCGCTTTCAAAATTCCGTAACTCTTATGATTCCACTCTTTCACAAATATAAATATCCAGTCTGAATGAATATCTAGCAACCTTAATGGAAATATATTTCTAAATTGCTTGCTAATATTTGAACAGTACCAGGGTGTGTAGACCATTTTCACACAGTAGCCTAATTTGTTTTCTGATTTATGCTATATTTATTACTGTATTTCTGCTCTACTCCGCTTTCTGCTGTATTTTCTTGCCTCTCCCTTGCCTCTTTAGGCTTAAATAATGACATCATAAATCATCATCTTATATGAATATTTAACATGGCCTGAATCTAAATCTCTCCTCTATTCTCGCTTTCAAAATTCCGTAACTCTTATGATGAGAATTTAGTGAGTAACCTTTCTTGTTTTCAAATACGTCCACATGGTATTTATATATTTGTCCTATCCGGATTTCCTCAGATATTATGTTACCTTCAATTATTGTCAACTTTCTTAAATCTGTCGAAATTTCTGCCATAATATTGGTCAACTTTCTTACAACTATCGTAATTTCTGCCATAATTTCTCCGTATGTATGGGAGTGCTAATTCCGAAACGTGAACTCACCTTTCTATGAGTGATACTACGCACTATTTATTTCGTGTATGTTTTTCTTTGCAGTCTACGAATTCGTTGATTAAGAGGCATACGGTGTCGTTAACTGGAACTTACTTAAATATCAGTGGGTAGATTGTGACACTTATGAGAGCTGGGTATTTTCGACTGGCCACTGATAACAAACTGCCCTTGGAAAATGGTCTTTCAAAGTTTAAAACACCAGTCCATGTCTAGGGCGTCTGAGAATGCTTCTGAATGTGTGACAAGCTTTAATGCGGTAATATTTAGGAAGGCATTTCGAGAGTGATACCGATAGCATCTATGGCATCTGGGGATGCTTTTAATAATGTTGCTTTCTTTCGTCGCACAATTGTGCATTCGCTGGATCCAGCCAGGACTTTGTGGTAGCTTCTTCTGAGGCCATACAATGGCTGGAGAATTTAGATCTAACTCTTTGAAGCCTTTTGCTTGCTTGATTGTTTTCAGCGTTATAATGTGTATATCTTATAATTATGAATATAATATTTTGTGCTTACTGTTCATGTATATTTAATCTTTGTATTGTTTTGAGTACGTTCCCATACGCTAATCATAATAATAATACTTCGTCTTTTATTATTATTATTACGAGTATGATTTGTGGAAAATGTTCGCACCTGTGGGAATGTTCCTTTCTATAATCACTAAATGAATACAGTTACGACGCTGTTGAGCGTCGCGAAGAGTTTCTGATGTTCTTCTTTTCTTTGTGCAGCGTCTGGCTCGTTGGCTGAACGGTCAGCGTACTGGCCTTCGGTTCAGAGGGTCCCGGGTTCGATTCCCGGCACAGCTACGATCTCTATTTCCACGTAAAAAGGATAACCGATACGATGCGGAAGAGAAGCATTGTTTTCTACGGTCACATGATAAGAATAAGCCCTGCAAGGTCAACCAAGTCGATCTCCTCACACTTCCAATAAAATAAGACAATTTTTTTTATTTTGCTAGGGGCTTTACGTCGCACCGACACAGATAGGTCTTATGGCGACGATGGGATAGGAAAGGCCTAGGAGTTGGAAGGAATCGGCCGTGGCCTTAATTAAGGTACATCCCCAGAATTTGCCTGGTGTGAAAATGGGAAACCACGGAAAACCATCTTCAGGGCTGCCGATAGTGGGATTCGAACCTACTATCTCCCGGATGCAAGCTCACAGCCGCGCGCAAAAAAATAAGACAAAAGGGGCCAGGATCAGTGGGGCAGAGAAGGATCTACAAGAGGTGGGCATCACACATGACCATATCCTGGAGCGCAACCGACTTAAGAAAAACCTTCAAGACCACAAGAGTTTCCAAGAAAAGCCGAAACTGAAAACAGGGAAGGCGTGGACCGGCAACCAATGCGGGAGTGCCAGGCAGTTGAAATGATGTGATTTTTTTTTTTTTTTTTTTTTTTTTTTTTTTGCAAGTTGCTTTCTTCGCACCGACACAGACAGGTCTTATTGCGACGATGGGACAGGAAGGAGCTAGGAGTGGGAAGGAAGCGGCCATAGCTTTAATTAGGTACAGCCCCAGCATTTGCCTGGTGTGAAAATGGGAAAACACGGAAAACTCTTCAGGGCTGGCGAAAGTGGGGCTCGAACACACTATCTCCCGAATGCTGGATACCGGCCGCAATTAAGCGACTGCAGCTATCGAGCTCGGTGACGTGATTCTTAGTTGATCGAAACGACATGAATATTATTGCATTATTTACTAAGTACCGGTTTTAACCGGTAACAGTTCCCAGAGTGTAATAATGTTCTAAGGAAATCATTTTCAGTTTTGGAAGCCAACATCTCCGAGATGTCCCATTTGGACATCTTGACGAGCCGCAGACCACACCCGTGATTGAGCAACATTATCTTGCGAACAGATGACGAACGACTGTTTCTCTGTAGTTTAAATATATTAGCCAGTACAATAATCATCGTATATCCAAATTCATTGAAAATGAAACTAGAAATCGACTTTGTGTCAATTCTCGACGCGGATTTGATTTGCAATTACAGTTAGCATATTTGACATTTAGGCCTTCTGTTAGCACCCTTCTTTCGTCCTCTGTCACATTCATCTTCTATGTACTTAGAATAGAATCATAAAATATCCTTTCAATTGCAAAACTGTTATGAATGAATATTTTAGTGTAGATCAAACTGCATAGGTATTATTATAGGCACACGTGTGATCGCGAGCTCGCTATCGAAATGACCCATATTTTACAGCGCACAGCAGAGTTCCTATTGTCTGTTGACTGTGCGGATTCGTGCTGCATGGAATTAATAATTAATTCCCTTCAAGGCACATGACTGCCGAGTGCCATTGTAATTGCAATTGGATTATCACCAAGGCTATCGTGACTCGAATCCTGGCCAAAGCATGTGTTTTTAAAATATACACTGACTGACAGAGCAAATGCAACACCAAGAAGGAGTGGTTCGAAAGGGATGAAAGTTGGGGGAAAAACAGAGACGGCACGGACGAATAATTGATGTTTATTTCAAACCGATATGCAGGTTACACAATGCGCACGGCATCGACTCAGTAGGATGTAGGACCACCGCGAGCGGCGATGCACGCAGAAACACGTCGAGGTACAGAGTCAATAAGAGTGCGGATGGTGTCCTGAGGGATGGTTCTCCATTCTCTGTCAACAATTTGCCGCAGTTGGTCGTCCGTACGAGGCTGGGGCAGAGTTTGCAAACGGCGTCCAATGAGATCCCACACGTGTTCGATTGGTGAGAGATCCGGAGAGTACGCTGGCCACTGAAGCATCTGTACACCCCGTAGAGCCTGTTGGGAGATGCGAGCAGTGTGTGGGCGGGCATTATCCTGCTGAAAAAGAGCATTGGGCAGCCCCTGAAGGTACGGGAGTGCCACCGGCCGCAGCACATGCTGCACGTAGCGGTGGGCAGTTAACGTGCCTTGAATACGCACTAGAGGTGACGTGGAATCATACGCAATAGCGCCCCAAACCATGATGCCGCATTGTCTAGCGGTAGGGCACTCCACAGTTACTGTCGGATTTGACCTTTCTCCACCCCGACGCCACACTCGTCTGCGGTGACTATCACTGACAGAACAGAAGCGTGACTCATCGGAGAACACGACGTTCCGCCATTCCCTCATCCAAGTCGCTCTAGCCCGGCACCATGCCAGGCGTGCACGTCTATGCTGTGGAGTCAATGGTAGTCTTCTGAGCGGACGCCGGGAGTGCAGGCCTCCTTCAACCAATCGACGGGGAATTGTTCTGGTCGATATTGGAACAGCCAGGGTGTCTTGCACATGCTGAAGAATGGCGGTTGACGTGGCGTGCGGGGCTGCCACCGCTTGGCGGCGGATGCGCCGATCCTCGCGTGTTGACGTCACTCGGGCTGCGCCTGGACCCCTCGCACGTGCCACATGTCCCTACGCCAACCATCTTCGCCACAGGCGCTGCACCGTGGACACATCCCTATGGGTATCGGCTGCGATTTGACGAAGCGACCAACCTGCCCTTCTCAGCCCGATCACCATACCCCTCGTAAAGTCGTCTGTCTGCTGGAAATGCCTCCGTTGACGGCGGCCTGGCATTCTTAGCTATACACGTGTCCTGTGGCACACGACAACACGTTCTACAATGACTGTCGGCTGAGAAATCACGGTACGAAATGGGCCATTCGCCAACGCCGTGTCCCATTTATCGTTCGCTACGTGCGCAGCACAGCGGCGCATTTCACATCATGAGCATACCTCAGTGACGTGAGTCTACCCTGCAATTGGCATAACGTTCTGACCACTCCTTCTTGGTGTTGCATTTGCTCTGTCAGTCAGTGTATATAAATAAAGTTGTAGGGGGTCCGAAGTCTGTAATTTCGTTTGTGTTGCCAAATTTTCAGATATTTATCCGTTTTAGGTCAACTCAAGACCGAATTGATGGTTTTTATTTTTCGTGTCTGTTTGTCTGTTTGTCTGTTTGTTCCACCATCATGGCGAAACGGCAGGATAGATCTCAACAAAACTTCATATTTAGATTATACTCATCCCGAGGAAGGTTTCCATATGCATATTGAACCCTTTAGGTCCATATAGAGGGATACCTACCTTCCTTACCTATCAGCAAAGTTCATGAGATCTGTCTCTTGGGTCGTTTCGGGTTCTTCGTCACTTGCTGAGGTAAAGGTAGGGTTCATTAATTCTAATCTATCTACCGGAATGAAAGGTCTGTTTAAAAGATTCCTATTTATTCAGGAAAATTCTGAAGCATGTCAATGGTATCATAGAAGTCAATTGTGTCCACTGGACACCACAATCATTTTACATAAATGTCAGAACACTGGTGTGAGACTTTAACGTAATTGCCTGATGGGCATTCTTACTAGAAACCATTGTCTCAATTATTAATCATTTAAGAAAGGAAAGTCTGGAAATCCTTAAATTCGGCTTCCATGTGAGACCACATGTACCATCATAGTGATTCGTTATGGTCCAGCCCTCGTAACACGAACTCTGGACTCTGAGTATAATTAAGGCCGTCCAATCGGTGTGTGCCACACAGTGGTTCTACGGCATGGACCCTTAATTGAATCGATGTGACCTGCGTCTATGTCATGGACCGACATCTAATCTTTTAAGTTACTTTAAAGTCATTGTGGATGATGACCGCAAGGAAATGATGCTACGATGGCATATGGCCCTAATCTAAGTCACTGAGGTTGATGACCCCCTGACCATCCAAGTTTCTAGGCTGAAGGCTAAACACAATTAAGTTACATCGGTTTATGACCAAAGTTCCACTTTACTATCCACAGCACATTCACTGCTCAATCAATCAAAGTTCAATAATTACAACAATAGCAATGCTCACAAACTTAGTGGCAGAAAAATCCATTTCCTTCGGATATGTCCCCTTAATCGTTACTTTATTTTATATTTCCCAGAAACAAACTAAAATTTCCAGAATGCATCTCCAAGTTATTCGCTTGATTAAAGTTATTTCAAAATGCGGTTTCACTGAATTTAATAATTAAATAAATTTAAATGATTTAACGAAATGTTAAAGATCAGTAAATTTTATCTCCGCGGACTCTGGTTTCTTCACAAATTTCAACGCAGCTGTGATGTGAGTTCAATATTGCGATGTTTATCTGGCTGGAAAAGAATTTTTACATAATTCATGTCCAGCTACATATATTCTATCTCGTGATATCATGCTTAAAAATCTAATCTAGTCCTAACCGTTATTAACACTTGGATATCATAATAATCTACGTACAAACCAAACAACTCGCCATATAATTACGATGTGATATCTCGTCATCACTGAATTTTGCACACCCCTCGCAGACAAACCGATCGTCACGACCATCGCTCTATATTTTGGACAACCCTGAAATTGGGTTACTCTGTTCCTTATACTCAAAGTTCGTGATTTCAAATGTTCAATACGTCCCCATTTACAGTATTTCACAATACTTAGATCATTACTGGCTATGAATTTCAACTAAATCCAGCATTTTAACGTTTCCCCTGGCCGAGAATTACAGTACAATCTCCACTCCACTTCTTTCCCGCTATCATAGCTGAGGTCTCTCACCCCATGCTCGCTTGGCAGTTACATAAACCACCCGGTTCGTTCTACCTGACTGACTTCTCAAAATGCTCCCTTTAAACTCTGCCGACATGATTAAACAAATACGATATTCTAACCAACAAAATGCACAGATATGCTTCAAGATGCCTACACTAATTATACGCGTCGCCAATTATACCGCTATGGATTTCTATGAATTTCTTTCCATTCTCAACATTATAAAATATTCCTCGGATTATCATGTCCCGGCTTCAAATGACAGGACTCTAACCTGATTCGCACATCTCATCTCAACTCATATAAAACATTCCTCGGGCTTCCGTGACCCGGCTTCAATGACAGGTCCAACCTGATTCACAAAACTAACCTCTGTTTCCCAGCTCCACAATTATCCTCGACAAAGAACTGGAATAAAATCCCCACTAGAAATCCCGACGTCTAATATCGCACAATGCATTAATCATGAATAACTTCGCATAAATGATATCGTATTTAATAACTTGATTTTTACGAGAAATGACTGAAACATTCTACTAGATCTTTTATTGTCAGTCAGACACAGTTTAAAATGGGCATTAAATAAAACGTTTCTCTCCGTGACCAAATTCATCTCCCTATGTCCTCACCCGACAGCGCGCTTCCACTCGATTGAAAATGAGTAACCATGGATTATTATTATTAACGTCAAATTGCAGACAGAAGAATTTTACGTCGAATGAACATCTTACTTTGACAACACAAAATACAGGCAGTACACTCACACTGATGACGATCTACATTGGACGTGATATCACTTCGGAACCCTATTCAATAACTTTTTACAACATTATACGGCCCTCGCAAAACTTCAAAATTTTATCCAAGTGGAAAATAAAACAAATGACTCTTTTAGTCGTACTCTCACATTTACAAAACTTAGTAGGATGACCACTGCGTCGTAAATCCCCATTCAAATACACTTTAAGAAATCACGAGACGGGATATAAGAGGTAGTAAGATGGAAAATCACCTACCTCATGTCTTCATGCCAGTATTCGTCTTAGGGCTCACCTGCGACCCTGGCATTTTATTTAGCCATTTTTACATTCATGGCTGTACATATCATTGTGTTTCTTCAGGTTTCCTGGAATAAAGCATAAAAAAAAGAAAATACCCTTCACTCGTTTGCTTGAACGCACACGATGGACTACAATTATTTCCGCACACGAATTACTCAATCACATTAGAATTTATTCAGTACTTTGACCGTCCTATCTGTTACAATTATTTCACTCAAGAAAACTATCTCGTCATGGAGTCAAGACTTAGCCGCAATGGCTAAAATCTGCAGTTGAACTCAGTCTACTTTCGTTGGTTTGATTTCGCAGAGCAGCTCAACAATTTTTCGTCCGCTTTGTATCACAAATGCCGGAGAAGGAAGCTTCGTCATGGCGTTCCTTCATATTTATAGCAGTTACCCCCTTTCTTCGGATCTCTCCCTTTGCCGCCAAGAAAAATTTTATAAATTTTCTGACTTACCTAAACTGTACTTTCAAGAGTTTTGAAAGTGACTACATGCTTGCTACATTTCTGGCGGTAGTGTTCATGGACATTTAAAAATTTTACGGGTTCGATTTGTGAGATGATTGACCTCCTTTGATAGGCACTATATTTTTTTGACTTAGCGTGGTCACGCCGCGTACACGCGCTTTGAAATAGTTCATAAAAATGACTTGAGATTCTTCCGCCGTCGACACGTGTGGTTGACGTCACATACCCCAGAGCGTGGGACCGAAGGTAATCACCCCCTCGTCACGTGTCAAATCCATGCCATCAAGAATCCAACTTTTAATTTAATTGTTACATTATGCATAATGTTCTTAGGGGACAAAGGTCATGGGTTCATATTTCCCCCAAGACACGAATTCCTTTCGCACAGTGACAAGGAATTTCCTTTAAATACTCCAGATGGCGAAATTTCTAATTTTGACGTCTGATGAAACATGACCTTTGAATGTAAATTCCTTTCCTCTCTCTTATGCAGTTGGTCATCTTCTGGTGTGCGGATACTGGTTGATGCCTTCAGCTTCCTGGTAGTTCTCTACTGAATTTTCGACTGAGCTATTTATCCCTTCCTCGCCGTCAAAGTCTTCCTCGCTGTCAAAGTCTTCTTCCTCAGAACCTTCCTCAAAATCTCCCTGTTCTATCGAGATTTTCTCTGTAAGATTCCAATACTCCTCAAATGCTCTCAATATCACAGAGTCTGGGACTTGCCTGCATTCCCTACATCGTTTCAGTGGGTCATCCTGCTTTTCTTCGAGCGGTTCCACATCTTGATCCACCACTGATTCAATGAGGTTAACTTCCTGGTCCGCCATATCTTCAGGTTTGCGATAAACCTTCAAGTTGGCTGCATTGAAAATAGCCTCAGAGCGTCCATCTAACGACTGGATTTTATAGGAATTATTTCGGAAACTCTGGATGACTTTAAATGGACCCATATACAACGGTGCAAACTTCGCGTAATACTTGTCCTCAGGTTTTGAAGGAGCGGGTTTACGAACAAGCACATATTCGCCTTCTTTCAAGGGCCGATGAAATCTCTTATTTTTGACGCGTCTCAAACGTCGGTCAGCTTGCTGACGAAGATACCTAGCTGTCTCTTCAATGCGCATCGCTTGAGTCGGCCGTGGGTCGCTCGGACACTTCACCACTGCGTGCCATGGTCTCAAAGGATAAATATCGGAGTGAACCACATTTGGGACGCATCCTATAGATTCGTGGATTGTGTTATTCACGCAATCTTCTATGATAGGTAACACATCCATCCATCTCCAATGCTCTTGAGCACAGAAGATCCGACAGAACTTCGCGATGACCTGCATAATTCGCTCTGACGGGTTTCCCTCAGGATGGCGAACTGAACTAAGAATATGTCGAATTTCAAGCCTTTGCAACTCCTGTTTAAATTGAGCTGAGGTAAATTGTGTGCCGTGGTCCGTTAATAAAAACATGGGCTTCCCCATAGCTGGAATTATGGTCCTATTTATAGCTCTTAATACCAATTTAGTGTTTGTTTTCTGTAATGGACATAACGATGTGAACTTAGAGAATACGTCCACGGTTACCAAGACGTATCTATTCCCTCTACGTGACTTGGGAAGGACTCCGTAAATATCCATCGCGAACAATTCACGAGGTTTAGCTGGTAAGAGAGGTATCGGTGCCTGTCGAATGAGGTAAGGGTTCGCCTTAACCCTCTGGCATGTGTCACATGTAATTACAAGGCTTCTCACGTCTTCTCGTAGATGAACCCAGGTGAACGTTTCCTGAAGGGTGGCGGTGACCTTGTCAATCCCACCATGACCGGTTATCCTATGGGCATGCCATATAAGACCCTTCCTAAGTGGTGGTGGTACCACAATTCGAGATTTAGTGTGATCCTTGTCTATGAATTTCAACAAGGTGTTGTCGACAAACAAATAGCTCTCAGCTAGCTTCTCAACTTCTCCACGTCCTGGGTCGTCATGTGGAAGTTCTCCCTTCAACAACGAAATTAACCTGCCACAGAACTGGTCCTGTCGTTGACATTCTGGTAATCGTGTCAGCTCATTTAGAAAGGTTCTATCTTCGTCAGTTAACTCCAGGAAGTTCACCTCATGATTGTTATCGTTTGGGTTTCGACTTAGGGCATCCGCCAGGACATTTGACATTCCTGAACAGTGCTCGATGGTCAGATCAAACTGCTGGATAAACAGTGCCCACCTAGCTACTCTCTCGCTAGCAACTACCGTCTTCATCACAAAGGTCAAGGCCTTGTGATCCGTCCTAATGGTTATAGGGAATCCAAAGTCATCTTTCTCCAGTGCTGTAGTGATTGAACAATTGCAAGCATTTCTAATTCAGTGACACTGTATTTTAGCTCGTGTTTCCTAAGTTTACGGCTAAAGAATGCCAAGTAGTTCTTCTTCTTGGGTTCTTCTCCTTCCTCTTGGTATAAAACTGCACCAATCCCTACGGTGGAAGCATCAGTTTGCAAGATAAAGGCCTTATCGAAATTCGGGTACCCTAGCTTCACACTTCTAGCTAACATCTCCTTAGTATCCCGAAAAGAAATCTCATGTTCCCTAGACCATTTCCATCGATTGTTCTTTACTAGCAAATCTTGCAATGGAGCCACAACCTCCGTATAATTTGGAGAGTGATCACTGAAAAATTGACTCATACCCAAGAACTGTCGGACGTTCTTTACCTTGATAGGCCTTGGAAAGTTATCAATTGCCTGCAATTTCACTGGGTTAGGGCGTACTCCTTCACCATCATTGATGTGTCCTAAGAAGAGAACTTCCTCCTGTCCGAAATTTGATTTTTTCAAGTTGATCTTAAAACCAGCCACCCTGAGATTTTCGAGTAGCAACTCGAGATGATGAAGATTATCCTCGAAATCCTTCGACGAAAGCAATATGTCATCGACATATCGCGTAGTTATGGCCTTAACTTGTTCGGTGAGGTTGCGATCTAGGGCGCGTATGAGAGCTGCACCGGCGTTTTTTATTCCAAACGCGAGACGGTTAAAAACATACGTGTGCTGGTCATACAGGAATCCAGTAAACAATCTTGACTTCTCATCGAGCATTATATGATGATACGACGAGGTCAGATCAATATTAGTGAAGCGGCGCTTGCCCCTGAACCTCCTAATAACTTCTTTGATGGGAGGAGCTCTATCATTTTCAGGGATTAGTCTGTCATTTACGACCCTCGCATCCAAGCATACCCTCAGGGACCCGTCGGGTTTCTGAACGGTAACTAAGGAATTAACGAATGGTGTATTTGCCTTGGAAATCAACCCACTTTCTTCCATCTCTTTAATAATTTTTCCAGCCTCCTGGCGATGTTTCTCCGGAATGGGATACGGCCTACGTTTGAACGGCTCCCAACTGTTTACAGCCAACACATATTTGAAATTTGGAATGCATCCTGGCTTTGAATCGAATACATCCTGGTATTTGAGAAGTAGTTCCCTCAACTTCATCTTCTCTTCCGCCGTCCCTGGGCATTCTGATACTTTCTGATTTATCAAATCTTCTACAGCCTTTCCCAATTCAGTCTCGAGGACATCCCACTCTTCCTGGTTGACCTCTTCTGTTCCCTGTTCTATCTCCTCTACTGCCTCCTTAGAAACGGTAGTGAAATGGACTTCTTCCTCACACATTCTTCTCCCAGTCTGACCCAATGATTCTTCGTTTAGAGCTACTAATTCCGGTCCGTCATCCTTCCTAAATTTCACCTCTCTCCTTCCTAAATCGATGACGGCATTACTTTCACAAATGAAGTCTGCTCCAAGAATAACATTATAGTGCAGCTTTGAAATTATGACAAAAGGATGCGAAAATGTCATGTCTCCTATCTGCAAATCCAAAAATGTCTGCGTTTTACAAATGGCAGTTTTGTCGGGAATGACTCCTCTAATTTTGATATTTGCTACAGGAATTTCTGGCAATTTCTTCCGAGTAGACAATTCGTTAAAGAAATTTTATGAAATTAAGCTGATGCTGGCGCCTGTATCCAATAAACAGCTCACCTTAAAGTTGCATATCCTGACATTAATGATTGGTAGCTCTCTTATTTTCCTAACCTCCTGTCGGAGGTGGTCTTCCACTAATTCATCTGGTTGTATAATCCAGGAGTCAATCTGGGCTACTATCCAGCCGTCGCGAGAAACGTATTCAGGCTGTGTGTGGGAATTCTGTCTCGTAACCACTACTGGAAATTTGGAGTTTTTTTTCCCGCTCATTTGACGAGTTCAGACTTTCGTCGAAATGAGGCGCGTTAGGGTTTAATTCCCTATCCTGGTGGTAGGTCTTTCGGATAGCTCCAGTATGGGACATGTCTTGAGCTCCTACACAGTCAGTGTTGACTTCCCTTCGTTGGATGCTGTCCTTCCATTTGTCCTGTCCGGTACCTGACCTCAGCTCTCTCAAATACTGGTCCCCTTCTCTCCTTCTCTCTTCAGGCCCGTGCCAGCGGTCAGAACGTCTGGAATTTTCGTAACCGTCCCCTCTTCTGTTGCCTTCATTCCCGCGTGGGTTCCTTCGTCTTAGATCTGAGTTCCCCTGGTATCGACCCTGGTTTCTTCTCCATTGCTCTCGGCGTCTGTCCCACTCTTCGTGATGGTATCTGGGCTGTTCCCAGTTCTTCCTACCTTGGTATGGCCTGATGTCGAACCGCCGCCCCTCATTCTCATATCTCGGTGCTCGTGAAACTTCCCTATCTGGCGCGCTCTCCTGGCTGTGATTTACGACATTCACCTGGGGCTCTGAATGCCTGACTATTCGCGGGGCTGATTGATGCGAATGGGTCTGGTCCAGCTGTCGCAATATCAATTCTGCCTGCATCGGGGTTTCGACCTTCGCAGCAATTAATATTCTCTGGATATCCGGTGGGAACTGTTTCTGGATAGCCTGAACCAGTTCTTGCTGACTTGGGGCTGATTCCAGTTCCTTGAACTTAACTAATTGTTCGGTAAAATATAGCGAAAATTTCGGCGGTCCTGCTGTGTTATACCGGCGACTATATAACTCTAGCCTTAGGTTCTGCTGAATCTCAGAATTCCAAAATTTGCCCAAAAATGCGGTCTGAAATTCCTCGAAGGTGTCAAAGCTATATCGGAAACCTTTGAACCACAGCGACGCAACTCCGTCTAGGTACCGTTCCACAGTCCTTAGTTGCCTCTCTTCAGGTATCCTATTATCGCGAATATACTCCCTAAGTTCTCTAAGAAAACCCTTTGGCGTCTGGGTACCACTGCCATCGAATTTCTTAGGCTGATCTTCCTTAAGACGAATCATGTTTATAACATTAGTGACGTTTTGCCCCTGAGAATGGGTAGAATTGTCAAAGTGTCCGTTCCTTGCAGGATGTATGGGACTACTAGCGTTGCTAGGGCAACTGAACGACATATCTGAGGTGCGGCGAGATTTACTAACCACTTCCTCTATCTTGGCCTGGACTCCTACGATATTGTTCACTAACCCATCCAGTTCCAATTTCCGGGCACTAACTTCCCCCTTAAGAGCCTCATGAACAGATGTCAACTCGTCGCTCAGTGTTATGACCTTATCTTGGGTATCTTTAAGTTGTTTCGATAGGTCTACCCTTGTATCACCTAGATCCTTTCCTAGTTCCTCAATATCTGCTTGTACCTCCTCAATACTCCTAGCCGTTTCTTCCTGAGTTGTACCTAATTTTCTCATATCCTCTTTATTCATCTGGATTAATTTAAAGTCAATGGCCTCAATACGCTGGTCTACAGTTGCCTTGACGTCTTCGGCTACCTGGTCTACTTTGTCATTTACGACGGCTATCTCTTTACACAACATTTCCTTATGTTCATTCATTGCTGTGAAGACCTTTGACTTATCGTCTTCACGCATGATGTTGAACTTCTCTACCTCTGTCTTCAGATCGGCCTTAAGCTCAGCTTGATCTGACATCAACTGCTGATGTAGTTCCCTACTTTCGTTGACGTGCCTATCGAGGTCCCCTCTAATTATGTCCTGATTTTCACTGAGAACACGATGTAGCTCGCGAGTTTCTATGAACTGCTGATTTATTTCATGTTTAAAGTCAACCTGTGCTTTAGTGTTCTGCTCCACCTTCACATTTAAGTCACCAATGTCCTTCCTAATATCAACGCTAGCTTCCTTACAACTATCCTGAGTGTCCTGCACTTTAATGTCAACATTTTGAACAACTTCCTTCATACCTTTTAATTCTACATCTGCACTATCTAATTTATTGTCCACGGTCTCCAGCTTATTATCCAACCTTACACCCATAGATTTAATACTCTCACTTAAGTCCTTCCTATCGGCTTCCGCAACCTTCCTATCGGCCTCCATTCTCTCCATAAAGTCCTTCATCATTTGGACCACCTGCCCTTGGGCCAATTCTCCCTCCTGCATAAACATACTGTATTTAAGGGACACTGGGACTGAAATTTTGGCGAAATATATGTAAAATATTGATTTTCGGCTTTTTCCATATTAATACACCCCTAACCCCCGCGGATCAGATAGCAGTGTTTTCATCCAAATTCCTCCATTTTTAAAGCTCTAGCGTAGCTTTTAAATGCCTGGCATGCAGTCCTTTAAACGCCCACTTTCGTTCGACTCACGATCAGCACACATTAGTGGTGTATTCAAGCAGATTTCACGATTTCATTTCCTAAGAATAATTCAAAAAGGCCTCCTACATCTGTCGGTCTGCATTTTGCTGCTTTCTAGTGGAGGAAGTAGGCACTTTTACTACGTAAACTATATAAGAACTACAAAAGTTTGAAAAATCTGAATGAAAATTACAGGTGGTGGTGTGGCCTTGCATAATATATTGAGTAAATTTTTATGCCTATTTTCAAAGACAGTGATTACTTATTAAAGAAATATTTATTAGTTTCAACATTATTTATGACTATTTCCGTACATACCATGTGCAAATCCTGTTTGTTTACAAACAAGTTGTTTTCCAGTTTGATTGTGTTGAGGTATGCGAGTATTTTCTACTATTGTTTGGTGGTGTTCTGTGGTGAAATGCATACAGTAAGTTCTCGGTGGCATAAGCCAAAATCCAAAAGTAGGAGAAAACAAGAAATTTCTTTGAGATTCTCAGCTGGCAATACAGGTTATGAGCATTGTCCATTATTTAAAAAAAATTGCTTTTTTCTCTGTTTCACTTTTTCAGGCATTCAAAATGTTACACGCGTCATGAATCCTATGATATTGCTTTCAAAATTTGCATGTATTATCTTCATTGCATTGACTATAAACCTGCGGATCGATTTTTGGATTGCACTTTTGGTCTGGCTGCAAAAAAATTTCAAACTTAAAAAATTGAAGATTTTTTGTAGATTAAAAACTTGGATATGAAAAATTTTTATTTCTTTATACTCATTAATGCAATTCAAAAAAGAATCCGTAGGTTTCTTCCAATTGTATTAATGCAATAGAATATTACCTAAAAGTTACACTATCTTGATTGGTTTAATGCGGCAGACCTTTATAAATATTGAATAATTTGCACATGAAAATGTATAAAATAATTAATATCTCAAGAACTAATCATCTTGCAATGCTCAAATTTACCACAGTGGTTTATGTTATGACTATTCATAAGCATACAAAATTTCAAAGCTGTACCTCAGTTTATATAGAAATTGGAAATTTCAGTCCCAGTGTCCCTTAACAGAAAACGATAGGTCATCGGTGAGCCCGAGACTTCAACGGCGTATAATGAGACTACAACGATAAACATCACAACATCCTCCTATCCAACACATCACACTGTAAATGCAACATTCTCTAAAATTTTTATTTAATAAAACGTGAACTGCAATGTTCACTCGATCAAAGTGATCAGCCAAAACACTCAAACCAGTATTCAAAAATTTGGGAAAATACACTAACACACTTAAATTATACCTTTCATTCAGTAGATAAATTATTTTCATAGTGGTATCTCCTAGCGTTACTCATCGGGCGTTTATCTATTTCTTCGAGTTCACTATCAACTCTGGCGCACGATTTTATCATCCATAATGTGGCATAGCCTCAACATTATTTCTCATTTCCTCTAGTACACGATTTTTCCAAAATATCCTTATCGTTATCGTGACTTAGGTTCCCTCATCGTTATCGTGACTCGAGCCCCATCGTTGGTGCGACATTTTAATGAACCCTTTAGGTCCATATAGAGGGATATCTACCTTCCTTACCTATCAGCAAAGTTCATGAGATCTGTCTCTTGGATCGTTTCGGGTTCTTCGTCACTTGCTGAGGTAAAGGTAGGGTTCATTAATTCTAATCTATCTACCGGAATGAAAGGTCTGTTTAAAAGATTCCTATTTATTCAGGAAAATTCTGAAGCATGTCAATGGTATCATAGAAGTCAATTGTGTCCACTGGACACCACAATCATTTTACATAAATGTCAGAACACTGGTGTGAGACTTTAACGTAATTGCCTGATGGGCATTCTTACTAGAAACCATTGTCTCAATTATTAATCATTTAAGAAAGGAAAGTCTGGAAATCCTTAAATTCGGCTTCCATGTGAGACCACATGTACCATCATAGTGATTCGTTATGGTCCAGCCCTCGTAACACGAACTCTGGACTCTGAGTATAATTAAGGCCGTCCAATCGGTGTGTGCCACACAGTGGTTCTACGGCATGGACCCTTAATTGAATCGATGTGACCTGCGTCTATGTCATGGACCGACATCTAATCTTTTAAGTTACTTTAAAGTCATTGTGGATGATGACCGCAAGGAAATGATGCTACGATGGTATATGGCCCTAATCTAAGTCACTGAGGTTGATGACCCCCTGACCATCCAAGTTTCTAGGCTGAAGGCTAAACACAATTAAGTTACATCGGTTTATGACCAAAGTCCCACTTTACTATCCACAGCACATTCACTGCTCAATCAATCAAAGTTCAATAATTACAACAATAGCAATGCTCACAAACTTAGTGGCAGAAAAATCCATTTACTTCGGATATGTCCCCTTAATCGTTACTTTATTTTATATTTCCCAGAAACAAACTAAAATTTCCAGAATGCATCTCCAAGTTATTCGCTTGATTAAAGTTATTTCAAAATGCGGTTTCACTGAATTTAATAATTAAATAAATTTAAATGATTTAACGAAATGTTAAAGATCAGTAAATTTTATCTCCGCGGACTCTGGTTTCTTCACAAATTTCAACGCAGCTGTGATGTGAGTTCAATATTGCGATGTTTATCTGGCTGGAAAAGAATTTTTACATAATTCATGTCCAGCTACATATATCCTATCTCGTGATATCATGCTTAAAAATCTAATCTAGTCCTAACCGTTATTAACACTTGGATATCATAATAATCTACGTACAAACCAAACAACTCGCCATATAATTACGATGTCATATCTCGTCATCACTGAATTTTGCACACCCCTCGCAGACAAACCGATCGTCACGACCATCGCTCTATATTTTGGACAACCCTGAAATTGGGTTACTCTGTTCCTTATACTCAAAGTTCGTGATTTCAAATGTTCACTACGTCCCCATTTACAGTATTTCACAATACTTAGATCATTACCGGCTATGAATTTCAACTAAATCCAGCATTTTAACGTTTCCCCTGGCCGAGAATTACAGTACAATCTCCACTCCACTTCTTTCCCGTTATCATAGCTGAGGTCTCTCACCCCATGCTCGCTTGGCAGTTACATAAACCACCCGGTTCGTTCTACCTGACTGACTTCTCAAAATGCTCCCTTTAAACTCTGCCGACATGATTAAACAAATACGATATTCTAACCAACAAAATGCACAGATATGCTTCAAGATGCCCACACTAATTATACGCGTCGCCAATTATACCGCTATGGATTTCTATGAATTTCTTTCCATTCTCAACATTATAAAATATTCCTCGGATTATCATGTCCCGGCTTCAAATGACAGGACTCTAACCTGATTCGCACATCTCATCTCAACTCATATAAAACATTCCTCGGGCTTCCGTGACCCGGCTTCAATGACAGGTCCAACCTGATTCACAAAACTAACCTCTGTTTCCCAGCTCCACAATTATCCTCGACAAAGAACTGGAATAAAATCCCCACTAGAAATCCCGACGTCTAATATCGCACAATGCATTAATCATGAATAACTTCGCATAAATGATATCGTATTTAATAACTTGATTTTTACGAGAAATGACTGAAACATTCTACTAGATCTTTTATTGTCAGTCAGACACAGTTTAAAATGGGCATTAAATAAAACGTTTCTCTCCGTGACCAAATTCATCTCCCTATGTCCTCACCCGACAGCGCGCTTCCACTCGATTGAAAATGAGTAACCATGGATTATTATTATTAACGTCAAATTGCAGACAGAAGAATTTTACGTCGAATGAACATCTTACTTTGACATCACAAAATACAGGCAGTACACTCACACGGATGACGATCTACATTGGACGTGATATCACTTCGGAACCCTATTCAATAACTTTTTACAACATTATACGGCCCTCGCAAAACTTCAAAATTTTATCCAAGTGGAAAATAAAACAAATGACTCTTTTAGTCGTACTCTCACATTTACAAAACTTAGTAGGGTGACCACTGCGTCGTAAATCCCCATTCAAATACACTTTAAGAAATCACGAGACAGGATATAAGAGGTAGTAAGATGGAAAATCACCTACCTCATGTCTTCATGCCAGTATTCGTCTTAGGGCTCACCTGCGACCCTGGCATTTTATTTAGCCATTTTTACATTCATGGCTGTACATATCATTGTGTTTCTTCAGGTTTCCTGGAATAAAGCATAAAAAAAAAGAAAATACCCTTCACTCGTTTGCTTGAACGCACACGATGGACTACAATTATTTCCGCACACGAATTACTCAATCACATTAGAATTTATTCAGTACTTTGACCGTCCTATCTGTTACAATTATTTCACTCAAGAAAACTATCTCGTCATGGAGTCAAGACTTAGCCGCAATGGCTAAAATCTGCAGTTGAACTCAGTCTACTTTCGTTGGTTTGATTTCGCAGAGCAGCTCAACAATTTTTCGTCCGCTTTGTATCACAAATGCCGGAGAAGGAAGCTTCGTCATGGCATCCCTTCATATTTATAGCAGTTACCCCCTCTCTTCGGATCTCTCCCTTTGCCGCCAAGAAAAATTTTATAAATTTTCTGACTTACCTAAACTGTACTTTCAAGAGTTTTGAAGGTGACTACATGCTTGCTACATTTCTGGCGGTGGTGTTCATGGACATTTAAAAATTTTACGGGTTCGATTTGTGAGATGATTGACCTCCTTTGATAGGCACTATATTTTTTTGACTTGGCGTGGTCACGCCGTGTACACGCGCTTTGAAATAGTTCATAAAAATGACTTGAGATTCTTCCGCCGTCGACACGTGTGGTTGACGTCACATACCCCAGAGCGTGGGACCGAAGGTAATCACCCCCTCGTCACGTGTCAAATCCATGCTATCAAGAATCCAACTTTTAATTTAATTGTTACATTATGCATAATGTTCTTAGGGCACAAAGGTCATGGGTTCAATATCATATTAAAATCTTTGAATGGGCCAGAACGGTTTTCCTTCATTTTCTCTTATACTATGGATTTTCTGTAAACTCCGTAGACCGTATGTGAAACGCATCTTTATTATAAACAACTTTTGTTATGTTCAAAATTTACCTTACTCTTTACATGACGGAGAAATTTACTATTTTCTCCGGGTATCATGCTCTGCATTGAGTGACCGACAGACTGACAACGAACCTACAGGTTACCATGGCAACGTTTCTGACTGCATGCCAGCAGGGAAGTAACGTATTGCCATTTTCCTCATCATGCCCTTAAATTCGTGGTTGTTCCTTGGGTAGAAGGCAAGAGAGGCGTCAATCGGCCATTCTGAGGGATATTGGCGGAATATCGTTTGAGGTTATAACCGTCCTCGAATAGCTCAAGTATTAACACCATTACCCATCTTCTTATCCCTTTGCCTAAGAATCCCTGCGCCTAAATTTCTCCTCTGTTACCGCTTTCTTATATCCATAAGTCACACCAACATAATTTATTGAGGGGCATTTGATTTTCCAATACATTCACGTGTTATTTACATATTTGTCGTCATCCGGCTATCCTCAATTATAATCCATTTTCTATTAATGTCAGCTTTCTTACATGTATTATTTTGCTTCCTTAATTACTCCGTATGTATGCAAGTGCTAATCCCGAAAGCTGGACACTCTTTTCTTTGAGGAGATATTCTAAGCTATGCTATGGCCCCGGAAAATATCGAAATATGGAAGCAATCTTAACGACGGTGCAAAATCCCTGCGCCTAAATTTCTCCTCTGTTACCGCTTTCTTATATCCATAACTCATACCAGCATAATTTACTTAGGGGCATTTGATTTACCAATACATTCACTTAGAATTGACATATTTGTACTCATCCCGCTGTCCTCAGTTATAATCCTATTTTCTGTTAGTTTCAACTTTCTCAACTGTATTACTTTCTTCCTTAATTGCTCCGTATGTATGCGAGCCCTAATCCCGAAACCTGAACAATCATTTCTTGGAGGAAATACACCTTCCAGGCCATGCAAATGTATAACTTTTGGCCCCGGAAAATACCGAAATATGGATGCAATTTTAACGACGGTGAAGACCTTCCTTTCGGAATAATTGGTGGCTAAACCTTAAGTCGTATCACAAAAGATCGCGTTTCAATTTGGAGAGATCTACTACTTTGGGCCTATGACATTTTATCGTATCTCTATCCGTTATTCGTAAAATAGTACGGCATTTCTTGAGTTCAAGTTAATGTTGTACTTTTTACACGTGTATGTTATTGTTTGGAACACTTATAGGAAAGATGCAATCATGACATTGGGCAGGCACATTGACATGACCAGTGGCCATATGTTCGCAAATGTTATGATTCCAGGGTCACATGAGTATTAAAAAATGAAGTAGTATGTGAAAACTGGACCAAATTTTACCCCATTCAGTGAATAACGGTATCTAACCCATAAATATAGGAGATACGGAAAAATGCCACATGACGAACCATGTAGAACACTGAACGAGTCGACTGATGGTGAAGTCCGTTTGTAGGTGCAATTTAATATAGTCTTACTCACTGCATTTACAGTAATTTACGGAGAAATCCGTATACAATGTAGAATACCGTAGCGAAGCACGGGTACACTTGCTAGTATATAACAAGATTAGAGAGAACTAAAGTCCGCCTCTGTGCAGTAGTGGTTAGTGTGATTTGCTGCCACCCCCGGAGGCCCGGGTTCGATTCCCGGCTCTGCCACGAAATTTGAAAAGTGGTACGAGGGCTGGTACGGGGTCCACCCAGGCTCGGGAGGTCAACTGAGTAGAGATGGGTTCGATTCCCACCTCAGCCTTCCTGGAAGTGGTTTTCCGTGGTTTCCCATTTCTTCTTCAGGCAAATGCCGGGATGGTACATAACTTAAGGCCACGGCCGCTTCCTTCCCTCTTCTTTGACTACCCCTTCCAATCTTCTCATTCCCCCGCAAAGCCCCTGTTCAGCATAGCAGGTGAGGCCGCCTGGGCGAGGTACTGGTCATTCTCCCCAGTTCTATCCCCGACCCAATGTCTCACACTCCCAGACACTGCCCTTGAGGCGGTAGAGGTGACAACCCTCGCTGTGTCCGAGGGAAAACCAACCCTGGAGGGTAAACAGATTAAGAAAGAAAGAGAGAACTAAAAATAAATATATTTTATCATTAAGAAATTAATTACTCTCCATTAAGTGAATTATCAGTCTCCCTCCGTTTAGTTGAAGATTTGTAGAATGTCCCTTTAATTTTATCTGTTTTATACATCCTTTTATCTTCTAGAAGAAAGTTCTAAGAGCCAAGTATCTTCTTCCCTTCAATCGACTGAATAGTGGTTAACTGATTTGAATGGGATGCTCTGACTACGTTAAGAGCTAATTAAAACGCCGATTAACTTTACTGATTAAGTGAATGGACTTCTCTGACAGAATTAATTATTCCCATCATTAACATAGACATGAAGACGATTTTTATCTAACACTGAATTACACGGTATTGATGGCTGTAGGATATAGCTTATATTAAATCAGTCGTGTCGGCATCTCAAAAGGAAGTCGGGGGAAATGTTGGTCGTCTTCAGATTTCTAAGTTAAGTCCTCCTTTATACTGGACATTTCATCAGATATTTTCTTATTAAAACAACTTTATGATATTGTTACTGGTTTTACGCTCCACAATATACGTTTACAGTCTTCGAAGACGCCGAGATACCTGAATTTAATCTCGCAGGGGATATTTTACGAGCTGGTTCATCTATCGACACGAGGTTGTCGCATTTACAAATTTTCAGTAGACTTAGCCGAGATCAAACCCGCCATCGTAGGCCCAGAAAGCAACCAATCTACAGTCTGATCCCCTTAAACCAGCACAAACAAGTACTAACATCGCTGGGCTGGGTAGCTCAGACGGTAGAGCGCTGGCCTTGCGAGTTCAGTTCGCGGGTCGATCCTGTCTCAGTTCAGTCGTATTTAAAGGCACTCAAATACGTCAGCCTCATGTCGATAAATTCACTGGCACGTTAAAGAACTTATGCGGGACAATATTCAGGCACCTCTACGTCTATTAAAATCCTAAAAGAAGTAAATTAGTGGGACGTGAAACTAATAAGATTATCATTAACACTAACATCGTAAAATATACATAAAATATGTAACCTCAACCATTTTACAAGGAGGAATGAAAGTCAAGAAATATAGCGAAATCTCGTAGACACAAGAGGAAGTCAAATTAAAAAGAGTCACTTGCCAAAAATTACACTAGAATATTTCGCATATATAAAAATAAATAGAACTGAACTCGATGGCTGCAGTCGGTTAAGTGTGGCCAGTATCCAGTATTTGGGAGATAGTGGGTTCGAACCCCACTCTCGACAGCCCGGAAGATGGTTTCCCGTGGTTTCCCATTTTCACACCAGGAAAATGCTGGGGTTGTACATTAATTAAGGCCATAGACGCATCCTTCCCATTCCTAGCCCTTTCCTATCCCATCGTCGCCATAAGACTTATCTGTGTCGGTGCGGCGTAAAGCAACTTGCAAAAAAATGGATATGACAAGATTGATTTTTCAAGTATAAATTGTTATTTCATGTTTTATTTTTCGAGTATTTTCTAATTTACTTGATCGTCGGTTAGTTTCGATAGACTGAGGAACCTCACAGTTATAAATAAGATCGAAAAGGTTCATGAAAGCAATGCATGAAAGCCGAAGGCTAAACAGGGTGAATAATTTAGAGTGTTCCGGTTTCAATTTCATCCCTGAAGTCACTTTGGTTGATCTGAGATCTGCCGATGTTCTTATGGGTTTTGCTCTGCTCTAGGCCACGAAATATTTAGATGGAAAATCCACTCAGATTCAAACCACGTTCCCCGGTTTCACCAACCGATATATATGGCACTGAACTATCAAACGCCTCTACGTATATAACGGAGAATTTTGTATTTAATTTATTTGTTTACGGAACATGGGTACATGTACTCCACTTTCACTCAAGAAAAGCTGGGTTCTTACATATTCGTACTAATCGTGTGAAGAGCATTAACTTAAAGGGTCATTGTATGGATGTCAAACTAGTTATAAAAGTGAGAGCGAAGACTGAGATCAATAAGTACACTAGCCTGCGATGCGGAACAGACTACCTGTTGGGCGAGTGCGGGCCGATCGAAACCCACCTGGCGTGGCGATGACGTCAGCAAGCAAGCCGTGACCTGGGCTGGCTCGCCCGCCCTGCTGAAGGGCCACCCGGGACAACACCCGCCTCGGATGTTACAGATTTGTTGTGGGCCGTGCTACCTGTTGTAAGGGTCCCGGCTTTAATATTGATAAATTGTGGGAAAGTATGCCCATGGTGAGAAGTAACAACACCCCTTCCCTGACCTAATATCAGTTGTTTCTTCTAGGTCTTCCTTGCTTATGAAACCACAACTACTAACAGTAGAACAGATCGGTAACGCGTGTAGATTCTTTACCAAGGAAGACCATCTTTGAAAACTGAGTCAAGGTAACTGTTAATTTGGGTTAACATATTTTCGCGGGGCATTCACAAAATACTTAAGCACGGGAATAGTATCTTAAACATTATTATTTAGATAATGATTGTAGGTTTAAGGGGCCCAGCATTTAAGTTATTGCTCCCTTTATTATTTAGGGTTTAGTTTTATTAAAGATATTCATTTTAACATTGTGCAAGAGGCCGATAACAAATATATATTTTTTTTTTATGAAAACGCTACCGCTAGAATGCTTCTCGAAGGCATGTGATAGTTCTCGAAAGTGGCTTGCGACAAGTTAGGCGCAAATGACCGGACTAACTTTTTGAATTCTTAAACTCATGACCTCCTCACATAAAACAAGAAACCTTCATGGCCAGTGAGAACACTTACATCTGACTTGAACTCTACTTTTCTTGCAAGAAGCATCCCAGTGGCGCGGCAGTCGTTTCATTAACCAAATTACTATTATTATTATTATTATTATTATTATTATTATTATTATTATTATTATTATTATTATTATTTAGCAGAGTGACTGTATCGCTGATTTCTCACAAAAACTATCGTTGTTCCAAATCCTGTCAATACAAACTGATATTTCCGAAGTGGTAAGTTAGATCTCGATGTTCCATATTCCATGTAAAACTCGGGACCCCTTGGCTTATTACTTAACAGTCAAACTTTAAACTTGCTTTCTGTTTAAGCTGATACAAACATTTAATATACAACGTACATTCAAAGAATATGAGATATGTTTTTGTTTGAGTCATCAGTCCGTAGATCGGTTTGATGCAGCCCTCTATGCACCCTATTTTATGCCAGCCTTTTCATTTCTACGTAAGTAATACATCCTATTCTAATCTGTTTGTCATATTTATACCCTGGTCTACCCCAATTGTTATTACCCCCTACAGATCCCTCAATAACCCACTGAACAAGTCCTGTGAATTTCAAGAGAATGTCCTATCATTCTACCTCTTCCTCTGGTCAAATTTCACCAAATCGTTCTCAATTCGATTTAGGATCTTCTCATTCGTGATTCGATCTACCCATCCCACCTTCGGCATTATTCAACCGGGTGGTTAACCAGCACCTTGCGATTTAGTTTTATGCATCCCGGCGCTTTTACTACAATTCTGAAAAACATCGGTCCCTCTCCCTAAACAGAGATAATATAACGAGATGTGTGCTTACGGGCTAGAAGACAGCAGGAATCGTAAACGTCAGTATTAACTCATTATGGGCATCTCGAATGAACCCGTAAAACGAGCACAGGTATGAAGAACACATACCTTACAACGGGAGGTGCACACACAGACCAGGATCAGGTATTGTATAGGCTGGAAACTGCGCGCTGTATGTCAAGCCTTGCGATAGCCTAGGTGTCGCTGAAGAGAAGTACAAGGGAAATAAGGAGTGAAATAGTTTCCCGTTGGTTTCCTCACCGAACCAGACGTTGCTATTATATAACAGCGTGCTAAGCCTACTGAAATGCATGCTGTTGTAAATGCGTCTACATAATGTCTGGTGTTCCATTTGAGGATAAATCCCGTAGGTTTTTATTTTTTCTGTACCAGGCGAGTTGGCTGTGCAGTTGTTCAATACAATAAGGATTTGCATTAAAGGTTATATTTATATTAATTCATGTCATAGCATAGGGATTTTTTTCTGAGTCTTATTGTGAGAAGTGTATTTGTTTATCTCGACAAGTTTGTAGGCACCATAATGAGAAAGTGAGAGCAATGGCTTCCTTTGTAGATAATGTGGAGATAAAGTATAGAAGATGGGAACTAGAGTACTGTTAAATAGAGTGAATTGTTTAGAATGTTTCGATTATATACTGCTTGACGTTAATAAGTCGTCTACCTCTGTTGTAAATGATATAATGTTTGTAATTCTCAAGAGATGTTTGTTAAAGCTTAATATTCCCACCAGTTAACTCTAAAAAGAGATTATGTTGGAATTAATATATTTAATAATATCGGCCCCATTATCAATTCTAAAATAAATCTCTGTTCAGCTGAGTAAACCTGAATATACTTTTCATATATTTTGAAATAGACGTTTCAATGCCAGATCAGTTTTAGGTAGCACTTACTTTAAAGTTAACTGGAAACAGGATGAGATAGTGCGTGTTGAAAGCAGAATATCAAAGCCGGTTGTAATAAGACAAGGAGTCATAGAAGTCTGCATACTTTCTGCACATCTATTCAAACTATACTCCGAACACATTTTCAGGGAAACGCTTTCAGGTCATGAACA
The DNA here is from genome assembly GCF_040414725.1 of Anabrus simplex. NCBI lineage: Eukaryota > Metazoa > Arthropoda > Insecta > Orthoptera > Tettigoniidae > Anabrus > Anabrus simplex. Next base: position 1,360,458,846 of record NC_090265.1, read on the forward strand.
TGGCTTCAAGTTTAACGAAGAAACCATCAACAACAATCAGTACGCTGATGACCCTGTACTAACATCCGGAAGCTTAGAATATCTATAGTTCAGTTATTATGAGTTTCGACTTGACGATTGAGCGCTGCCTTTTGGCGCAGGGTAAGTGAATTAATCAACAGCCAATCATAGGCAGCCGATCACTCCGATAGGGCGCGTTAGACTCCAATTCCGGTTAGCAGTGTTGTCGATCTGTTGTTTACTGTAACCACGTGCTATCAGCTGTGCGTGTATTGTGCTTAGTTCTTTTCACGGTCTTTGTGTGTCTTTGTGCTAGGTTGTTGTTCGTTTATATTTCGTAGTGCAGAGTTTATAAATGTATTGTTTAGTACTTTTAATAGTATAGCGCGTTATATTGCAGTGAATAGTGTGCAACAGGCGATCTATTTTATATAGTAGCATAGTTTAATATTCCGTTCGGTAGTTATATAGTAGGTTAATTTTAGGCCCGTATGTGAATTTGATATTCTGTCATGTCGACGCCTACGTCTAAGGATGAAGCTTCCAAGAGAAGAAAGCCCTTCGGACGCGGTGATCCACTAAAGAGTCAGGTCCGGGAAATTGTTTGTAATGTTAGGGAGTCATTCTTGACAAAGCACCAACAATGGCGGTTAGAAAGAATGAGTTGATTAAGTGGTTAGAGGAGCACAATATTTCGGTTCGCGATGACATGGGGTAGGGGGATCTTATGCATTTCTTGAAACAAAACAAGCCCCAGTGCCCAGTTTATGTGTTGGATAGCCAGAATGAACGGGCATAAAGTAGTTCATCTTTCACTATACCATTGCCATTTTAGAGCCAAAGAACTGATTTGGGCCCAAGTGAAGGATTAAGTAGCTGAAAATAACCGACTCTTCACAGTTTCGGAAGTTGAAAGACTTATTTTCGAAGCCGTAGGCCGTATAAGTGCGGATGACTGGAGCAACGTTGTGAGACACACGAAATTCGAGATGATTAAAGCTTGGGAGAAAGAAAGTCTCACAGACGATTATGTTGAAGACTTTACTATCTCTTTAGGGTCAATACGAGAGTGAAACCTCAACAGACGATGACAATGCCGATAATGACTCAGAAATGAGTGGTGTATTCGCTTTGTAGCATTATTTCCTTCGTTACGGGAAACTGAATCTAACAGCAACGCGAGATCTACATGGTGAGTAGGAATTTAATTTAATTTTCTCACGTTTTATCTGTTCGAGCGTTGACTTTTTTTTTCCTTGTAGCCTTATCCTAAATGTGTTTGTTTGATCTTATGTGAATCATGTATGTTGCTACAGAGAATAACTGATTATGGACTTACATTCCAGGATTTTCATTTCTGTTCGTGTTGTGTATCGTAAATCAGCTGTTTGTATTCGTAGCACTTTGGCACCACCGGCTGACTTCCGGCTAACTGTCAAGTCGAAACTCATAAAAACGGAACTATACAGTATTGTAATGATCGAGTGTGTTGCGCGAGACATGTGTATAAATATGCATTTCACCTCAATACTAAAAAGACCAAGTACATCGTCACACATAAGACAGATATTTCTCCAGGTATTTTTTCAGCAACCAAAGAACATAAAGAGTTACTACACATACCTATCTAGGTTTCATCATGAGTAAACATTAGGATACGCACTTAAAATCAGATGTAGTAGTGAGAATTTAAAAACCGCCTTCCTTCTATGGGCGTGACTTGAGCTTAGACCTAAAGAAGGGGGCTGTAAGATCTCAAATATCTGATACGGCGTTAAAGCCTAGCTTTTTTTATCTAAAGAGAAGAACATAATACAATCTTTTGAAATGTGGATGTTCAGGATCTCATGGCCTCACCACATCACAGATGAGGATGTTCTTCGCAGAACGAACTCCCAACCTCAATAAATTTGTGACGCACGTTGGAAAGAAGAAGGTTAAATAACATGAACACATTGATGGGGTGAAAGTTCCTTTTTGGGATCATTGTAAGTATCCAGGTGTTAATATAAGGAAAGATCTTCATGGGGTGATCACAAAAATATGATTGTTAATAAAGGGTACAGATCTCAGCATATGGTTATAGAGTATTTAGGGGTTGTAGTAAGGATATAAAGGAGAGGGCATATACATCTCTGGTAAGACCCCAACTAGAGTATGGTTCCAGTGTATGGGACCCTCACCAGGATTACTTGACTCAAGAACTGGAAAAAATCCAAAGAAAAGCAGCTCGATTTGTTCTGGGCGATTTCCGACAAAAGAGTAGCGTTACAAAAATGTTGCGAAGTTTGAGCTGGGAAGACTTGGGAGAAAGAAGACGAGCTGCTCGACTAAGTGGTACGTTTCGTCAGGGGAGAAATGGCGTGGAATGGCATCAGTAGACGAATATGTTTGAGTGATGTCATTAAAAGTAGTAAAGATCACAATATGAAGATAAAGCTGGAATTCGAGATGACAAATTGGGGCAAATATTCGTTTATATGTAGGGGAGTTAGGGATTGGAATAACTTACCAAGGGATGATCAATAAATTTATAATTTATTTGCGATCATTTAAGACAAGGCTATGAAAACAACAGATAGGGAATCTGCCAGCTTGGCGACTGCCCTAAATTCAGATCAGTAGTGATTGATTGACACATTACGAGAAATGAAAATATCGGCCACTACAAGTCGAAATATGCCGGACTGAGTGGCGCAGACGGTTGAGGCGCTGGCCTTCTGACCACAACTTGGCAAGTTATATCCTGGCTCAGTCCGGTGGTATTTGAAGGTGCTCAAATACGTCAACCTCATGTCCATAGATTTACTGGCACGTAAAAGAACTCCTACAGGACCATGTTCCGGCACCTTGTCGTCTCTGAAAACCGTAAAAGGTTACTTAGTGGGACGTAAAGCCAATAACATTATTATTATTAGTCGAAATACGTCCAGAAGTTAAAAGAGAAATTTCCTACTTTTCGAACTTGAGGGAATACAGTAGTATTATCTGAGTTCTACTCAACATTTCAAGACTGCGATCGATAGATCAAAGGTAGCTTTGTTGATAGCGAACATCCGCAACGAATAAGGCAATAACTGAGGAAGTAAGAAAAATATTATATTTTGACTTGTAATTCGTTGCTCTGTATGTCTAACTCCGAAGTCAAATTATATGAGACTTTAATCTGGAGCATCTCTCTTGTACATCCTCCTAGATACTATTGACCGGCAACATGATTCTCTGTTAATTTCCAATCTCTGTTCTTTCACTATGAATCCTTTGACCTGTTATCTATCACTACTAGAGGCTGAACTATATTGTAGCTATAAAAAACTGTACAGAGATTACCCACTTTAAATTTGTAATCAACTATTGTTAATAATTTTTTGCATATATTTTATTTGATAAAATACCACAATAACTCAACAAGAAAGAACAAAAGCAAACTGAGCAATCGGAAATAATCTCTTCTAAGTGATTTAGTAACATTACTCTGACGTGGTAGTACCTGTCCAATGCAATACTGTGTATTTACATGAGCGAAAATAATGGGCGAATCAGCTTACCGTTATCAGGTACACGCAATATCCAAATAAATACGTAAACCTCATTGTGTCTTAATGGCTTCACGTTTCCATGTTAAAGCTTCTGTTTGCATACATTCTGTATTCTCATTTCACCACAGTTTTAGGAATTATAAAACATAATATTACTAATTTTTATTGTTTCTTTCGACAGGAATCATTTCTTCGTACACCAGTCGAATGAATGAATAACTCTTACGATTATGCTATTGGTAAATTTGTTGTATTAATATTATAAGCAACCTCTTCCTCGCTTGATGTAGTCCAAATATTGCGAATTCTTCCTATTATTATTATTATTATTATTATTATTATTATTATTATTATTATTATTATTATTATTATTATTGATGCTGTTGCTGTTTTTGTTGTTGTTGTTGTTGTTGTTGTTCTAATAGCAACATGTCAAGATCAATACCTAAGGAGAAGGATAATATCAGAATGAGTGACTAGTGTTGGTAATCACATTTCAGATTAAGATTACAAAAGTCCAGTATAACGATAGAATAACTCTTGGGCACAAATATAAAGGATATCCGTAACTCATCGGAGAATGTGGGTCTAAGTTTTCAAGACCATAAGCCATTGAAAAAAAGACCACAGCATAGGTGTGATGTGATTCCCTTTTAGTAATAGCATAATACAAGTGGTTTCCCTCTAATAAACGTTGCCTTTCACGATACACTGGCATCCAGTTATCGTTCAGAATAATCCAGTAGATTATTTTCAGTCATGGTCAGAATGTCCGCATCTCAACCTGAAGACTTCCTATTCAAGGAACTTGCATGTAAATTTTATCTGGTTGTGAACTTATCTGATAGACCCACCGACGATTACATTTCACTTAATGTAGCATTTAACATCAACGAGGCAGTTATCTATTGATTCTCAATGCAAGTGAGTTCCTGTTACATTTGATTCTATTTCAACTCCGAAGAATTAAGTTTCTTGGGTCTACCACATTTTCCAAAGTAAGTCTAACCTCAAGAACAAAGTACACACATATAAGTATCAGAAAACTGGTAATTAAACGTACATACGGCTACGTGACTAAGTGGCTAGCACGCTGTTCTTTGGTACAAAAGGCCTGGGTCAATTGCCTGCCGGGTATTTTAACTCTAATTTGTTAGTTTCTCTGCCTCCGAGGCTGGGTAGGTGTGCCGTCTGGAACACGAGAATTCATCCTGGGTAGGAGTCCATCCTCACAGGCACGGAGGTCGCCCACGGGTGTCAACCAGAAAAACTGCAGGAGGCCTCTCTAGAGGCCACATGCTATTATTATCTAACGAACATTGTAGTTCCTTGCTTAAAAATTTAACGTCTTACTAATACATACAAGCTTTACGTCACGCTGAGTTAGGAAATATCTGGATGTAAATGAAAACGTGTGTTAAGTTTATTTAAGTACAGCCTCAGCAGAATCTACGGAAAACCATCTTTAGGGCTGCCATCGGTGAGGTCAAAACCCACCATCACCTGAACGCAAGCTTATAGGTACACGGTAGCATATTGAGTAAACATTCGAATTTGTTTCAATACTTACAGAAATAAATACTTTAGTAATACACAATAATAATAATAATAATAATAATAATAATAATAATAATAATAATAATAATAATAATCTTCTCTAAAGCTCTACTTAAGAGATTAGAGAAACAAACAGACCACCTGATCGGAGATTATCCGGCTGGATTCCGAAAAGGGAGATCCTGCGCAGAACAAATCCTAAACCTAAAAACCATACTACAGATTCGCAAAACCAAACAAACAGTAATCACCTTTGTTGACTTCAAAAAGGCGTATGATTCTATAGATCGGCAGACCCTGTTCAACATACTAGAGGGATTTCAAGTCGACAGGAAAACGAGGGAATTGATTAAACAAACTCTGACCAACACAACATCAAAAGTTAAGTTCTTGGGAGAAATTTCTGAACCGTTCGAAATCAGAACTGGTGTCCGACAGGGAGATGGACTATCCCCACTACTATTCAATTTAGTTTTGGAAAAAGTATGTCGTGAATGGAGAAAAGAAACTAAAGGTATAAACATTGGCAGAATTCTTAAAGACAAAATTCACCTTGATTGCTTAGCTTTCGCAGATGACCTTGCGATCCTTTCGAACAACAGACAAGAAGCAAACCACTACATAGAAAAATTGCATGAAATAGCCGCTAAAACCGGACTTCAAATTTCATTTGAAAAGACACAGTTTATGGAAGGTACTAAATCAAGATTCGACAATCAACCATTAATCACCAAATGTGGAATAATTTGCCAAGTAGACAAATTCAAGTATCTAGGTGAAATTATTCAGCCAGCAGGGTTAAATCAGAAAGCTAACAAAGAAAGAACTGCCAAACTGCACAGCACTTACAAAATCAGATGGAACAGATACAACAAAAGATGTATATCCAAAAATGCAAAATTACGACACTACAAACAGTCATCAAAGCAGAGGCACTTTATGCATCTGAAACACTGATCATTGGCGGCAGGTCACAAATGAAAAGCATTGAGAAACAAGAGAGGAAAATTCTCAGAAAAATCCTAGGACCAAAGTTCGAAAAAGGAATTTGGATGAAAAAGAAACCACACGAAATTTTTCAATTCACAGAAAAAATCACAGATACCATCAGAAAGAGACGAATAAAATTCTACGGACACCTACACAGAATGGATAACAACAGGCTGACAAAGAAAATTCTAAATCTAGCTCTAACCCTGAAAATCCGCAACAATTGGTTAGCAGAAATTCATGAAGATCTACAAGAAATGGGTATTGAGGACGAAACCATTCAAGATAGAATGAAATTTAGAAGCTTAGTAAACAAACATAAATTTGCAGAGAAACCAACAAGAAAAAATACCCTGCCTGCCTGCCCTCGACTGCAATGCTGCGGGCCTCTGCACACCCAGTGTTCATGCTCATATGCGGCGCTCAGTAATGTTGGTAACCGCTCGCCCTTGCTCGGGCGTGAAAATGTAGCATCGTACGCCTCTCGTACGGTCCTGCCGACCTCGGCAGCGGTCGAAGTGAAGATGTGACGATGGATGGTGAAGGGACCCGATCCCTAGTGAAGGCACGCCCGGCCGGGTGAGAGCCCGTGCTCGGCGGCCTATGAAATTTTAGTTGGCGGCCACTCGGTCGGCCAACGGAGCAAAGCAAGTCTGTGTCCCGCAGGCCGCACTCGTCGGCGGCGGGCTACGACGCTCGGTTTCGGCTCTCGAGCCAGCCAGCTCCCTGGTTGATCCTGCCAGTAGTCATATGCTTGTCTCAAAGATTAAGCCATGCATGTCTTAGTGCAAGCCAAATTAGGCTGGACAGAAACACGCAGAAAGAAACACAGCGAAAAAATGAAGAGATATTGGGAAGAAAAGAAGAAGAAACATTGTGCAAAATAAGTTCAAACGTGCCCCACAGTTGGGCACATCGAATCAAAATAATAATAACGCAGAAGAGGAAAAAGTGTAAGAAAATTAAGAAATAAGAAGTAATGTAGTGTACAATATCTGAGTGCTAACTGCTAACGTAATCCTCCTTTTGACTCCTCCCTGTCATTTTGCCCTATATATATATTGAAGTAGGCAGTTCGTGTGAATTTGTCCGAGTTTTACAGGGAGACGCCCTTACTGAACACTCGGTACTTGATATTGTGATATATTTTATGTAGATGAAGAGAGGCGCGTTGTGGTGAACACAACATCCCACTCCTCGAGCCAGAGTAATTAATGATACGCAGTTAAATACTCCGGCCTAGCCGGGAACCTAACCCGGTGTAGTACGAACAGAAGGCCACTATACTGATCATTCCACTGAGTAGCCGGACGCCTAACGTAATTAATTAATTATAAAAGCCAACGGTATAATTAACGCTTTCGTTCGTCATCTCAATCGTTAAAGTACAAACTTCTAACTGCAAGAAGGGTATTGACCAGTAATTTCTTGTAAATAAGAGAGCCTCCGTGGCTCAGACGGCAGCGCGTCGGTCTCTCACCGCTGGATACCATGGTTCAAATCCCGGTGCCTCCATGTGAGAGTTGTGCTGGACAAAGCGGAGGCGGGGCAGGTTTTTCTCCGGGTACTCCGGTTTTCCCTGTCATCTTTCATTCCAGCAACACTCTCCATTATCATTTCATAGCATTTATCACTCATTAATAAATCACCTTGGGAGTGGCGACCCCATCGTAATAACAGCCTATATATGCTTCATTCATAACATCCCTGACCCGGTCAATGACTGGAAAACAGGTTGTAGCGTTTCATTTCTTGTATATAAATATACACTGGGTGGCCAAAAGTCATGGGAAGACATTTAATGTGATGTTAATAACGAGTTGCTCCTCCGCAAATCCTCAAAACGGCAGCAGTACAGCGAGGCTTCGACTCTAAAACGTGTCGGAATCGTTCTGGAGGGATGTGGTCCCACTGCTACCCACAATTGGTCTTGTATAGCTGTGCGTGGTTCATGGAACGTACACCAGTATCGACACCATCCCATAAATGCTCGATTGCATTAAGATCGGAGGATCTGGAGGGCCAATCCATGGTCGTAACTTCATTGGAGTGCTCCTCCAACCACCTGCGTGCCACCACAGACAGGTGACATGGCGCATCGTCCTGTTCAAACATAGCATCTCCATCAGGGTACTCTAGGGCTAGAAAGGGATGCGGATGGTATAAAACAATGTCCACAAAATGTGCACATGTCAGCGCTCCCTGCAGCGGGTCAATGGGGCCTAATTGCGACGGTTAAAATGCCGCCCAGACCAGAACTGAGCTACCTCCCGCCTGGACACAGACTTCGTGACACGCGGGATTCATGGCTTCATGGGGCATAGCCACATTCTCACGCGCACATCAGGTCGATACAACTAGAACCGGGATTCATCGGACCATACCCCACGCCACTACTGTTCCATGGTCCACCGTCGATGTTCGCGGGCCCATGCACGTCATTGATCTCTGTGTCCAGATATCAGCAAAGGGACACGAGTTGGTCGTCGGCTGGTGAAGCCTATGTGGTGCAGTTGCCTCCTTACAGTCCTGGAAGAAATGGGTTCCTGACTTCCAACATTCAAGTGGGCGGTGATCCGACTCACAGTAGCCCGTCGAGCACCCAGTATGGTTCTGCGCAGATGATGTGATGTCCGTTCGTTATTAAACACCTGTGGTCTCCCCGTGCGGTGGTAACATTCTCTCTGCGAAATTGAAGATCCACCCTCGACACTGTTGACCTCGGAAACCCGAATTCACATGTAATCTCCTCAATGCTATTACACATGCACTGTGCGCCGATGATCATTCCACGTTGAAAGTCGGTTAACTCACGACGTGTTGCCGTCTTCACGACACTGGTGTCTGTGACAGACTGCTCAGCTACGCCGCCAACAACACTCAGGGGCCACACACGGCACATTTTCTAATGGGACACCCCTTCCTGTGACTTTTGGCTACTCAGTGTATGTGTAGGTGTGTGGTGGGTAGTAGGGTGAGGGTGGGGGAGGAAGACGGGTGGCTGACGGACACGTGATAGGAAGCTTAAACTGTACCATCGTAAGTGTTGGCATTATCCCTAGATATTATACTTTTCACAGGCTCTGGAGCACGATTTGTTTATTCACTTTAATTATCATTTTCTATAAGCATTCTTACTCCAAACTGGGAATTGTTGGTAAAAGTGGCAAGTGTTATAACAAACTTCTTTGTGAATTTTTTTACAACGTATACTATTCCGAAATGCTTTTGTATTAACCGTGTTCCCTCAAATTCAATAATGATAGTTTCCTTTCTACGTCAAAAAAGAAATAGTGCCTGCGAATGATGTGATGTCCGTTCGTTAAACACCTGTGGTCTCCCCGTGCGGTGGTAACATTCTCTCTGCGATATTGAAGATCCACCCTCGACACTGTTGACCTCGGAAAGAGACGTTCTATGTGCTAACAGTCTTCAGAAATGTCGCAGAGCCGTAAGTTCGCCGGCAGGATTTATTTAACGTCCTGAATAACAATGTTACGGAGCTCCCTCAAACACCTCTAACCCGAGCTAGATTCGTAGCCTCTACACTGAAAACAGGCGATTAGCAGCTAACCAACCGTTCCACTGACACCTGTTCTTAGTCTGTGTCTTACTTAAAGAACTCTCTCCCTCCTATCCAGTACTCTTCACAGGGTATGATGGCATATCGTGTGTGGTTGCAGAACTTTTCCATGCTCTCCTATCCTGTGCTAGATGCCTCCCACCCAACTCCTTCATCTGGTCAATCCACCTTGCTGGACCTCTTCCTTGGGGCCTTGTTCCTAACACTGTGCCCTCTACGATCAGCTTTTTCATAGCTCCAGGCATCCTTGACAAGTGGCGGATGTATCACAAATAGGCCTGGCTAATCTTCTTCATGAGATTGTCCTTGACCTTGAGCTCCTCTAGGACAGAAGCGTTCGTCCGATGTTTGGTCCAGGATACTCTAAGAACTCGACGTTACACCCGCATATTCATCGCTTTAATCTCATTCTGTCAGCTTTATAAACTGCCCAGGTTTCAACTGAGTATGTAGCGATGAGGAAACCCAGAGCATTTACCAGCCTGAACTTGGTGTTGTTAGTGATAGATCTGTCTTTCCAGATTTTCGTCATATTCGCTGTCACACTGTGTGCCATTACAAGGTGTCTCCTGATCTCATCTGAGCAGCCCCAATTGTTCGTTAAAGAACACCAGGCTTTAAATATCAGACGGTAAATCACTGGTCTTCAAAGTCCTAATTCGCGGATTTGATCACGGCTCCGTATGGAGGTATTTGAATGAGATAAAGCATGCCAGCCTCGTTTTGTTAGATTTACCGTCTTACAAACCAACTCCGACGAGTCAAAATTTCCGGCATCTTGGCGTCTCCGTAAACCGTAACAAATATTTGCTAGAACGTAAAATCAATACCATTACTGTTAGACAGAGAACAGGGTATCAAAAAACAAATGTTAAATATATTCTCCATACAATTTAATGAGAGATTTTCTTCAACGCCACTGTCTAATTGGGGTTAGTAGAGATCTTACGTTGATTCGCGTAGACGCAGTACTGTTTCAGCCACTACGCGCTGGTCCTAGATGATACCCAATGTTACCCACGCCCGAACAATAAACGCTAGGATTGGGAGTTGAATCGACTAGATAATTGCGCCAGCATACGTCCTCTGTATCATTCACCGAGATTTTTCCTAATTAGATCTAGAAAGTAGTCATGAAAATTAATTTACTATAATTTACTCACATTTAACATCAGATAATATCAGAGAGTTACCTTATTCTGTTATCTCTGTACCAAGTTTGAAATAGTTAGATGGCTTTGTACTGAACGTCGTATAGTGTTTCCGTGAGGTGTCACCGCTCTACCTTGAATAATGTTATAATAGAGTGAGAAATCGATATTAGAGGAGTCAGCGGGATGTTACATTTGCAGTCTGACAATATTACTCTATAATCATACTATGTCAGCCTTAACCGAGGATCGTTAATAGAAATTGTTAACATGTACTGCGACAAGAAATACTCTGTAATTTGCCGGGGTAAGTGGTTCAGACGGTTGAGGCACTGATCCTCTGACCCCAACTTGGCAGGTTCGATCCTAGCTCAGTCCGGTGGTATTTGAAGGTGCTCAAATACGACAGGCTCGTGTCGATAGATATACTGGCACGTAAAGGAACTACTGCGGAACTTTATTCCGTCACCGCGGCGTCTCCGATAATCGTAAAAGTAGTTAGTGGGACGTAAAGCCCATAACATTATTATTATTATTACTTTGTAAAATGTCAAGTATAGTTAAAATGAAACACATTAACTGTAACTTAATTGAATGTAATTAATTTCATCATACATTCGCCAAACCCCTGTTAATATTAAAATTTAGTTTTGTTGAGTCTGAATCTTATCCGGAGGCCTCGGCTTGCATTCCTGGTTCATATGAGGATTTTAATTCCAGACTGAGGGCAGGAACAGGCCCGTAAGACTAGGTGAGAAGTTATCTGATATGAAGGTTAGTAAACACGTTCATGAAAGCCAAGCTATCTAGCTAAGTATGGCGTCACGCTGACCATGTGGCTCTCCAATGTCTGCATACCATTTGGCTGAGCATAGTCACCTTGAGAGGCCAAGCTCGATAGGTAGGGTATTTATAGATGAAATCGTGCAAAAGTGGACCCTGAAAATCAAATAAGGCAGGCCTAAGTAAACTTCACCATTATTGCCAACTTAAATAGTTAGGCTAGTTATGTAAATTACCAAACGTTACCAAACTAAAATCTACCTCAATACAAGTAGCAATAACGGAGATTCACTTTCATTAAATTATTCATGAAATGTAAGCTGTTACCCTACACCAACTGCTTTAAAATATGCTACTTGTGCGAGCCACTATTTTATTTTTCTAATATTACCCTAATAGCTCTATAATCCTAAAGGAGTGTAGTATATTAATCAATTACAGTCCTATACGTACCACTATTAACTTTTAAAATATACGACAATATGAGCGTTGATAATAACTGAACTCCTCGCAAATCACGAAAATGCTACCAATATGCGGGTTCAAATACAACCGCACGAAATTGTGCCGGCAAGAAAGGTGCGTAGTAGAGGAGCTGAGACAGTTCAACAGCGGGCCAATCAGAGGCCGCGCATCGGGTCACGTGATGCTGACGTCATCATGGCGGAATTTGGATTTTTGGCGCGAAATTTGAATTTGTAAACAAAGCCCCGTGCTTTTTTGACAGCCATGTGTTTGTGACAGCTGTCATCCCCCATCTTTGAACAACAACGCATCGCTAATCTCAGTGCTGCCATCTTGACGGCACTAAACCTTACTGTTGCTACGTTTGCTATGTGGCGGCGGGCAGTTTGAAAAATTCCACGTATTCTTTGAGAGCCACGTGCCTTTTTGACAGTTGTCATCCGCCATCTTGCATGGCTAACCTCAGTGCTGCTATCGTTACGACACTAAACCTCATCCTTATGCATGTGTCGACGGGCAATTTGAAAAATTCCACGTGCTCTTGTTTGCAAACAAAGCCACGTGCTTTTTGACAGCGGCCATCTTTAATCAAGAGAGCAACGTGCACCCATCCTTAGCTACTACCTTTGAAATGTGGTGGCGGGAAATTAAAAATTCCACGTGCTTTTTTGACAGCTGTTATCCGCCATCTTTCAACAACGACGTATCGTGCTGTTGCTGTCAGGAGCCATCTTTATCAACAGAGCATCGTGCTGCCATCTTTACGGCACTAAACCTCATCCTTTTACATGTGGTGGCGGGCAATTTGGAAAATTACACGTGCTCTTGTTTGTAAACAAAGCCACGTTCTTTTTGACAGCGGCCGGCTTTAATCAACAGAGCATCGTGCTGCCATCTTTAGCTACTACTTTTGAAATATGGTGGCGGGCAATTCCACGTGCTCTTGTTTGTAAACAAAGCCACGTGATTTTTTGACGGCGGCCATCTTTAATCAACAAAGCATCGTGCTGCCATCTTTACGGCACTAAACCTCATCCTTTGACATGTGGTGGCGGGAAATTTGAAAAGTTCCACGTGCTCATGTTTGTAAACAAAGCCACGTGATATTTTGACAGCGGCCATCTTTAATCTAGAGAGCACCGTGCTGCGATCTTTACGGCACTAAACCTCATCTTTTGACATGTGATGGTGGGCAATTTGAAATATTCCACGTGCTCTTGTTTGGAAACAAACCCACGTGCTTTTTGACAGTTGACAAGCTGACAGCTGCCTAGCAATTTAAAAAATCCGTCAGCTGTCATGATTAAAGAATGAAAACTTTAGTATATTCGCGAACCTAACCTTTCATTTACCATCTTGAAGGGGACTATCCTTAGTTTTACAACAAGATGACTTTCCGGACGCTAATTACACAAGTTGGCGGCTGCTAGCTTAGAGGCTACTACACAAGATGGCGGATCTAAATAGGCTGTTATGACTTCCCCCTCCTCCTACTCTGTCAAGGCATAGCTTTATCGAACAAGTTTAAACATTCACCGCGAAAGCAAGAGTGTGTACGTGTTGAAGCGATGACGTCATCATAGTTGTTCATGTTTAAACCTGTTCGTTGGCAAGAGTGTTCACGTGCTGCAGCGATGACGTCATTGTGCATGTTTAGACTTGAACACATACTTACGAAGCTGTTCAAAACATGATATGACTAGAATTACATACTATTGTTGATGTCGAACAAGTGTTCAGAACACAAAATAAGTAAATCGCATACTATAGTTGGATGTTGCAAGTGTTCAGAACACAAAATAAGTAAATCGCAGACTATAGTTGGATGTTGCAAGTGTTCAGAACACTGCATTGCAAGACTAGAATCGAACACTGTTTAGAAAACAAAAAATTCCTTCTTAACATAATTACTGAGCTGCTCTTCGTCCTCTGTCAAGGCACATCTCTATCGAACAAGTTTAATCATGCATCGCGAAGGCAAGAGTGTGCACGTGCTGCAGCAATGACGTTATAGTGCATCTTTAGACTTGAACACATACTTACGAAGCTGCTGTTGTGAACATATTATGAATAGAATCACAGTTAATGTTGTTACGTCGAACAAGTGTTGAGAACACTAAATCGCATACTATAGTTCGATGTTGTAAGTGTTCAGTACACTGCACTGCAAAAGTAGAATCAAACACTGATTATAAAGTAAATCCCTTCTCAACATACTTACTGAGCTGCTCTTCTGAGACTATGACATACTTAGGAAGCTGAACACCTCCTTTCTTGACATACAGCCTCTTCTTCTCCGAGTATTTAACTAAACTTTGAAGAGCAAGGAGCGGGAGGAGGCAAAGGAATATCTAATCTAAAATAAAAGAATATGCCAATTCTACATTATTTATTACATCTTGTATGTAGAAGTTTTATCTTGAATCATCTGCAATAGTGATTGTTTTCTTGATGTTCGTGTACTTCTCCCTTCTCAATGCAATTCTTGTATATACATATTTTTATCTTACAATCTTCGAGTACATTCTCCCTTCTTGTGTGTACAAGTTTTAGTTGATGCTGTACCCCCATGGAACACTAGTAAGGGAATTACTATCCCGTACACGTTTGTTATTGCAAGCAAGCAATGATCATTTATTTTGATCGATCGTATACACATAATGTTTACGTGATTGAATCTCTTTTGTATACATAAAGCGGCATTTCTAGAGGTAAGTACATCGCGATAGTGTTGAAGGTGTAAACGGCTAACGTACGCCTTTTGCTTTTTACAGATTGTGAATTTTGAGTGTTATAGACATGCAATAGTCAAGAAACCAACTGAGCAGAACGCGCTAATATAAAAACGTATTGTTGTAACCTAAACTAATAATGTGCACTTTCTAAAAGAAGAGCAAAAAAACGCATGCTTTCTCAGAAAAGAGTTCAAGCTGAAGAATGTTTTATTGCAAATATTAAAATCTCTGGGACACGTACTTAATGTTTTTTCCAACACTTACAGGACAAAATTCCGGCACAACAATACTTTGAAGCTGCAGCGAAGAATGCTATATCCAAAAAACCGACCTATAAGAAGAAACAAAACTTAGAATGTTTGATAGTGAATATTAAAAACAACACTTGCAGGACAAAAATCCGGCACTACAATACTTTGAAGCTGCACCGAACAATGCCATATCAAAAAGACCGACCGATAAGAAAAACAAAACTTAGAATGTTTGATAATGAATATTGAAAAACAACATTTGCACGACAAAATTCCGGCACTACAATACTTTGAAGCCACAGCGAATAATGCTATATCGAAAAAATCCACCGATAAGAAAAACAAAACTTAGAATGTTTGATAGCGAATATTAAGAAAACAACACTTGAAGGACAAAATTCCGGTACTACAATACATTGAAGCTACAGCGAACAACCGAGCGATAACAAAAACAGAAACTTACTTTGAAGCTGCAGCATCGTAAGAGGCTACTAAAGAGGCTTTGAACTTGTGAGCGTACACGGGGCGCTGATGACTAGGTCCGTCGGATGGGGACCGTCAACAAGGGCATCCGGTCGTTTTTGAGCTGACTGATAAGAAAAACTGAATTTCGTATAACACACTGGGTAGAAATACCTCGAAGTCCTGACAGACGCACAAAATTATTTCACCAAATTTTTTTGTTTCTGTGCAGTTAACAAAGCCACATCGAAGAAACCAACCGATTAGAAACTTACTTTGAAGCTGCACTCAAAAACCGACTAATAAAAACGAATCTGTTACTTATGCAATACTAGGGTTTAGATTAAGCGCTATATGCATGAACAGGAAATTTTTCTACAAAAGCATTATAGCAAGAGAGTAAAAAAAGAATTTCGTTTTAACACAATACGCGATGAAAAACATGTATGCATAGTTTCCCAATTCATGGTTATAATATTACGCATCAACAAAACTCATGACACAAGATTTGTTCTCTATTCCACAGTATGTAATGCAAATAGAACGTTGAATTAGTTCTTCTATTTCTAAATCAGTTAGCACACTAAATCTATTGGGTAGAAAAACTTGAATGTCCTCACAGACGCATAAAAAATTTTCCCCAAATTTTGTTTTTAATTTTCGTAGCGAAATAACTTTAAATTGCTGATTTAGCGGTAGACTCGTCAGCAGCTTGGTGGTTGGAGTTTAAATATGACCTATCTGATTAACCTTCTCCATGGTTTTTCTACAAAAAGGGAAATACTATTTTTTTAGATTTTGAAAACCATTTAAACATATGAGAATGATAAAGGGAAGATCGAAACATACCTTAAGATGTGCACGTTGCAAGACTGCGACTCAGATGAATGACGATTGAAGACTGGAAACTGCAACTCGGATGAATGACAATGATAATTCTTGATGTACCTAGAAATAAACAAAAAATATGAATGCATGTCTGTAGCTTGGAAAGAGAGTCTAGAAAGATAAAGTAAAGTTAGCACTTGCATCGCACATAGTGATCATAGGACAGGAAAGTGCTCGAAGATTTACAATAGGAATGGGCTCGGAGGTTACTTGGTTTGTTAACAGCTACTCTGTTATTACTGAATAACTGCCTGAGAGTACCACATACACACAGCACTTGCATCGCACATAGTAATCATAGGATAGGAAAGAGCTCGAAGGTTAGTTGGATTGTCAACAGAACTGCCTGGCACTAACCAACAGTTTAGGCTTACCTTAAGTTGAAGACTGCAAACTGAAGAGTGGTTACTGGAATAATGTTGACAGCAGACGGTGATCTTCTAAAAACAAAGAAAAAAGTCGCAAAAATCGAAATAATAATAATAATAATAATAATGATAATAATAATAATAATAATAATAATAATAATAATAATAATAATAATAATATTAATAATAATAATCAACGAATTAAACTTACTTTTAGCAGATATGAATCGTGATGGTTGCTACAGTAAATTGTTTATATTTGCAAACACACGGAGCACTGCTACTGTTATGCACGACTTCATCCGGTGCAACTGTCGACTTGCCCGTGAGAACAAAAGCAGGATGTGGAGTACAGTCGTAACAAAAGTTTATGCACTAACTTCTTTCAGCACAGGCCTTCAGAATAAGCAGGGAACTTTTCCAGTGCAAACAAAACTGCCAAACCCTTAAGTTTATAGATTGAATATTTAGCGGATAAGTCGCCTTCCAAGTTCTGTTTCCTGAAGAAGGAGAGCGGCAACCGCTGATGACGAGACGCATGTTAGGGAGCGATCCTCGGACTCTGAACTTGAGGAGCGTAGACGAGGCGCTGAGCTGAGTCTCGTGTGTTAAGAGAAGCTATTCTCGGGCACTGAGCAGAGCAAAAAGAGAGGGGGCAACATCTACGGTATCCCCTGCCTGTTAACTTAGAGCGACCTCTTATGGCCTTTGAGCTGGGGTAAGAGCAACACGAGACGCCGAGGTGCCGGAATTTAGTCCCTCAGGAGTTCTTTTACGTTCCAGCAATTCTAGCGACACAAGGCTAACGTATTTGAGCACCTTCAAATACCACCGGACTGAGCCAGGTTCGAACCTGCTATATTAACAACACGAAACGCCGAGGCGCTGAAATTTAATCCCTCAGGAGTTCTTTTACGTGCCAGTAAATCTACCGACACGAAGCTAACGTATTTGAACACCTTAAAATACCACCGGACTGAGCCAGGATCGAACCTGCTAAGTTAACAACACGAGATGCCGAGGTGCTGGAATTTAGTCCCTCAGGAGTTCTATTACGTGGCAGTAAATCTACCAACACGAGGATGTGCACCTTTAAATACCACCGGACTGAGCCAGGATCGAACCTGCTATGTTGACAATACGAGACGCCGAGGTGCCGGAATTTAGTCCCTCAGGAGTTCTTTTACGTATCAGTAAATCTACCGACACGAAGCTAACGTATTTGAGCACCTTTAAATACCACCGGACTGAGCCAGGATCGAACCTGCTGTTTTCGGAGACGCCGATGTGCAGAAATTTAGTCCCTCAGGAGTTTTTTACGTGCCAGTAAATCTATCGACATGAGGCGAGAACCTTCAAATACCATCGGACTGAGCCAGGATCGAACCTGCTATGTTGGGGTTAAAAGGCCAGCGCCTCAACCGTCTGAGTCACTCAGCCCGGCAAGAGAAAACAACACTTACAGGCCTAGCGACTTTCGGGCCTATCCTAGGGCTCTGAACTAAGTCTGCTGCTGCTGTGTAATTACTTATGGTACAGTTGCGAGCGAGCGGTGGACTTGGAACTTGGCGAAAAGTGCTGTCTCCGACATTCTTTTCGATAAGCGAGGGCGCACTGGCCGACTCTTGCAGCTTGTGTGTTTGCTTGAAGCTCAGTCTAAAAATATTCATACAATGTTTTTCGTAAAACACATCCCCACACCCACGATATTTCTTACCCGGGGACTTACGCATCTCAGACTTGGTGCATCCAACAGATATCCCCTTACAGCTTCGCAGCATTCAGCTTACTATGGTCCGGTGCCGGCACATAGACTACTCCAGCACCAAAGGGGGTCGGCTTAACGCCAACTATTAACAGCTTCCTAGGTGTAAAAACCACAGTCCGGTATATATGCTGCTCAAGGCTTGCAGGCCTTTTACACGCAGCGTAATACAGCTTCCCAGCTGTAAAAAAGACACAGTCTGGTAACGGCACATAGCCTGCTCAAGGCTTACAGGCTTCAAGATGTTGCAAGCAGGCTCTGAGCTGACTCCTGGCTAAACTCCTTAAGAGCTGTAAGGGGATGCAGCAACCCTAAAGCCCTTGAGTTGTGTCTTAGCTAACATTCTCGACCAACAGGACTCAAACCGGCTAACCTCAGTGTACGCCCGACATACAAAATCACAATCAGCAGCGTCATGTAGTGCGAAGTAGCGGGGTTCGAACCCTACTGTGGTCAGCTCCGAAGATAGCAAATGCTAGGGAGCTGCTGTACTATAACGGCCGCTTCCCGCTCCTAGCCCTTTCCTGTTAGTTTTCCTAGCAACGCAAGATATCTGTTTTACGGCCGGATGCTCTTCCTGACGCCAAAGGTCTATCAAGGAACAGAACCTGGATTTTAAATCTCAAGAATATATTTTACAGCCGGATGACTTTCCTGATGTCAGCAAGTAACAAGACCGGGATTTGCAAGCAGTAGCAGAAAAGTTGCTTGCTTTAACTCTGAGTTCGTAGGTCTGAAAAAATGCGTTCTTACAGTTATGGCACAAGAATAGTTAAAGCATGTTAGATGCAAGACGTGCTGAGCAGCAGTCGCCCAGGGCTGTAGTTTTATGCTTGCTTCTCTCGCCGTGCATGCTTTAACTCGAATCCTGATCAGGTACGTCGGATGGGTACCGTAAGAGTAAGAGAAGGGAGAAAACTAGACTTATAGGATTATATAGAGCCTATATAGGAGAAGAAGCATGGGGAGATATCCGTGAGAGGCTTCGGTTGGAAAATAATTATATTGGTAGAACTGACCACAAGTACAAAATTAGAAGGAATTTTAGCAGAAGCGATTGGGGTAAATTTTCCTTCATTGGGAAGGGCGTGAAGGAGTGGAACAGTTTACCAGGGGTAGTGTTTGATCCTTTTCCAAAATCTGTACAGATATTCAAGAAGAGAATAAACAACAACAGAGATAATAAATGAAATGTTAGAGGGCATTCGACCAGTGCAGGATATTGTAAATAATAAATGTGTGTGATTAAATTAATTCCATCCCCTGGTCTAAGGAGTTTGGACAGCCCAAGTAGGGGACTGCCTGTAGGGGTGAAGTACAGTTGGGACTTCGAGGGCCCTGGGACCGCTACGGTAGCTGTGAAGGCCCTTCAGGAACTCTGAAAAGTGGTGGCAAAAGGGGGCTCTGGTTAAGACGCAGCAGGTCGTTATGCTACTTAGGTTCCAAAATGGGTAAAATAAAAATATGTGAATAAATTCAGTGTTAATTTTAATCTTATACCAGTTGTATAGTATTATTAGAAGTAATTTCACATACCGTACTGTATATGAGTTGACTATATTTGTAAGATATTATAAGTAGAATTTTGTAAACAATATAAATTTATTAAGGATGATGTATGTGTTTAATAGAAAAAATTATTAGCGTAAATTGTATAATATTGTATTCTAGGAAAATTTAAAATTTAGTGCTTGACAATAATGTATTTTAGTGTACCATTTGCCACCGAGGTAGACACCTCATTTGCAAATAAAGAGATTTTGATTTTTTTGAACAAGGGCCTCCGGTCGTTCTCTATAGGACACATTTGCTAGCAGCTTGCCTGCTTGCTTGTCCCGCTAGCAGTAAGCCATGTGCATGTAGTTAAAGATGGCGCTTGCCAGAATTTTACTAAATTGCCTACTACCACATGCGTAAAGTTGCAGGCATGTGGATTTAGCCAGCACTAAAATGTATTGTTGATGGTCGCTGTGGAATTACCCGCTACTACGAGTGCCGTAAAGATAGCAGCATGGTGCTCTGTTGATTAAATATGGTAGCTTGTCAAAAAAGCACATATAATTTTAAATTGCCGCCACCATATGCCAAAGGTATTTGGATTAGGGCCGTGAAGATAGCAGCACGATGCTTTGTTGATTAAAGATGGCCGCAGCTTTAAAGAGCACGTGTAATTTTTATATTGCCTACTAATACGATAAGGTTTAGTGCCGTAAAGATGGCAGCACGATGCTCAGTTGATAAAGATGGCCGCAGCTTTAAAGAACACGTGGAATTTCAAATTGCCCGTCACCACATAGTAAAGGTATGAGGATTACTGCCGTAAAGATGGCAGCACGATGCTTTGTTGATAAAGATGGCCGCAGCTTTAAAGAACACGTGGAATTTCAAATTGCCCGTCACCACATAGTAAAGGTATGAGGATTACTGCCGTAAAGATGGCAGCACGATGCTCAGTTGATAAAGATGGCCGCAGCTTTAAAGAACACGTGGAATTTCAAATTGCCCGTCACCACATAGTAAAGGTATGAGGATTACTGCCGTAAAGATGGCAGCACGATGCTTTGTTGATTAAAGATGGCCGCAGCTTTAAAGAGCACGTGGAATTTAAATTGCCCGCCACCACAGTAAGGTTTACTGCCGTAAAGATGCCAGCACGATGCTTTGTTGATTAAATATGGCCGCAGATTATAAGAGGAAGGTGAATTTTTTAAATTGCCCGCTACTACGATGACGATTACTGCTGTAAAGATAGCAGCACAACTTTGTGAATCACATCGTCGAGAGATTGTTATACTGATAAAGAAGTTCTCTACAGCTACTACTGTCAATGATTATCGCCCAATCACCCTTCTAAATTACGACTAAAAAATATTAGCCAGAATTCTCGTCAACAGATTACGACTATTATTGTCCTCCCTCATAGACCCTGCCTAACACTGCGGAGTGCCCGGTCGAACAATTTTGATGTTATCTGTTCGCTGCGTGATTACGTGGCGTTAACTGAACGCAATCCTTCACAAAGCTTACTAGTGCCCTTAGACTGTCAGCGTGCATTTGACAGTGTAAATTATCAGTATCTGATAAAATGTTTAAAATGGCATGGTATTAGTCCCAGATTTATCTCTTACATTCAGTATCTATACTCAAATATATCTGCGATTTTGCAAATTAATGGCTTTCACACTAAAACCATTCCCATTAAGAGGTCAGTAAAACAAGGATGCCCGGCTTCGATGGCTCTGTTTGCCTTGGCCTTAAATCCTCTCATTTTCAAGCTGCATGAGGTCATAAGAGGAATAACACAAGGAAATACAAAGCTCGCGGTAGCTGCTTACGCGGTTGACGTCATTGTAATATTAACTTCGGATAACGATGTTCTCCACGCGAGAAATGCTCTCGCACAGTTCAGTGCAGTATCTGGGGTTGTGTATCAACTATCATAAATCGAAAGTGTTTCCCGTAGGAGACTGGGTGTCATTACCTCAACTACCGCCCTTACAAACGGTGGAAACACACAAGATACTTGGAATTTATTACGCTCGAAAGACCACTGAAATGAATCAACAAAATTTGGACCTGTTGCCAACAAGATAAAAGTTTGTGCAAAAGAACTCTACTGCCGAGACCTCTCTCTAAACCAAAGGATTTGGACTGTTCAAACATACCTTCTATCACAATGCTGGTATCTTGCACAATTACTATTATTGCCTGCAACTTTCGCTCTATTTCATGGTACGTTTGCCATGGAAATATCTTCCGAGTCCCGATAACTACCCTGTATCTTCCGTTAACTGCTGGTGGACTTGGGTTGGTAAACGTCTCCATTAAATGTCAAGCCCTATACTTTAGTCGTGGAAGAAAAATATAAATGAACCCAAGGAGCTTCTCATCTGCTTGGTTGAAACACTGGTCTGCTGTGACGGACTTGCGCAATCCACCTGATCTTCGGATTGTCCCGCCAGCCCTGAAGTATCTCGTCATGTATTTGGAAGAATGGTGCTATTTGACGGAAGCCAAGTTATTACCACAAGTACAATTAACACGTCGGATTTATGCTGATTTCTGTCGTCAAACACCTCCACCACTCATGCGCTTATTTCAACAGGTCCCTTCAAACACTGACTTTAAACAACTTTGGGAAAATATTACCTGCTAAAGTGCGATTTACATGGTATATGGTAGCCCATGACATTGTATCAACAAAGGAACGGCTATATCACATACGAATGACTGACTCAGATTCCTGATCACATTGTTCTCAATGTGACTCAATACTTTATAGACTGACCACTTGTCTGAGAGTCCGACCGGTGTACATGCAAGCAAAAGCTTTTCTTCAACAGATGAACTTCACAATCAGTAGACAGGACCAGTTCATAAGACCTGATTACCTCATTACCCCAAGGACAAAACATAATTCTACACTCTGGATAATTGGACACACTGTCCATCTTATAATGACTAGTGCTGGGCAGTTGGACAAGGAGCTTTACAGTGCATACCTGCAGAGAACAAGATGGAAGTTTGTTGTTCCCAGAGTCAACGAAGTGTGTGGACATTATGTAAGTGCTTTGTGAGAAGAAGTATTTTGTGGTTGGTGTTTTTGTTAGGTTTTGTTACAGAAGTTGAGGAAGTGCAATAGAAAATTAGAAAATATTACAGACCCTAAATTACCAACTGAGAGAAATTAAAACACACTACAGTAAGATCCTTATCTAGAATATTCTGTGAAACGAGATTGTATCACTCCGTAGGTGATGTTATCAGTTGAATGTAATTGATAACAAGTAAAAGTAATTAGAATAGGTAAGATAATCCAGCCTGCACTGAACTTAAACATTTATTTGTAACATGATTTTATATGTTTTTATAAAAAAATTGTGATAAGACCTCCTAGGTCAAATGGACAAGTGGGTTGCGTTCCAACCGTTGCAATTATGCGAGGAGCTACGGCTTATTTACCTAATGTTACCAGAATATTTTGTAGAGGCCAGCCTAATCGTGTGTGGTCCTGTAATGCTCAAAATAAACTGTTTACATTTAGTAATTTGTAACTAAGCTTATATGCTTGGTTTTCCTCTCAGCTTGACCCCTATTAATTGGATCTTTGTACCCGTTAGTTTGTACCTCCAAAACGAATGTGGAAGTGGCTTTTAAGACACAAGAAATACGATTATCAGTCCCCTTAAAACACTAAAGGGAAAAATTAACTTTAATTGTAATTAGAGAATTTAGAATGAATCAGAAATTAAAAATACGGATAAAAATACAAATGCAGCAAAGAATGTTTGCAAATAAAATTATGAGTTTTGGTTAATTTCTGTATTACTAAACCGTGTTAGCAGATATTTATTGTACTGGGGTCCATGAGTAATGAAAATATCTTGAAACAGGAAATAACAACTACGAATAACGTTCAGTAATGTGATTTATACTGCCCTCTCTACAAATACTCCTCACAAGCCCGTCGCCACAAATCTATATATATAAAATAACGTGTCCTGACTGACTGACTGACTGACTGACTGACTGACTGACTGACTGACTGACTGATTCATCATCGCCGAACAAATACTACAGGACACAAAGAAAGGAAATTTTGTGGATACATTTATATTATGATGTAGGTGCTTACAAGGGGAGAGTTTTTGGATATTCCATCACTAAGGCGGTGAATTAAAAAAGGACTGTACCTA
Source organism: Anabrus simplex (assembly GCF_040414725.1). Lineage (NCBI taxonomy): Eukaryota > Metazoa > Arthropoda > Insecta > Orthoptera > Tettigoniidae > Anabrus > Anabrus simplex. Next base: position 1,360,483,079 of record NC_090265.1, read on the forward strand.
TATCTCAAAATTTAACAGTTTAAAGACGTGAAAATTGGTACATGGAATCTCCTTTAAAAATAAGAAAACACGTATATTTTGTTTTCGGAAAATCCTCTTAAGGGGGCTGAAAAAAGGTGAAAAAGAAGTTAAATACCTTTTATAAGGATACTTATATCTATAAAACTGAAGATGTTACAGTTATGAAAATTGGTATTTGGAATCTCCTTTCAAAATAAGAAAACACGTACTTTTTTTGGAAAATCTGCTTAAGAGGGGGTAAACAGGAGTGACAAAGAGGTTGAATTTCTAAAATGTACGTGATGCGCAGACAAGTACAACGCGGTTCAACCCGGAAATTAAATTAAATAATTCTTCACACCGTGGAAGCTTCACTTCTAAGATATCTATAATATATTTCAAAAACGTAACATGCTACTGACGTGAAAAACTATAAAACCATAAAAACCTTTAAGGACGGAAAAATGGGGTGAATTCTTTTTATGAGGATACAAACAAGAAGTAGACTTAGAACAATACACCCCTAAAGTGGTTTTGAACGAGAATGATGAAAAAATATGCATTTATATGAAACCTTTAGAATTATGCCGACCCCGCGATATAGGGGTACCGTGCCTGCCTCTTACCCGGAGGCCCCGGGTTCGATTCCCGGCCAGGTCAGGGATTGTTACCTGCATCTGCGGGCTGGCTCGAGGTCCACTCAGTCTACATGATTAAAATATGAGGAGCTATCTGACGGTGAGATGGCGGTCCTGGTCTAGAAAGCCAAGAATAACTTTGGGGAGGATCCGTCGTGCTGACAACACGACACCTCGTAATCTGCAGACCTTCGGGCTGAGCAGCGCTCGCTTGGTAAGCCATGGCCCTTCAAGGCTGTTGCGCCATGGGGGTGTTTGAATTATGAAGTTAAAATTTCAAATGATATTCTAGGTGTTAAACAATAGAAGGTTTGAAACGAATTTAACTTCTCAGAGAGGTAAATGGGGGTTAAGATCCAAAAACAAATATATCCATCCCTTCCTCCGAAACGGTTTAACGTACGAAGACAAAATTCCAAACAGCGGTATATATTTTAAATCCTAGGTGTGAAATAGGAAATATTTTTTAACGTTCCGCCCCTAAAATTGTTAAATGAGGTTAGCTCCGTAAACTAAATGACTCATTTCTCCAAAACCGTTTGACGTACAATGTTGTGATTTTACAAGAATGGTCTTATTTTATGTCCTAGATGTAAAATATCATATACTTCAAAATATTTCTCCCCTAAGAGGTTTATATGGTGGTTGACTCACGAAAACAATATTTATTCTTCCGAGACTGTTTCAGGCACGAACTTAAATTTTTATGAAGGGTGGTCTTCTATATCCTATGTTAATAACTATTTATAAATACTCATCCCTTAAAATTATTCATTCCTCCATTACTGTTCGACGTACAAAATCAAAAGTTCATAGGTTAGTCGCTTTTACATCCCAGATGTTAAATAGGATAGGGTTTAAAACATTCAAATTTTTTCGTATGGGTTTCAAATGAGTGTTAGATCAGAAAATAAATAAGCATTCCCCTAAAACCGTTTGACGTACGAACTGAGGGCATATTGTACAGGATCAGCTGACATTGAACTCGCCAAAATGTAAAACTTTGAATAATAACTTTCAGTTTAAAACCGTAGCGTAGCACGGGTATCTTGCTAGTGTAATGGCTCGACCTCACCCCAGCGCAGACTGGGTCACTCTTCTGCACGTGCACAGGTGCTCCAGGCAGTGCGCAAACCATCTGATCTGTGTGCTTGCCACAGCAGCTTACGGGGTCACGAGAAGGCGCTCGCCCACAATGCTCAATGTTGAAGGGTGCTCAAACACGACTTGTAGTATGTACTAGACGTTACAGAAGCTCTTTATGGGGAAAACATCCAGCATCTCTGAAAGGGCGTAAAACGAATATATTACCTATCGAGTTGGACGTGCGGTTAGGGGCGCACAGCTGTGAGCATGCATCCGGGGGATAGTGGATTCGAATTCCACTGTCGGCAGCCCTGAAATTATGTTCCGTGGTTTTCCATTTTCATACCAGGCAAATGCTTGGGCTGTACCTTAATTAAGGCCATGGCCACTTTCTTCCCACTCCTAAGCCCTTCCTATCCCACCGTCGCCATAAGACCCATCTGTGTCGGTGCGACGTACGTAAATGAACATATGTATTCATAATTTTAAAACAATATGTTCCTGGAAAGATCCATAATTAAATTCCATTATTGGGAAAATCATACCACATCAAAGTGAAGTATTCTGGCTTTTCTTAATTATGACATAACCAGCATTTCACCCCAGTGTAGCAGCGCTCGGCTTGCATTATGATTGTTTATTACTTCTTGTTAGGAAAGCCAATGGTAGGCAGCTATAACGAGTGGTGACACATATCTTCCCTATTGCAATGTGCAGTATTTCAGCAATGTACTAGCAATTTTCTTGGAGAGGTGTGTCATTGTAACTGATGATATCGTTTGACAAAGAACACAGAAGAGCTCACAAGTTACTCTAAAATAAGCGAATTGTACGTTTCGTAAAAATGATTAATGAATTTAAGAATATGAACATCAATCAATCAATATTGATCTGCATTTAGGGCAGTCGCCCAGGTGGCAGATTCCCTATCTGTTGTTTTCCTAGCCATTTCATAAATGATTTCCAAGAAATTGGAAATTTATTGAACGTCTCCCTTGGTAAGTTATTACAATCCCTAACTCCCCTTCCTATAAATGAATATTTGCCTCAGTTTGTCCTCTTGAATTCCAATTTTATCTTCATATTGTGACAGTTTGTCCTCTTGAATTCCAATTTTATCTTCATATTGTGATCTTTCCTACTTTTATAAACGCCACTCAAACTTGTTCGTCTCCTAATGTCATTCCACGCCATCTCTCCGCTGACAGCTTGTAACATACCACTTAGTCGAGCAGCTCTTCTTCTTTCTCCCAATTCTTCCCAGCCCAAACTTTGCAACATTTTTGTAACGCTACTCTTTTGTCGAAATTCACCCAGAACAAATCGAGCTGCTTTTCTTTGGATTTTTTCCAGTTCTTGAATCAGGTAATCCTGGTGAGGGTCCCATACACTAGAACCATACTCTAGTTGGGGTCTTACCAGAGACTTATATGCCCTCTCCTTTATATCCTTACTACAACCCCTAAACACCCTCATAACCATGTGCAGAGATCTGTACCCTTTATTTACAATCCCATTTATGTGATTACCCCAATGTAGATCTTTCCTTATATTAACACCTAGATACTTACAATGATCCCCAACAGGAACTTTCACCCCATCAACGCAGTAATTAAAATTGAGAGGAAATTTAATATTTGTGAAACTCACAACCTGACTTTTAACCCCGTTTATCAACATACCATTGCCTACTGTCCATCTCACAACATTATCGAGGTCACGTTGCAGTTGCTCACAATCTTGTAACTTATTTATCACTCTATAGAGAATAACATCATCCGCAAAAAGCCTTACCTCCGATTCCACTCCTTTACTCATATCATTTATATATATAAGAAAACATAAAGGTCCCCCATCCAACCCACAGCAAGTAAAACCGAGCAAGTGGTTACGCGATTCGGATCACGTAGCTATCACCTTGAATTCAGGAGATGCTACGTTCGAATCCCACAGTTGACATCCCTAAGATGGTGTTCCGTGATTTCCCATTTTTACACCAGGCTGTACCATAATCAAGGCCACGGTAAGTGCCTATCAAGTCCTAGACCTGTCCTCAACCCATCGTCACCATAGACCCTTCTGAATCGGTGCGACGTAAAACTCAAACGACAAACATAATGGAAAAACTAACTTTGGTCCTAACTGGCTCTTGCATCACTTTGCCAATAATCATAACAAAGTTCGCGAATTGCATATTAGAATTCAGTAAAGAATTCTAAGTACCATGACGACTGTTAACTGCATATATCGGTTAAATTCTATATATATATTTCCTATACCTCTGCACACCACGGCACTAAAACTCTGGTGAATCTTCTGAAATAAACTTACATTGCGAATTTCTACCTGCTGCTTCACTATCAGCCCAGTACAAGTCTCTACTCAGATCAGACCACCACTCTTACACCTCTTCGACGATTCTTAGACCTCTTCAAAACACCTCTTAGCACTGCTTAGAACACTTAGACCACTTCTTAGCTCTGACCAACACTCTTAGACTTGCCAATTGTACTTACCTCAACTTTTATAAACTCGTAACGACCACTCATCTCCCTACTATCTGGCCATCCCTTCCACATCGACACACGGTAGCTGGCGAATACGGACATACTATCAAAACCACGTGGCCACGCACTATACAAAAGTAGGCATGTGTCTAACTAGCTTGCCCACATGTATAAACCGTCACCAACTTAGATGTATCAGCGGAAAATTTGCTTGCCTACGGTTAAAAATAGCCTTGGTTGCAAAATATCCTGCCAGCTCACCTACCCACAGTTACAAGTCAGAGCATAACCATATCAAATCAACAAATCTCACTTTTATGTACAGAATAATTACAAATAAAATACCTTATCCTATACTTAAATTACATAATATGCGTGATACCTAATTATATTACAGTCTAAATAGTGAAAATCAGAATATAAAATCTAATGAATCGGGTCAATGAATAATAATAATAATAATAATAATAATAATAATAATAATAAAAATAATAATAATTGCTGAATGAAATCTGTAACCCTGTTGTACGGTTACAATACCAGACGTTACAAACATGTTCTCTTAATTTGTTTGAACTGTGTATATAGTTTATACTTCAATAACTCGATGAATAACATTCTTTAACATAATGTAAACACAGATATGAACCAACCTCATGTCTCAAGCGTTCACCCACGGAGGCGCCCTTTTCCTCGCAATCGATAGTAGCATTAAGGTCTGATAAATTGTAGTCAGTCTTGGATATGCATAGCTGAGGCAAAGACCGAACTAATACCAACAGTAATTTAAAGAGAAGCCAGACATACATGTCCCATTAGGGATCCGTGGCATAATAAGATAATAAAATCTCACCAATAAAATTTACATTAAAAATATCAGTATTGATCATCTCTGTATAAATATTATTCCTTGGCCACTGAACTACAAATCTATTGAGTTAATACCGACTTGTTGAACTGTGGGTCTTCTTATAAGAATTATATCATTGTAAAGAAATTAGAAAGTCGTAAGTGAAGATGGAATAATCTGAGGTTGGAATATTATTATTATTATTATTATTATTATTATTATTATTATTATTATTATTGTACCCGATGCATTTACTGGGCGTATTACAAAATGGCGCCTACGGAAGATAGAGGCCAGCCAAGGCAAAGAAATGTGTAGTAGGATATCGATACTTATATATGTCAGAAGGCCATGATTAACTTAAACCTACCACTATGAAGGCGGTGTACAATGGTGTAGAATCAATAGAATTGTTTTAAAAAAATAATAAGGGTCAATCGGATTATTATAAAAACTGACTTAAAAAATTGACCTCGTAAGGATAAGACTTCCTGAACGTCGCTCTAAAAAATAAGCAAGATTTGCAGTATCTAACGTGAATTTTAAGCTCCGAGGTCGGTAATATTGAAGAAAACGAAGAGATAAACGTTGAAATACAGTAAAGAAGAAATAAGATCCAGAAATTTCGAAAAGGTCGTCAAAACACTTAGACGCAAAATCGTTCGGAAACAAGAAGTTGATTGAGTCGCGAGAGTTTGAAATTGAGCTATATTAAGTGGAAATAATAGCAACGATAGCCTAAATAAAGAGGCAATCATTATAAATATATATATACACTTCGCAGAACCATGATGAGTTCACATTTTCCAGTAACGATGGATATTGTCTACTGTGTTCCTGAACAGATAATGGCTTGCTAAATCGGCATAGTCCAACCTGGAGGGAGATGTCATCCTGGCAGCTAAAACCACCCGACTCGTGTGGAGGAGGTCACTCTACCCGAAATACCAGTGATGGAGAACCTGCATAGTTCTCAATCCAAGGCCTGTGACCAGACCGAAGAGCAACTAAGGCCCGAGATATTGAATGGCGAGCTAAGTAATAGTATTAAGTAGTATAATTTCTTATGTAGAGTATTACCAGTATATGCAATGGATCTGAATAGCCTAAACGTGAGATAATTAAGTGTGCAGTGAATACAAGAAAGTGCAGTGTGAAATATTTAAGACGATATCTCATGACAGATTGATAACATATTTACTATATCATCTCATCCAAGGAAGTAAGAATACGATTTAAAAGTGCGACGTAGTGTAACATATGTTTCATAGAATCCCGGTTAGTTAGAAAGATCCACGAATGATGTAAAACCAGTCAAGCCCAGTTTACGTCACAGAGGGATGCATGTTTGAATTGGTTAAGAAAAATTACCATACTCTTTGCTGTGTTATTATATTGAAAAATATAGATACTGAATTTGGGGTTATATGTTAAATTGTAAGACAAAATGCGTTTTGAGGAACGAATTCTGCGCTATTGGAGTGATATGTATCGTTGTGTTTAATTAATATTGGAGGTTAAACGCGATAATTATAAATGTTAAATGAATTAAATATGGGTTGAAACGAAGGTTAGTAATGAAATAATGAACTATATATGATACTTTAAATGTATTATTGCGCAGATTAACAGGAAGTAAAACGTATATATATATATATATATAATGTGCGATATAGAAGCACAAATAAAGCGACTACGGAATTTAAGTATGCCCAGGGAGGAACTATTGCAAGGTATGGACAATAAAATTACGCATATTTTAATGAAGTGTGAAAGTGGTTTGACTATTATAACAACCGGTGATGGATATATGAATGCATGACTGTGTAGTATTCTGAATGAATGTTAATGGCGTGGAAGATCAAATTAGGATGTAACTAGTATGGTAACGTAGTGTTGAAATATCTTAATGTAGGCACTTGCACATCCATATATGAAAAAAAATGCTTATTGGCTACGTGCATATTGAACTGGAATACGTTACATAAGAAATTATATGGCTAGAGTAGGGAAATTATTTGAGATTTACGTAGGATATCATCGATGCTTTGTTAATCTGAAATATTATTAGAGCGAATATTTAGCTAGGAGCCATACTTAAGTGGCAATTGGACCGAGAAGCTTAGTGCGTCATTCAATATTTCATTTTCTTCACTATAGTCTACACCAACGAACTCAGATAATTTTCAATGTAACTTAGGTCACTGATATTAGTATTCAGAACACTTTATGCATATTCAGTTCATTTCCACGATAATTTGAACAATGTAATGATTGTATTTTTGATGAGGGGTATAATTATCACCGTGAGTGATGGAATAATTTACTGATATACCGAATTTTGACCGTGATCAGAAGACTATGATATACTGTATACTTAAATGACCAGATGTAAAATTTCCATAGGAAGATGAAACAAAGCAACAATTCATTTCAGGAATACGCGACCCAGAATGTTAAGATATGAAAACTTAGTTTAGGAATAAACCAGCGCTGACTTAGAATATTTATTTATTAGGTTGACAATTGGAACATCATGAGCAATATTTAATTTTAACCATTTCTTTCGCAAGTCTTGATAATTTAATAAATGTGTTTCTTGATTGATTTTTTTTATAGAATGGAATGAGTTTTCATTTGTAATGATAGTCTGTAGTTATACTTAGTGAGTAAGGTTCTCGTTAAACAGATGTGTTTGTCGAAAGGTTGACTGAAGTTTGCGTACGCAAATCCACTATTGAGCGTTGAATTACGTAGTGCTGGACCGCATGTGGTGTCATTATTTTCTCTTTGAACGCACGTAAAACCAAAACATAGAAAAATTAACCATTTTTCTGGAGGCATCAATACCCTGAGGTATGTAACTGACTAGTTGGGAAAAATACTGTGGTCACCCTGACCCGTAGGGTGCATTATTGTTATTATTATTATTATTATTATTATTATTATTATTATTAAGGATTTTCGCAATACTAGACAGCAGACCTAAAGTGTCGGACAAATGGTTCAGGGGAGGTGAGAAAGGATCTCAAACAGGTGGGACTAAATTCAGAAGACATCTCAAACCGAACAAAGTTTAGGTCAGTGATCGACAAATTCCAGGAATTCCATGACGAACCGAAATGTAACCGTGGGTGGATAGAAGAAAGAAGACAGGCTGCCAGAGAAAGGATGCTAAAGTTCTGGACTGTGAAGAAGGCTTCCAGAAACATGTAACTGTTACCTAACGTGGTCTATAATGGCCGTAAACGAAATATATTATTATTATTATTATTATTAATATTATTATTATTATTATTATTATTATTATTATTATTATTATTATTATTATTATGGAATATGTATCCTTGTAAATAATGGAAATTATTCGGTCCTGGTATAAGGTGAGGAGTATTCCAGGGATTGAATGAAGAAACTACAGCAATCAAAATAATATATAACTGTAGTTAAAAGAAATAACACCGAATAACTTATAGTGAACAGTGATAACCGCGTTACGCAGGATAGAATCCTTCAACGTTTACTTCCTTGCGACTCCCATAATTTCTGATGTATCCACGACCTTACGGGTAGGTTTAGCTGATAGTGTATGTTTACCATATTATTTGTTTCTCTTTATCCCATTAGACTCTTTACCCTTCTTTAACAAGGAATTAAATGACAATTAGTACCGATATACTCACTTAAGCCTACTTAAAGTAGCCTATATTAGTATGTGTATTTAAACTAATAAACTAAATTTATTCTTTCATTTCTGTTAAAGATGATACTGCAGTTATTCAGGAGGTGAATCTGTCTTCTGTGTTATGTAATTGTGAAGTGCAGCTGGATCATGGCCCCTTGTAACGAATGTATGCACAGTTGTCAGCGTCCGACTGGCTTCATTAATCATCACACTACAATACCTCAAATGTCAACATATGGAAGATATTAATTAATATCGTAACATTTAACGAATTTCAGTGGAATTTGTTTTGTCGTGTGATATCACATTTGGCGTTGTAAGATGGAAACATTAACATCTAATCATGAAATGTTTATAATAGGCTATAATAAAACAGTGTTTCCGAGCTAGAAATATACAGAAATACATGCTTGTCTTTTAGTATCTACAAGATGTAATACAGTTATTTGTCCAGCAATGTAGAGAGTCACAGTACTTCATGCACGTTGGTACACCTCAGTGTGGGCGTCACATTTAACGCTACATCCGAGACGGGTTTTTTTAGTAACTAATTTTCCGTATGTTTGCGGTGTATCTCTGTGGTTGCAATAGAGGAGTCATGACTGAAATGTTGCTCTTTTTGGCCAAAAAAATTTAATTTTCAATTTTAACCTTACAAACACCCGATTTTTTTTTTTTTTTTTTTTACAAGTTGCTTTACGTCGCACCGACACAGATAGGTCTTATGGCGACGATGGGAGAGGAAAAGCCTACGAGTTGGAAGGAAGCGGCCGTGGCCTTAATTAAGGTACAGCCCCAGCATTTGCCTGGTGTGAAAATGGGAAACCACGGAAAACCATCTTCAGGGATGCCGACAGTGGGGCTCGAACCTACTAATTCCCGATTACAGGATACTGGCCGCACTTAAGCGACTGCAGCTATCGAGCTCGGTAACTCCCAATTTTTCCTCCTTGAAATCCCGTTCTCACTTTTGCCCTAACGCCATTTTTAAAACTTTAAATGCCGGATTGAAAGGATAGGAGCATGGAATATATAGAGCAAGCATACGCCCCATTCTCTCGCGTTGTCAGACAATATTGGCTTCAAAGTTCTTTCGGACTACCATTTCAATAATCCTGCTGGAATATATTTACCTCATAGTAGACCTAAGCTGTGCATAAGAGTAGAAAAAAGTCTGAAGGAGTATCTTACAGTCCAGAGCAATTTTAATGCGTTTCTTAAAACTTTCAATTGCACTGTTCTAGCTTAAGATATTTTCAGCTCTGTGACATGCACAAAATGCTCCTTGCGACAAGAGTTCTTATCAGACTCACATAAAAGTTTCAAACAATGTTTCAATATGTACGGGAATTAAAACTTACCGAGCTCGATAGCTGCAGTCGCTTAAGTGCGTCCAGTATCCAGTATTCGGGAGATAGTAGGTTCGAACCCCACTGTCGGCAGCCCTGAAAATGGTTTTCCGTGGTTTCCCATTTTCACACCAGGCAAATGCCGGGGCTGTACCTTAATTAAGGCCACGGCCGCTTCCTTCCCACTCCTAGCCCTTTCCTATCCCATCGTCGCCATAAGACCTATCTGTGTCGGTGCGACGTAAATCAACTTGTAAAAAAAAAATTAAAACTACTTCTGCATTTTGTTGTCATTTGAATATACCTTCATATTTTTGCATCTAAAATCGCACCAAACTAGATTTTTTCCTATTGCATGAATAATAGGTAGGTAGGTAAGGGTTATTCTGCCCGAAGGCAGGTCCGAACCTCCGCAGAGGTGTTCCTGAGCCGGAGTTTACGTGCGGTACGGTGACCAGTTCCTTTCCGCTCCTCCATTCCCTTACCCCCCACCAATAGCGCGTGGCAACCCATCCAACTCCTGACCACGCCCAATGTTGCTTAACTTCGGAGATCTCACGGGATCCGGTATTTCAACACGGTTACGGCCGTTGGCGTATGAAAATGAAAAACTGAAAAAAGTATATCCGCTTACTTCTTCTTCTTCCTCTTCTTTAACTGTTTACCCTCCAGGGTCGGTTTTTCCCTCGGACTCAGCGAGGGATCCCACCTCTACCGCCTCAAGGGCAGTGTCATGGAGCTTCAGACTCTGGGTTAGGGGATACAGCTGACGAGGATGACCAGTACCTCGCCTAGGCGGCCTCATCTGCTATGATGAACAGAGGCCTTGCGGGGAGATGGGAAGATTGGAAGGGATAGACAAGGAAGAGGGAAGGAAGCGGCCGTGGCCTTAAGTTAGGTACCTTCCCGGCATTTGCCTAGAGGAGAAGTGGGAAACCATGGAAAACCACTTCCAGGATGGCTGAGGTGGGAATCGAACCCACCTTTACTCAGTTGACCTCCCGAGACTGAGTGGACCCTTTTCCAGCACTCGTACCACTTTTTAAATTTCGTGGCAGAGCCGGAAATCGAACCCGAACTTCCGGGGCTGGCAGCTAATCACACCAAACACTACACCACACAGGCGGACACCTGACCGCAAAACCCAAAATTATTCCTAAGCATATGAGTAATTTCGAAAAGTATTTCAAATTATAGCCCCATATGATGAAAAAATGTGCCGCGAGGAGCATTTTTCATGCAACACATAAAAATAAATATTTTAATAACTTCACAACAAATTAAGGGCCTGTCTGGTTGAGGCACTAAAGGCGTGCTCGGTTCGCCCGGAAGGATGTGGGTTCAAATCCCCGTCAGGAAGTAGTAAAATTTGACAAACAAGATTTCCACTTCCGGAGGTGCCCATGGCCCTGAGATTCACTCAGCCTACACCAAAAATGAGTAAGATGTTAATTCCTGGGTGCAAAGGTGGAATCCAATTTTATCCAATCAATCAAATTCTATTTTGATCTATAGTTTCTATTGTCTAACCGCTCTATCCCATCAAGTGCCCAGGTTACGGATAGTGGAAGCCTTTACCTTCCAACCACCTAAGGGCCTTCATAGCCTGTACGGAGATGATTTTTCTCTGCTTTTTTTACAACAAATTAAGTAATAAACTCCAAATTTTGCGTGGTGCTATATTTTTTTAAAATTTGGTTGTGAAAAGGGTTAAACTGTAGAAGTTCCAAATTTCATTCATGACTCCCCTATCATTCGCAATGGCTTCCTTCATCGGTTGACACAACGATGCGGACATCCAGATAGTGTGGCCATCTTGTAGTGAGTGTTCAAAGTGTTCAAGACAATAGATCAACCTATCGAATGTGAGATTGAAACACGGTCCCTGATTCGTTCCTTGACTGCACTAAACGTTAAACCAGTCGCCAAGTGTGTGAGGTGTACGGTGAAATGGAAGGTGAGGAAATTATTCCGAATATTTCATGAATGTCGTGAACATGTGCATGACATTCCGCTGAGTGACGGACCGTCAGTCGTCACATATGATTTAGTGTGTGCTGTTCAAGCAAAAGTTCATGAGGACAGAGGGTACTCAATTTCGTTATTCTCTCTGCTTTGGGTTGCTGTATGACGAAGGCATACAATACTTGGTGCCCTGTTATGACATATGTTTTAATAATGGTGGTGACTATGAGGAGAAGTATTTTAAGGTTTTCAGAATCCAAAGAAAATACAATGTTCTCTAAATAATTATGTGTTTCCTTGAAGGAAAATTGTGTTACTTAGACGACAATTAAGCTCTTGACACGTGTTTACAAGCACTTGAGGCGTTATAAGCTCAACTACTTCCGTCTCAAATCAGCCAGACTGAAATGTTCCTTCTCTACACAACATTCTTAACAAACTCGCACGAAAAATGCCTGAAGTGTTGAAATCCACAGAAGAGTGATCCAAGCAGTAGGACACCCTCTTCCTATGGAACTTCCATGATAAATATTGTTCTGAAATGGGAACCTCTGTAGAAGTGAGGTAGGGAGCTATCCTGCTATAATATGAAACCGGGGGTGATCTGTAGGACATCAAGGTTTTCCAGCATGTCGATGTTGGAGTGTCTTATCACTGTGGTCTCCATGAAAAAGTATGGACCATTCATGTTGGAGTGTCTTGTCACTGTGGTCTCCATGAAAGAGAATGGACCGATCATGTTGGAGTGTCTTGTCACTGTGGTCTCCATGAAAGAGAATGGACCGATCATGTTGGAGTGTCTTGTCACTGTGGTCGCCATGAAAAAGAATGGACCTATCATGTTGGAGTATCTTGTCACTGTGGTCTCCATGAAAGGGAATGGACCGATCATGTTGGAGTGTCTTGTCAATGTGGTCTCCATGAAAGAGAATGGACCGATCATGTTGGAGTGTCTTGTCTCTGAGGTCTCCATGAAAAAGAATGGACTGATCATCTTGGAGTGTCTTGTCACTGTGGTCTTCATGGAAAAGAATGGACTGATCATCTTGGAGTGTCTTGTCACTGTGGTCTCCATGAAAGAGAATGGACCGATCATGTTGGAGTGTCTTGTCACTGTGGTCTCCATGAAAGAGAATGGACCGATCATGTTGGAGTGTCTTGTCACTGTGGTCTCCATGAAAAAGAATAGACCGATCACACCAATGCTTCTTTATTGATTTGAGACCGCTAGAGAGCCTTACGACCAGTTCTTTTGGTAAAATATTCACTTTCGTTCGCAATATATCACCATTTCAGCAGTCTAGGACACCAAAGTCAGAAATCCCAGCGGAATACTGGTCTATTTTGGACTTCATTGAACTAAAGTCTTCCAGTCTTATAGCTTTTGATGAATGGGAAGAAGCTCTTGGTAAGCCTATTGTTGTCCATTAGTAAACGGTGCCCGTGGAACTTCAGCCACCATAATAAAGTATTAATGAAAATAGTTACCTGTCAGTAATTGAGATAATATTATGACCAATTGTGTGAATGGTCAGGTATGTACATTTTCTCTGAAATAGGTAACCCCAGAGGCATTCAACCTCGGAGACTTGTCCTAGTCTAGCAATGAAAAATCACAGGAAAAACAATACGACTTTTTCGGGAACCGGGTGCAAACTCTATGGACGGTGATTCGATCCCTGGTGTTAATGAATCTGAAGATGAGCGAAACGCCTATAATTTTGCATAAAAATCACTTTGCCCATTTAGTAAAATTTCACTGGTGTTTCCATACGTCTATGGGACAGAAGAGTGTTTCTGAGACACAGGTATAAGATGTGTGAAGATAACTGCAATACTCCTTCCTAATGGATTAGGTAGTAACCGCACACCCACCGCAACAAACAGTGCAATTCAGTCGCTGAAACAAAGGGAAATTATATTATAGTATAACATTTTTCGCCATTTTAAATCACTCAGGGAGAAGTCGTGCAATACATTTGTGCCATTTTATCAACTCATGAAGATAATCATGATATCTCAGCTACCTGTTTTCAGGCGTTCTGAAGTGGTGTCATTTAAGTGACCCGCCAACAAATGTTGATATAACAATATAACATTTCTACCGTAATGGACAAAACGAATCATGTACACGACCAAATTTAAAGCTTTCGTAACCTACAAATCCTGAAAATTATCATCATGAATACGGCTAAATGTTTGTGAATTTTAATTCAAGGAACCAGTAAATTAGCCTAATAATAATAATAATAATAATAATAATAATAATAATAATAATAATAATAATAATAATATAATGTTACTTGTTTTACGTCCCACTAACTACCTTTAAAATTTTCGGAGACGCCGAGGGGCCGGAATTTTGTACCATTGGAATGTGTTTACATGCCGGTAAATCTACGGACACCAGATTGGCGTATTTGAGTACCTTAAATACCACCAGAAGTTACCGGAATCGAACTCTATACTTGAGGTCAGAGACCAGCTCTCTACCATCTGATCCACTCAGAATAACAAATAAGGAAAGGGTTTATTCTGCCCGAAGGCAGGTCCGAACCTCCGCAGAGGTGTGCCTGAGCCAGAGTTTACGTACGGTAGTGTGGCCAGTTCCTTTCTGCTCCTCCATTCCCTTACCACCCACTAACAGCGCGTGGCAGTCCATCCAAATCTTGACCACGCCAAATGTTGCTTAACTTCGGAGATCTCACGAGATTCAGTGTTTCAGCACGGCTACGGCCGTTGGTGAAGAACCAGAAGGCTTACTATAATTATGTAATATCTCTGGTTAAGATAAGTATGCGATGATTTCATCGAATATGTTTCCCATTAGTATTTAAACAATGATAATCTTACAGGCTGTAGAAATAGTCAACTTCTTTTTCTTTGTGATAAAACAACGCAATAAACAATCACGAAATAATGAGATTAACTTCTACTCTATGTACGTTTTACCAATTTCTCTCACAATGAAGGCGAGGAAATTTATAAATATTTTTGTGATGTTGACTAGTCACTTAAATACAAGACTTATCCTAGTTGCTGGGAAGATTTTGAACATAGATCAGAAAGGAAGGTCCTTATAATTTCATGCCTCGTGTTTTAAAATAGCAGAGCAACTTCCTCTTATAGCCTATTAGCATCGTAACAAAACATTTTACTCAACGTCTGGCCTTACCTATCGTTACGCACAGTCCGTACATGCTGCATTGCGTAAACCTTCTGTATTAAATTCTCATTTATCAATTTTAGGAGAAGAAATTGGAAACATTTATTATAATAACATGCATATTGGTGGTGAATGTTTTTTTTTTTTTTTTTTTTTTTTTTTTTGCTATTTGTTTCACGTTGCCCTGACACAGATAGGTCTTACAGCGACGATGGGAGAGGCAAGACCTAGGAATGAGAAGGAAGCGGCCGTGGCCTTAATTAAGGTACAGCCCCAGCATTTTCCTGGTGTGAAAATGGGAAACCACGGAAAACCATTTTCAGGGCTGCCAAATGTGATTTTAAGGACTAAAATGAGGACCTTATAATTACCTCGGAATAATGAAAGAAGAAATTGTATGATGAATCTGAAGCCATCTTCAAATAAATGTATCGGATAAAGAGACGGGGAGGCCATAAATCTCGAGAAAATTATGTACTCACAAGGTCATACAAGCTTAACACCTTGGAGGTCCAATTTGTTAATACACCAGCGGAAATAGAAAAAGTGTTACACCATGAAGCACTTCTAGTACATGTGCCAAATGTTGTGGAGGTGATAGTAAAATAGCACGTATCAAATGATTGAAAGTTGCACCGTTTCGGAAATGACCCCTCCAAGATAAGGGGCAAATTTTCGTGAGAAGTGTGACCACGTCGAGCACGGGTTCACTCTCATATTCGGGTGGGTACCGAATAAAAAATCTTCGAATGTTATCCCGAGGAACGTCTCTCCATGCCTGAAGCACATGTTGTGTCAGTTCTCAAATATATGTGACTGGAGGCTGGTATGAAGACAAACGCTTTCCCACAGCGTCCCAAACATTCTCTATGTGATACAAATCAAGGAAATGGGCAGGCCAGCCTGGGTTAGGTGCGGTATATTCCTTACGGATTCTCTGACCTGATTTTCAGTATGCGTTTTTTGCATTATCGTGCTGGACGTACCATTTGGCCTGGTGGCCAGAAAGGGTATGACAAGAGTTTCTCCCACTCATCTTCATACTGATGGCTAGTAATTATTCCCTGAACAGCAACCAAATCAATCCCAATGGCATTTGCAATAGCTCTCCACACCATAATCCTGGGGGTTGGGGAAGTATGCATCTCAAAATTCAGAAATGTATCTGCCCTATTAACAGTACTTCTGCAGATATTCTGTCATCGATCTATCAGCTCAGGGCAGAAGTGATACTAATCACTTAAATACCACAGAATGCCACTCATCATCCAAATTTTGTCTGGGTCTACATTATGCAAGTCACTGCTCTTTATGGTATGGCATCAAAGATATATCAAACATCATCATGGTCGAAGAAACTTTAATGTGTGTTGTCGCAGTTCATTGTCTTTATACAAGGAGCCGGCAGTTGTCTCACTTAACAACAAAACGATCAGATGTGTTTCTGTGTTCTATCACAGCTTCATATTGCTAAATTAATTAACTTTCGTTCATCATATTGATGTATGAATAGGCGCTTTATTCTGTGTTGTTCAATCAATCAGTCATTACTGATCTGCGTTTAGGGCAGTCGCCCAGGTGGCAGATTCCCTATCTGTTGTTTTCCTAGTTTCTCCTAAATGATTTCAAAGAAATTGGAAATTTATTGAACATCCCCCTTGGCAAGTTATTCCAATTCCTAACTCCCCTTCCTATAAATGAATATTTACCCCAGTTTGGCCTCTTGAATTCCAACTTTATTTTCATATTGTGATCTTTCCTACTCTTAAAGACACCACTCAAACTTATTCGTCTACTAATGTCATTCCATGCCATCTCTTCGCTGACAGCTCGGAACATACCATTTAGTCGAGCAGCTCGATTTCTTTCTCCCAATTCTTCCTAGCCCAAACTTTGCAACATTTTTGTAACGCTACTCTTTTGTTGGAAATCACCCAGAACAAATCGAGCTGCTTTTCTTTGGATTTTTCCAGTTCTTGAATCAGGTAATCCTGGTGAGGGTCCCATACACTGGAACCATACTCTAGTTGGGGTCTTACCAGAGACTTATATGCCCTCTCCTTTACATCCTTACTATAACCCCTAAACACCCTCATAACCATGTGCAGAGATCTGTACCCCTTATTTACAATCCCATTTATGTGATTACCCCAATGAAGATCATTCCTTACATTAACACCTAGATACTTACAATGATCCCCAAAGGATCTTTCACCCCATCAACGCAGTCATTAAAACTGAGAGGATTTGTTGCAGTTCATTGCCTCAGTCGGTATTCATCTTCTTCTTTCTGATAGTTCTTTCCTACTTTATTATTTCCATGGCCCTGTGGGATACCATTTTGAAGTGTGTACAGTATAATTTGACAAGATAGTGCTATTTTATATGGCAAGGGATTCAGGAAATTTGGAGCCCTTGTAAGAGTTTGGGAAAACAGCAGAGACAGTCTTTCTGAGGATGTAAAAAGGCAGGTGGAAAATGAGTGTCTGCGTTTATAATTGTGACTGGCAGTAGGCGAGGGCATCTGCCATCATAATGAAAACTGTCCAACTCGAATATAGCTGGCAGTGGGTACGGTGGCCTATCATTACAGTGAAAATTCCATAACCCGGTCTTCACATGAGAAATGACGTATGTCGACCTCCCACTCGTGTTTCTCGCGTAACGCTAAGAGCTATACATTTTAATGAAATCCTACTTACTACATGTACACTAGTTCAACCAAAATACCGTATACAATGCACAATTCCGTAGCGTATCACGGGTAAATCTGCTAGTGGTGAAATATAGTATGAAGGCAGGGATGAAATGGCTTCATAGTGTAAAAAGAATAGCATGGAAAGTTAGTAAAGTACTTTTCTGATTAGACGAAAGCAGTAATTGCACCTATCTACTGTATAAGCAAAGGAACAGGAAGGATTACAACTGTCGAGGTATTTCATTGATTCATGCACTAGGCTATGTGTTCACTGGCATTTTGGAAGGGAGTGTGAAATCAATGGTTGGAAGGAAGTTGGATGAGAACTGATGTGTTTTCAGACCACAAGGAGGAAGCCAGGACCAGATTTTCAGTATGAGTCACAAAATTAAAAAATCTACAAGAGAAATAAACTGCTAAATTTATGTTTCGTAGAAGTAGATGAGGCATATGACGGAGTACCGTGGCAAAATATATTAGCCATTCTGGGGGATTAAGAGATTAAGGCTAGATTATTAAAAGCCGTCAAAGACATTTATGTTGACAATTTAGTTGCAGTGAAAGTTAATGTTAGAGTGAATTTTTGGTTCAAGATACTTAAAGGATTATACAAGGCTGTAATCTTTCACCTTTGTTGTTCATAGTTTACACGGATCATCTACTGAAAGGCGTAAAGTGGCAGAGACATATTAAATTAAGTGTAAATGCAATAAGCAGTTTGGGCTATGCCAGCGACTTCGTGTTAATATCAGACTGTGCTGAAAGTCTGCAATCTAATATCTTGAAGATTGAAAATAGGTGCGATGACTATATTATGATAATTAGTTTTTCCAAGACTAAAGTAATGTCAGCAGGAGAGACTGGCAATACAAAACTGAAACACATAGATAATTTCAAGTACTTAGGATGTGTATTCTCTGAGGATGGCAATATAGATTCAGTCAAGGTGTAGCAAAGCTAATGCACTGAGTTCACGGTTGCAAACAACAAGCATTTTGTAAGAAAGAAGTCTGCGACCGGAGGAAACTAGCTTTATACTGGACTGTGTTCAGACCAACTTTGTTGTACGATAGTGAAAGCCGGGTAAATTCAGAATACATTATTCATAAGGTACAAGTAAAAGACATGAATATAGTGAGAATGATCGCTGGTACAAACAGCTGGGAACAATGGCAGGAGGATACTTGTAACGAAGAGAGAAAGGCTCATTTAGGAATGAATTCAATAGACGGAGCTGCACTCATAAACTGGCTTCTGTGGTCGGGGAGTAGAGGAGAATAGGTTACATAGGAAAATAGTGGACTCGCCGTGGAGGGTAAGAGAAGTAGAGGGAAACAAGACGACGATGGTTAGATTCGGTTTGTAATGATTTAAATATAAGATGCATGGAATTGAACGAGGCCACAGTGCTAGTTAGAAATAGAGGATTGTAGAGATGTTCAGTAAATTCACAGTGTCTTGCAGACTGAACGCTGAAAAGCATAACAGTATGTAATGAAGATGCGTATTTAAGTAATGTAAATCGGAACTTGAAAAATTATACAAAATAGGTTTCGCATTCTAGGTATATAGGTGAGTGGCTCCGTCATGAAAAAGCATAAAGCAAACGTTTATTTCAAATCGTATTTTGCCACTAATTAGTCCATCAAGTGACTCCCTCATGTCTGCATAATATTAACAGAGGCGGTGATATCAAAGCAACTTCATTTTCATTGAGCATGCAGATTATCCTCTCCTGTATAACAAGACCTTTAGAATTAATTAGTCCACATTCAGAGATGTCTCGCACGTTCCCTAGAATTTGATGTTGACTACAAGTCTCACACAGGTTGCCTGTACATATAAATTAACATACCCGGGTCCGACTCGTTGGCTGAACGTTCAGCGTACTGACCATCGGTTCAGAGGGTCCCTGGTTCGATTCCCGGCCGGGTCGGAGATTTTAACCTTAATTGGTCAATTCCATTGGCACGGGGGCTGGGTGTATGTGTTGTCTTCATCATCATTTCATCCTCATCACGACGCGCAGGTCGCCTACGGGAGTCTAATCAAAAGACCTGCACCTGGCGAGCCGAACCCGTCCTGGGATATCCCGGCGCTAAAAGCCATACGCCATTTCAACGTACCCGGAATACATGCATCTCCCGAAAGAGCTACTATCGTGATGTTTAGCTTATATGGCTACAACATGGTACATTTGAATACATTTGACCAATAACTATGTTATTCTCAGAATCATCAAACGGACAACGGACCACTCCATGCTGCCACCCCACTGTTGATGGGAGACGCAGATGAAGAATACAACCACTGTATCCCCTGCCTGTCGTAAGTGGTGACTAAAAGGGACGATCAAGGGGTGATGTATCTTGAACCATTTGATTACCTGTGATTAGTAGCATAACGCGAAGAACACCCTGAATGGACTTCACATGCAATTACAGTAGTAACACTATATGTGGAACACCATGCGTCTGTGATTAGTATAATCGCGGGTGGATCTGTATCAGCTTACAGTACCCGTGATTAGTATCACTGTATGCGGAACTGCATGCGCTTACGTTTTCTGAGATCAGTACCACTATGTGAGGAACACCACAGATCTGGGCGATGCCTGCGATTAGTCCCACTAACTGATGAACACCATGGGTCTGCGTTACCCGCGATTAGTACCAGTATATGCGGTACACCACGGTTCTGGGAGGTCCCTGTGATTAGTGCCACTATGTGAGGAACACCATAGGTCAGCGTTGTCTATGAGTTGTGCGTAACCTTTGACTAGTACATTCCCTGTACCACTGTGTGAGGAACACCGTGAGTCTACGTTAATTTTGATTAGTACGGTGTACATGAGGAACACCATAGTGCTATTTTTTCAGCGATTAGTACCATTATGAGGCGCCGGTGACTCAGATTTTGGACCCCTTTAGACAACCCCGTCAGGATTTAGCTTTAGAAGCAGTCTCTTGTTCATTTTATACCATTGTGTTAAGTTATTTTATGAGAAGGAATGGCATAGTGGGTCGGATCCTCTGGTTGTTTTGAGTTCATAATCATTCCGTCGTCTTTTTGAATTCTAATAATTTGATGGATTTTGGAGTTATTTTTTAAATATTGTGAGTTGGATCCGATGATTATTCATTCATTGTTCATCAGGTTATTAATTTTGCTCAGTGGGTGAATTTTAGAATTTTAACTGCCATCACAGTTCGTCTCATCTCATACCATTAGGGGCCGATGACCTAGATTTTATAGTCTTTTAAACAAAAAGCATCAAAACTGCCATTGTCCTCTAATGCTTAAGGAAGGGATTTTACACAGCAATAGATTGAAATGTGACGTTTCCCATCTGGTGTTCTCAAGGGATGTAGATTTCATCTTAGACAAGCTTGATTTTAAAAAGTACAAAGAGTGTGTGAATGGTGATGATCAATCACCACTGATCTGCATTTAGGGCAGTCATCGACGTGGCACAAAACCTTGGGCTGGCTAAAATATACAAATTTCTAAAGCCAGTTTTAGATCTCCCTTGCCTGTTTCCTGATGAGGTAGAAGATTGCTTCGTCTGTTTTATTTGCTTGAGAGCTAACCACATGGCGATCGGGTGATGGATTATTTCCGGGACAACTACATCCACCCTACATCCAATTTTCAACCTTCAATTCGGGCCTAATTTATGTCATCATTTAGGACTATGAACTGTTCAGAAAGATTCAATCACCGGGCAAGTTGGCCGTGCGGTTAGGGGCGCGCAGCAGTGAGCTTGTATTTGGGAGATAGTGGGTTCGAACCCCACTGTCGGCAGCCCTGAAGATGTTTTTCCGTGGTTTCCCGTTTTCACACCAGGTAAATGCTGGAGCTGTACCTTCATTAAGGCCACGGTCGCTTCCTTCCCAGTCCTAGCCCTTTCCCATCCCATCGTCGCGATAAGACCTCTCTCTGTCGGTGCGACGTAAAGCAAGTAGCAAAAAGAAAGATTCAATTCAAAAGTAAACAGGATGCTTCCATCTCCTCACTCCAAAATATATCTCCTGTTAGAAATCTTCAATGTTCAATGTGACACATACTTTTGCGAACTCATCATCGAAGAAGAGAATAAAATTAGGTGAGCAATTTTTAGATACCATGCTTATGAGGAACCACACAAAATCCTGAAGTAGGCTTGTATTCCTTAGTCAGTATGCCATAAGTGTCTACTCGTTCAAAAGTGATATGGTTTATTTCAGTTTAAAGAAAATATTAATTAATAATTTATTGATGTGAAAATGTTTTATCTTTCAGTCTAATACTTTAACACATGGCACATTTTAAACCATACGTACACATACGTTGACAGTCCTAAGTCTGAAGAATGGGAAGAAAACTGTTGCCCGAACCAAGACACACACACACACACACACACACACACACACACACACACACACACACACACACACACACAATGTACGTTCTAATATCCAGGTTAGGGACCGCAATATACTAGAAACGGGTTTTCGTGGTACAATATTACGTCAGACGATAGAGTTGTTTGCAGAGACATATTTGACACATACAGAAAGGACGGTGCATACGATAAGGATACGCAGCAGATATTTCATACTCAGTTGAAGTATCATACAACACTGCCTCGCAATATTATTTGATTATTTACCAATATGGTTGGTCGTCAGACTATTTCATTTAATTTGTGGTTTTCATGTAGACAGTAGATTCTATCGCCAACCTTTTATTATCAGAGGACATCAGAAGAATAAGGACAAAACTTTTATCAAATCCCGTCGGTCATTCACACTGCCGTTTGGTGGGAGCTGCTGCAGTGGGATATCATTGGCATGGGAGTAGGTGAACTGCGTTTCCCAACGAATACCGTAAAATACTTTGGACTAAGACTGTCTGCATACTGTCACTCGATGGTGAACAAAGTGTCATTCTTGTCGGAACATAATCCATTTTCATACCTATGACAGACGACAATTATTCAAAATGTGTATTTAATATTATTTTTTCCTGTAACCAGATGATTTAAGAAATCGAAGACAGGTTAAATTACAGGACAATTATTTGGCAGTTAATGGATTAATTACATCCTTATTCCCTTATTTCACCTTTTTCAGCCTTCCCTTTTGATGATCATAATAATGAATTTTAAAACCAATCTAAGCCATCTTATAGCATTTATGAATACAGAGATCACGTAACTCGAGCAGGAGGCGACATTTGCGGGGAAAATACATTGATGCAAGCTTGTGTGATTATGACCTTCTCTACTCTGGGTTTCATATATGACAGATATCAACGGTGATAGGTAAATTTCGCATTCATTCAAGAAAAAGTAACATAAAATCCTCCTTTGTGGTAAATTTTTTATGAAAATAACTGATAAAGTTTTAATGAATTTCAGTATTTAGCACCTAAAACGACTAATAAGGAATACAAGACATTGTGCTCAATATAATCCATAGTTCATTACGAATTGTAAATCCCACCTCTACAGTTAGTAATACACAGCACTATGCACTGTATTTGTACAGACTGTGCAATTAACAACAATGATGTGAAATGGTTATAACGCCACCCTGACCCACGATGACTTGGCTATCAACAACCAACATGGACATTATCATGTTTTTCGATATGGACAGTTGTTATTAGTAGGCTGTGTACCTGATCTTGTTATCTTTGGTTATGCTTGTTACATTCTATCATGAATGTTTGCAATTGTTAATTAGCCTGTTGGTAGTACAAGTGTAATTTGCTCAGTGTAGCTGTATCTGGTGCTTCGTGAATAAATAACTTTCATAGTCCCAAGATAAATCATCTTTCTCTCCCTGTCCGATGTACTGACGACATGCCGAATGGCTTTTCAGAAACAGATCTTGATAATACATTATTTTGAGACTCACATTCTGATTTCTGCCAGTAATGGAGCAGATTATGGGGTGACGTCTGGGCGTACGTATCCTGCACTGAGGACTAGAATTCAAATAATACCGCAGTTAAGTACAAGAGGTCTGTGCCAGTAAATTTATCGGCACTTCCTTCGAGACAAATTGTTGGCATAAATGTCTCCTTTAAGACCATCAAGAGACAAAAGAACGTAGAACACATATTGTTATACCGGACTGAGTAACTCAGGCGGTAGATTGCTGGCCTGCTGAGATCGGGTTCGATCCTCACACAATCCAGTGGTATTTGAAGGTCCTCAAATACGTTGCCTTGTATTAGTAGATTTACTGGTAAGTTAAAAAGCTCATTTGGAACAAAATCCGACGCGGCAGTATCTCCGAAAACCGTCCAAGTAGTAATGATGTTGATGATGATTATCATTATTAATTTATTTCCAGTTTCATTTTAGCTGCACCGACAGAGATAGTTCTTATGGTGACGATAGGATAGGAAATGCCTAGACATAGGAAGGAAGCGGCCGTGGCCTTAATTATGGTACAGCCTGGTGTGAAAATAGGAAACCACGGAAAACTATCTCCTTGGCTGCCGACAGTGGAGTTCGAACCCACTATCTCCCGAATGCTACGTGACCCAAACCGTCATGTACAATTATTATTATTATTATTATTATTATTATTATTATTATTATTATTATTATTATTATTATTATTATTATTATTATTATTATTATTATTATAGATGAGAGGCTCGAGTGGCTCAGCACTGGTCTCTGGATGCCACGGTGGATAATTTGAATTCGGCTCATTCCTTTACTAGTTCAAGTTTTTTCAAATACGTTAGGCTCGTGTCTCTAAATTTACTGGGATGTAAAGAATTCCTGTAGGACAAACTTCCAGGTATTCGACATTTCCGAAAACTATAAAAGTAGTTTATAGGACCTGAAACTAACAACAGGTTATTACCTTACCCATATCCTTATTTTGTTCGTGGAGATACGTAGTGTTAGGGGCTGCCTGGCCGAGGCGGTAAGGGCGTGCTCGGTTCGCCCGGAAGGACGTGGGTTCGAATCCCCACCAGGAAGTCGTAAACAATTAAGAAACTAGATTTCCACTTCCTGAGGTGCATATGGCCCTGAGATTCACTCAGCCTATACTAAAAATGAGTACCAGGTTAATTCCTGGGGCAAATGCGGCCGGGCGTAGAGTTAACCACTCTACCCCATCACGTACCGAGGTTACGAATGGTGGGAGCCTTTACCTTCCATCCCTCCAAGGACCTTCATAGCCTGTACGGAAATGACTTTGCTCTACTTCGTTTTTTGATACGTAGTGTTACAGTGAGATACCGTATTACATAAACTATACAATATCTCTAATGCCGTTATTGACGTCGATATAGGCAAAAACACACAAAAGAATACACACAAACCAACCCATATGTGATTACATATATTCTTATTAATATTTAAAATAGGCTACATAAAAGTAATGACATTTTGTCTCTGCAGGAATTGTGCAGTGAGTGTACCAATTTGTAGATATTTATGGCGAGAGGAGTACAGCTAGTTAGAAAGTTCTGCTTAGAGCACAGACCACACCACTCGTTAGGACGGGACGTGACCAGCGCCATCTTGCAGTGATAAGATTTATCACTCCCTCAACGGCGGGTAATCTTCTGAGAACTGAAATCCGATTAATTCTACCTCGGGAAATTTTCATCAATTCTTGGCCTTAATTCTGCAACTTCAGTTCATCGGAGATCAGATAGAGATATAACTTACATCTGACAGTAATAGAGCGTTAATTGCATTTTGTGCCAGTTAACTGGGATAGGAGGCTCGGATGATAGTGGTGGGTTTGATCCTGGCTCCGTCCGATGAAAATTGAAGGTCCTCAAATAAGCTACGGTGCGTTGTATCGGTAGATTTCTTCATACTCATCGCCGTCGCCGTAAGCCCATAGCCGTCAATTCCTGGATGTAAGCCTCTTCCATCGCTGTCCACTTGGCTTCGCTGGCAGCTCTCCACAGCCAGTAATGAAATAGCGTATGGCTTTTAGTGCCAGGAGTGTCCGAACACATGTTCGGCTCGCCAAGTGCAGACCTTTTGATGTGCCTCCCGTAGGCGACTTACGCGTCGTGATGAGGATGACATGATGATGAAGACGACACATACACCCAGCCCCCATGTCAGCGAAATTAAAGAATGCTGGCCAGCACGCTAACCATTTAGCCATGGAGTCGGACTCCACAGCCAGTCTCTCCATGCAACACTTCTGAGGTCATCTAGCTAACTCAGCTGTGGTCTGCTGACCTACTCTCGGTTGCCACCTCTTCGACCATCGCTCGTCGTTCTGCCTCACTATGTAACCCGCCCAGCGCCACCGCCACTTGAGGTAATTTTCCTTGAATGAAATAGAACACCTGCGGGACAAAATTTACGGTACCTCGCTGTGTTCGAAGACCATAAAAGTAGTTTGTGGAACATGAAACCAATAATATAATCATTGTGAATCTATTATGATTTTAGTGCCGACCCTGTGATCTACTGTCAGATCTTTTATTATGGACACTATAGTTTAGGCTCTAATTAGTAACTAACCGATAGACCTATTGAAGAATGAGTTACACCAATATTTTCCATTCATTAGAGTGTATAAAACGTTTGTTTTTGAAGTTCACTAATTATTTCTTATTTGTGGTTGTAGTAAATATTGTCCGGGATTTTTGGCTTCTTCTCTAGGAACAGCTCGCTTAAAAATATATGCATAGAAAACTACTTGTAATATGGTAACGAAACTTTTATATATTATTGCCACATGTAATCGAAATATAATACCCAAGTTACTATTTTTTTTCAAAAGAGTTCTTATCATTTCTCTACAGCAACTTGTTCTCAGCCCAGGATAAACTTGGTCTTGTTCCGAAGCACACATCGTGGTTATCAGAAACTACAACCATTGCAACCGTAAAGAGTGATACTGCATTTATGAACATTAAAATTGGCGGGTCTGTGGTGTAGTGGTTAGTGTGATTAGCTGCCACCCCCGGAGGCCCAGGTTCGATTCCCGGCTCTGCCACGAAATTTGAAAAGTGGTACGAGGGCTGGAACGGGGTCCATTCAGTCTTGGGAAGTCAGCTGAGTAGAGGTGGGTTCGATTCCCACCTCAGCCATCCTGGAAGTGATTTTCAGTGGTTTCCCACTTCTCCTCCAGGCAAATGCCGGGGTGGTATCTAACTTAAGGCCACGGCCGCTTCCTTCCCTCTTCCTTGTCTATCCCTTCCAATCTTCCCATCCCCACCAAGGCCCCTGTTTAGCATAGCAGGTGAGGCCGCCTGGGCGAGGTACTGGTTATTCTCCCCAGTTGTATTCCCCAACCCAATGTCTCACGCTCCAGGACACTGACCTTGAGGCGGTAGAGGTGGGATCCCTCGCTGAGTCCGAGGGAAAGGAAAAGAAATATTGGTGAGAAGTTGTGTGCTTGCTGGACCGTGCAATTGACAGCAGACGGGGTGATGAAATCGGTTACAGCGTTGCCGCGTTCAGTAATAAACACAGCGCGCAACTAACACAGCTTTTTGTTTATTTTCAACCTTTGATTTTATTTCTTCGTATTGTAGCCAAAGTAAAATCATCGAGTTGGATTTTACTGCTTCAATCTTGACCTAGATGGTATATTCCTATCATTCTCCTTTGAATTGGCTCCTAATATCTTCACTGATGACAGCGATAATCCAAGACAATCTGGTACACAGGGAGCCTGTGTCCCCTACTTCCCCCCACCCACACTTCGAAGGAAACAAGTAGCACTCAAAATCATTGCAAGTTCGCCCTAGGACAACGGTAGTCTCAGAGGCATTTTGAAGTGATGTGGCCAACATGCAGAACACACTCAGACTGAAAATAACATGCGGACAAACCGAGGTCAGGGCATTCCATTTCACAACTGCGCGGAGCGAGTGTACACGGCAACCTTGTACCCGATTTCTCCACCCCGTATGCTGCTAATAACACGGTCCAGCACACACACAACTTCCCATCAATATTACTCTTCGTAAATTATGTATCACACTTTACTATTACAATGTTTGTAGTTTCTGGTAACCACGACTGAGTGCTTCAAAACAAGCCCAAGCTTACTGTTGTACGTTTATTCTGGGCTGAGAAAATATCGCTTTACAGAAATGATAAGAATTTCTTTTAGGGTGGTTGAAAACAATTGTAAATTGAGCATTACGCTACGAATACATGCGGATATAAGATATAAAATGTTCATTACCATCAAATAAGTAGCTTTCCATGTATATATTTTTAATTGAGCGGTTCCTAGAGAAGAAGCCAAAAATCCGAACAATATTTACTACAACCACAAATAAAAAGTAATTAATGAAATTCAAGAATAATTTATCTTATACGTTCTAATGCATAATTAAACAAGGAATGCACTGGTATAACTCGTTTTGAAATAGGCATGTCGGTTCATTTGTAATTAACGCCTAAATTCCAGTGTCTATAATAAAAAATCTGACAGAACGGGTAGCACACCTGCCTTTCACCCAGAGGCCCCGGGTTCGATTTCCGGTCAGGTCATGGATTTTTACTAGAATCTGAGGGCTAGTTAGATATCTAATCAGCCTACGTGATGACAATTGAGTAGCTGTATGACGGTGATATAGAGGCCCCGGTCTAGAAGAGCAATACTAACTGCCAAGCGGATAGACCGCCACCTCGTAATCTGCAGGCCTTCGGACTAAGCAGCGGTGGCTTGGCAGGTCAAGAATCATCACCGTTGCAGTGGCATGGGGATTATGGTTTTAGCGAAAGAGTTAGCTGTTGGGGTCACATAGCTGAGATCTTGTATTCAGGAGATGGAAGGTTCAAACCTTCTGTTTTCTGTCGTTTCCCACTTTCACACCAGGAAAATGCTGTGTCTCAATTAAGCACAAGGTTGCTTGCTTCTCAGTCCTAAGCCTGTGCTATCCCATTGTTGTCACAAGACCAATAGAAAAATAAAAATTGCAGTAACCTGACCTTTTATAATAATTTGCTTCGAAGTTCTTTCCTTCTGTTAGAGGTTTGAGACGTCATGGTAATCATCCTCGTACATCAATTGTGCATTTGTCTTGCATTTGATAAATCGCGCAGTGTAAGTAGGCCTACACTAGCACGTGATCCATTTTGTATTCCTAACTCTTAATATATGACTTGATTTGTCACTTTTCCCTCTCGGTCAGTTACAATGACAAACTGGAATCCTTTCCTCCTACTTTGTCCTTGTTTCTAGTATTTTATTACTTGTATTCATGTTTATCTTTTTGTATTTTCCTTTTTCCTGGCCTTACCTGATATTCTTTTTATTCTAAACTTCTTAGATCTGACAAGATGACCTTTCAGTGAGTGCTGATGTCCGCCCTCTTGGCGAAGCTGGGAAGCAGAAATAAGCTCGTCGGGAGCTGAGAATGTACGTTGAAAAACTGGGATTGATGAGCAGAGAACCCAGACGGCAGTACATGTCCGTTTAGTGTCTTTGTGTCCTTAGTGTCCTTGACACCTCTCCGCGTTGCTTCCTGTTGCCACTCTGATATGACATTGTATTTATTCTACTACGTGTTCTCTTTCACATTCCTGTCTCTCTGTATATTAATTGGTAAGTGACTATGTGATTTATTGGGATGTCCGACTCGTTGGCTGAACGGTCATCGTACTGGCCTTCGGTTCAGAGGGTACCGGGTTCGACTCCCGGCCGGGTCTGGGATCTTAACCTTAATTGGTTAATTCCAATGGCACGGGGGCTGGGTGTATGTGTTGTCTTCATAATCATTCCATCCTCATCACGACGCGCAGGTCACCTACGGGTGTCAAATAGAAAGACCTGAACCTGGCGAGCCGAACCCGTCCTGGGATATCCCGGCACTAAAAGCCATACGACATTTCATTTATTGGGATCAATATTTGAAAGCAAACAACTAAAGCCATCATAAAAGTAAAATTGCGACACAATCCCGGAGATGTGTTTGTAAATCCTGTAAATGATCTTTACCCGTGAATTTAACTCTATCTGTCTTCCAAGTCCTGGTAATTCCACCAGAGTGTCTAGGTCAGTGACAAACAGGGCACCTGACCAATCCTCTGGACTGACATTTGTGACATCACACACTCGCCTGCAGCAGGACACATGTTGTGGAGTTCAGTACGTCAGGGAGGAATATAATCAAGTTCAAACAAACCTGGATGCTCTACTGAGGATGACAGTTCTCACCGCCAGATCCCCAAGTTTATTCGGGGTCTGCAGAACACCTAAGATCAGCTTTGGTTTTTATTTTTATTTAAATGGCCCTGCGTGATGATAGTTGTGTCATTTGATGTACCGGAATTCTAGCATTTTACTGTATGTATCGTTACTTTCACCTATACGTATTCATGAAACACGGTGTTCGGTAAATTTGAGCCAATGCCTAATGTTTAAATCAGCTGATGCCTGTATACCGATAATTTATTTGTAGTTCAAGTCTCCGGCGTAATTTACACTTTGAAACCTCGATCATTACTGCTCTTTCAATCAACCAGTTGTAATTAGGGTACGTCTAAACGCAATTTAAAATTAGCATCAAGTAGGCTACCATGTATTCAATTTTAACTCCGGTTCTATTGTTTCAGTTAGCCTGTTATAATTAGGATACGCCTAAGTGCAGTTGACAATTGTATTGTAGTTGAATATAATGCGCTTAAGTAGTAATGTAATGTAATTAGTATATTAATTACCTTATTGCCGTGTGATCCTTGTGAACTATCCTTGACAATATTTCTTTCATTTGAAACTTGCACAGAATAAGTTACTTTATCTTTGCTAATTGTTCATAATTCCGTAAAGAAAAGTAAAGGAATGGCTATAGAAAGCAGGTGTAGGAACTGTGGATGTTACCAGGAATATAAAGAGTGTTAGGAGTTTGAGTAAGTTTTCTCTCGGAGGACAGAAAGGAAGTTAGGCCTCCGTCAAACAATGTCCGGGATACAGTAGGTGTACAAAAGGGCTGGGAAGCAGAAGGGTGGAGTTTTAGAAGACAGGTGAGCTAATATTAAATGCAGGCTAAGAAGTGGAATTCAGTACAGGTGTTGGTGAAAAATCGCTGTGAATCACTATAAGTAGACGAGGAGCAGAGGACTGTTGCAGAAGAGTGCAGAAGTAGGAGGAAAGGAAAAGGTAGGGAAGGGAAATGTAGAGGATAGGAAAAAAGAGGTAGAACATGATCATGGGAGGGAGAAGAAGGATGGAGTAGGTTCTACAGCAGGCAGAAAAGGTACGGGTGATCAGGAGTAGTAGTGTAGAGACTCTGGTCATGGGGGAATTCCATTGTTAGACATGTGGGCAGAGTGTGTGGAGGAAAGGAAACCAGCGTAAAGTGTTATCCAGAAATTAGGTTAAGGGAGATGTTGAGGAAAGCGGAAGAGAAGAAGGGAGGGGAAGGAGAAGGTGGTAGTTTTTCACGTTGGTACCAATAATGGAAGGCAAGTAGGGGATGTGTGATATTTGGTTAATGCAGCACGGGTGAAGTTTAAGGAAGCGGAGATTGTTACCAGTGGAATACTGTGTAGGAGGGATATTGACTGGAATGTGATCGGGGATTTGAATGAGACAATGGATACACAGCCCTGCGTCGATATACCAAATACACTGACTGACAGAGCAAATGCAACACCAAGAAGGAGTGGTCAGAACTTTATGCCATTTGCAGGGTAGACTGACGTCACTGAGGTATGCTCATGATGTGAAATGCGCCGCTGTGCTGCGCACGTAGCGAACGATAAATGGGACACGGCGTTGGCGAATGGCCCACTTCGTACCGTGATTTCTCAGCCGACAGTCATTGTAGAACGTGTTGTCGTGTGCCACAGGACACGTGTATAGCTAAGAATGCCAGGCCGCCGTCAACGGAGGCATTTCCAGCAGACAGACGACTTTACGAGGGGTATGGTGATCGGGCTGAGAAGGGCAGGTTGGTCGCTTCGTCAAATCGCAGCCGATACCCATAGGGATGTGTCCACGGTGCAGCGCCTGTGGCGAAGATGGTTGGCGAAGGGACATGTGGCACGTGCGAGGGGTCCAGGCGCAGCCCGAGTGACGTCAGCACGCGAGGATCGGCTCATCCGCCGCCAAGCGGTGGCAGCCCCGCACGCCACGTCAACCGCCATTCTTCAGCATGTGCAAGACACCCTGGCTGGTCCAATATCGACCAGAACAATTTCCCGTCGATTGGTTGAAGGAGGCCTGCACTCCCGGCGTCCGCTCAGACGACTACCATTGACTCCACAGCATAGACGTGCACGCCTGGCATGGTGCCGGGCTAGAGCGACTTGGATGAGGGAATGGCGGAACGTCGTGTTCTCCGATGAGTCACGCTTCTGTTCTGTCAGTGATAGTCACCGCAGACGAGTGTGGCGTCGGCGTGGAGAAAGGTCAAATCCGGCAGTAACTGTGGAGCGCCCTACCGCTAGACAACGCGGCATCATGGTTTGTGGCGCTATTGCGTATGATTCCACGTCACCTCTAGTGCGTATTCAAGGCACGTTAAATGCCCACCGCTACGTGCAGCATGTGCTGCGGCCGGTGGCACTCCCGTACCTTCAGGGGCTGCCCAATGCTCTGTTTCAGCAGGATAATGCCCGCCCACACACTGCTCGCATCTCCCAACAGGCTCTACGAGGTGTACAGATGCTTCCGTGGCCAGCGAACTCTCCGGATCTCTCACCAATCGAACACGTGTGGGATCTCATTGGACGCCGTTTGCAAACTCTGCCCCAGCCTCGTACGGACGACCAACTGTGGCAAATGGTTGACAGAGAATGGAGAACCATCCCTCAGGACACCATCCGCACTCTTATTGACTCTGTAACTCGACGTGTTTCTGCGTGCATCGCCGCTCGCGGTGGTCCTACATCCTACTGAGTCGATGCCGTACGCATTGTGTAACCTGCATATCGGTTTGAAATAAACATCAATTATTCATCCGTGCCGTCTCTGTTTTTTCACCAACTTTCATCCTTTTCGAACCACTCCTCCTTGGTGTTACAATTGCTCTGTCAGTCAGTTTATTATCCTCATCTGCTCCGCATCGGTACTTCCTTCACCCGCATCCGAATCCGGCAAATGGTTATCCACTAATATTGTAACTGAATATATTACACCCAAGGTGTTGAAACGTGATATAGCCCCTACAGTGACACGTTTATAAGGGGTTTTCTCTTGCGACATCTACCGATATGTTGAGCGGTTCTCTTTCGGTACATTTGTTCCTTCCACTAATTGCGGGCAGGAGCCAGTTAGGCTTAGGTCATATTTACGGCCTTATGAACTCAAGGCTCATTATATATCACCATTCTTCTATTCCGATGTCAAGCAAAAATAACTGCACGAAATGTATGAAATACTAACTTGTCGAGATTTCTTGAATATACCTGAGTGAAAATAAATAAACATAATAATTTTGAAATTACCAGCAAAGTTATCCGCACTGCCATACAGTTTTCATCTGCCGAAACATTAACTTCGCGGACATCCGCGGATAAATCCGCGGATATCAGTATCCATGCAGGGCTCTTAACTATGGAGTGCGTATGCAGGAAACTGGAAGTGATATTTCTGGATCCTATTGGGTGGGTAGGAGACATAGATCTTCGCCTATATGGCCTTCACTTGAACCGTAGTGGCACGTATAAGTTACTAAGTTTCTTTAGAAGGGTTATAGGGAGGTACATTCAGGGAAATGGTGGTGGACTAGGAAAAGGTGATAAGGGTACGGGGATCTGTAAGTCAACTAGGGGTTACGTAAACATTTTAGTGTTGAACTGTAGAAGTATTGTAAAGAAAGCAATATAATTAAGTACCGGTAATGTAATAGATGCATATATATACCAGATACTGTAAGAGGAGTTGAATCATGGCTGAGAAATGGATGCAGAAATTTTCTCACAGTACTAGAGAGCATAACGTAGAGGCAGGATAGGAATGGTATGAAGGGGTGTATTCATTCTGGTGAAAGTATAATTTGTAAGATTCAAAATAGTTAAAAATTACAATCATGAAATTCTAGTTGTAAGGCTTATCTCTAAACATAATAAGCGACTTGATGATTTTGAAGTGTACAGTCCTTGAAAGGATGGTCCTGACGCTGATCAGGAATTATTTGATGAGATAATCGGCTATGTGGGAATTTGGGAAACGATACGGAAAGGAGCGTGATTGTAGCGGGTGAAATCAATTTACCAAATGTTACCTGGGAAGGTAGTGCGAACGACAGGAAGCACTACCAACAAATGGAAAGTAAGTCAAGCTAGGAGGAACAGCTAAATCAGAATGTGATGGAACCAACTAGAAGGGAGACTGTTCTGGTCGTAGTGCTGGTAAAACCAGATGAGCTCTATAGAGAAACTGAAGTTCTATATGTTATTGGTGAATGCGAAACTGTTTCTGTTGTAATTAAAAATAAATGCAATAGAAAAGAAGGTCATAAAATTAGCATTATTAGGCTGTACCATATGGCTGATAAGGCAGGTGTGAGGGAGTTCTAAAAATAATATGATCGGTAGAAAATGGTAAATAAAAATGTAAACTGACTGTGGGATGGGTTTAAAGCAATTGTTGAGGAATTGAGAAAACAGGTATGTACCCTTAAAAGTGGTAAGGAATGGTAATGACGCGTTATATTATAACAGATAAGTAAAGAGACTAAGATGGAGACATAGCATATAGGTTGGAAAGAAATACAGTTAGAAGTGGTCGTGGAAGTAACGAAGTATTGAAATTTACCTACGATAATAAAGACATTTTCAATATGGTACAAAATTTGAAAACTAGAAAATTAGCTGGATTTGATAAGATTTCTGGGAGTATAATAAAGACAGTGCATTGGGATATAGAACCACATCTGAAGTACTTATTTTATTACTGTTTGCATGAAGGAGCTATACCAAATGAACGGAGACTTGCTATGGTAGCCTCCGTGTACAAAGGAAAGAGTGATAATCACAAGGCCGAAAATTACGGGCCAGTCAGTTTGAAATGTGTCGCATATAAGGTTGGGAAAGCAGTATTTCTGATTATATCAGTCATGTTTACGAAATTAACAACTAGTTCGATAGAAGTCAGTTCGGGTTTATGAACGATTATTCCACTGAAGCTCAACTTGTAGGATTCCAGAAATACATAGCATTTAGATTCACGAGGTCAAATGAACTGTATCGCGATTGACCTATCTAAAGCGTTTAGCAGGGTTGATCACGGAAGACTGCTCGAACAAACGAGTGCAATTGGACTAGACAAAAGGTTACTGGATGGGTGGGTATATTTCTAAATAGTAGAACTCAGAGAATTAGAGTAGGTGAAGCATTATCCGATCCCGTAATCATTAAGAGGGGAATTCCCGAGGCGGTATGTTTTCTAATATATATAAATGATGTGAATAACAGATGATATACTGTACAGAGTAATAAATAAGTTACAAGATTGTGAGCCACGGCAAAAAGATCTCGACAATGTTGTGAGATGAACAACAGGCAATGATATGATGAAAAATGGGGTTAAAAGTGAGGTAGTGTGTTTCACTAATAGGAATAGTTTTGTCAATTTTAATTACCGCGTTAATAGGGTGAAATATCCGTATGGGGATCGCTGTAAGTATCTAGGTGTTAATATAAGAAAAGATCACCATTGTGATAATCATATAAATGGGACTGTAAATAAAGGGTATAGATCTCTTCACAATGTTTTGAGGTTATTTAGGGATTGAAGTAGAGTATGGTTGCAGTACCTGGATTACCTCATTCGAGAATTGGAAAAATACAAAGAAAAGCAACTCGATTTTTCTGGGTTATTTCCGACAAAAGAATAGCGTGGGCCGATGACCTAAATGTTAGGCCCTTTTAAACAACAAGCATCATCATCATTATCATCAAAAGAATAGCCTTACAAAAATGTTGCGAAATTTGGGCTGGGAAGCCTTGGAGAAAAAGAGACGAGCTGTTCGACTAAGCGGTATGTTTAGAGCTATCAGCTAAGTAGTGGCACGAAATGATATTAGTATACGAATTAATATAAGTTGTGTTTATAAAAGTAGGAAAGAATAAGGATAATTTACCAACGGAGATATTGAATAAATTTCCAAATTCTTTGGAATTATTTAAGAAAATTCCAGGTAAACATATGGAATTTGCCACCTGGGCAACTTCCCTAAATGCAAATCAGTGGTGATTGATTGATTGATTGATTGATTGATTGATTGATTGATTGATTGATTGATTGATTGATTGATTGATTGATTGATTGATTGATTGATTGATTGATTGATTGATTGATTGATTGATTGATTGATTGATTGATTGATTGATTGATTGATTGATTTACAGTGCCTATCGTCTTGCATTTTTCACAACAGTTGCATGGACTTCCTCGGAATTTTAGCTGATATTTAAAGTTTTTTAAGTTAGCCTATAATGTAGCATCCATATTTATTCTTATTTTTTCAATTTTATTGTTTATATTTGTTCCGTTATATTATCTACTTCATAGCTAGGTCATAAAAAACGTTCGCTATTCTGTATCGCTCGGTCAGCCACTGACTTTGCACACCCTTGGATTTGTAACCTTTCAAACGGTATCATTTGAGTTCTATGTGTTTATTTTTTTCATGCTTTCGGTTTGGCTTGATGTATTAGGCGTACCGGTAATAGACAATATTGGGAAGTCTGCCTGTGTGCTGCTGTGCTTAATATCAATATTATCACTTAGACCTATTGTTATAATACATCACTGTGTAGTGATAGATTACCTACCTGTCCCACAAAATTCCCTGGCTGAATTCCTGGACAGTCCAAAAATGTTGATTCTTAACTAAGGCGTTGAATGGGTTCGTTAGGCCTCGTGAGACCAACTAACTTAGCAGCTGACTGGTACAATAGACAGCGAAACTGGTCTTGAAATCCATACATTGTCATCGCACTGACCTACATCTGCAGGCCGTCTGACGGTACAACTCTGGTATTGACACACATATTCTCTTAATGGGCTCTATATTCCACGCGGATTACTAGCCTGTTGTATTTCATAATTGGAACTGATCCATTTTATCAAGTTAGTAAGTGATAGATCGGGAAATGTATTTATACTATGGATACGTTTGCTTCATTCGAAGGTACTCAATCTCATGAAGTAGTCAGTCAAAGGGGACTATTTGTTAGTTGGTACTAGTTAGAGTGGATGTGTTTCGTTGGTGGAGTGTACTTTTGTTGCTTATTTATGCAGCTGCGGTTTGACAGATACGAATGCATATGTGTAGGGGAATTTCCTTTGTGTTACGGCTCAACGGGTTCCGTTTAGATTTGGAATGTTTGTTGTGATCATAGACAGTATTGGATGTTCTTCGAACATTTATGTGAACCTCCGAGTGATATATTTCGGTTGTTTTCGTCGTGTTCATTCAACAGCCTATTGTATGATGTTGGGATATTGAAGTTGCTAGTCGAGTCTTTTACTGAGAAAAATGATTCTAGCAGGGGTTAACATAGTCTGCCTGTATGATTTTTATTGTAATGTCTGACTCCAGTGGAAGAAACATATGCAACCCACATGACAATTGCAAGGGTGTTGGCCACTGCGTAAACGAATCTCGCAGGCGTAGAATAGGCAATCCGTATGACTATTGCAGGGCTACAATAGGCAACCTGTATAACTGAAGAAGGAGTGTTAGGCTACAGACTATTCGCAGGCGTAGAATAGGCAATCCGTATGACTATTGCAGGGGTACAATGGGCAACCTGTATAATGAAGAAGGAGTGTTGGGCTGCAGCCTATTGTACTTGAAGGCGTACTGCGATATACAGTAGTGCTGAGCAGGGGAACAGCAGTTCCCGCTGTGCTAGCGAGCGCGTCGGACGTGCTAGTAGTAGGGTGGTGGGGAAGTTACGACTCCCGTTGTATTGGTCGTGTTCGGAATTTTGCAAACAGTGACTTTGTTACGAATTCCCGACAAAGTGCTTCTACAAACTGGCATCCATAACTAGACAAATTTATACGACATCAATTGTGATTAGTTTCATTCATCGCAATATTCCCAACCTGCACCGTATGAAGTTAATGACTGGATATTCGACAAACTGAAACTTGATGAAAATGACATCAAAAATGCTACAGCTTAACTTACCGATAGAAGTGACACACAGACTAATTTCAGATCAAGTGCGGCCAGTATCCAGCAATCGGGAAATAGTGGGTTCGAATCCCATTGTCGGCAGCCTTGAAGATGGTTTTTCGTGGTTTCCCATTTTCACACCAGGCAAATGCTGGGGCTGTACCTTAATTAAGGCCACAGCCGCTTCCTTCCCATTCCTAGGTCTTTCCTCTCCATCGTCGCCTAAAGACCTATCTGTGTCGGTGCGACGTAAAGCAAATAGAAAAAAATTCAGATCGGATTGGTAAATTCCGTACAGTGCTTTGCATTAATGATGAGCTCTGGGGTTCAAGCTTTCAATATCAAGTAAATAATGGTGTCTGAGCAGTTAATATCATGTTAAAATAGCATAGCCCTTCCTATATTGATATCGGTGGTTTCCTAGCTTTAATCAGCTACGTAATCCAACCCACAACATGCGTGATATGTAGTGAAACAGGTCATCTGAGGAGTAATGCCCCAAAACTGAAACATCCAGTTCTAACGCCGACCGAGGTCGATGCCCCGACCTGGGCAACACTAGAGAGTGGCAAACTACCGACCAAACGAGTTCCATTATCGGCTGTCCAACTCACACTGGAGGACAATATCAACAACACACATACAGTTGACACAGTACCTTAGTTCACACCACCAGGTAATGAAGACCCACAGAACTCCAAACAAGTCCCCCTTCAACCCCTAATAGATATTGATACAAACATTGAGACACGTGAGTTAAATATGCCAACTGCAGAGAAGATAACTGTTATAACGAACCTCTCCTCAACATCAGTTAAAGAGCCTTCGGAACAAGATCATGCTCCCCAGCCGTTATATATCCCAGAACGAGAACAACAGTATATAGAAGAAGACGAAGAACCAATGAAAGCTGACCCAGAGGAACACCTTTCTGTTCCAGATCTTCTAGTGCAGGAATAGGTCTTGGATAACGGTCCAGGTCAACTACAAACCCTTTCATTCCCAACCAACTTACATGATTATGCGGAAAAGGATGTCAGAGTAATCGAATATTCGGGCACCAGTTCGAGAGACTTCAAATTAAAAGGCCCGGTTGCCGACATTAACACTAAGCGAGGACCGAAAATTATTAAACATTTACAGCAAGACAAAATTGGAGGCCTGATCAAAAACGGTCAGTAAAATGTTGGTTGCTAAAATATCTCACTTCTTGTTATAATTCTCCTTCGCACTTACGCCACCATTAATACTAAGTGCCTGTGAAGCAAAAGGAAGGATGTTCTTCTCCGAGAATTTGTTAAAGATCACAATATTGACATCCTTTTCCTTCAAGAGATCAACATCAGTAAACTGTCTTTTCTTGGCCCATTATATGATCATATTGCCAACCCCGGAGAAGAGTCAAGAGGTACCGCTATACTGTTTAGAGCAAATATAAACATCAAGTTAACCAAATTTGATCCCATTGGAAGAATTATATCTATATTAACAGACGACAATACACTTTACTTGAAAATTTACTTGCACTCGGAGATACACAAATGACATGAAAGGGAGGAATTTATTACCACACAGCTACCATACTATTTGCGAGACAACTGTCACAGACTAGTCATTGGAGGTGATTTTAATTGCGCATTTCATTCAAAAGATCAAAAATTCACTTCAATCCGTCACCAGCGCTTCAACGACTTTATACAGCTCTCCAACTTCGTGATATGTGGGAATCCAAATATGGCCCAGTTGTTCAGTATACATACTCCCAAAGTTCAGCAGCATCACGTCTTGATAGAGTCTATGTTAATAAAGAAACTATTCCCACTGTTCAGGACAAACAGTTAGCATCGTACCGTTCAGTAACCATCATGCAGTTGTACTGTGCGCTCTGATTATTCCTTACCCAGAATAGGGAGGGGATTCTGGAAATTAAACGACTCCCTGTTAAATAACAAGGAAGTAAAATAAGATATTTATGAAAATCGTATAATGCCTTTCATGATACGAGTCATGAAACAAGGTCAAACGTGTGGTACTCCAACTAGAAAAATAACACACAATCTTCAAGACATTAGGAATACGGTGATTT
The DNA here is from genome assembly GCF_040414725.1 of Anabrus simplex. NCBI lineage: Eukaryota > Metazoa > Arthropoda > Insecta > Orthoptera > Tettigoniidae > Anabrus > Anabrus simplex. The sequence goes on from NC_090265.1 coordinate 1,360,523,194, forward strand.
TTATGCAAGGAATACAGGTATGGCTAGTGCCATTTTAAGTCTAGACTTTCAGAAAGCTTTCGATCGAGTTCATCACGGATACTAGCTGGGAGTCATGTGACATATTGGTTTCCACAACTCTCTCTCTGTAACATTATACATAATGTTTATCAATCCGCCCACTCTAGAATTCTACTTAATGGTTTCTTTTCTCGCCCGATTCCTATTCAAACGTCAGTACGACAAGGATACCCCTTGCCCATGATCTTATATTCCTTGAGCATAGAACAATTCGCACGTGCTGTTCATTATGTCCTTAACTCAATACCAAATCCAAATAATATGTTTACCATTAGATCTTACACACATGACGTAATTATCCATCTTCGGGCCCCTGAAATCGCTCAACTGCTAACAGGAATAATACCTACTTACGAAATAGCCTCCAACGCTCTTGTAAGTTGTCATAAATGGGAACTTCTTCCTCTTGGTAGATGGCCGAAGACAACAATGTTAGCCGACGTACCAACCAAAGAGCGTCATAGAATTCTAGGGATCATCTTTACTCCAAACACTGAAGAAATAGCAGATTTAAACTAGAACAATATTGCACAAAAGGTGCACTCGACGCTATTGATGCTCCTCGGCAGAAACCTAAACATAATACAAAATGTATGGCATATCTCCTTGTTCGCACTGTCAAAACTGTGGTACGCTGCACAAGTTTTATCGATGACAGAAAGAATTGCCCAACGGATCTTTGTGTCAGATACTACTTATAGATAGGATATATTTTTCGTATAGCCAAGCCACAACTGAAGAAAATAATTTACGAAGGGGATTTAGGCCCCATATCAGTCTCCAAAAAATGCAAAGCGCTCCTGATCATAGAAATGGTGCAGTATTCATCTTCTCACCAGGATACAGCACTCCAGTTTTCTCCCCTTGTGCAAAATAATCAATATTTCCGCTCGCATTGCTTTAAATCTGCTCTGCAGACTTTGCACAGTTTGCCACTTCTTGATCGCAATATCATCACTGTTGAAATAATTTATAAATAAATTAATAAAGAAGCATGATCATCTATCACATATTATGGTGAAATACCACAATTAAAATTGGACTAATATTTGGAAAACTTTCCAAAATTCTTGCAGCCCCTTAGAATGGAAAGTAGCTAGCTATAAAGTTATATACGAGCTACTTCTAACAGAAGAAAGGAAATTCCACCAGAGGATGACGGAATCGCCGCTATGCAAGAAATGCTCGGTAATTTATACTCAGTTTCATGGACTGACCAGTTGTGAAGCCGTCAAGGACATTTGGCTGTGGATCAGAGTAGCGTTCAACAGATTGGCGGGATCTAGAAACCCGAATGGCGTGTATCGTGCAGTACTGGCCAAGGACATCAGCAGCCGTCATCATAGGCATACTCTCACTTGGCTCAGTGTGGGTATCTGTTTTACATTCAAATCAACGACAAGGTATCCCTGACTTCCTTCAGAAGCTACCTAAAAGAATGTACGCGGAAAATACCAAGAGTTGATACTCCCGCTGGCAGTCCACTCATAAAAGAAATCCAAATTATACTGTGATATTTTCAGTGTTGTGATCTCAGCCGTGTCTAGACTTTACAACGATATCTCGTGTGTGTTATAGTTTTTTTTACTAACTCCATGTCACAAACATGCTTGAAAGCTGTGCGAGTGTGCAGTGTTACGGTGAAGATCGAGGCTAATGGAAGGTAACAGTACATAGACTGTGTTCTTCAGTGAATCGCATGCATTATGTTGAGTAATGTATTTTGAAGTAAGTGCATAGGTGTAAGAGGACAAGCACGGGACACGAGGTTCAAGAAAAGTGCTAAAGATTGATAGATAACGATATCACGTTTCTTTTCCAACGTATCGTGTCCCTACTTAGTGCTTACATGGAGTGCTTATAAAGAAATGCTCAGACGTGTTGGTCCTGTTCACTGTCCCAGTGTAAGCTGCTCTGCTGCAACAACAGATACTGTAGCTAGTTCACTAGGGGCAGGAGAGTGTTATCCGAGCCTCGGCTATTTGCTTTGACTTCGCTTGGTGATTTGGGAATTTGCATTTTCCGCTCAACTCAACGGTGCTTCATTACGGACTAGTTGATCATTTCACCATTTATACAGGAAAAGTACAACGAAGTTATCAATTATTGTTTTCGTACGTGAACAAAACTTGATCGGTCATGTAAAATATCAAGAAAAACATATATACAAACAGAAACAGTGGCAGAAAAACAATAGTAACTTTGTACAATATTATTTTAAACAAACCAATTTGCCTAAGAATAACAGGAACAAATCACCAAGTTGCTAGTTATTAACAATTTTTTTTGTAAGTAAAATAAGATTACTTGCGCATACAAAGAAACAAAGCCAATTATGCAAACAACACGATATCCCAAATCAACATATTATCATTTATACCACTAGAACGTTTTGTTTTCTTGATTGCGCCAACTCAGACAACTTTTTGGTGAGTAACGGTATGAGCGCGGGAAGAGTCGATAATGGTGGTGATGGTGGAGAATTTTGTTTTAAGAGGAAGTAAAACCAACAGCTGTAAAGACTAGGTGGCGATATGCGGAGTAAAGGTGCAATAAAAGTAAATAATGTTTATAAAATAAAATCGTACAGTTCGTTTGCCTTTTATTGTTAATGATGTGTTCCTTTAATGTTGGCCTACAACATTTCCATGAGTATAGGTAATAGTGAAAAGAGTATCCATTCATCACATGTCAAAATAATTCATTTCATTTCCTATGAAAAATGAATATAACTAAACGTGGCGTTAATTACAGACACATCATATGTACAATGCTCAAGAACAAATACGAGAATTACAGAAACAAATGGCCACAAATAGGTTTGCAAATATCATTTGAAAAAAGAAAACAAAGTTCATGACAAACTTCATTAATGGCCCTCAAAATATCATAATTAACAATAAAATAATATCTCGGACAGATCGCTTTAAATACCTGTGAGAATGGATAACAAACAACACAAAAGAAAAGGTAGCTATTGATATAAGAGTAAACAAAATGGAAAGGATATTTCATATGAAAAAGAATATATACAACAAGAAATCTCTATCCTGGAAATTGAAATTAAGGCATTGTCAAACAGTGGCCCAGCCAGAAATTTTATATTCAGCAGAAACTCTTAAACTTACAAGAATTTGGCATCTTGAAAAATTAGAAAAAGTTGAAAGAAGAATTTTGAGAAAAATACTGGGAGCTATAAGAAACAACACGGCTGAATTTAGACTACGATCAAACAGAGAGCTATATTTAAAAGTTGAAAACTGACAGCTGTAATGAGGAAATGGAGACTCCAGTTTTTGGACACAATTATAGAATGAATAACAAATGACTAACTAAACAAATCTCCAACTTTTTTAACAGTAACAAATCTAAGCCAACGTGGTTCATTGAAACTGAAAAGGATTTGAAAAACTCTGGAATTAAAATAGATACAATAAAAAACAGAACACGTTTCAGAGAAGTAACACGAAAGGCAGGATGTCAGGAGATAAAGAAATTAACAACTGGAAGAAAATGGACTCAAGGGGAAAAGGAACACTATTCTCAGAAAATGAAGTAAGTTTGGAAACAAAGAAAGTTAAATGCAAAGAAAAGTAAGCAAAGTTGATTTGTGTATCCAAAAAGGGTTATTCGAATTATTATTAATAATAATAATAATGCCAGCCACGTGGTGTAGGGGTAGCGTACCTGCCTCTTACCCGGAGGCCCCTGGTTCGATTCCCGGCCAGGTAAGGGATCTTTAACTGGACCTGAGGGCTGGTTCGAGGTCCACTCAGCCTACGTGATTAGAATTGAGGAGCTATCTGACGGTGAGAAAGCGGCCCCGGTCTAGAAAGCCAAGAATAACGGCCGAGAGGATTCGTCGTGCTCGTAATCTTCAGGCCTTCGGGATGAGCAGCGGTCGATTGGTAGGCCAAGGCCCTTCAAGGGCTGTAGTGCCATGGGGTTTGTTTGTTTTGTTTCTAATAATAATAATAATAATAATAATAATAATAATAATAATCGTACTTACTTAGCATAAGACGTTTGTTTACAATATAAATTATTTTATTTCTTCACTACAATCCAATGCAATGAATACAACGAGTCTTTAGGCACAGCAAAACTCTTAAAAGTTTGAATCTGTTTAAATCTGATCAATGAGCTGAATTGTATTCGTCTTTGATCTAACAAGAGATGGTAATTATACTTCGTCATCCATAAATGAAGAACAAGCTACTGGTATCTACAAAGGTATTTGAGTAAATTATTCATATTCATTCCGTTTCTGTAGTTTGAGATGAACATTCGAGACCTGTATTGACTCATGTACAGCTTGTATACCAAACAAATTCTCACGTTTCAGTATAATGTACGAGTATTCATTAGAATAATTAGAGTAATTAATTCAAATTCACAGTCTTCATTTAGTAGAATTAAATGCCCTTAAATAGAACGCAAAAAATTTTATGCTCTAATGAACTATTTCAGAGTCGTATCTCGAAAGTAATAAAATTAATTCGCTACTGTAAAAAATGAACAGATGAAAGCTTTTCAATGTACATTCTAATATAACTGATTTGTCGTCATGCACTGTGAATTTATCTATTACTTTTCAGGTCGTGAATAATAACCATGGAGCTTTTGAGCATTTAATGTAATTAATTAATGCTTCTATTTACATGTATTCAATCTCTATAATAATAATTTATTTAATGGGTTTCTATTGAAAACTATCTTAAAAACGTAACCAGTGCAATTAAATTTTATTTTCGAAAATTTTCGTTATTTTCTTACTTCATGAATAGAATGATATCATTTTTGCAGATTACGAAGCCTTATAGAGAACACATAAATCTACATAAATAAAGTTATACGGAATCCGCTCTCTGTAATTTCGTTTGTTTTGCCAATTTATCCGTTTTAGGTCAACTCAAGACCGAATCGGTAGTTTTTGTTTCTCGTGTCTGTTTTTTCCACCATCACGGCGAAAGAGATGGATATATCTCGACTAAACGTCATATTTAGAGAATTCTCATCTCGGTGAAGGTTTTGATGTGCATATGATTTAAAAATATTTGAATACATGGGGAGTTTATAGGAAAACCAGAACAGTTTTCCTCCATTTTCTCATACTATTGGTTTTCTGTAAAACCCGTGGACTGTATGTGAAACGTCTCTTCATTATAAACAACTTATGTTATGTTCATAATTTAGCTTACTCTTCAAATGGCGGAGCAAAATTACTATTTTTGCGGGTATCATGCCCTTCATTGAGTGACCGACGGACCGACAACGAACATACAGGTTACCATGCCAAAGTCTCTGACTGTTTGCCAGCAGGGAAGTAGCGTATTGCCATTTTCGTCATCATTGCTGAAAACTCGTGGTTGTTCCTCGGCCGGCGGAATATCCTTGGAGGTTACACTCGTCCTCGATTAGCTTAAATAATAACACCATAAGTCACCTTCTTACCTGTTTACCTAAGAATCCCTGCACGTAAATTTCTCCTCTGTTACCACCTTCTTATATCCGTAACTCACACCATTCACAATTTGAGGGACATTTGCTCTTCCAATACGTCCACTTGGTATTTAAATATTTGCCTAAACGGCTGTCCTCACTTATAATCCTACTTTCTATTAATTTGAACATTCTTAACTGTATCACTTTCTAGGGATAATACCGATACCTGGGCACCCTTTTCATTGCAGAAAAAGTCCAAGCTGTTAAAATGTATACATTATTGCGCCGTCAAATATCGAAATATGGGTGCATTTTATTGACGGTGCAGACCATCTTTTCGGTTAATAGGTGACTAAACGGCAAGTCGTATTACAAAACAAACTGCAAATCGCCATTCTATTTGGAGAGATCAACAACTTTGGTCTTATGAATTATTGTCGTGTCTCGATTGTTGATACGTTTGATAGCGCTGCATTTCTCGGTTATAATCAAATCTTTCGAACACGTCTGTGACTTGCATTACGAAAAATGGCCTGTCTTTTTACTGAATATTCTCCATCTCTATTGTGAATGGCAGTTGCCAAGTGAGCCTGCCGTTATAGTAGAAACTCCCGAACTGGATTGTGATTGGCAGTAGGAAATGTGGCCTGCCATTATACCCAAATCATCCCCAATGCCTACCTTACATCGCAAACAACGTATTCCTTCCTCCCTTTTTTGTTTCTAGGATAGCGCTAAGAGGCATGCAATTTAATATAATCCTACTCACTGACTTTAAAATAATTAACGGACAATCCGTATACAACGTATAACACGGTAGCGAAGCACGGGTACATTTGCTAGTACTGTATGTATATAAATATGTATTGAATATTGAATAGTAATTTGAATAGTGATTTATTGAACATTACAGGCTTTACGCCCAGATACATGCTCACAATGTCAGATTACATAAAACAGAAAGAACCATTAAAACCAGCGAAACTGAACAATTATAAACATAACTAAAAACACACCAACTATATCTAATAAGCGGCCCCTTACATGGGAGAATGACCAGTCCACACGTAATGGTCAACCCTGCAAACCTATAATCTTACCACTAACTTGGTGGCCCCACACGGGCGGAAAACCAGTCTCCGTGCAAGGCACCACCCCTAAACTAAATCTACTACGCTGCCCTAACATGGGTGGAGGACCAGTCCACATGTTAGGGCACCCCATACATCTAAATTAACCCTATAATCCTGAAATTAATTTGTTGGTCCCCTACACGGGCGAGAAACCAGTCCACGTGCAAGGCGCCACTCCTATATATACTGCCCGGCCGTGTCATCCCCCTGGTGAGAAAAGGAGCCACCCTCCCAAATATAAATGTGTCCACGTCGTGTATTGTAATTAATGCGAAAACTTGTAAAATTTTGCTTTGCCAACTAGAATGCAAATCTAACATTCTCCGCTTCTTTCTTAGTTGAAGTATATAGACTAATACACTGACTGACAGAGCAAATGCAACACCAAGAAGGAGTCGTCAGAACTTTATGCCAATTGCAGGGTAGACTGACGTCACTGAGGTATGCTCATGATGTGAAATGCGCCGCTGTGTTGCGCACGTAGCGAACGATAAATGGGACACGGCGTTGGCGAATGGCCCACTTCGTACCGTGATTTCTCAGCCGACAGTCATTGTAGAACGTGTTGTCGTGTGCCACAGGACACGTGTATAGCTAAGAATGCCAGGCCGCCGTCAACGGAGGCATTTCCAGCAGACAGACGACTTTACGAGGGGTATGGTGATCGGGCTGAGAAGGGCAGGTTGGTCGCTTCGTCAAATCGCAGCCGATACCCATAGGGATGTGTCCACAGTGCAGCGCCTGTGGCGAAGATGGTTGGCGCAGGGACATGTGGCACGTGCGAGGGGTCCAGGCGCAGCCCGAGTGACGTCAGCACGCGAGGATCGGCGCATCCGCCGCCAAGCGGTGGCAGCCCCGCACGCCACGTCAACCGCCATTCTTCAGCATGTGCAAGACACCCTGGCTGTTCCAATATCGACCAGAACAATTTCCCGTCGATTGGTTGAAGGAGGCCTGCACTCCCGGCGTCCGCTCAGAAGACTACCATTGACTCCACAAGATAGACGTGCACGCCTGGCATGGTGCCGGGCTAGAGCGACTTGGATGAGGGAATGGCGGAACGTCGTGTTCTCCGATGAGTCACGCTTCTGTTCTGTCAGTGATAGTCACCGCAGACGAGTGTGGCGTCGGCGTGGAGAAAGGTCAAATCCGGCAGTAACTGTGGAGCGCCCTACCGCTAGACAACGCGGCATCATGGTTTGGGGCGCTATTGCGTATGATTTCACGTCACCTCTAGTGCGTATTCAAGGCACGTTAAATGCCCACCGCTACGTGCAGCATGTGCTGCGGCCGGTGGCACTCCCGTACCTTCAGGGGCTGCCCAATGCTCTGTTTCAGCAGGATAATGCCCGCCCACACACTGCTCGCATCTCCCAACAGGCTCTACGAGGTGTACAGATGCTTCCGTGGCCAGCGTACTCTCCGGATCTCTCACCAATCGAACACGTGTGGGATCTCATTGGACGCCGTTTGCAAACTCTGCCCCAGCCTCGTACGGACGACCAACTGTGGCAAATGGTTGACAGAGAATGAAGAACCATCCCTCAGGACACCATCCGCACTCTTATTGACTCTGTACCTCGACGTGTTTCTGCGTGCATCGCCGCTCGCGGTGGTCCTACATCCTACTGAGTCGATGCCGTGCGCATTGTGTAACCTGCACATCGGTTTGAAATAAACATCAACTATTCGTCCGTGCCGTCTCTGTTTTTTCCCCAACTTTCATCCCTTTCGAACCACTCCTCCTTGGTGTTGCATTGTCACTGTCAGTCAGTGTATTTCGTTAAAAAACCTTCTGCTACTTAGGCGTTTCTAAGTGCCGTATACTAACACTTACGATCATCTTTTATTATTATCGAAGTTTGTGCATATATAAGAGCCCCATGCAGAGCAATTATCACTTCTAGAATTTCTCTGAAAATCTTATAATAGCATTTGTAAAGCTATCGTTGATCACAACTAAATATTTTTCATATTTTTGAGAATCATTCGATGATCTTTTCACGGTAAATCAGGCTCATAACTGTTGTTCCATAATACAAGAGAAATGCATTTTTTCTCTTTCCGCATTTGTAGGCTGCCATGACGACAAAGCTTACATGAAAAGTGTTAACTACAGCTACAAACGTAGTGCAAATATATATTCAGATATGAAATAAATTACTTAAAACACGTAAAACGCGGATATGCGAAGCCAAAACCACACAGCACTGTAAAAGAGAAAATGTAATGCCCATAAAATCGTAAGGTCAGACCTGTATAGTATACTATGTTTATCTTTGTCGTACAACTCGGTACATTGATTTGTGTCTTACTGTCATTGAATGTCTGTATTGCGTGAATGAGCTCTGTTGCAACTTGGATGTGTGTTAGGTCGACTTTATTCTACGGTTCATGTTGTGGAGCTTTCTATGGTATTACTCATGTACTAATTTGCTCTCCGATGTCCCCGCTACGCGGTGGTGTATCGGAAAGGCCAGTGCATGGGAGGTTTGTGCTGCTTTGACATTTGAGTTGTATATGAGAGATGTATTGATGATGTTATTTGGGACCTCCGATGTATAGTAAACCCTTGAATTAACTTGAGTTTAGATATATACTTTCGTCGATTGATATGATATTTTAATTGATCAATGTAAATGTAAGAGAGATTTCTGCAGGGTTATACCTTTCATTAGCATTATTTTGTCATAGTTGACGATTAGTATTGTTATTTTAATTCTGAATACTGTAGTTCATTTGTGAATTTTGTATGTCTGGAAATAAACATAATATACATATCCATTCTCCGGCATTCTGAATATGTATGAGTATCGCGACCTGAAAGGAAACTAGTGCGAAGCTATGGCAAATGAATCATGGCATCGCTACGCCAGATGTCAGGGGAGGCCGGGGCTATTGTAGCTGTATGCCTAAGTTGTTAGTAACAATCACTTTACTGCAAATTATACATTTTAAACCCTCTTTGAACCAAATAATCTTTGTTACAAAGTGAGCCAATGAATAGCTAAATTGTGCCATTATACCAGGCGGCTCTAGAGCAAATATCCCGCATGCACTAGTGAGGCACTGGAAGCCTAGTCGCTTGTTTTCGAAGGAGCGACAACGTGCTAAATTTCGGATGTTGTGAAACAAATAGCAATCATTTTACTGCACACGTTTAATGACAGGGTGAATGTGTAAATACACCAATGATACAGAAAAGACAATTTAATAACTTATTAATGTATACAGGTGCAAACATTCTAACCTACGAAAGACGTGTTTGTATGAAACAAAATATATACATATTACACCTTCAAAGATGAGAAAATTAAAATGTCACACTTAGATCTACCAGAACGTTTCCTTCTACAACTACTCATAATACATTAACTTCAATTTTTCTCATTTTCATGCGTACAATGATACCAAGGAGATACCAACGGAATGGGATTATTACACTTAACATTGCAATTGTTTGAAGTACTTAAAATAATACGAACTTTCATTAAAATATCTGTTGTTTCAATGTTTACATGATCATTTTTACTAGGAGTTCGTGAACTTTCACTAAAATGTCTGTTGTTTCAAGAATTACTTAATAATTCTTACTAGGAGTTCGTGAATTATCTACCCCGTTCCCTCTGATATTTCGTAGGAGCAAAACATGGGATTAGTGTTCCTATAGTTTCATTTAATCGATTGCTTCGTTGTCTCAAAATCGTAAGTCACGTACGCCAATGAACATGGCTTTTGTAGGAGATACAAATTATCACACTTGTTCTGTCTGTAAATACTTTCTTCTACTGTTCATGTTCATTAGAACCCTCATCACACAGAGAAATGCCGTTTATGTCCCTGAGTCTGTTGAGTCAGAGACGGTATTGATCGAGCACGCTGTACAGATTAATGTCCGGCAACAAAAACACTAACAAGGAGAGAAATTGCTTTCAGATTGACACAGACCATTGCCCTTAATCCTTTACACATGGCATTAAGCCAGGCCGTAAAATGTCAGATCCAATACTTACTGCCACCGGAGGAAACGTAAAAACTCATTTCTTTCTGAACTGTGAGGGGAATTTAAAGACCAATAATTATAGCTTGATAAAAGCGATTTGTTGAATCCACAGCTACATCCGATGAAACATTACGTGTTCCTCTCAATTTCCACACGGAACTTTATAGCCCACGATCGTAACAATCGTTATGATATCGATATCAGTATTCTACTGGGGACTTTTATTTTATATTTTGCTAATATTTTGACAGATGTGGTATAATTGAGAACACGATCATCGCCTAATCTGTTGGTTCTTACTTCTGCTAGTGGTCAAATGTGTTATGAAGTAATAAAATGAAAACAAGTTGTTTTAAAATACTGTTGATATCGTGTTCACAGCCATGGGACCTCCTATTTTACATGGTATACGAAGCACAAAAATGTAAAATTTCATTTCGAAAGTTGCACATGATTTCGTCGGAATTCGAACCACGGCCAATTTGGTTATAATTCGGTGAGAATGTCACTGGACTAGCACACTCCCTTAATGAATTAATATCTTACTAGGGGACCCGTGAGATAAATTTCGCATGTTAATAAAGTATGTGGTGGAGTAGCCCTTTGGTGAGCTACTAGTGAACTGAGAAATTCACAAATCAGTACAATATTAGACAGTCTTATCACTTAATGTAATATTTGATTTTTAACATTTATGGTATCCACCCGAATGGAAGCAAATTCAAGTGCATTATTATACTGACGAATGTTCCGGAAGTTTTTGGTTTTACTATCGTTATTTTCTTAACTGATACTTACAGTATATTGTAATGACATGAAATAGGCGTCCCAGGGGCCGAAATGTGAAGTGGACAGCAATAATGGCACGTATTTTCCAACAGTAACAGTATTTGCAAATCGCACACTTCGCACATTTTTAAACTCATATTTTAAAGAAATTACCGTTATTAAGTTATGAGACGGCAATTAGTCACTGCTAACGTCTACTCTCTTTTTTAATGCTCATTTGTCACGATCGGTTACTTGTTAGCGCCACAAAAGGGATCTATGCTACTGAAATAATATATATGATGCCCAAAGTCTGGCGTGTGACAGTTTGTAAGGTCAGTGTATGTAAGGAGAAGAACCATAGTGCGCACTTTTCGTTATGACGCAACAAAATACTCTGCCATTGAAGCAGAACGTAATTTGAAGTCTTAAGACATCAAACTGGTGTCAACTCAAAACAACTATTCCACACCTGGGCTATGTGTCATTATGTATCTGTCGAATCTTATGATTCTATAATATGATTTCTGTTAATACAGAACTACTACACCGGAAAGGTATTCATGGTGTTAACAAAAGATCAGCAAACCAGTTTTACATAGATTTCACTAACACTACTAGATATGATGTTAAGCACATATGTTATTCAGCAAACACATCCTATGACAATCTACATCAATCAATCAATCAATCAATCAATCAATCAATCAATCAATCAATCAATAAATCAACCAACCAACCAATCAATCAATAAATCAATCAATCAATCAATCAGGTCACATTTACTCAGGCGGCAGATTCCCTCTCAGTTGTTTACCTAGCTTTTCCGTAAATAAATTCCAAGAATTTGGAAATATATCGAGCATCTCCCTTGATAAATTATTCCAATCCCTACTCCTCTTCCTATAAATGAATATTTAACCCTATTTGTCCTCTTGACTCCAACTTTAGTTCAATTGTACAACATTGGGCAAAGGAATAACTGCACAACAGCACCTAAAATCTAAAGAACCTTTACCAACCCAATAAAATGCCCACATATTCTGTAAACTTCAAAGAAAATGAACTGTCTATACAGGGAATTCATTTTATTTAACGCAGGCATAGCTATCAACCAACTCTCTGACATGGCAAGTTTGGCCAACGTAACAGTTGCCCAAACGATAAATATGACACTCAACACCCAAACAATGATCAAATTCAGGCGCATATGATGACAATGCTATTTTTCAAAGTTTCGTACCAAAAAGAATGTTTAACATTACAAAATTCAGGGGTTTGTCCCACCTCCCCTTCCCAGATCTAAGACGAATGAACATATGGACTCCATGTGAGGAACCGATATTACACGTTATTCTACCACACAAGCTGGAAGTTTATAGTAATGTATATGAAATACTACACTATTCTAGATGCAATCGTAATGAATGTTTCCTTATTAATCAAGGCAAAACTTGCTCACTAAATACAAAAACTACCACAACATGCATACAGGCATGGCCTCTGGCCTCCCGGAGTGAAACAAATTAATAATCTGAGCAGATTTAATAAGTAAGAACGCAGGTACTTCCTTGAACAATACATCGAAGAAAAATGCATAACCATTGTATACCCATTTATTTAATTTATTTTAAATGCCTTCTTGTTTTTCCAATTACAATAATAAAAAATAATTATGTAAACCATTTTTCCCCTTTTGATATGTAAACCTTGACTTGACTTGTTAAATAGTCAACAAACATCTTATTGTTGAAACTGAACGCTGCAAAGCTGTGATTATAAAGGACAGTCCCTCCTCGAGCCACTAGCTCACTGTGACACTCCATATCCAATTAATTAACTTAAAACAGCGTGCAATTTTTCTTCAATAAATGCTAGCGTCTGGCGTTGATAGTGCATAAAATTTACTTTAAACGTTAGTATAACAGTACATCTACAACATCGTCGTTCATTAACTCGATGCTTTCTTCTAAAACTGTTGCGAAATGCTCTCCTGAACATTTTTTGTATTCAATGTCATTATTAATTCTCAGCTGTGTTCTTCCTGTGGTCTTGTGGACGACTGCTTTTCATTTGTGCCGGAAAATTCATTGTATATTTATACTTAGAATATGGCTATTTTATAGAATTAAAACGTTTCAAGAAGGATATTTGTTAACTTTAGATAATAGGTTGTTTGCAAGACTTTATATCAAAGATAACGTTCAACCTTATCACCACTGAAAGTGAGTGTCGAAGTATAATTAATGCACAACTACCAGAGATATATGGACCTTTAAATATTACAACCCACATTACACTAAGATACTTCTTCGAACCATTGCAGGTAACTTTGTGTCTAGTATATATGTGAAAATATATGTCAAAATTTTGTATTCAGCATTAGCTTAATTGTTGATGGCAGTGATGACTGTTGCTTTAATTATGTGGCATACAATATGGAAATAAGATCCTTAGGTTAAAGACGTCCGTCATCTACATGTTAGATATCTAATTTACATTGCCACAGAACAATGCAATTTCAAGATATAGTGCCTTCTTTTCAGACTCCTGTACAGTTTCAGCTTTCGTACTAAGTCGAGATTCATATAAATGTCAATCAAGTGGAAACTACTATGCTAACTCTGACATCATAGGAGTTGCAAGGATACAGAGGGCACGAAAACACTGGTGACCATAATGTGTACTTGCGTTGTAGTGTACTTATTAGCTTTGTATTTGCGTTGTATTACCACAGCTAGTATATTTATTAGCTTTGTACTTGCATTGTATTGTCGCAGCCAGTGTACTTCTTTACAGTTGAGCAAAATTTAAAACACCTATTTTTTTTGCTAGTTGTTTTACGTCGCACCGACACAGATAGGTTTTTTTTTTTGCTAGTTGCTTTACGTCGCACCGACACAGATATGTCTTATGGCGACGATGGGACAGGGAAGGGCTAGGACTGGGAAGGAAGCGGCCGTGGCCTTAATTAAGGTACAGCCCCAACATTTGCCTGGTGTGAAAATGGGAAAACACGGAAAACCATTTTCAGGGCTGCCGACAGTGGGATTCGAACCTACTATCTCCCGAATACTGGATACTGGCCGCACTTATGCGACTGCAACTATTGGCCTCGGTTTTAAAACAACTATTCAAAAATATGAAATGTGGATTTATTACCCCAATCATCCTGTTTTTTCTCCATTCACTTTCAAATGGATGTTGGGAATTTGATAAAAGTTGGTATAGTGTTAACTAAAAGTTCGTATGTTGAATATATAGAAAGCACACACCTAACTTCTGTACGTTTTAACCGATTCAGAGCTGCTAAATGTAGAGAGCAGGCAATAAATTGCATACGTTAACAATTCTACATTGTAGATCCGAAAGAGCTAGTAATACTTTTTCCGGATAATTGTATTGATTTGTATTGATTAATAAATTCGTGTCGCTATTATTAGGCAGGTGCAGTCCTTGTAGAACAGACCTACCGACGAGGGTGGGTGACATCTGCGGTGTATAGGAAACTGCGTGTTAATGTAATTAAGGATATTGTTGTGTGTGGTGTGTGAGTTGCAAGGATGTAGGGGACAGCACACACACTTCGTCCCCGAGTGGAGGGGATTAACCAATTAAGGTTATAAACCTCGGAGCTGGCCATGAACCGAACCCGGGGCCTTCCTAATCAATTAATTAATTGATTAATCAATCAAGCATCACTCTGCTTTAAGGACTATCGCCCAGGTGGGAGATTCTCTATCAGTTTTGTATCTAGTCCTTTCCTAAATAATTTAAAACGTAACTTGGAAATTTATCGAAAATATTTCCCTTCATAAATTATTCCTCATCCTATAAATAAAAATTTGCCCCAATTTGTTCTCTTGAATTCCAATTTTATCTTCATATATGACCTTTCCTAACTTTAAAAGCACCACTCAAGCTAATTAGTCTGCCAATGCCTTACACGCCATTGCTCCACTTTTCTGTATCGAAGGCTACTATGCCGGCCATTCAGCCAAAGAGTTGAACATTTGTACTGTTGATGGATATCATTTACGGTTTGATTATGTTGGTGTTATCAGCTACTTCCAAACATAATACGTTGGCTGGTGGAAAATATTTCCCTAGCATTAGTGCTTTGTCAGAGATAATAATAATAATAATAATAGTAATAATAGTAATAGTCATAATAATAATAATAATAATAATTTCACCGCTAGTGGTTTAATGTTGTACAAACACATCAAAGGTTTTCGCGACGCAAGTACGTGAAAGGGCTAAGACTGGGAAGGTAGCAGTGAAAATGGGGAACCACGGAAAACTATGTTCAGGGCTTCCGATGGTGGGATTCGAACCCACCATCCCCGAATGCAAGCTCACAACTATGCGACCTTAACCACACAGCCATTTCGTACGATAATAATAATACTACAATGAAGTGCAACAAATGACTATTTTATTGATGTAATTTTTTCAGCAACTTAGAGCAGCATAGTACACGGTACTTTCACGTTAAATTTGATCCCCTAACAGAAACTAATCCTCATGGAACAGAGTTGTTGTGATGAGCTATTGGATAACATGTAATTTTTCATTTATTGGGATACATTTTAGGTCGCATATGTCAAGGAACACATTTCACTGACAATATACTGTAATTAACTCACGAATTGTTATTGCACGCTGTATCCACATTAACATTACCAGCGCTATTCGACACTCCGGATATGTAAATATTGTGAATGTTTACCTAAGAGAGGTAATCGTTCCTGATTCTGTTTGTAATACTAATAGGAAAATCGTAATATGAAAACTGAGAGGAAAGAAACTATATATTTTAAAATCAATATTTGGTTAACTTTCTGTATTTCACTTCTCCTTCCAATATAATATACTTTATTATCTACCTACGTATTATTGAAATTTACGCACAGTATTTCCTTCCTGAGCTGTATGGTCACCAGAAGTACTGGTAAGGTTACCACAGGTTTATAGGCTATGTTCTCTAACACTCAGGAAAACCATGACAGGATAGCTTCAATCACAGACTTTAAAACAGACGTTCTTAGCGTATCACTGTTTCCAAATATGTTGCAGTATACTTTATCACAGGTATATAAAACTTTACATATCGTGTTAAAGACGAGTAACTGAAAATTATTGCCGTATCGTTTATAAAGCAGATTGGAATGCTAGATTATTTAGAAAGCACGTTCCTAACTTTTACTTTTCGCACCACATTAATATGTATAATATGTAACATATTTCAAGTACGGGAGAATACACGACTGGTAATAAAGTAATCTATCTGGAATGAAACTGATTTAGTACCTACTGTGATTTGAAGATCACCAATGGTAAAGGTGAAGTACAGAGAAAACATTTAAACTAAGAACCAGCCTCTCGGTGTTTTTTGCGTCGGCAAGAACGATAGCCATTTTTCGTGCGTCTGTAAACGTACAACAGTATTATAAACTTTAAGAAGTTTGCTACTTGCCAACGTTATGAAAGAAGACGCTGAAACTGTCCGTCTTTAATTTCTACAAATATTTGTCACCTCAATAAGAAACCAAACCATACATCACTCGATGTAGTTCACGTTGTATGTACTTGTGAACATTTCGTTTCAGTTTTTCCAGGCCGTGCGGATTTATCGTGTATGTGTGAATTTTCATATTATTCCTGAGATATAAATCGGAGGGGTTAGGTCGGGTGATCTAATGGAGTATATAAATCCCTACTAAAAATTCTGTCCTACTGGAACACACTTTTAATTTCTTTCACCGAGTGAGCTGTAGCAGAGATTTGTTGAAGGAATGTAAAATCACGCTTCCAGGTTTTTTCAAGGTTAGAACTATATTCACGTTTGTGCCACAATCAACTTTTCGGTCAAAATATGTTGGTCTCATAACTCGTTCACAACTCTTCGCACACCATTCACTAATTTTATCATCACGAAAGAGTACTTCATATACGAAATCATAATTCTCTGCGCTCCAGTAAGGATTATTTTGCAGGCGAGAAAAATATTTAATTGGAATCGATTTCACCATTGTATACGTCATCCAGAATCCACTGGCAAAATGTGTTCCTGTGCACAGAACCATCCTGTTGAAGAGCACGTTGCATCGCTGCTGATAGAATACCTTATCGTTTCAAGGAATATAGCCTCACTATCCTTATATTTTCGCGGATAATGAGCTTAAATATATTCGTATGAATCCAGTAGTAATGTATTCGAATCTCTTGAAATCTTACGAATCAATATAATACTCAAAACACATGGCCTTCGGAAACACCCCTTACAAGGAAGAAGAAGCATGTGTGTCTCCGATGATATTACTGTATTAGGTTGTGTTAAATGCCTTCAGTCCGAAGATTAATTAACTGAAACTCCAACAACTACACCATCCTGTGTTACAGAAAGCCAGAGTATCAGTGAAATTTCGCGGACTAAAGAAATGAGAATAAAGGTAGTTTCTCTACTGTTTCTTCACTGAGTCAGAAAGTACTATTTCAAACTAGCTGACCCGACAGACGTCGTTCTGTCAAAAATAAATGACAATGGAACGAACTGAAATTCAGTCTGTACTGCACGCAAAAATCAGAATAATGTAAATGACTACATTATCAACATCAAATGAGTTAATTTTCTACTGCTACCAAAAGTTAGTAAAAAACTACTGGTAAAACGTGTTTTCATTACCTGCAATATTAATATCCTGATCGTGATTAAGGAAATGCTCAAATAGGTCACAGCATATCACTACCCAGAAATAACCCTGATAGACTGTAACATAGATGGGAACTGTTCAGCAGGTCTTCAAATCCCTCACAGAGCCATAATTATCCCCCGTTGCAAATCAAGTAATTTGATAAGTTGATGGCGTAAAGATAATGTGGCAAAAGTTACTCCTCTTCCTTCGTAGGGAATAACTATCATAGAAAACATTGATTCCAATGAACACTATGAAGATATTTTTCATTGCAAAGCTTTAAGGTACACGACATTTTTCTTCATTACCTGGCGCATAAACAAAGAAAGTTGATGGTTTTCCAACACGAGAACAGGTAACATACAATTGGCCATGCGAGAAACATGGGTTTTCAAGATTAATGCTGCAAACACTCAATGAATACCCGTGGGATTTATTTATGGTCATAGCAAAAGCGACCCGCATTGGAAACTGCAGTCAATTGCAATTATTTTGTAAACTTCTTTTTGTTAAGGGCATCAAATGCGGCTTGAAATTTTGTACATAATCCGATATTCACCCATTTTAACCGATAACATTGAGATTTACGGACATTTGGCAAGCGCGCTGGATTAGAGAAGGACAGCGCTAAGCGCAAACGTGTGAGAAGGAAAGAGAGACAAATAGTTTCAATGGAAAAAGAGAAATGGGGCTTTTACGTTCTTCCGGCCATTTCTTCCAATTTTTCTCCTTGTAAAAGCCTTACTCGGACTTAGACGAATATTTGAAAAAAGGAATCAGCCAAACTGGTCCAGCCGTTCCCGAGTTTTGCGCTTAGCAACACATTTAGCGATTCCTTTTTATTTATATAGATGTAAACACTGATCAACCCTCCAAGCCATACTTTTGCACTACATATCAAAGGGACTGGCTGCCTAAGGAATGGCATTATTGGTGCTGTTCGTAGCTCAGTGATTTTCATTTTGTGAAAGCCAGGCATGGCCGTCCACGCGGTCTACGAGTAGCGAGCCTGCCTCTTAGACGAAGGCTCCGGGTTCTATTCCCAAGTAGGTCAGGGATTTTTACCTGCATCTGAGAGCTACTTTAAGATCTACTCAGCCTACGTGAGAACAGTAACTGAGACATTAACAGCGATATGACAGTCTTGGTCTAGAAAACCAGGAATAACGGCTGAAAGTATTTGTCGCGCTGACCACAGTCACTTCGTAATCTGCAGGTCTTCGGACTGAGCAGTCGTCGCTTAGTTGGCAAAGGCCCATCAGTTTGGAGAGCAGGAAATTAGAATGAGAGAAGTGATTGAAAGTAACAGACTTGTTCTTGTTCATACCAAAAGTCATGAGGCACTGTAAACACTACATCTTACCGCAAACAGATCTAGTCTTGAAGTAGGTATTGGCAGGCAATGACTGGATGTTTGGAATGCCCTATCGCAGTCATCCGCAAACTTTTCATGTCACGCCCACTTCTGAAGCATCAAATGTCTTCGCGCCCCCTTTACTCTTCCTTCCTTCCTTCCTTCCTTCCTTCCTTCCTTCCTTCCTTCCTTCCTTCCTTCCTTCCTTCCTTCCTTCCTCTCAGTACTCATTAGATTGCACAAAGGATCAGCTCACAAGCACTTCTGTTAATAATATTAATAATAATAATAATAATAATAATAATAATAATAATAATCAGTGGGCCGGCCTGAGTGGCTCAGACGATTGAGGCACTGGCTTTGTGACCCCAGGTAGGCAGGTCCTATCCTGGCTCAGTCCGGTGGTATTTAAAGGTGCACAAGCCAATACAATTATTACCGTGTTTGTCAGTTCTCTACATCGTACCAGCCTAGAATAGACGCAAGGAGTGGTGTTTCTTAGGACATATGACCTGTCAAGTGCAGAAAAAGCCGGCCTGATTCGGTGTTTCCTTTTTTCATGGGTTTCCCACGGTACTGTGTAGGACATAACCTTTATTGTCACTGAAAAGTAAATGTCTAGGACAGTTAAAACAAATGACCATTGTGTTGTATGGAGGAGACGTTTCGCTGCTTGCTTGCGCAGTCCAAGTGCCTTCCTGTTACATCCACATCACTCGCCTCGTTTTTCATTCGATATCCTCCAGCAGAATGGGTAGATCGTTCGAAATGAAGTCAGTGTACCTTCTTCCATTTAGCCTGCCTTCAAAAAACTTAAGACCGATAACGCGCATTCCGATGACTACCCAAGCAATTCACGGTCTATTGATGTTGATTGTCTGGCTCACGCAGCAAATGGGTTTTGATGGAGGCCCATTAGTGGTGCCGTTTACGATTCGACACACCTGTGCTATAAAACGCTGACTTGTCCGCAAACAAAGTGCTTTTAAAAAGTTGATGGGTTGTTTCAAGCCCCTTACACAAAAAGCTAGACAATTAGCCTTGTCCTCCACCGAAAGCCATTGATGCATGTGCCTGCGGTACGGATGCAATTTTTACTCTCTCAAAAGCAAAGCACAGTGATATGTGACTTGTTTAACCATCTACCGGTACACGTCTTACTTACGTCAACATCACCTAACTTGCCTGGTCGCGCTGCGCTGCCTCCACACTACTGGCCTCACTGCCTCACTTTGCCGCTACCAGCGCCTCCTAGAGAACAAGGCCTGGCAATACGATTCGTGACGTCACGCGACTGGGATCAGCCGTGACCACCACGGCTCAGCGCGAGTGCTTTGTAGATGAAGCTAATTCCTTACGAAAATTGAAAAATACGCTGGTTAAAGTACATTCTACGAATATTCTTTCTCGTAGACGCGCATATCGGAAGCGTAATGAGTAATATACCGTAACAATTAGAAAGAACAATCAAAAATGCAAAAAAGAATTCAGTTATTTAAGAGAATACTGAACAACTTTAATAATATGCCAATATGACACTTTCTTATGTATATTTAAGAGTCAAAAATTATTAGTCCCTTTTACAAAACTCGCCATAAAACCTCTCTGGGTTGCAGTATATTAGTAGCAGTCCAGGAACATACAAGCTGTACTGCTCAGTGTTGTCGGTCATGAAAACAGGTAAACATTTTTTTACAATAGAAGCCTAACATAAATTAAGGGGGTGAAGAGCTCACACAGTTTGGCTGTTATGCAAAGAGAATGATTGCAGTACATGCCAACAATATTTTGTTCATCAAGTCATCAAAATTATATTCACATTCCCTAGTGTATATAAATGTACTTATATGATTTTGGACCCTGATTAAAATAACCAGAACAGGGGAAAAATTAAGTTCACCCAGACATTTTCTGAAATTGTTTTCAGTTTTTTTCACCAGGTTGCTTACAATTGAAATGGACATGAGGTGAACATGATATAAGAAAATATAAATGGTAATCTCTATGAACATTAGTTGTTAAAATCCTAAGAAACCATATTAAGAACTTGCATCCCTGCCATTACATTAATAAAAAAGTAGCAGAACACACACTGAACTACTCATTTCATGCTTTATGAACCAGCTGCATTATATAGATATGACACACATGAGATCAATTAAATAATTAATCCCCAACTTTTCACAGATGCATGTTAGATTCATTACATAACAACAGCTGGAAGGAGTGCTTTCTCCAAGAGGAAATTCATAATTGAATTCACAATTACTCAAACAGGAATGTTTACTACTGAAGGAACTTACAGTGAATAGCCCTGAATTCAGAGTTTACACATTCCCTTTGAATGGAATTCATAGAGGTTCATCAACTCAGTAATTAATAATAGTAGGCCTAATGTACTAAAACAATGATAAAGCCTCAGCTTACCACAGACAAAAGGAAAGGATGGTTAATGATTTTTTAGGATATGTGCCACCAAGGTAATGAACCGTATTTGTTAAATGACAAAATACCTGTTTAACATAAAAGGTGCCCTCTCAAAAATGTAACATCACTCCCTGAAAACATAACACCTGGCAATAAGTACGATAAAATAAAAGTGCCCTTGTGTTATTACTGTGTTCTCTTCTAAAGAAACTACTATGAAAAATAGAGCTACTAAATTTGGCAATGTGTCAAGAAGTACATACTGTACAGAGACCTTGTTGCCCGAAAAAAAGAATAGCTCAAACTTCTAAATATTGTCACATTATCAACATAATAAATAATATGGCATGCACAATATTAAAATACAACCCCTTCATCTTACACACTGAAGTATTCCACAAGTTCAGTAATACCATACCCATACCACGTAGGAGTTTCTGGAACCTACAAACCCACCCCAGCATAAGCAATTCTTGTATTGGATGATAATTGTTGCAAAACAAGTAGTACAATTACCACAATTTTGAGTAACGGAGCACTTGTGTTGCCACAGGTACTCAAACACTTGTTACCAATTCAAACAAAAATATTGCCATTCTTAAATTAGCAAAGGCAACCAACCATTGCATTGAGAGATTTAGTAGACAGTATTACTTTATCATAAGTAGTAAAAGTACCCTATGAAATATATGAGGATGAAGTTATAACAATTTTGTGTTGTAACAAAAGATCTAACAATTAAATCTCATTTGTCTTTCATGACACACTAAGCTAGTAAATAACCAGTCTAAATCAATGCTTCTTCTAGTCCAGAGAGTATCCAATGTCATCAGTCACTGTATCATTTACACTGTTTGAATTGTAGTTGTGCCACACCAATTTAGTTATAAATGCTTCATATCAACACAAGAAGTGAAAATCTTGCAAGACCTAAATTGCCTACCATGAGACACAAAGCTAGCAAATAACGCACCAATATAAATGCAAGTTTTTTCTAGTTTAGAAAATATTCACTACTATCAGTCACTGTGACACAACAATTATTTGCCTGAAGATGCATACAGTAGGCTACATGGCATCAGTTCTTGATTATATGCTCTAAAATGAAATAATCTGCTATGAAGCTTACTGCAACTACAAAAATACATTTAAATGCACTTCATATTAACTGGAAATACAAAATCACAAAAGATCTAACAATTATATCTCAATTGTTTTTCATGACACACTAAGCTAGTAAATAACATACCAGTTTAAATCAATGCTTCTAGTCCAGAGAGTATCCAGTGTCATCAGTCACTGTACCATTTACACTGTTTTGAATTGTAGTTGTGGTCCACACCCAATTTCATCAGGACAATGACTACATGCAATCATTCTATCTCAACTATCACAGTGAAGGAACTAATCCATTTTCCTCCTTTTGTGTTGAGCTAAAGTCTTTTGTGAGAACTTATCATTAACATCACTTACAAAGTTATTAATCAGGATATTGCTAGCAGTACCTAGGAGAGTTTTCTTGATAAAAGTTGAAGGATGTAGCTGGCAATCATGTCCTGAGAACAATCCAAGTGGCAAACACTTCAGTGTTACCAAAATTAACACAGCCTTCTGGTCCTGATGATGCAAAAATTCTTCTTTGAAGTTCGTAATAAGTTTGTTCATCACTATAAATTCAAATGCTGAGCATTTGACAACATCATCTTGTGGATAGTTCAATCCTCCTCTGTTGTTTGCACTTATAAGACTTGAATGATTCCCATGACCTGCTTCATTGCAAAGAAAAACTTCACAATAGTTACAACTGTACCGCTTCAAGAAGCTATAAGCACAATAACCACTAATGTAGTTTAAAAGAGGCCAATACTCCTCTTGTACATCATCCACATCACTTTCTTCTGCAACACAGGTACTGAAGGCACTGACATCACATGACACTTCTTCTTCAATGTAGTTACTCACGTCAGCTTTGAGATCTAGGACACTCTGAAGTCGCAGCTTATTCTCTACTTCAAATACTTGCCGCAGGGATATATTATACTGACTACCTGCTAGTTGTCGATACTTTCCAAATCGTGCCTCCAAGTTATCATTTTGCACTTTCCCTGGTAGGAAGAAACTATGTCCTTTCTCAGTAAGACAAAATTGGGCCATTTCTAACACACATCTTGTAGTCAAAGAAAGTGCTTTATGGGTTTCATTGCTGAATTTTCCAGGTGATTTGCAAGATTTCCAGGCATCTAACCATGACAACATCTCATTCAAAAATTCTGTGTGTGATGATTTTAATGTTATGGGTTCCTGAAGAGGATTTCTCAAACGCTTCCCTTTCCACAGTGTCCTTACATTCATTACATCCCACCACCTGCAAATCAAATCTATGAAATGTGCTGAGCTCTTCCAGTTGGTCAAATCCTTCTTTGGTCCTATCTCTTTCACTGCAGTAACTAAAGGGCTGTTGAATATTTGTAAAGCCAACTGAACATTCTGGCGTTCTATGTTTGTTGGATACAATGACTTCAGGGTTAGGGTAAATCCATACTTTAGCAAATTATTCTTCTCTAGAGCATGAAGTTCCTTTAATGAATCAAATGAGGCTGTTTCTATCTTGTTATGATCTGTAAAATTAGGAAAGTATAGTTCCTGGTTTTTGGCATTTAACCACTTATTCCTAATGCATTTTAAGATGTGGACAGAATCAATGGCAAAGAATAACTTACGGCAAGGATCTTTACGATGAGCATATACAAATTTCAATTCAGGAGGGTCACTCAAGAAAGATACAGCTTTCCTGTTTAGAGCACTGTTGTCAGCAACCAAACAGAGAACCTCAAACCCTATCTCCTCCAAACCAAGAATAACGTCCTTTAGAATTTTAAACAGTCCCTCTCCTCTGATATTAGTTACAGGCACAATGTGAGTTATATCCTTGTATGGTGAATGTAAACTATTCACCATAAAAACATAAGCACTAGTGGCACATTCACTACTGTTCACTGCACTACCCACAATTCTGTCCTGCTTGAAGTCTAACTGAGGTTTTATATGGACTTCATCCATTAAAAGTAAAACCAACTTATCTTCTTTAGATAAGACAGAAAATTTGTTCTTCATGTAAAGAAGAAAATTGCCACTTTGCTCATTTAGTGGGTTGGTTAGCAGCTTTGAACAAACAATTTTCAAAGTCCGTGGTGCAGGAAGAATCATATTACCAGATGACCGAATAAATTTGTAGCAATGAGGGGAAATAGAATAAGTTAAAGATGATAAAACAAGCATTTCCCATGAATAATTCCTAACTCGAGGCTTGTGAAGCAAATGAATTTGATCCCGTAAAAATGATACCATATGTTTCCTTAGAGGAAACTTTTTCTCAAGATTATCTAATATAGTATTAAAAATAACCATAGAGTCTTCAACACTGTCAGTTCCAAACTGATCACACCCACCATATACAGAGTGCACACTGTCAATAATATTTTCAATATCCATCATTGAGCCAACAGGCATAGGGAGATTTAAGTTTCTACATCTTCTTACTTCAACATTCTTCACAAACAAAGAGGCACGTAAGTCACTTCCTACCTTAACACAGCAATAAAGATGTGGGATAGGCTCGTCCTTGATTAAAATGAAGTAAACACACTGTTCCTTTTCAATGCAGTTCCAATCTTGTTTTACAGATATTGAACTTAATTTTTCTTTAAATTCCTGGAAGTTCTTGAAAGAAACAGTACTGGCATGAGCTTCATAGGTCTCTAAACTTTGAGCAAGAGCCTTGGCCAAACATTCATTGTCTACTCGACAACGCCTATCATCTGGAGCTTCTCGGTGGACAGATGTGGTATCAGACAAGTACTCTGGGCAGTTTGGAAACTGAGAAGGAACAGCTCCTAAAACATTTAGACCAAGTTAGAATGCATTCGCCTAGATATAAATATGCTCGTCTATTAATTCATGGCACTACTTACTTCACAGGACCATGTCATGTCTTAGATATATCTGGTTGATTTTAACATAAAGTGAATAACACACCAGGAGACAGAGAAAATCATTGAGTGAATGTAACTTATAATAGTTATACAGAACTTAACATAAATGCAATAAACACAATAACATTGCTGTCTAGCCTGAACTAAAAATATTAATCCACACTAAGAGGTATATTCCCTCATGCGATGCAATAAACAGAACTGCCTCACTTGCAGTTAAGGGTCCAGCACAGAAGGAATACTTGAAAGCCAATACCTTACATGCCTTCATAATTTAGGCCCTACAAGTTTTCCCAGAATATCACCATACCCACAACAGTAGTCCTATGAAGTAATGTGAATACTCAGCACATCCCAAACTAAAGGTAATAACTGGTCAATTCAATACAGCAAACGCTTAAATCAGTAAGATATAAATCACCCTGGAAAAATCTACTATTTCATTTATAAATAGCAAAGATATAAAAGACCTATCCACAAACCTTTCACAAGCCTTGGATGAGATAAAGGTGCAGTCAATAATTTCCAATTTCTTTCATCATACATGCTGGTCGTCCATTCAACCTCATGAGTTTTGAAATGGAGCTCGCACACCTACAACACAGGGCTCCATTTCAAGGACCATTCCACAACTTAAGTGATTGAATGATTGAAATCATATATAATACACTAATAACCAAGACTTACCTTTGCATTTTTGGAAGGAACGAAATCATCTCGGCGAATAGCTCGTAACCACTTAGCTCTTTCCGAGTCGACAGTTGGAAACGCGAAAACACTCACTTTAGGGCCAGTGCGATAATTGCCCTTACAATTTGGAACACTGCATTTCTGAGGCATCGTTATTCATAATTTGAAAAACAGTGATCGCAATTCACAACACACCATTAAACATAAACAAAGTTCTAACCTCACTTAGTGGCCATGCCGGCACTTTAAACACAATTTATCAATATTAACAATTTATGAGTACTATCACCTTTAACTGAACTTACACTAATAGGAATATTAAGCGAGTGTTAACACACAAGACTCGATTAACATTAATATAATCGATGAAAAACGCACATTATAGGGAAACGCGTCCTCATACACCAAGCAGCAACAAGCTAACTGAGTTACTGGCATGGGCCCCCTTCAACATACGTCATCAGCTACTCTCATTCGTATTGCCAGGCCTTGTTCTCTAGGAGGCGCTGGCCGCTACTGGAAATACTCTATCTCTTTTACTGTTACATCCTTGAACAGAATATCGCACTACACTAATTTGAGGCCGCTATATCGATTGGGCACATAAAATTGCATTTTGAACATTATTTCGGTTGCTGTGAATATACTGTAAAGCGATGTTTTCCGTTGAAACTGATGACGTACCTGGTGAGCATTACTTTTTTGGGTTAATTCTACCCAGCTATTACAAAAACGAAATTGAAAATATCTCCCGAAACACCAGAGAAAAGGCACTTGACCACTCCGAGGTGAGTCATCCAGTATGTCGTTACAAAAGCCTTCTGGTAGAGCTGACATATTCCTTTCTTTTCGCGCCCTGGGAATGGATAGAGCTATTGAACACATATGTCAATATATACTCTATGAACAGCGAGCAACAGAGGACAACAGGTGGTGACCTGCTATTTATATAAACACCACACGAGTAATGCAGGAACACACGGCTTAACAGGCGGAGTAAATATGTTGAATACCGGTAGTACAATATCACTGACGACGTGTGCACGAGAAATAATACCCAATGAATAATAGTCCTAGAATGACGGAATACCATCACAGAGACTTACTTAATATAACCAGCAATTAAATGTTATGTTTTCGTCAAAGAATCAAACCAAGTGGACCAAAGACCCAGAAGGGGGATGGCCTACAAAGCGACCAGTGCCCATCCTCAAGGCCTGCAGTTACGATGTTTCGTGTGGTGGGCACGATTAATCCTCTCAACCGTTGTTCTTGGCTTTCCAGACCGTTTACGCTACCGCTTACGCTACAGAAGAATACGTGATGAAGTGTAATCAAGATTCTTAATGATGACCTTAAAAATGGATAAAAATCACCACTGGAAAAATAATTCAGTGCAGTGTTAAGCAGACCCTACACGGTCAGTAATACTGATCAGTAATACTGAGTCAATAATACTGACAGTACGCATCAATATTGTAGCGACCTTACACGATCATTATTACTGTCAATATTTTGGCCAGTATCAGTGCACTAGCTTTCCATTGCGGCATTTTCACTTTACAAATAAAGTCAATAACCATCACTACGGAATGAGATTTATAACATGCAAATGCGGTATTTTATCAAAATGGATCGTAAAAGACGGGCATTTTGTAGCTATCATATTAGTACTGCACGAAACGCAGTTTTAAACGTAAACGATGGGTTAAAGATTGGCTTAGGAAAAGAGAAGCGTATTCTCATATGAAGTGTTAAGGGAAACACAATATACCGAAGCAGAAGATTATCAGAACTATCTCCGAATGCGTGAGGGTACTTTTGCGAAATTACTACGAATGGTAGAGCCTTTTGTAATAAGGCAAAATACAACTATGCGGTGCTGTTTATCGGTGGCAGAAAGATTAGCGGTGACAGTGAGGTATCTTGCAACTGGTATAAATTTTGAAGATTTAAAGTTTTCCGCTATAATGTCACCAGTTTCCATCAGTACAGCAGTTGTGGAAACATGCAAAGTATTGTGTTAAGTACGTTTATTCTGGCAGCTTTTCATATAGCTCGATAAACTTTTGCAATAGGCCTACTTGACGGTTCCACAAGCACCTCTAATTGGCCTTGGTGAGAAACGCATTTGTCGTCCACCGCTGCTCCGTTGATACTGACAAAAATAATGACAAGCGCACTCACACGGTCAGTATAACTGTCAGTATCCCCACCACTCTACAGTACTGACGCTCGCAGATCAGGAAATCCGGATCTGCTTCAGTACTGGCCTTCATTCCATCATTCCAGTCCACACGCGATCAGTATTACTGTCAATATTTTTCGGTACTGACAGTTTTATTGATCGTGTAGGGTCTGCTTTACATTAAAATACGGCTAGTTGAAATATGTAATGAAATTAACTAGGAGGTGGTGTGGTGAAGCATAGATGTGGATGATGATTGTAAAAGACGATAATGTCATGGGACCATGTGCCATAAGCATCGTCCCTAAATATAGTTTTTATCACAGTGAATAATAAATATAGCCGAGGCTAAAGTAGGGAAGCATCTTACGAGACACAAACACAGAATTCACAACTCGTTTGACAAGAAAACAACAAATATTGCAATAACCATTGAGGCGCCTGATTAGTGCCGTGGAAAATAATATATGATGCGAAAAGAATCCGTGATGTAACATGGATAAAAGCCCTTACTGGACTGTGAGGTTCATAGTTTCCAGATGCGCAGCTTAGTATTCTATAAGTTGAATATTAAGTACAAATACGCCTTTGATAGAGAGAGTTAGCTAATTGGTTTAGGTCACGTAGCTGTGAGCTTGCATTCGGGAGACACCAAGTTCAAACACCACTGTCGGCAGCCCTGAAATGGTTTTCCCTGGTTGCCCCGTTTTCACACCAGGTATCAATCAATCACTACCGATCTGCGTTTAGGGCAGTCGCCCAGGGGACTGATTCCCTATCTGTTGTTTTCCTAGCCGTTTCTTAAATGATCGGAAAGAAATTTGGAAAATTATTGAACTTCCCTTGGTAAGTTATTCCAATCCGTAACTCCTCTTCCTATAACTGAATATTTGCCCCAATTTGTCCTCTTGTATTCCAACTTTATCTTCATATTGTGATCTTTCCTACTTTTAAAGACACAACTCAAACTTATTCGTCTACTGATGTCCTCCCACGCCATCTCTCTGTTGACAACTCGGAACATACCACTTAATCGAGCAGCTCGTCTCCTTTCTCCCAAGTCTTCCTAGCCCAAACTTTGCAACATTTTTTTGTAACGCTACTCTTTTGTCGGAAATGACACAGAACAAATCGAGCTGCTTTTTGGATTTTTTCCAGTCCTTGAATCAGGTAATCCTGGTGAGGGTCCCATACACTGGAACCATACTCTAGTTAGGGTCTTACCAGAGACTTATATGCCCTCTCCTTTACATCCTTACTACAACCCCTAAATACCCTCATAACCATGTGCAGAGATCTGTACCCTTTATTAACAATCATATTTATGTGACTACCCCAATGAAGGTCTTTTCTCATATTAACACCTAGGTACTTACAATGATCCCCGAAAGGAACTTTCACCCCATCAACACAGTAATTAAAAAGAGGACTTTTCCTATTTGTGAAACTCATAACCTGACTTTTAACCTCGTTTATCGTCATACCATTGCTCACCGTCCATCTCGCAACACTATCGAGGTCACCCTGCAGCCGCTCACAATCTTGTAACTTATTTATTACTCTACACAGAATAACATCATCTGCAAACAGCCTTATATCTGATTCCACTTCTTTACACATATCATTGATATATATAAGAAAACATAAAGGTCCAATAATACTGCCTTCAAGAATTCCCCTCTTAATTATTACAGGGTCAAATAAAGCTTCGCCTACTCTAATTCTCTGGGTTCTATTTTCTAGAAATATAGCTGGGTCTATACCTTAATTAAGATCACAGTCGCTTCCTTCATAGTTCTAGCCCTGTCCTATCACATCACCGCCATAGGACCGTCTGTGTCGGTGCAACGTAAAACAAATAGAAATAATTCTTTGAAAACTAATGCATGTTTACTGAACTAATTTCGTTCCCATTGACCTAGCAATGAAAACTATAAATATCAACATGGGTACATATAGATGACAGTGGCATCGCCAACAATCGGCCCGCCAATGTCGGATACATTCTGCTTGTTGTAAATAATTTGACACAGTCAGCACTAGAACGAACATTTCAAAGGGAGCTAATTTTACGGAAACATGCTTCAGTGGCTTGTATACAGAAGATCTTGCTCTAATGAACTTCCTGTTGGAGACTAAGAACTATAAGTGATTATCAATCCCATGTACCCATTGGTCAATCAATCACTACTGATCTGCATTTAACGGCAATCGCCCAGGTGGCAGATCTGTTGTTTTCCTAGCCTTTTCTCGAATTATTTCAAAGAAATTGGAAATTAGTTGAACTCCCCCTTTCTTTAAACGAATATTTGCCCCAATTTCTTCCTCTTGCATTCCAAATTAATCCTCACGTTGTGATCTTTCCTACTTTTAAATACACCACTCAAACTTATTCATTTACTAATGTCATTCCACGCCATCTCTCCACTGACAGCTCGGAACATGACACTTAGTCGAGCAGCTCGTCTCCTTTCTCTCAAGCCATTCTAGCCCAAACTTTGCAACATTTTTGTAACGCTACTCTTTTGTCGGAAATCACCCAGAACAATTCGAGCTGCTTTTCTGTAGGTTTTTATTCTTAAAACAAGTGATACTGGCGAGGGTCCCATACACTGGAACCATACTCTAGTTGGGGTCTCACCAGAGAATTAAATGCCCTCACCTTTACATCCTTACTACAAACCTAAACACCCTCATAACCATGTGCAGAGATATATACCCTTTATTTACAAACCCATTTATATGATTAACCCAATGAAGAGCTTTCCTTACATTAACTCCTAGAAACGTACAATGATCCACAAAAGGAACTTTCACCCCCATCAACGCAGTAATTAAAACAGAGAGGACTTTTCCTATTTATGAAACTCACAACCTGACTCACAACGTTATCGAGGTCATTTTGCAGTTGCTCACTATCTTGTAACTTATTTATTACTCTATACAGAATAACATAATCCGGAAAAAGCTTTATCTCTGATTTCACTTCTTTACTCATATCATTTATATATATATAAAGAAACAAAGTTCCAATAACACTGCCTTGAGGAATTCCCCTCTTAATTATTTTAGGGACAGATAAAGCTTCACCTACTCTAATTCTCTGAGTTCTTTCTATAAATATAGCCACCCATTCAGTCATACCTTTGTCTAGTCCAATTGCACTCATTTTTACCAGTAGTCTCCCATGATCTAACCTATCAAATGCCTTAGATAGGCCAATCGCGAAACAGTCTATTTGACCTTCTGAGTCCAAGATACATGCTATATCTTGCTGGAATCGTACAAGATGAGCTTCAGTGGAAACACCTTTCCTAAACCCAAACTGCCTTCTATCAAACCAGTTATTAATTTCGCAAACATGTCTAATATAATCAGAAAAAATGCTTTCCCAAGGCTTACATGCTATGCATGTCAAACTGACTGGCCTGTAATTTTCAACTTTCTGTCTATCACCCTTTCTTTTATACACAGGGGCTACCATAGCAGCTCTCCATTCATTTGGTATAGCTCCTTCATACAAACAATAATCAAATAAGTACTTCAGATACGGTACTATATTCCAGCCCATTGTCTAGTTTATCTCCAGAAATCGTATCAATTCCAGGTGCTTTTCTAGTTTTCAACTTTTGTGTCTTATTGTAAATGTCGTTGTTATCATATGTAAATTTTAATACTTCTTTAGTATTAGTTACCTCCTCTATCTGGACATTATCCTTGTAACAAACAATCTTTACATACAGCTGATTGAATACTTCTGCCTTTTGAAGATCATCACATATATACTGCCCTTGTTCATTAATGATTCCTGGAATGTCCTTCTTTCTACCTGTTTCTACCTTAATGTACCTATACATACCCCTCCATTTCTCACCAAAATTTGTATGACTTCCAGTTATGCCTGCCATCATGTTATCCATAGCTGACTTCTTTGCTAGATTCAATTTTATAGTAAGTCCCTTTAATTTATCTGCACTTCCACAGCCATTTCAAACTCTATTTCTTTCCAATCTGCACTTCCTTCTTAATCTCTTTACTTCTTTGTTATAATATAGTTGGTCTTTACCATTCTTTACCATATTTAAAGCTACAAACCTGTTTTCTCATTCCTCATCAATTGCTTTAAACCCATCCCAGAATATGTTTACATTTCTATTTATCGTTTTCCACCGATCATAGTTACTTTTTAAAAACTCCCTCATGCCTGTTTTTTCAGCCGTATGGTACTGCCTACTAGTCCTAATTTTAAGATCTTCCTTTCTTTCACATTTATTTTTAACTACGACATCTATTACTTCAGTTTCTCTATAGAGCTCATCTGGTTTTACCGGCACCTCGTCCAGAATATTCTTCCGTTTAATTGGTTCCAACAGTTTCTGAATCAGCTGCCCTTTCCATATTAACTTATTTGCCATTTGTTGGTCATGCGTCCTGTCGTTCGTACAATAACACTTACCGTATGCCTTGCCTGTCGTAGGAGGCGATCAAAAGAGACCTCAGGGGCTCTTGACTTGGGAGAGTAGGTTGGCGACCGCAAGTTTCTTAGCTGAGTCCTAACATTGCTTTCAATTACTTGTGCCAGGCTCCTCACTTTCATCTATCCTATACGACCTCCCTTCATCAAATATTGTTCTGTTATGACCCCGAAAATATTAAGTTTCCGTGACTTAGGGAGTCTTTCATTTTCATGCCCTTCGCTGCCCTTGTCTTCTTTTGTCCATACCTTCGTTTTTCGAAGTGTCAGACCTCTTTCATTTTTTTCTTCTGATCGGTGTTAGTAGAGGATGGTTGCTCAGTTGTACTTCCCCTTAAAACTATAATGACCAACCACAAACATGTATTGAGCTCTTCAATATGCATTGTACATTATTATGATGCATGTTACATTCTTAAGGATGCGTTGAAAATAGCGTAAGTTTTAAGTGACCTTAGTGTGCTGGAATTTCGCACTGTGCAAAGATTTCTTAGCGAGTCAAAAATTCTAAGAGAGCGTCTCGCATTTAAGCTGACTTAAGGGGCAGATATATATTTATCTTACAATTACATAGTTTTTTAATTTATTGTCCTTATGTCCTCCTGAGGCCCAAAACATTCCTCTTTTGGTCAAAACTCATAAACGTGAGTAATTCTGTAACTGTGTTTAGGTGGGGACAGTGATGTGAGAAGCATATGACACCAAGATAAATTAAGTTTTTAAAGTTGCATCTCTATTATTATTATTATTATTATTATTATTATTATTATTATTATTATTATTATTATTATTATTATTATTATTATTATTATTATTATTATTATTATTTGCACGATTATATTTTTGAACAGTGTCATGTTAAAAGCACACCAGGCCTCAAGAGGATATGAGACCCATCCAGGGAGTAAATTCCAAAAGAGCCGTAAGGCATTGTTGGTGGTCTGTGCAGGAGAGGAGAAGCTTGTGAAGGGGCAAACGAGGAATATTTGTCAATAGTCTGATACATTTACAATTATGTGGATGCAACTGTGTTCGAAGTTTACACAGGTAAACATGGCCGCTCTCATACAGTTTTCGGTGGGCTGCGAGGTAGGTACGGTTGTTGCAACACTTTTCGAGAGATGCGGAGGGCGATATAGAAAAAGGGACAGTACAGGCATGACTTTCTTGCTCGACAACGTACGGATCCATACAGCGAGGATCATATAGGCTCTTCTGCGGCAATTCGGATCTTTTTACAATTCTCCTACAGCTCCGACATCACACACCCAGCGACTTTCATCACTCCCTCCTACTGAACAGATTTCTAACAGGATAACCATTTTACAGCGACACTGCGCTTCAGATGGCGATTACACCGTGGTTCGAGTCTTTCGCTGCAGACACATACGACAGAGGCATTCAAAAGTGAGCAAACAAAGGCGGTGCCTATGTAAAGCAGTAGATAATGTAGCCTATCACCGAATTCACGAAAATGTGTTTTTGTTTCCTTTTACGGTCCATCGGAACTTACTTCTTGGATGTACCTCGTAGAGTATACTTTCATAATCCCATGAAGAAGAAGTAAATTGTCTCCAGTATACTCATGTTATTTGCTTTACGTCCCACTAACTACTTTTACGGTTTCCGGAGATGCCGAGTTGCCGAAATGTAGTCCCACAGGAGTTATTTTAAGTGCCCGTAAGTCTACCGACGCGAGGATGTCGTATTTGAGCACCTTCAAATACCACCGGACTGAGCCAGGATCGAACCTGGCAAGTTGGGGTCAGAAGGCCAGCGCCTCAACCGTCTGAGCCAATCAGCTCGGCTCTTATTTATATAAACGACATATTGTAGTCATTAATCTTTGACAAAAGTAAATAAATTTTAAAATATAATTAGTATTCCACAAATTAGAGCAAAATATATAATAGGCAGTAATTTTGAGAAATAACATGTTCATATATTTCATAGATTCTGGAGCAGTGGTTCTTGATGTGCTACACTACTGCGCCTCAAAATTGCTTGGTTATGCTGCGAAAACATAATACATAAAAAATGATAACCAAGGTCTAAATATTTTACTTACGTTACTTATTAACCTAAGAGAACCACAAAGATGTAATATCTTCTTCTTCTTCTGTATTAGCGTTTTCTACGCCCTGGCTGGGTCACGAGTGCGAACTGTGTCACGTAAGTGGATTTAGCCTTGTTTTCTGGCCAGATGCTCTTCTGACGTCAACCCTTTTTAGAGGGGTATATTCACTGCTATGTGTTGTTGTGGTAGAGTGCGGTGTGTTGTGTGTTGGTAAAAAACAAACACCTAGTCCGCGAGACGAATGAATTAATCAGTTCGGATTGAAATCAGCGATTAAGTGGAAATCAAACCCAACACCCTCTGAACAGAAGACCACGGCACTGACCATTCAACCAAGGAGTGAGAAAACCAAACAAATCTAACATAAATTGAAAAATTAAGAATGTTCTGAGAGTAATTACATTATTGTCGCAACCCAGTGGAAAATGTGGGGTGGTTTACTTTCGACCAGTTGTCCAATGCAGGTGAGAATCGCAGACAAGCACACCCATAAATATGATGAAAGAAACCTCTTCCGTTTCTTTCTAGTTTGTACAGGCACATTATTGGAAAACTTAGTATGAATACGGCACGAGTGATCGACATGTTTATCGAGCATTCCAGAGGCCTTTTTCCGTTACGGTTTGAGATCTCTTGCGTTTGAAATCCTTCTAAAGCAGGCTTCACGTGCCACAATATTCCAGTGTGCTGAGAGCAAAGGAAGTTTGTAAGCCCTTGTTTTAGAGTACATTGTTGACATAAATAGCTTCAGAAAAATAATCCTCTAATTACTGAATGAACTGGAGTATTTAGAGAGCAGACAGTTAATCATTTATGGACGGTTGTAAGAATATTACTAATCTTTCGAAAAAATCCTATCTTTATTTCTTGGATAGTAACGAATGTACGTTGAGCATGAAAAAGTTTCAAGAATCTTTTAGTTGGTATATAATTTCGTGTGGCTATTTCTAGCCGAGTGCAGCCCTTGTAAGGCAGACCCTCCGATGAGGGTAGGCGGCATCTGCCATTTGTAGGTAACTGCGTGTTATTGTGGTGGAGGGTAGTGTTATGTATGGTGAGTGAGTTGCAGGGATGTTGGGGACAGCACAAACACCCAGCCCCCGGGCCAATGGAATTAACCAATTAAGGTTAAAATCCCCGACCCGGCCGGGAATCGAACCCGGGACCCTCTGAACCGAAGGCCAGTACGCTGACCATTCAGCCAACAACTCGGACTTTTAGTTGGTAAGCGATTAACTTCTGAATTTTACTCAATTTAAGCTAGTGAAGAGTGTATGACCCCACCCCTAATCATCTGCATCGATATTGGATCTCGCAATATTTTGTATAGGAATCTAGCTGCTTAGCTGAATGGTCCAAGCGAGGACTTCTTTTCATTGCGCCCTGGGATCGATTCCCAACCCGGCTGCTGAATTTAATAGCGTCTAATTAATTCGTCTTACTCGAGGATTCGGTGTTCATGTTTGTCTCAATACACAACTCGTCATATACACAAAACATACCACACTACCACCCACCACAGAAACACGCAATAGTAAATACACCCCTCTACATAATGTTGCGTTCAAGAATAGCGTGTGTGACATGGATTCCACCCACGACCCTGCCAGTATGTGGGGAAAAGTGGTCGAAGAAGAATATTGTGTGTAGGAGATTGAGGCCTTGAATATGTACCTAACCGGTCTAGGAATGAATTTGTTGGATGTTTTGAACAACAAGAAATAAGATCGGATCTGCTGAATTTGGCAGTGTGCCGTCTAAACTGTCAGGAAAGGAGTAGGTATGTTAACGTTTAAATTGACTCTGTGTGAGCCTTGCTTCACTCTGACTTCTGGAATGCTCAAGCTCGAGCGTGGCCATGTTTTACCTGACTACCGCAATTCCAAGGGAAATGTGTTGTTTGTGAGAGCACAACTACACCTCTGGGCATGCAGCAGTGCGGCGTCTCAATTATTAACGAAACAATAACAGTGCAAGTATATGGAACCACCTTGTTATTACATAACCTTCTCTCTTGGGAGCACTTCTTACTAACTCCACGGGCTATTGTTGTTGGCAAGGTAAGGTATCGACATCTCCAAGTTTCAGCTTGGCTGCACAAAGAAAAGAAGTACATCAGAAACTGTTCGCGACGCTCAACAGCGTCGTAACTGTATTCATTCAGTGATTATAGAAAGGAACATTCCCACGGGTGCGAACATTTTACACAAATCATACTCGTAATAATAATAATAATAATAATAATAATAATAATAATAATAATAATAATAATAATAAAAGACGAAGTATTATTATGATTAGCGTATGGGAACGTACTCAAAACAATACAAAGATTAAATATACATGAACAGTAAGCACAAAATATTATATACATAATTATAAGACAGGCACATTATAACGCTGAAAACAAGCAAGCTAAAGGCTTCAAAGAGTTAGATCTAAATTCTCCAGCCATTGTATGGCCTCAGAAGAAGCTACCACAAAGTCCTGGCTGGATCCAGCGAATGCCCTTCCAATGCATTCGGTGACAATACGGTCGATAGTCTGCTTAACTGCACCACAATCATAGGCTGGAGAAGATATCTTACCCCATTTAAACATCATTGATCCACATCTCCCATGGTTAGTACGGACTACCCATGTCTTGAGGGGTAAATCAAAGCCAGATGGAAGATTCTTATAACTGAACAATGTCTTCCATTGAGTCTAAGCTATGTTGTTCCACTCTTGTTGCCAATCAGCTTCTGAATTGAAATCCCTCCTAACAAGTTCCTGTGCACTTTAAATAGGAGGAGATCTTGATTTGAGAGGGCTGAATCTGACGTTAACATATTCGTGTATGGGGAGATCAGGATTGGTCAATATATTGTTGTATTCAAAGACGAAGTATGTGAACATGAATGCCCTAGATTCGTCTTTGATAATGAAGACCAAGTATGGTGACATCAACAGAGCTAAGAAATTCCAAGTACCTAGGTGAGATTCTGACTTCGAACATCAATGAAAAGGCAGCAATTGAAGAACGGGCGAGAAAGATGGAGACGATATTCTGACTCTGTCAGAACACTTTCAAATCGAAATGACTCTCCTACGAGACCAAATTCAGGCATTGCAGTACTGTAGCCAAACCTGAATGCATATATGTGGCTGACACAATAGCCAATAAGGGGCTTTCATACCTAGAAGAGAAAGATAGGAAGTTCCTTAGCAAGATTCTTGGTCCCAGGAACCCATCACTTGAATTTATTTTCCCTTAAGGCCAAACCAAGAACTATACCAAAGATTTGAGAATATCACTACCACAATGAAGGAACGGAGATTGACTTTCTATGGACATACAAACCAGAAAGGTTCACCAACAGGATTCCCATTTTCCAGGAGAACATAAGAACGCAAGTCCCATGGGTGAAAGAAGTCCACCGCAATCAGGTCTTAAGACATATGAAACAGAAAATTCTTCAGAAGAAAATTTGCGGAGGCGAAGGATCTGCTCGACGAGTAAACGAGAAAGAACAGAGTATTCTCGGTAGAAGAACGAGCTCGAGTAAGCCAACAAATGGAGTACTGGCGAAAGATGAAAGAGAGAAAGAACTTGGGGAAATGATGTAAGTTATGCAGTCGCAACCCATAGGTGGTTGAAACGAAACTAATAATAATAATAATAATAATAATAATAATAATAATAATAATAATAATAATAATAATAATAAAATAATGGTCGTCTGCCGTGAGTAGGTAACGTGATTTGACGAATAGGCTACCTCTAAGTTAATTCTGACGTTCCATTTTGCAGGTAGAGGAACCGCAGCTGTTCTGGACGACCTACGGCTGAGTTTTAATTGTACTTTTCAGATAAACACCCAATGCATCATGAGAAATCTTTTATTGTTCCACCCAGGGAGCTCTTATAATTGATAGAATCTGACTTCATTGCACGAAGTGTTGCGTTTCTGATTAGTATGATGCTGTGTAACCTACTCCGATGTATATCAGTATTCCAGCAGCCAAGGCTTGTCATTAACATAAAGCAACATTAGGCGTGGTAACCACTCGGTTGTGTAGCCCACGTTAGGAACCAAAAATATCTGGCTACTCTATAGCAAGCAAATTCCAGATCGGGATGCCTGATCAGCGACTCCCAGCTTAGCTTGAAATTTCACATGAGGGCTGTCCTATATCTCTTAGATTACAAATAAAAATTACTCCTAAAATAATAACCCCTAAGGGAATTTTGACCTGGAGGGTGAGGTCAGAAAACATAAATTGTCATATCTCTGGAACCGTATGGCACATGTGGTTGAAATCTCATATGATGGATGCTCGTTTATGGAATAGATTTTGAGTAATAGTTGGTGGTAAAACAATGCACTCCTAAAGGGATTTGACTTGTTAGGGGGTGGGGGTGGCTGTGGTGACGCCTGACGACATGAATATTCATTTCCTTTAAACCGTTTGACAAACGAGCTTGAAATTTGACATGATCGTTGTCCTGTATGAGATTTTCAATAAAAAGTGGTCTTAAAATAACACAC
Organism: Anabrus simplex; assembly: GCF_040414725.1. NCBI lineage: Eukaryota > Metazoa > Arthropoda > Insecta > Orthoptera > Tettigoniidae > Anabrus > Anabrus simplex. Next base: position 1,360,563,035 of record NC_090265.1, read on the forward strand.
CTCTAAAGAGTATTGATCTTGAGGGTAAGGCCTGAAAACATAGATATTCATGTCTCTGAATTCGTTTGACATACGAGGTTGAAATATCAGATGATTTTTCTTACGTGCAATAGGCTTTAAATAAGAAATTATCTTGAAACAACGCACCCGTTAGGGGGTTTGACTAGGTGGGATGTGAGGGCTGACGACATAACTGTCCACTTCTTTCAAACCTTTTAGCATACGAGCTTGAAATTTCACATGGTGGTTGTCCCATGTATCTTAGATTTTGAATAAAAGGTGTCTTGAAACAATACACCCCTGACGGGTTTTGACCATGGGTTGCTGTCTGATGACAAAAATATTCATTTCTCTGAAAGCGTTTGACATACGAGGTTGAAATGTGACATACCAGTTACTCCTACAGTATATAAGATTTAAAACAAGAAGTGGCCTTCAAACATTCTACTCTTAAAGGGTTTTCACTGGGGATGGGTTGGTGCTGAAGTTTGATGAAAAACATATCCATTTCTCTGAAATAATTTGACAAATGAGGTTGAAATTTTTCACATAGTTTCTCCTCTATATCTTAGATTTTAATTACGAAGTATTCTTAAAACAGTACACCCCTAAGGATTTTTGATAGAGGGTGAGACCTGGTGACAGAAATACTCATTTCTCTCAAACTGTTTATGTATGTTCCAGGGTGAAATTTCACATTGTAATTTCTCCTCTATGTTTTAGATTTTAGACAGAAAGCAATTTTTAAAAAAGGAAACCTCCTTAAGGAGTTTTGACAGGGATGAGTCCAGAAACAAAAACATTCATTTCCCCAAAAATATTTGATGTACGAGTTTGAAATGTCACATGATCATTGCTCCTATATGTCTTATATTTTAAATATGAAGTGGTATTAAAACAATATCCCTAAGGGGTTTTGACTGGGGATGATCACTGATGACAAAAATATTGATATATCTTAAACCGTTAGACATTCGAGCTTAAAGACATATATTTGTGACATATATTTCAAAATGTTTCTATTGTAAAGAGGTTAGATGGGAGTTGACTCTGAAAATCAAAATATTTATTCTTCCTAAACCGTTTCACGGATGAACTTAATAATTTACACGAAGGTTGGTTTTCTACCACTAGATGTTAAATAATAAATATTTTTAAAACATTTTACTCCTAAGACAAACCATTCTATCCCCCATTACTATGCGACGTACGGAGTCAACATTTCGTAGATTGGTTATTTCTACGTCCTTCTATGTGTCTCAAGTGCAGTATCCTGGTTGCTCCTGTATGTCTTAGATTTTTAATAAGAAGTGGTGGTAAGACATTACACCCCTAAGGGGGGTGAGGCCTGACGAGATAAATATTAATGTCTCTGAAACCGTTTGACAAATGAGCTTGAAAATGCACATGATGGTTTCTCCTGTATGTTACAGATTTCAAATAAAAATGGTCCTAAAATAATATACTTCTATGTGTTTTTTACTGGGGGCTAGGGAAGCCCTGATTATAAAAAATCAATTCTCTGATACAGTTTCAGTTGCGAAGTTAAAATTTAACATGGTGCTTGCTCCTCTATTTACTAGATTGTAAAGAAGGTGTCTTAAAACAACACATCAGCAAGGAGGTTTGACAGCGGTGTGTAGAATGATGATAAAATTATTTATCCTTTCAATTCGTTTGATGTAGGAAGTTGTAATTTTAAAATAAGGTTGTTCTTTTATGTCATAGGTGTCAGATATGTTAGGGGCTGCCTGGCCGAGGCGGTAAAGGAGTGCTCGGTTCGCCCGGAAGGACGTGGGTTCGAATCCTCGTCAGGAAATCGTAAAATTTAAGAAACGAGATTCCCACTTTCGGAGGTGCATATGGCCGTGAGGTTCACTCAGCCTACATCAGAAATGACTACGAGGTTAATTCCTGGGGGCAAAGGCGGCCGGGCGTAGAGCTAACCACTCTACCCCATCACTTGCCACGGTTAACAATGGTGAAAGCCTTTACCTTCCACTCCTCCAGGGGCCTTCATGGCCTGTACGGAGGTGACTTTGTCTTTGTTTGTCAGATATGTTATAATTAAAAATATTTTACATATTTAAGGATTGTGTCCATGCAGAAATTATAGAAATTTTAAAACAAAAATCGATATTGGACCGAATTTGTGATTCCTTTTCTTAATTTCCAATAAAATCTATTTGTAAAACTTAGCAGTTAAACTAAAAAGAATTAGTGCATGTCTGTTTTAAATATTTTTGAGTCTCGATACCATTAATGTTAATGGTACCTACATATTCATACGCACTCTGAATGCCCCTAAACTTATTTTTAAAACCTTGCACTAAACCTAACAAATTAGTAATCAAATGTCAATAAAATTAATACAGGACGTTACATCTCCATTACTATCAGTGTAATTGATTCTGCCGTTTATACATTCCATATCTATATCTTTGATTATAAATCGGTGGTCTTAAAACAATACACCCTTAAGGGATTTTGACTGGGGGAGGCCTGAGGACAAAAATATTCATTTCTCTTAAAACAACCGAATTATGAAGTTCAAATTTTACATGAAATATCAGGAGTTAAATAACAGAAGGTTTGAACAAATAAACCGTCAGGGAGTTGAATGGGGGTAAAGACTCGAGAAGAAAAATATGCACTCTACCAAAACCGTTTAACGTACAAAGATATAATTCCCAATTTAGGTATGTATATTAAGTCCTGGGTGTGAAAGAGGAAATATGTTAAAACATTACACCCCTAAGGGGTTAAATGTAGGTCAGTTCTGGAAGCGAAATTAACCACCCCTCGGAAACCGTTTGACGTACGAAGTTGTAATTTTATAAGAAAATTATTATTTTATGTCCTAGGTGCCAAGTACCATACAAAAAAGCAAAGTCATCCCCGCACAGGGCATGAAGGCCCTTGGAGGGGTGGAAGGTACAAGCTTCCACTATCCGTAACCTCGGCACTTGATGGGGTAGAGTGATTAGCTCCATGCCCGGCCACCCTTACCCTCAGGTATTAACCTGGTACTAATTTTTGGTGTAGGCTGAGTGAACCTCAGGACCATATCCATCTCCAGAGGTGGAAAACACGTTTCTTAAAATTTTCGACTTCCTGGCGGAAAATCGAACCCGCGTCCTTCCGGATGAACAGAGCACGCCTTTACCTGCTCGGCCAGGCAGCCCCTCAAGTGACATATATTTCAAAATGTTTCTACTGTAAAGAGTTTAGATGGGAGTTGACTCTGAAAATCAAAATATTTATTCTTCCTAAACCGTTTCACGGATGAACTTAATAATTTACACGAAGGTTGGTTTTCTACCACTAGATGTTAAATAATAAATATTTTTAAAACATTTTACTCCTAAGACAAACCATTCTATCCCCCATTACTATGCGACGTACGGAGTCAACATTTCGTAGATTGGTTATTTCTACGTCCTTCTGTGTGTCTCAAGTGCAGTATCCTGGAGCGTGAGATTTTAGGTCGTGGATACCACTGTAGAGTAGGACCTGTACCTCGCCCAGGCGGCCTCACCTGCTATGCTGAACAGGGGTTTTGTGGGGGATGGGAAGATTGGTGGTAATAATAATAATAATAATAATGTTATTAGCTTTACGTCCCACTAAATACTTTTGCGGTTTTCGGAGACGCCGAGGTGCCGGAATGTCACCCCACGGGAGTTCTTTTACGTGCCAGTAAATCTGCCGACACGAGGCTGACGTATTTGAGTACCTCCAAATACCACCGGACTGAGGCAGGAACGAACTTGCCAAGTTACAGTCAGAAGGCCAGCGCCTCAACCGTCTGAGCCACTCAGCCCGGCGGGGAAGATTGGAAGATATAGGCAAGGAAGAGGGAAGGAAGCGGCCGTGGCCTTAAGTTAGGTACCATCCCGGCATTTGCCTGGAGGAGAAGTTGGAAACCACGGAAAACCACTTCCAGGATGGCTGAGGAGGGAATCGAATCCCCTCTACTCAGTTGACCTCTCCAGACTGAGTGGTCCCCGTTACAGCCCTCGTACCACTTTTCAAATTTAGTGGCAGAACGGGAATCAAAATCGGACCTCCAGGAATGGCAACTAATCACACTAACCACTACGCCACAGAGGCGGACAGCGTTAAATCTGCCTCCAACACCATATCACGTACGAACTGAGCTCGTATTTTACAGGCTCAGCTGAAAATGTACTCCCCAAAATGTAACGCTTTGAATGATAACTTTTATTTGAAACCGTAGCAAAGCACGGGTATTTTCTTAGATTTAAATAATGTCTCACGAACAATCTAACTTCATAAGTTCCCAAAAAAACATGCCCATGATATGTATATCTTAAAGACATTTACTCCTTCTAATTAGCTACATCGCAAATAAATGGCCTATCCTGTGGCTTTAGTAGAAACAACAACAACAACAACAACACAACTAAACAAGAGGAATTATTACAATCACTAAGTTTAAAAAATGAAAGGATTTCAGAGGAGGCCACTTATCTGATGTCTTCTTCTGGTGCTACGTCTGGATTTGGTCATTTCCTACTCTAGCTAATGGTCAATTCTTTCCTCCAGTCACTTCCTACTGTTACCAAGAAAACCTACAACCTGTTTTCCAGTCATTGACCGGGTCAGGGATGGAATGAATGAAGCAGATATAGGCTGTTAGTACGATGGGGTCGCCACTCCCAAAGTGATTTTTATATATTAATGAGTGATAGATGCTATGGAATGAGAATGGAGAGTGTTGCTGGAATGAAAGATGACAGGGAAAACCGGAGTACCCGGAGAAAAACCTGTCCCGCCTCCGCTTTGTCCAGCACAAATCTCACATGGAGTGACCGGGATTTGAACCACGGTATCCAGCGGTGAGAGGCCGACGCGCTGCCGTCTGAGCCACGGAGGCTCCTGGTACCAAGACCTCTATATTATTTCAGAGCCTCCATGGCTCAGGCGGCAGCGCGCCGACCTCCCACCTGTGGGTTCCGTGGTTCAAATCCCGGTCACTCTATGTGAGATTTGTGCTGGACAAAGCGGAGGCGGGACAGATTTTTCTCCGGGTACTCCGGTTTTTCCAGCAACACTCTCCAATATCATTTAATTTCATCTGTCTTTCATTAATCATTGCCTCAGAGGAGTGCGACAGGCTTCGGCAGCCGGCACAATTCATATCCTCGCCGTTAGATAGGGGCTTCATTAACTCCACTCCTGACCCGGTCAAATGACTGGAAACAGGCTGTGGATTTTCATCTTAATTATTTCAACTTGCACTGTAATATGATACTCATTTTTCATCTATGGCGATGATTATCTGAAACCGAAAATATTGCATTAATTTGGTGCCATCACTTTACAAACTTCATTAGATATTGGTTCTCCTTGTATGATTAATCCTGCTTGGCTCCCCAACAACACTACCATCACTAACGAAGCATAGTTTCCTCACTCAGAAAACAGAAGCTGTAACATGTCAGTCTGCCAAGCTCATTGAAAAGCATATACCAACCGACCCAATGGGTGGCACGATCATGCCACTTATAACAGAGACTCTTTGCATAAAGAACGATATTATTCACATCGTTCATATCTCAATCATTGTTATACTGTTAAGATAAGGATGACACCGACAAAATTCAGTGAAAGTGTTCTAACCCATACTAGATGATGCAGTGCACAGCAAAACTTTATGTGTTACCAGAAACAGAGCAGGTAAATAACAAAATGTGACATTTAGCATTATAAAATATTAAGTTTGCTTAATTGAGTAACTCTCCTTTAAAATAACCCGTTGGTCGGTTTACGAGGACTGTGGACCTTTTAGATTCGTCCCTTCTTTTATTGGACGCTTTCATTCTCAGTCATTCAGTTGACAGTAATGTCCCTCGAAATGAAATGAACGATGCTGTTACTCTATAAAGCAAAAAATGAGAGACAATATGACAACTAATGGTTTCAAACAATCGCGTAACAGAAATTTATCTCGAGGGGAGTAACGGTATTGTGTACACGTTATTGATCAGCTACGACATAACGTAACAAAAATAATAAGGTATCTTTTGTTTACTTGATAAGTATATTTTATGAAATTTCTCCTAGGGAGACGTTATTACTTCGTTCGGTCCCATTGTGTACATTGCAGACATTATTGGAAAACTATTATCGACTCTGAATCCAATTTTCGCGTCTGCATGAGACGGAGCATTGGCAGTGTATAATTAGCAGGAACATTGTAGTCCGAGAGAAGTCATTATCCCCCACAGAAGTAGGCTTCAACAAATAACAGGAAAGACGAAGCTCAGATCTGGCCAAATACAGAATTCCCCTTTATATTACACCCATATGTGCTGACGTTATTCGATTATTGAGAGCTCCTGACTACGCAATCAGTAAATGAACTTAGTTATGGCTTGAATATTGGTTGGTGCTTTCCGGTATTGTCTGCCTGCAGGCTGCTATAATTAGAATATACATTGGAATCTGCAAGTAACTACACAACTATTATATGGGTTTACGAAATCCATAGGTTTGGAATCAATTGTTATTTCTTAAAAAAATCCACAGCCTGTTTCCAGTCATTCGACCGGATCAGGAATGGAATTAATGAAGCCCCATCTAGCGACGAGAATAGGAATTGTGTCGGCTGCCGAAGCCTGTCGCACTCCTCTGGGGCAAATGATTAATGAATGACAGGTGAAATGAAAGGATATTGGAGAGTGTTGCTGGAATGAAACATGACAGGGAAAACCGGAGTACCCGGAGAAAAACCCGTTCCGCTTCCGCTTTGTCCAGCACAAATCTCATATGGAGTGACCGGGACTTGAACCACGGAACCCGGCGGTGAGAGGCCGGCGCGCTGCCGCCTGAGTCGCGGAGGCTCCTGTTATATCTTAGTGGTGCAAAAATAGTTCAAATTGAAATACTATATATTTTTTGTACAGTGCCGCCTAAAAAGCAGTACAATGTTTACTGAGGCACTAAATACTGCATTAACATAAAACCCCGGAACCCACTCTCGGCTCACCTACATGCACTTGAATCATTCCGTTTAACTGCGGCATGGAAAGAGCGATGAGAACAACGTCCACCCACTAAGAGATTGCCAGGTTTCCATCTTCCTCGACAAATGTTGTTAATTGAAACTCAACCAGATCAGAACAGGCCACTACTACTGCTACTGAATGTTTTCATTCTACTCCTGAACGGCGAGGCGGACTTCGAAGACGGTGACGCCGTCTCTCAGGCCAGGAAATTTGTATCGGAGAAGGTGAGAGGGTTAGTGGCAGTGGAAAACAACGGAAAACCATCTTCAGGGCTGCCGACAGTGGGGTTCAAACCCACTCTCTCCGGAATGCAAGCTCACAGCTGCGGAAACCTAACCACGTCAACTCGCATGGTAGAAGATTTTATGAATTGATGCCATTTTCGGTGCGAAAATTCTTGACGGATAGACCGGACAAACGAATAGCATTGAACTCAAAACAGCAAAGAATATCTATGAAGCAATTAGCGATTTATTTTCTGGAAAATTAACCTCAGTTCATAAACGAGTAACAAATGATTGCTTATGCACATTATATTTTCGTAATTGTCATTTGTAAATGAATAAATCAACCGATTGAAACCAGATTACTTTCAGAAGTGATTTACGAATACATGTAAGTAACTCAGAAAGTAATCCTGCAGTTACTTCCTCCTGACAATATCTTTACCACAGCGGTACATTGCAGCAATTGGAAAGTCTGCTCTGAATCTTTCACCTTAACTCCATCATTAGGGAAATTATAGCAGGGACTAATTTGAAAACACCATGTTTCTCTCATGGTCAGCTATATGTAGCTTGTTCCAGGGTTGCAACTCCGAGGAATTTATACATTTACACTCCCAATAATGTGGCATGTAATGTTCTTTATCCCACGGCACTGATTAATGATTTTACAGTTAGAAAATGAATGAAGTTACGAATCCATATCAATAATTTGCAATAAATTCAAGTAATAACCAAACTGCGGAGAAAGAAATTAATGTAATTCCCGTTTCATTTCTGATATATTTTCAAGTGTTCGTTGATATAATATAACATTCTATCACCACAACAGATCATGCATATTATTTCATTACTTCAAAAATATGCAATTTTCCAACATGAATAACGTAGTACATTGCGAAAGGAGCTCGCGGCTAACTGCAAGTACCTTCACGTAGGCCTAATTTTTCACAGAAACTTGCACCATAAGAAATGGAATTGCTACCGTAACATCGCTCATACCGCAGTCTCTTACATATTGCCAAAGTCAGACTGACAAGGAAACAATACCTGGAAGACATTGCTGTAATATTGTAACGTGTAGAGTTGTAAATAAATACACAGCTGGTAGCGTTTACATTCTACGACTAAGATTTATTATTGGTTAATTCTTACAGACTGCACAGGCGCGCAGCTACACCAATTTGCGCTCTCTCTACTTCCGCTAAGTCAACTACACTGACTGCTCCTTCTTCCGTATATTAACTAATACAATCGCGCTACCTACACAGTACTCATTACACGTGGTTCCACTACTGTCACTTATACTATAAAGCAGTTCCACAGATATACACGCTGTACAGCATCACAACCACTTAGTTCACTGCTTGCGCACAACACCGTCTCACAATTCTGTAGGTCGTACACTGTCCGTACACTCACAACAGCGTTCGTTCCCTGTCCCTTGCCGATCCCTCGTAAAACTCCCCAACGCAGCACCAGAGACACAATGTTTATTTCACGGCAGTTGGACACGAAATACTAAATTCCAAGACGACAGACAGAAGAGAACAATAGACTCGGTTCAACGGACAGAACACTTACTGAACTGCTAAATGACCCTCAACTCTGACTAATACTATGAACTGCGAGCTGCACGACAGTACTCGCACACACACACACAGTACTCCACTCAGTGCTCCACAGTAGTACACGTGCATACAGTATTACCTATCTCCTCTGTCCTCCCGACAGTCAACATCTCAGCAGCACTTGCTCAACAAAGCATGAGCTCGTCTGACCCACCTTAAATAGGGAGATCGGCCACTCGAGATACTTTCCGAAAGAAGAATTCAATTGAGTCCTCTCGATTTCGAATTATCTGCGATCACCTTTTAGGCCTTTCTCGCACAGTCTGGAGGCCTTCAGTTATGCGGTTGGGATAATGTTTACACACTCGTCTTCAATTATACATGCTTATGAGTCTTGATGAAGATATCTTGAAAGCATAAATGTACACCACTATAATCACATCGGATGAATGTTTAATTTGTGCGTCCTGGTGTTAAGCAACTCAAATATTTACTTTTTCTGATAACATTGTCAGGAGCATTAAAGATATTACATCCAACTGGTAGCACAGCTTTCTTCCAAGTGACCGTTATTAGGCCATTGAAGCACTGAAGTGGTGATGTGTAGGTTCATGAAGGCTGACAATAGCGTTATGGCTTTTCCAAATCGATATCAATATTGACAAGAACTAGTTCACCAAAGCGTTTGGCATTCATTTTCCGTTGGCTAAAAATTCAGAATGGGGATATGCCTTGTTCTCAGCCACACGTTTTGACGCAGAATACGTACTGCGTGAAGGCATGGTCGAAATGAAGTATATATTCAGTAGGGAATTAAAATATAATTGGTGCAATTTCATTTGTTAATTTTAAATACACTTAAACATTCTCTAGGCAATTTTCCGTCACAGGGAAAGTACAGTATCCTATGCGCAAAACAAACGACACTGGCATGTTACTTATTTGCGTTGGCACAGTTTGTGTTCAAACTTTGTATCATCACGTGCCACACGTTGTTCATAATATTTCTGAAAATTATTGAGCATGTTGATGAACAAATGTTGTTGCAAAAATGACGTTATCTCCTTGCGTGTGTCGGGAATATCTGCAGGTCTTGAAAACTGATTCCTTCAACATGCACCATATGTAAGCATCAGAGGCCATGAGATCCGAGGAGCAGGAAGGGGAGGGAATGAAGCTCTACGATAAGTTAAGCGAAGTACAGTATCGTTGCAGAACAGTAGGAGACTCCCCGCGGTGCGAGCTGCAGCTCCATCCTGCTACATCCACTGTCGTTGGAGGAGTAGATTTCTGGTGCGACATAAATGGCGCAAATCCCGTAGGAGTGGGGTAATAATTAGAATTCTGTAGATTACCTGGTTTAGGTTTTTTAGATTCTGTGCAGCATCCTCGACGAAGAAAGGCCCTTATAATCCATAACTGGGCACGAGGCACCAAATCGTAACCCGCGCATTGTGTAGTGGCTTCTGTTTAACGACACCAGACCCTAAAAAGCGAGTTGTTTGTAGGTTGATGTAGCCACAAAGTTAATATGGCTTCCGTCCGGAGTACTGTAATCGGGCTCACGCATCCCCTTCAGTTACACTGTTTACACTGTGAGCAAATTTAATGTGGTATGTACATCCCTCCAGCTCTTTAAACATCCACCGAACAGACTTATCTCTCAAACCGAGTTTCAGCGATGTTCGTCGTAGACCATGGTTTGGTGACTGTAACACCTGTTGGAGAAGTCGTCCATGATTCCCGTTTGTGGTGACCGTTCTTTGGCGCCCTGTTGTCCCCATTCGTTGACATAAGACTGATCCCGTTTGACGGAACTTGTCAACGATAGCTCATAATGTTCTTCAATTTCGTGCCTCCTTATTAAATCGCTCCTCTGAAAGTTTCTTAAGTGAAGAAAACTTGGCCCATTTTGACGCCCCTGACCGTATGACACATATAATGTTCCACGATAGACATCTTCTTCTGTGTTGCCGAAATCGTAATTTCAGAAATTAACATAACAATGAATTTATAATATGTCAAACTATTATATACAATAAACGAATACTTTGCTGTTAGGGAAACGGCGATATCAGATGAGCAATAGTTCCAGTGTCATTTGTTCTGCCGCAGATGCACCCGGCTGCTTCTCCAGTAGCGCGGAATTCGCATCACGGTGCTCAGCTGTCTTAATTTTGAGATGTTAGCGATAAACTTTTAGAAGCTAGTAACAATTTGAATGTGTTTACGATCATTTTGGAGTCAATTATTGCCCATTCGATGCGGCATTTTACGAAAGAAATATTTTTTTTTTAATTCTTTGCGAAATTTTTCTCAAATCACTATGTTATTTCCTTTTGCCGTATGCTTATAGAACGCACTGAGACGAATCAAGTAATACCTAAAACGACGTGCTACCACGCTGGCATGCCGGATTACAGAGCTACAATAAGGCCGCGTGCACACCGAGCGCGCTTCGCATAGTGTGTCGCGTGTTGCTCAACGTTAAGCGTCACGCTAAACATAACCAGTGCTTTGTTCCTAAGCCAGGTGTTCACACAGCCCGCGCTCTGCTGCGCTGAACGCCTACCTTACAGCTAAGCGAAGCGCCAGACAACGCGCAGTGTTGGTTAATTGCTTAGCGTTACCTAGCTTGTTCTGAAGCTATGGAAGAAGAAATTATTCATGCAGTGTTTCAAAGAGAAGAAATATGGAACCCAAGACACAAAAACTATAAAAATGTAACTGTTTTGCAAAATAAGTGGACTTAGGTATCTACAACAGTTGTATCGCATTCCTACAGAAAACATATACAGTAATATTACTTCTACTGTCACACTTTACTGGGTTTAACATTGTGACAGGATGAAATTGGGTATGGATTTTAGTGTCGGAAGTGTCCGAGGAGAAGTTCGGCTTGCCAGGTGCAGGTCTTTTGAATTGACGCCCGTAGATGACCTGCATTATGATGAGGATGAAATGATTATAAATACATACACCCAGCCCCCGTGCCAATACAATTTACTAATTATGATTACAATTCCCGACTCTGCCGGAAATCGAACCCGGGACTCTGTGACCAAAGGCCAGTACGGTAACCATTTAGCCATGTAGCCGAACACTTTGTGAACAAGTGCATATAATCTCCCAGACTCTGTCATATCGGTTTATAATTTTGCCAATGGAGGGTGGTAACATGAAGAATATCACTCTGCAGGCTAGTAGTGGGCTTGGAAGTAAATATTTCTGTTTATTAATTATATTTGTCGCACATTTACTCCACTTTTGTTACGATGATTAATTGTGTATGCTAACTGTAACAATATTGCAAAATACTATTTATAATTATTATATAAAGAGCGTGATTTAGCCTAAAATTTAATTTACACGTGTTTGCTGCACGGTGCTCCTAGATAATTCGGAAAATTGAATTTCTCCCAATACGTCTCTGCTACTTGACGCCATATTTAAGTTGCAGGGTTTGGAAGGTCAAAAGTATTTTTTGTCATACTTAAGTAATCATAATATTTATCGCGATGAAGTCTTGCATCTCTGTGCAAACGATGGAATTCTCTGAAAGTACCGTAATTCGTTCTTCATTAAATTCATGAACCCACTTTCGATTCTTTTTATTTTAAATTTTATGTAACTGTTATCCATCAGTAAACTGTTTCTAGTGTACTTGGATAACGGCATTAGTTTGTGACCACCCTAAAACGCCTCGCACTAAACTAAGCTGAGAGCATGGCGTAAGAGTTTTCGGTGTGAACAGCAAGCACGCCTTGCGCTATGCATAGCATTTCACGCTACACGCGACACACTATGCGAAGCGCGCTCGGTGTGCACGCGGCCTTATTGTTAGCCACGCGGAAATACGATTTCATTACCTCAAGATGGCGTCGTTATTGCATCCACAGTGGCGTCATACTGAGATCAGACACTTAATCCTGCACACACTGTTCTCTCTTCCTTACAATGAGGTAAATACAAGGTCGTCGCACGTGTTATATAGAAATTATTCGATTTTAAACCTTTCATATTTTTGTAACGCTGACTGACCCAAGTACCTCAAGTATCCTCCGTCAAGAAGTACACAATTAAAAGTTACCAGCGAAGTTGCACCATGTGGAATGTCGTTATCTGTGTGTATTTATACGGAATTGCAAAGGGATTTTATTGATGAAGTGGAGATAAATTGACGTGATTTAATTTCAGAATTGGGAGAGAGGCAACTGTTCCGTCATGACTGATGAATATTCTTGTCCGCAATGTGAGATTTAGACCATACGTTATGAATAGAGCTAGATTTTATCGCATAACAGGAACAAATGTACTGAGAGAGTTTACCTTTTCTGGATACAATAGGCTGAACTATTTAGGATATATCATGTTCGAAACGCTAATTTCATTCCAATATTCGTTTTTCTTTCACCCATCTTGGATTGTGAATGTGAACCCTATAATTGTGAACCCTTGAACTTACCATTCCATCGTTGGTCGGCCACGGCTGTTACAGTAGAACAATTTAGAACTCTTGAATCCTGGGTCGTTGCGGGAATAAATCCGGTCACGATCTTAACCAAACGATGGGGTTCAGAAGAGAGCCTAACTACTTGAAATGAGGAGCAAAAATGTGCTTACTAACTTTTATTATATTGAAAGAGCACGATAACATCATTAATTTAATATGCATTCTTGCAAAATAAAGAAGAATTATTGATTTTTGAATGTTCCAAACACAGTCACATTACATACCGTCACTTTGTTTCTTACAATGTCGAAGAGTTGCTTCGGAGAAGCTAATATGTTAGTGGACAGCGAAACTGAAAAACTGAAAAAGGGAAGACCTGAAAACCGGGCACCTATTATTCCAAACGAGAACTGAGAGTTAATCCACACGATCCGTGGAAAATCTGACTTTCAACAAGTAGAACGCCTGATTTTCTCTCAATTAAGGTTATCCACCAGTCGAATACCCTTAACGGATACGGAACACCCGCCGAATGGACCCTTAATCGAACCAAACTGACTATCAGTTGCTTTGGATAGGTTGCGAAATATTATGGGAAAGCATGGTGTTCACTACAAGTTAACAGCATCATTCACAATTGAAATAAAATCCCACCATGTATTTGTCATTCATGACACCCTTAAGTAATAAGGTAATCCCGATGCTAAATGTGCATCACCCCAAACAGCTGTTCGGAAGGAACCAACAACAACAGGATCCGAGAGGATCTTACGTTATGTCGTTCTAAAGGAACAAAACTGCGAAATGCAGGAAACAATTACTAATCATGCATTTAGAAGAAATGCCAAACACTGAAGATAATTAAAAAGTGGAAAGTCATTTGAAAAATATTATTATCGAACCGATTTTCAGGTTAGAAATGGGTTTGTTATGCTTAATAAAATTACCAGTCCACGCTAAAATTTACTACAACTTTAAGGAATTCTTTCCTTTGAAAAAAATGCTACCAGTACAGATCTCTCTATTTACTGTCTGTCCCAACACACTACTTGTAAAGTGATTACTTACTTACTTTAACTATGAATAAAAATGAAAGTACGACAAGATTGAAAATAAAATAAAATACTGGCTGACGAATCGAAACCGCATTCGCAACTCACGTCTCACACTAATACACTGAGTGTCAATATGCACACTATCAAACGAGAACGGACGTCAAAACGAAAAACAATAAAGTCCGTAAAAATAAATTAACATCTCGAAGTCATTAAAGCTTAACACGCACGAAGAATTACAGTAAAATATTTAATCAATATCGAGCCGATATCCAACACTTGGACAACCCTCACTCATCAACAGCTGTCCCGTTATCTCAATGGAGAGCTACGCATTGACCCTCTTCATAAATCATATCGTACTGTAGATGCTACCTTCATCCAGGCCACTTCAACAAAAAAAAAAAAAAACGAAACATCTAAACTGAGACTTGAGTGTGTACAGCTACCATCCCAGACCTATCGTCGGGCTCACTTGAAATCTGTACACCCTAACACTAATCATTATGTACATGATACCTTCCAAATTCTATCGTCGGGCGTGAACTAGGACGTCTCATCAACAGTGACTCCAATGACAACATGTGACGTCCTAAATCTATCGTCGGGCGTCAAAGTGGGTCGTACTACGCCTCCCTTAACATATCAGGCGAACAGCAATTTCAAACACCTCTGACATTTAATACTAAATCTGGTCAGACAAAATACGCACGACGGAGCCACGTCTCTTACTATCAAATGAATGCAAGTCAAAAAAAATACAGTAAGTCTCTACCATTACAATACGTGAACTCAAAAATAAATATACGTGACGAACGATTCTCCACCTCGAACACACTCTCAGCCTGTGCACTGAAGTGTTAGGGAAGCAAATGAAAATTCCCAACACACGTTTACCATTTAGTGGATGCCTTCAAAATAATAATCATCACTACCGCATTCGAAATTCACAAATCGCCTATCATCAATTCCAACTATTTTTATCAATGACCTATCCAGTGAACAAATTCAGTACAACCCAACCATGGGTCCAAAGTGCTCTTTGATCCTTGAGGTCGCTCATTATCTTATTATCCATACGGGCTTTACGTAACAAAATCACTGGACGTTTACTACCAAGACTTTAACATTTTACTAGAGTCGTTTTCACTTGGGATCTTTCTATAAATTTACGATTCTTCACACCATAGTCGTCTCAAATTCGGATTGATTGCGGAAAACAATACAGCCTGCCTTGACACAGCCTGTTTCCTAAATACTTCCTCTTCAACAATATAGCTTGTCTCAAACTCCTTCTCCTCGCTTTATTCCAGCGGTATCACTTAAAAATCCGAGCTTCATTTCATCCATCTCTCTCTCATCTCCACATACATATAAATTCGTCGCTCTCAATCCCTTTTCCTTCAAGACCCTTTTTCATACTTCGATCCCCTGGTGAAAACGACAACCATTATTAAACACATCTCTTACTTTACTATTATTACGACTTTCGAACCTCGAGAGTCCAAGAGCACCCAGCGACTTTTCGTATCACTGATATACACGATGTCTCAAAATTTCCTTCCCGTTAATGACTGTGACTCAACAAATTTCACCGAAATCATCTAAATATGCCTGCGATCCTTGTAAAAATATACTGGTTAAATGCACTTTAACATAGAAAAATTTCCTTATCCCGCGGTAGACATTATTATTATTATTATTATTATTATTATTATTATTATTATTATTATTATTATTATTATTATTATTATTATTATTATTATCGACCAACATTTCTGAATTCAACTGACATCTGAGATTAAGATATTCGCCACGACTAATTTACACTTATAACGTTCCAAAAATCCACGCTTTGGATGATATCTCATCGAACAATCAACACAAAATTTTAAGCGTCGCATTTTACCGTTCTTGACATGAACTTTACACACTGAAATTTTCACACGCTGACCAAAAATTACAACACCTTTCGCCTGATAATTACGAATATCAACCCGACAATCATCTGGAAAAGTTTGTTGGGACAGAACAATAACTAACTAACTACAACATAATATAAAATAGACAGACCTGCACAATGGTGACATTCCCAGCATTCTGATTACATCGTCACCAGCTGACCTCGGGCTTAGCCGCTCATTTTCACAGATAACATTTTCATTTCTAAAATCTCACTCATACAAACACTACCCTTCACACACACGATATTAAAATTACCATATAAATCAGGCACTTTCTCTGTAATTTGCACCACAAACTTCCCTCGTTCTGCAGTCGACTACAACTGTCTGATGCGTTCCCAGAGTGGTTTCTCTCCGTTACTTCAATAAAAACAGGTGTTCAGCAGATAAAGGGAGCAGAACTACTCTGAATAGCTTCCCCCAACCCTCTTCACTTTCAAGCGTACATGAGATGATATAAATAAAACTTGCTGTGTATATTTCAACCAGCCTACACTTTCTTAGTTCGTCGGCAAACGTTCAGAACTTTTCCAATCACTTTCTCTTCTTAACCAAGTATATGGACCTTAGCCACGGACATGTATTTAATTATTTGTCGGTCAATCTGGCGCGAATTTCCAATGACGACGGGCACAAGCTCCCGCGGCTTCAAGTTCCAGATCGACACTGAAAAATCTACGGTGGGGGGTTTCTTTTATAATCTCAGGAGGGACGCTATCCCCTCTATGAGGCTTGATTGTGTAATCTGCCAATTTTGCGTCTAATAGACCGATTTTGATGAGACTGGTCCCAGAACTCCGGACAGACTTGCACTTATGTTAGATGTTAATTTTATAATTTTTCTACACTCACAACAGGGGAAATAAATTATTTCTGCCCGTGCGTTTCGCGCGTTTTCTTCCTCCCCTGACCTTGGCACGTGTAGCTGGTTCGCTGATCTCACGCTAACATGTACTCAGGCTTAACTGCATTTAAGTTTTTCCGTGGTGTCTCTGTCTTCACGGAGGGTGTACGAATAATTTTGCTTATTTATTTCTTTATTTACTGTATTGCCAAAATCCCTCGTTGTATAGAATTCCATGAATTTAAAGAATTGTTGGGCACTCGAGCTCCACCGAGGTGTCCCGGCAATTCACGAGCTTGCCGTGAGTGAGAACCTTCCCACGCGACATCGGGGCTTTTAGGAGCGCAACATGGCTGCCTTCAAACATAAAAGTACTTTCTAAATCTATATAAATAAAATTGTTTCTGTTTGTCTGTTTGTCTGTCTGTTTGTCTGTTCCACCATCACGTCGAAACGGCTGGATAGATCTCAACCAAACTTCATATTTAGAGTATACTGACCCCGGGGAAGGTTTCGATATGCATATCATTTTAAAATCTTTGAAAAGACGGGGGTTTTATAGGAAAAACTGTTTTCCTCCGTTTTCTCTTATACTATTATAGGCAAAATATCGAATTTGTCGTATAAGGACGAGACAAAGCTCAATTTAATCCTCTTGACGCAAAGAACAAAACTCGGTAAGCCCTACGGGCCCGAAAACCATGTTTTAAGGCCCTAAAACCAACCGTTACGGAGATATTAGCACCACACTACCCCTGCTCTAGGAATCGGATAAAGAAATGAACTGCCGTAACCATGGCAACGTCAGCTCCAGGATTCTAGAGCAGTGAGATTATGCATGTACGTTTGGGCATAGCTGTCAACCAAAATAGGTACAAATAAGACTTAATATCTGGGAAAAAAATATACTGTTGTGTAAGGCACTCATAGGACTCCTTTGGGCGGGGATGGAAAGGGGGTGAAGAACGAGTGTAAAAATCTTACTATATATAGAAATGGAAGTGTGTGTGTAAATGACACATCTCCAACTAAACCACTGGAGCAATTTCAACCAAACTTGGTACACGAATCACTTACTATCGGGAGACGATCACTGTGGGGGGTAAGCCATCCCTAGCGCCCTTAAGGGAGAGGGTCAGGGGGGTGGTAGTTACAATAATAATCGAGAATAGTGTCGAATTCATAGTTTTCGGGGTCGCTGAGTTGAAAAGTGATACTCTAGAATTTTTTTAAAATCCAGCCCCCTTTTAGGTTGGGAGCAAAGGGTGGGGGGGTGGGGTGAGATATAGAAATAATTAAAAACAGTTTCGAATCCATAGATTTCAGGGTCTCTGAGATGAATAGTATTACTCCGGATTTTTTGCAAATCCAAGTGGGGAGCGAAGGGGGTGAGATATAAAATTAATCGAAAAACTACATATAAAAATATTATCTTCTTCTTCTTACTATATATAAAAATTGATGTATGTGTGTGCGTGGGTGTGTGGGTGTGGGTGTGTATATGACACATCTCCTCCTAAACCACTGGAGCAATTTCACCAAACGTGGTACACTTATCAATTAGTATCAGGAGACAAACCGCGTGAGGGTAAGACACCCCTAGCACCCTTTTGGCAGGGGGCGAGGGGAGTGGTATAAAAATAATCTTATAAATAAAGTTGTTCGTTTCTGTTTGTCTGTTTGTCTGTTTGTCTGTTTGTCTGTTCCACCATCACGTCGAAACGGCTGGATAGATCTCAACCAAACTTCATATTTAGAGTATACTCATCCCGGGGAAGGTTTAGATACGCATATCATTTTAAAATCTTTGAATACACGGGGGGTTTATAAGAAAACCAGAATGGTTTTTCTACTATCACGTCGAAACGGCTGGATAGATCTCAAGCAAACTTCATATTTAGAGTATACTCCTCCCGGGGAAGGTTTCGATATGCATATCATTTTAAAATATTTGAATACACGGGGGGTTTATAGGAAAACCAGAATGGTTTTTCCACCATCACGTCGAAACGGCTGGATAGATCTCAACCAAACTTCATACTTAGAGTATACTCCTCCCGGGGAAGGATTAGATATGCATGTCATTTTAAAATCTTTGAATACACGGGGGGGGGGGTTTATAGGAAAACCAGAATGGTTTTTCCACCATCACGTCGAAGCGGCTGGGTAGATCTCAACCAAACTTCATATTTAGAGTATACTCCTCCCGGGGAAGGTTTCGATACGCATATCATTTTAAAATCATTGAATACACGGGGGTTTATAGGAAAACCAGAATGGTTTTTCCACCATCACGTCGAAACGGCTGGATGGATCTCAACCAAATTTCATATTTAGAGTATACTCATCCCGGGGAAGGTTTCGATATGCATATTATTTAAAAAAATTTGAATACACGGGGTGTTTATAGGAAAACCAGAATGGTTTTTCCACCATCACGTCGAAACGGCTGGATATATCTCAACCAATCTTCATATTTAGAGTATACTCCTCCCGGGGAAGGTTTCGATATGCATATCATTTTAAAATATTTGAATACACGGGGGGTTTATAGGAAAACCAGAATGGTTTTTCCACCATCACGTCGAAACGGCTGGATAGATCTCAACCAAATTTCATATTTAGAGTATACTCATCCCGG
This sequence comes from Anabrus simplex, assembly GCF_040414725.1. NCBI lineage: Eukaryota > Metazoa > Arthropoda > Insecta > Orthoptera > Tettigoniidae > Anabrus > Anabrus simplex. Next base: position 1,360,582,821 of record NC_090265.1, read on the forward strand.
GGAAGGTTTCGATATGCATATCATTTTAAAACCTTTGAGTACACGGGGGGTTTATAAGAAAACCAGAATGGTTTTTCCACCATCACGTCGAAACGGCTGGATAGATCTCAACCAAATTTCATATTTAGAGTATACTCATCCCGGGGAAGGTTTCGATATGCATATCATTTTATAATCTTTGAATACACGGGGGTTTATAGGAAAACCAGAATAGTTTATCCACCATCACGTCGAAACGGCTGGATAGATCTCAACCAAATTTCATATTTAGAGTATACTCCTCCCGGGGAAGGTTTCGATATGCATATTATTTTAAAATCTTTGAATACACGGGGCGTTTATAGGAAAACCAGAATGGTTTTTCCACCATCACGTCGAAACGGCTGGATATATCTCAACCAAACTTCATATTTAGAGTATACTCATCCCGGGGAAGGTTTCAATATGCATATCATTTTAAAATCCTTGAATACACGGGGGGTTTATAGGAAAACCAGAATGGTTTTTCCACCATCACGTCGAAACGGCTGGATGGATCTCAACCAAATTTCATATTTAGAGTATACTCATCTCGGGGAAGGTTTCGATATGCATATCATTTTAAAATCTTTAATACACGGGGGGGTTTATAGGAAAACCAGAATGGTTTTTCCACTATCACGTCGAAACGGCTGGATAGATCTCAACCAAACTTCACATTTAGAGCATACTCCTCCCGGGGAAGGTTTCGATATGCATATCATTTTAAAATCTTTGAATAGACGGGGTGTTTATTGGAAAACCAGAATGGTTTTCCTCCATTTTCTCTTATACTATTGATTTTCTGTAAACTTCGTTTACCGTACGTGAAACGTCTCTTCATTATAAACAACTTTCGTTATGTTTATAATTTACCTTACTCTTTACATGACGGAGAAATTTACAATTTTCTGCTGGTACCATGCTCTGCATTGAGTGACCGACAGACCGACAACGAACCTACAGGTTACCATGGCAACGTCTCTGACTGCATGCCAGCAGGGAAGTAACGTATTGCCATTTTCCTCATTATGCTTTTAAATTCTTGGTTGTTCCTTGGGTAGAATGCAAGAAAGGCGTCAATCGGCCTATCTGCGGGATATTGGCGGAATATCGTTGGATGTTATAACCGCCTTCGAATAGATTAAATAATAACACCATTAGTCATCTTCTTATTATTTGTTTACCTAGGAATCAATGGACCTAAATTGCTCCTCTGTTACCGTTTTATTATATCCATAACTCACACTAGCATAATTTATGGAGGGGCATTTGTTTTTCCAATACATTAACTTGGCATTTACATATTTGTCGTTTTCCGGCTGTCCTCAGTTATAATCCATTTTCTATTACTTTCAACTATCTTAACTGTATTATTTTCTTCCTTAATTACGCCGTATGTACGCGAGTGCTACAAACTACTGGATGTATTTCCACCAATACTCATATTTAGAATACACCTGTCCTTGATAGATTTTAGGGCAAATATTGTTTCTAAATCCCTGAACTGACTGGGGGTTTATACGAAACCGAAACAGTGATTTTGCACTTCCACAAAATATACACAACCAACGTTAATTTAAATCTACCTGCCTTGGTAGAAATTAATTTCTAAACCTTTTTTCTCATGTGCATCATTTCGATACGAGGATTAATAAGGGAGATATCATTAACGGACCGTTTTTCTGTACAAGTCCCATCGGACTTAACTCACGAGCGGGTGCGTGTAAAGCGTATTCCTTACAACTTGAAAACTACTGAAGACATTCGAACCAAAATTCATATTTAGCATCCACCTGTCCAAAGGTAGGTTTTAAACGTAAATAACATTTCATATTCCGGAATGGACTGGCGGTTTATAGGGAACCGAAATGGTGATTTTACTCTTGCACAGTATATAGAGAACAAGACCAACCTGACTGGAAATCGACCAAACGTGATGGAATTCCACCTCTAAACCTTTTTTTCATGTGCATTTTTTCGTCAGGAGGATTAATAAGGGAGATATCATGAATGGTCAGTTTTGCAGGTTAAGTCCAGCGGCCATAACCAAAAAGGTGTTTTACATGGAGCAGATTCCTTATCTATATAAATCAAATCATAACGACTGTGTGCCTCTACACTGACTATTTTGGCGAAATTTTCGTACAACTTTCCGTTTAAGGGGTAATAATGACCATCTGCATAATTTTTGGTTTAGTTTCTGAAAGTCCTAATTTTTACCCGCCTCGCCGAAAATCCTGATTGCGGCATAATCTGCCAGAAGAAAAAGAAGGTAATTGAAATTTGACAAAATTATACGTTTTAGCCTGTAACGAACGGAAAACATCCAAGATCATTAAATTCTTCACTTTTTATCCCCGAAGAATATCGAAATATGCAGGCAATTTTAATAATGGTGCAGACCTTCTGAAATTCCTATCGCATAACAGATTGCACAATCTCCGTTCAATTTGGAATGATCTACAACCTTGGTCTTATTACTCTTTGCCGTATCTGTATCAATTTTACGTTTGATTTTTCTCTATTAATGGATGTTAAGTCAATTTGGAATTTTCACATGCATAATTTACACCTTCGATTACTTATATGAAATACAGAATCATCAAACTCTTCACGAAAATTGGCCCACCCAGTAGCCATATATGAGCCAAATGCTATGTATATAGCTGTCACATAATTATCCGAAAAGTAATGTAATGTGAGATAATCTTACAAGAACGTTACCCTGTTCCACGTTTCTAACTCAATCTGACCCAAGAATAGATTACATATCATAGGACCAGCCATTTAGGCCACTAAATCCGGCGTGTCTTATGGTATAATCCTTTGTCGATATGACGTACGTTTAGTAGCAGTTAATCTGTAAATGAAGGTCTTCAGTATTGTAAACACGCATATAGTTTCGTATGTCGATCTATATATATTCACTGATGTCGATTTGTAGCGATCGAGAAAGGGTGGGTCTGCTATTGTAATCAGTACTCCCCACACCGACTTTGACTGGCAGTATGAAAGGGTTCCTTCTCCAACTCCTGTGTAACTGTCATTAGTAAGGAAGGTCTACAATTGTAATGAATAGTTCACTTCTCGATTTGACTTGCAGAAGGCAAGTGAGCATGCAGTTTTGTTTAAAACTCCCCTACCCGATTGTGTTTGGCAGTAGGCAAGGGTGCCCGCCATTATAAAGAAATGTCCTCATCTAAAATGTGACTGGCATTAGGCATAGTGGCCTGCTATTTTGATGGAAACTCACCAACTTGGTGTGACTGGCAGTAAGCTGGCTGAAAGTAGGAAAATGGGCCTGACATTATAATGATAACTGCACAACTTAATTTCGAGTGGTAGTAGGGTAATTGCATGCCATTATAATAAAAACTCTAATCTGTCTGGAAGTAGGAAAGGGGGGCTGCCATTTTAACGAAAACTCCCCAAATCGATTCTGTCCGCATAGTAGGCAATGGGGCCTGCAATTATAACGTAAACTTCCCAACTCGATTGTGAATGGTAGTAGGCAGTGAGCCTGCCGTTATATCACAAATCCATAACAAACACTTTACATTGGAAACAACGTACGGGGACCTCCCCATGCTCTTTCTCGGATAACGCTAAGAGACATGCAATTTTAAAACAATCTTATTTACTGCATGCACACTATTTACTTCGATATTCGAATACAATGTAGAATACCGTAGCGAAGCACGGGTACATTCGCTAGTACCAAATAAATATTGGAGAAGAAAAAAAAATTTTCTCACCGTAGAATTATGGGTTCAATTGAAACCGGTTTTTTCGGTATTTAGAATTTCAACTGACAAATACATTTTGGACATTGTTGTGGCTGATTTCAGCCCCATATGCAGTCGTATAATTCTTAACGTCTTCCTACTGTTTGAAAGTGAAAAGACATTTTCCATTACAAGTAACAATCTTGTGAGATTGAGTAGTTTACCTCTTTACTACCTTCTTTTTTCCGACTTTTCCCTCCAGGCTTGAGGCTTTGCGCAATTTTATGCCATCAGATAGCAATCGCATTTCTAGGAAGGAAAGCAAAGACATACTTTCGCGAAGATCATGGACAATGCGATATTATTCACCCGCTTGCCGGGCGCATTCGTCATTCTGGTAGCCTCAGTCAATGTGTCTGTGTAGTTCTATCCGGTGTCTATTACTTTCTTGCTGTGTAGTCAAATACTAAATCGCTGTTTATTGTATAATAAAGCCGTACTTCTATATAATGGTAATACGTGTCTTAATTGTTCGTTTGGTGAAAGTTTATTGTATACTATTGAACCAAAATCTCGAGAAAATGTATTGCCACAGTTTTGAAAACTGACTCAATTTACTTTTCTGTCGAAATTCACTCAAAGAGAATAAAAACTTACCATATTGTAGACTTTTTCAATGTTGTCTATCCCCACCCCCACTCACTATATCCCCCAGAACTCCGGTACTCAGTGGCCGATATTGGTGTCAATCCTCCCCCTAGATGCCGTTAATTCCGTACAGTTAGTCATGGAAACACAGATAAGAAGTGTCAAGCCGAGATTTATTCATGGTAGGGTCACTAGTTCCAATGCCATGTTCTTTTTTTTTACGTCGCACCAACACAAATAGGTCTTATGGCGACGGTGGGACAGGAAAGGGTTAGGAGTGGGAAGGCAGTGGCCGTGGCCTTAATTCATGTACAGCCCAGCATTTGCCTGGTGTGAAAATGGGAAACAACGAAAAACCATCTTCAGGGCTGTGGACAGTGGGGTTCGAACCTACTACCTCCCGAATACTGGATACTGGCCGCACTTAAGCGACTGCAGCTATCGAGCTCGATCCAATGCCATGTTGTCATCTAGCCAAGTACTATGAGGTATAAATGAAATGTCGTATGGCTTTTAGTGCCGGGATACCCCAGGACGGGTTCGGCTCTTCAGGTGCAGGTGTTTCTATTTGACTCCCGTAGGGGACCTGCGCGTCGTGATGAGGTTGAAATGATGATGAAGACAACACATACACCCAGCCCCCGTGCCATTGGAATTAACCAATTAAGGTTAAAATCCCCGACCCGGCCGGGAATCGAACCCGGAACCCTCTGAACCGACGGCCAGTACGCTCACCGTTCAGCCAACGAGTCGGACTACTGTGAGGTGATAATTTCTTACAGCAGGAGTCATCGTTACTTTATTCAGCTACAAAGAACAACCAATGTTTCTTAAAATCAGAAATATCATGCGACTCAGAGTTTTACATGACTACGCCGTTGACATGGATATTATATATTAACTTGATACGTACTCGACAAGTACATATTTTATCATTTACTTATTTTTATATAGCGGAATGGAAGTTGATTGATAAATTGAAACATTCAAATCCGGAGAAGGTTATAATTGCCCATCATGATATAATTCAACAAATACCACAAACGATTACTTTGCTCTTTATGTTATTCATCGTTCATATCAGTGAATCAACGAGACTTTACCGTCTACAGCGCTTTGTCCAGAGCTCTTCAAAGCATATCCTAGTTTGTTTTGTACCATTGCGGGCAGCTTCTGCTGCTTCTGCTTTTGATGATAACGAGATAGTATTTACTCATGCATGTTTAAAAGTGGCAAACTTTTCCCGCACTGCTTGATTCAACGGTGACCACAGTTTGAACCTATATGCACGCTTTCTACCACACGGTGAAACTCAGTAGAGACAGTCGTAGAGTTTGGAATGTTAGCCTTAAAAACTTATTATTACATTTCAGATTTCTTCGAGATCCCTCTTTCGTTCCGATGATCAGGTATAATGCCCTAACCATTGTGACACTACTTGAAATTCAGAATAACTTGTGCTTTCCAGTAAACTGAGGCCTTTATGTAAGGGTCCAATAGGATAGGATGCTTAAAATATGAACTGAAAGGAAAGAGAAGGTACTAAAATGGAAAGAAAAGCAGAGCAATTTTATAATCAGTTTACAAGAGTCAAATTTAAAAATTTAAAAGAAATCATTCTACCAATATTAATAAATAGGATATTATTAGCACAATGATTTAATAATTATATTATTTATTTTACGTCTAACTACTTGTTCGGTTTTCGGTGACGCCGAGGTGTCGGAATTTCGTCCCGCAGGAATTCTTTTACGTGCCAGTAAATCTACCGACACGCGCGTGACGTATTTGAGCACTCTCAAATAGCACCGGACTGAGCCAGGATCGAACCTACCAGGTTGGGGTCAGAAAGCCAGGGCCTCAATCGTCTGAGTCACTCAGCCCGGCACACAATGATTTAGTTCATGGTTCATCCGATAAATGACAGGATCAGGCGTTAACATTTCCAGCCTAAAATACCCCGGTATCATAGTATTGATAAGCAGATGAAGTGAAAATCCTTCCGAATTGTTTTTCCAACTACTGTATATGAAACAATAACATCTTATTATATTTAACCCATTAGAACTTTAATATATTATTTAAATGCAGACCCAGAAATTTTATAATAATTTATTGTCGGATGAAGTATTTTAATATATCTGAATGATCACGCGAAAGGGGACCAGGAGGGAATATAATAGATTCCTAGGAAAGCGCGTTTAAAGTTGGAAGACGTCTACGAATATGGTATGCTACTCTGCCAGTGGTGCAAGTGCAGGAGAGTAGCAAACAAAAACAAAGCATTATTTCAACATGTGCACGGTATCAGAGTCAATTTGAAACTGAGGTATGTGAGAATAATAATTAATATAACGAGATATTATCTGTAATAACGTTCTGTTTAGGCTAAAATTAAGTTGAAATTCCATCGATTGTAAATGAAAAATTCCAGTCCATTTTCGTGTGACCACTTACCTATTATTAATTCATCAAAATATGGCGCCGAGGCCACAAATCCCTGTAAATGGTGTACCTCTGGGTGTATTGTAAATAGCTGACCATTTGATCATCACAATTGCCATTTGTTTCTCAGCCCCTTCAGAATGATTAACATTTACATCACTGAAGTCATTCTCATGGGAACTATACTCTATTACTTTCGTCATAAAATATATTTCCCTTAGCGTGGAATCATAATCAATGTCGCTTTCATGCCACTTCAAAATACCCTTCTGACTAACTGTCGTACTTTACGGATGTCATTCTTCACTTAATTTTGTATATAGCTTTCTTCAAAATTCGAACTGTTTGATCGATTCAGGGAGGTCTTAAAGCTATTTGAAGTAATTAAGAAGTGCTACGTAAACCACCTTCTGCCTGTCGCTTAAAACATGCAGGTTTAATGACTCATACTGAACTGTTAGCTTCTGGTCCACGTGAAGTGAGTACACAATGGTTCCATAAATAGGTGCCAATGAATTAATATATAGATATATTAAATGTGTGGTTGTAAATCACATTAAAATTCGACTACGAAAGGATAATGTCATATCCACTACCTTCCATTTCTTCTTTCTAACATGTGTCTTCGTCTTCTAATGTATTTATCTATTTATTTATTCCTTAACATTCCTTTTATGCCTTCCATTTGACTTTTATTGTGGTTAATTATTTTAATATGTTACAGTATTTAAATTAACCACCCATCCAAATAAACTGTTTTCTTTTTACAGTTAATTTTACGTCACGCCGACACAGGTAAGCCTTATGGCGACGATGGGGTAGGAACCGTAGCCTTTATTAAGGTAAAGCTCCAATGTTTGCTTGGTGTGTAAATGGGAAACCATCTTCAGGGTTTCGAACAGTGGAATTTGAACCCACCATCTCCCGAATGCAAGCATAGCTGCTTGACCTTTACCGCATGACCAACTCGCCCAGTAATAAAATGAACATTTATCACACGTACACTGACTGAAAAGCTGAAGTTGTTATTTACTCCAACCAGAAAACACCAAGAGTTATGGTTTCTGAGTTTAAAAAATGTATGCATTCGTTTTTCTTTCTTTCTTCCTATCTAACTATCTATCTGTCCACCTGTCTGTTTGTCACTCTGCCCTTATTTATTTTTATATTTCTTTATGTGTTTTTGTTTATTTAATATATTAGTGTAATAATTTTTTGTTATAAATCACATTAAAATGTGAATACGAAAGGATAATATCATGCATACTTCCTTCCATTTGTTCTTTCAAACAGATGTCTTCCTCTTCTAATTTATTCATCTATTTATGTAATCCTTCACTTTTAAAACGTTCCTTTCTTGAGGAAGAAATATCGCGCTCGCTTCGGTAATCGAAACTTCGATGTCCATGGCCTTCTCTTTGGTGCCTGAGGAACTTTAAAATCAATTCCAGGTTGGTATTTTGACGTCACTAGACATACGTACAGTTACTTTAGTGTCTGTACCAGTACATTGTTGTAATTATTCTTATTTTTTCTATTTATGGAGGAACCGTAGGAGTGTAAATAACATACAGTCTAGCATTTGCTGAGGAAATGACAGTGGTGGTATTCCAATCCCTGAACTAAGAAAGACACAATTTACCAGTCTGGCAATCCTCCATCTTAACTACAACCCATGAACCATTTACCGTAGAAGGGTCAACTTAAAATTTGCGCTTAGAGTTTAATTTTCATAGATTTACTTATCTGTAAGTACGGAAGAAACTGAACTAGATTTACTTTCATTTCTGGGATCCCAAACGCACAAGACTGAAGTTTTACTTAATCAAATATTTGAATGGTACCAAAATTACATGTAACTTCAATTCACATCTGTTTAAGAGGCATTTATTATGGCCAATCGATCATTCAAAGAACAAGTAAGATGGAGTGCAGTATCAAGATGCCTCGTGGACTATAAAATTCTCTGGTCTAGTCCTTGTGCATGGATTTCACAATGGAGTAAGATACTAAAACCATCAATTGCTTAGTTACACCGAATATAACGATAACATTTCGATTGCATTTTAATCGACCAGTCAAAACACAACAAACAAATCCATACTGCAATAGCCCATTTAGAATCTCCACCTGCCAATGTGACTGCTTTCTATTCATATGGCCTGCAGCTACTGGATTTACAAGTGGTCAGCGTAACGACACCTTTCAGTTGTATTTCTTGGCTACCGTGACCAAGTCCATAGTCTCTCTTTTCAGACAACTCCTCAGTTGATGTCAACAGAAGTGAACAACTGTCTAGCCCTCAGCACAAAACTAAAATACCTGACTGGTTGGCGCAGCCTCTGGGCGAGAGGCACGCACTCTAGTACATCACGGGTCTAGTCTTGAAAAGTCCACCCTTGAACTATCACTTAATGCGTCTGGCTGCTGTTCGAGATATCCCAGTCTTAACAATTTATTGGTCGTGTCTAGGATTATCCTATGAAAATTACGATTTTGATTGAACGGCACTTAGCCCCATATTCATAATTCAAGGATATGGTCAAAGAAGAGGCATGATTCAAGAGAGCTTAAGTTTATAGGAGACAAGGAAATGTTAATATTTTCGATCGCTTGGTGCTTGTGATGATGCTACATACTTGGATAACGCTAGTGGTGTAATATTAATGTGTACATGTCGGCATTGCAATAGTTCCCTTTTTATCGGAGTTAAGTGTATCGCGGTTGTGTTGAGTCGTGTCCTTTTATCTCCGACTCAAGTTTTTTTTTTTTTTTTTTTTTTTTTTTTTTTGCTAGGGGCTTTACGTCGCACCGACACAGATAGGTCTTATGGCGACGACGACTCAAGTTTGTTCTCAAGGGAATCTCTTAATATTCATTTATGTTACAAGTTATTGTTCTTAATCTATGTTATGGATGCTACATAAGTTTAACAGACAGTTTACTTCAAACATTCAGGATGTTGCACATTCTTCAATCTGTACCTGCATTATGCTGTACGTTACTCTGATTTTTGCGATGCAGCCTTCTCAATTTAATGCATTTCTTACTGTCTGAATGTACAGCATATTAAACTCAGTGTATCACGTTATATGTAAAACAAGATGTACGTCGTACGTATAGGCTACATATCTAATAAGTGGACAATATGACTATTCTGTACTAGCCGATGTCTATACCATAGAGATGCAATACAAGAACTCATTTAGGAAAAGGTACTGACTCGTTACATTTGTGACCGTACTCTAGAATTGAGGAGCTGTCTAATATGAGATACAACGATCGAGAGCTCCGAATGAGCTGTAAACGAAGTAGATATCTATGAAAATGTGAGAGATTTGGTAACTTGGCTACACGGTACACGTCTGTAGCTGTAAGTTCACATTCGGAGAAAAGTGAGTTCGAAGTCCATCATCGGCATCACTGAAGATGATTTCCCGTGGTTATCCATTTCCAAACCCGGTAAAGGTAGGCATTGTACCTTAACTGAGGTCACAATAGTTTTTCTCCCAGTCCTATGACTTCACTGTAGGTGCCAGTGTGACCTTACAGGGTTAGGAAGCTGTCATATTAGAGACAGTTTCGACCCCATGATGATTACCTCTACCGAGCTCGATAGCTGCAGTCGCTTAAGTGCGGCCAGTATCCAGTATTCGGGAGATAGTGGGTTCGAACCCCACTATCGGCAGCCCTGAAGATTATTTTCCGTGGTTTCCCATTTTCACACCATGCAAATGCTGGGGCTGTACCTTAATTAAGGACACGGCCGTTTCCTTCCCAATCCTAGTCCTTTCGTGCCCCATCATCGCCGTAAGACATATCTGTGTTGGTGCGACGCAAAGCTAATAGCAACAAAAAAAAAAAAAAAAAGGAAAACATGATTACCTCTGACCAGTGGACCAAAATCTATGACACTTCGTTCATTTGAGCACGATTTGAGTGATTTATTGGTGTCTGTTATCAGGTACCCCGTAATTACAACACAATTTTTTTATTGATATACCGTAGATGTTCTTCCTTAACTGGCTTCATTCCTCTTGGCCATAACCTACTCCACGAGAGATCCCTAGGCCTATCAACATACCACCACACATCACGTCTACCAAGATTGTCCTAATAATATGTCAAAGGCAGTTTCCTTCAACTTATGACATATAACTTTCTCTTCTCTTGGATGTGAAATTTCAAGGAAAAAGTGGAAAATGAAGTGCAGAACACTGTATACTTCTCATACCGAGCGGGTGGTAGCGTACTATGGGTCAAGTACCACGCATTTCAAATTTAGTCCCCGAAGAAGTTCGTCACAACGTTATACTGCTGTACAGGCCAGCATTCCCATTTGTGTCCCGTTAGATTTTAATTAGATTTCTAAAACATGCATCATTAAACCATATTGCTTCCATTGAGTATATGTCAAACAAATGTTATAGTATAGAAATAAAAAAGACTAGCAACGTCTGAGTTCACACCAGGCCTCTAGGAGCTCCCAACTTCAAGCATAGGCTGGTGACCTAAGTCTTACATTGCTTCCACTTACTTGTGCCACGCTCCTCATTTTCATCTTTAAATCTACTCTTACTCTCTTCCGGCCCCATCGCTATTAGGTTTGTGAGGCGGAGAGAAGTTTTCAGTTTCACGACCTTGTGGTAGTAATTCCCTTTAAAACAATAATCACAAAAACAATAGTGGGTTCGAGTCCATCATCGGCAGCACTGAAGATGATTTTCCGTGGTTATCAATTTTCAAACCTGATAAAGGTTGGAATTGTACCTTAATTGAGATCACAATAGTCTTCCTTTTGTTTCACTATAATTCTTCGAAGGATAAGTTATCCTTTATCTCTTCTGATTACTGCTGAGAGTTCCGACTCGTTGGCTGAACGGTCAGCGTACTGGCCTTCGGTTCAGAGGGTCCCGGGTTCGATTCCCGGCCGGGTCGGGGATTTAATCTTAATTGGTTAATTCCTACGGCGCGGGGGCTGGGTGTATGTGTTTTCTTCATCACCATTTCATCCTCATCACTACACGCAGGTCGCCTACGGGAGTCAAATAGAAAGACCTGCATCTGGTGAGCCAAACCCGTCCTGGGATATCCCGGCGCTAAAAGTCATACGACATTTCATTTCATTACTGCTGAGAGGGGTTGTTTGCTCAGTTGTAACTCCTTTTGTAATATACACTGACATCACGTCCAGATCAAACTAGAGACTTCTTCGGTTCTAGCAAATTACTCTGAACATTGAACTGCCATGGCAAAATACCATGCTTTGTAGGCGTAGAGTAACTAATTTCAATACTTCGATCCCGTTCCCCCACATACCACTTAGATCCACAATCTCTATATACAGTAGCATGTACAGTACACGATCCACCGCCATTAAGAGCTAAGTAAATGTGGACGCGAATATTAATAGATCAACCATCTAGTCTTCTTTCAGTAAGCCTCAAATACTCAAATAACATATCAAATGATATTCCAAAAACTGAATATTTTGGACTAAGCAGGACACTATTTGTCATGAAGAAACAGAAAAAAATGTTTGTCTTCTTAATTTGACTTGTCCTCCATACAGAATGGATAATATTTTTACTTGGATATTTCTATTTGTTTGGTTCAACCTACAATTGGCAGTTTGACAACGACTTGTGACACTTTCTGACGCAATGGTCAACTCTTATACTGTACCTCAGAAACTATGAAACCTAGAGATAAGTGATATATACCATCGTGTAGAGAGCATTATTATGAACTAGAAAATATAAAAATCACATCTATTGATAAAGTCTTCACAGCGCAGTGAGAGAGAAGAGAATGGACTCCGAATCCAGCGCCGATCTTAATCACCACTGATCTTCATTTAGGGCTGTCGCACAGGTAGAAGGTTCCCTATCTATTTTTTACCTAGCCTTTTCTTAAATTACTTCAAAGAACTAGGAAACTTATAGGAAATCGCCGTTTGTAAAATTAATCCCTAATTCCTCGGGTCCTAGATGACCTCTTCCTACAAAATAATATTTGCTCCAGTTTGCCGTCTTCAATTCAAACTTTATCTACATACAATCATCTTTCCTATGTTTGAAAACTCCGTTCAATCCTTTTCATCTGCTAATGCCATACTACACCATTTCTTCACTGACAGTTCGGAACATACCTCTTAGTCGAGCAGCTCATCACCTTAAGCTCAATTATTCCCAGCCCAAAGTTTGCAACATTTTTTCAATAAGCCTGCTATTCTTTTTTCGGAAATCAGCCAATAAGAATCGTGTTGATTTCCTTTGGATCTTTTCCAATTCTCTAATCAAGTAATCCTAATGATAGTCCCATACATTGGGCCATATTCTAATTGGGGTCTTACTTGTGACATCATATGCCCACTCTTTTACTGTACATTCTTACAAAAACTCCTAAAAACGTTCATAACCGTATGCTTTAGAATTGTCTACAACTTCAGACTGAGTGAGTGCATTCCGATGATTGAGGTGTTATAAACAAGTAAATGAAGATTTCTATAAGGTATATTCTAATAGACTGCTCAACAGTGCTGTTTGAAACAAGCGACTAGTGCACGTATAAAGTGAAATTTGGCAACAGAATTTCAAAATTCCTAAGACTGACGGTCTAAAACCCAACACTAAATTAATTAAATGGTATTAGGGTGAGGGAGAACATCATGACGAATTGACTAGATCCCTAAACTCAATGTTCAATGTTGTAAGGGCGTAATACTTAAAAAAGCATTCTGACATTTCTTAGGGGGAGGTCCGTTTACTACCTGCCTGAGTGGGAATAAGGGAGTAGGGGGAATGGTTGTCATGGAAACGGGGGTGGGTCCACAGCCGTTGCCATGGAGATAAGCCTACAGACCGGCTCGTGTTGCTCGGAGCTGCCGAACCTCTCACTTCTGAGATGTGTGCAACAGAACAGAACGGTCTGTACGAACGAACACGTGGGCAAGAAACGAGGGAAAGGAGAAAATAATGCCCGAATGTGGCAACACAATGCAATGGCACGTGCAAAGCTCCTTCCTCCAGCCCTATCTGTCAGAATGCTTCCTTCGATAATACAGGTATACTGTAGAGAATATACGGCACGTCTTAATGCCGAGCGTTAGCACCGGCAAGACGCTCATGGCTTGAGGGAGTGCACTGTTTCTGAGTATGTTGTGCCTCACATCGATATTCATAGGCACCGGAAAGTACAAGATCATCCTGATGATATGATTCGTCTGCCTAAAGGTAATGCACAGAGTTGTAGAGAGTAAAGGACACGTTTTTAGTTAAGCATAAGAGTGAGCATGATACTACGATTAGAGTCCATTTCTTCGTTCAACTACGGGTAGTGTTACACCGGTATCTCAATAAACGAGGCTCAGAAAAAATCACAGCGTTTTATTTCGCCAGACCACATGGAGGTATTACACCTCAAACACTTGCTGCTTTATCCGATACAGCCTACCACTTTCACTGAGCATATTTATTTACCACATTGTACGGGGATTTCCTAAACTGATATTACACAAACAATTGTACATTTAACTACCGCCTCTCATCATAATTCCAACATTTAATCATTGGATAAGCATTTTCATTATCGGTAAAATAAACTCTGCTGAACGCTCGCTATAGAACGATGTGAACTCTGATGTCACCAACTTGCTTGTATCTCTTTAATTGTGATTAAGTGGGATACAGTGAAATAATAACCAAAGACAATCAAGTTTACAACAACTGAAACCCATACTTGACTTAATTGATCGCATTTCTTAAACTTCTTTTGAGGAGCATATTTTTTCGCCGTCTGGTTCTGTGATGCGCAATATGTTTCAGCTCATTCTCTATCTCCACTGATCTCCTCCATTTCATCTTACGTTTTCCTCTCTTCCTCTGGCCCTGAGGATTCCACTCGAGAGCTTGTTTTGCTATGCTGTCATCAGTTCTACGCAGTGTAAGGCCCCAATCCACTGCCACATTATTTTCTTGATCTGTTGATCGAACGGCAATTGGTGCGTTCTCTTCCACAATTCCCCATTTGACACCACTTCTGGCCAGTATATCTCTAAGACATTTAGGTTTCACACGCGTACAGCAGCACAGACAAAGCATTGCTATTGAAGATCCACAGTCTTGTTCTCGTATTGAGTTATTTAGTCCTACATATGGTACGAAATGTTTCGAATGCACCCTTAGCTTTGTTCAAACGGCTGGTAACATCTTCATCTGCCCCTCCGTTCATCATTACACTGCCCTCTATGCAGCATGCCCATCACGTTGTAACGGTGTATAATTTCGGTTTCCTAATCGCATGGCCTTTGCCTTCTTCATGTTAATCTGAAATCCAACTTCCTGTGCTTCAGTTTCCAGGTCTTTAAGCTTAATTTCCATATCTCTACAACTAAGAACAAGTAATCATAGGTCATCGGCATAGTCCAAATCTTCCGGTTGTTGAGTAAGATTTCAATGGATTCCCAATCGTCGACTCATTGAAACACAAAAGCATACGCAATATGTTTCCGTTTTGTGGGAATACAAATGTTTAAACTCGGTGTACTTTTAATACGGCGCTAGGTCTCAGTAGGTTAAGAACCCAAAAGCTCTCGGATTTCTATGCTCTTTGACTCAAAGACTCAAATTATGAACTACTAGAGAATTTACCAGTAGTGGCTAGGAGAGAAGGCAGGATAACTCAAATTTAGTAAGTCGCTGACAGCGGTATTCGATACTCAGACTCTTACTCTGGGTATACATTAACGCGAAAGAGTGTTAGTTGCGAATACCACGAAATGTTAATATGAAACTCATACACGGCCCCTACTCTTCTCAAAGAACATACTCTATCTCGCATTGTTACGCCTCCAGAAACCGTACAATTGGTGACTAGGACGTAAAAGCATTAATAAATATTGCAAAGAAAATCAAGAAATTTTAATTTCAAATGCACATGAATACATCTTCTTATTCTTATTTTTATCTGTTTACTCTCCAGGGTCGGTTTTTCCTTCGGACTCAGTGAAGGATCCCACCTCTACCGCCTTAAGGGCAGTGTCCTGGTGCTTTAGACTCTGAGTCTACGGATACAACTAGGGAGGATGACCAGTACCTCACCAAGACGGCCTCAACTGCTATGCTAAACAGGGGCCTTGCGGGGGATCGGAAGACTGGAAGGGATAGACAAGGAAGAGGGAAAGAAACGGCCGTGGCCTTAAGTTAGGTACCATCACGGCATTTGCCTGGGGGAGAAGTGGGAAATTAAGGAAAACCACTTCCAGGATGGCTGAGGTGGAAATCGAACCCACCTCTACTTAGTTGACCTGCCGAGGCTGAAAGGACCCCGTTCCAGCCCTCGTACCACTCTTCAAATGTCGTGGCAGAGCCGGGAATCGAACGCGGGGCTCCGAGGGTGGCAGCTAATCACACTAATCACAGAGGCGGACAAGTAACTCAACAAGGATATAAAATCACAACCTATTTGGATATCATCTCAAATGGGCTTTAATTTTCTCATTTTTAGTTTTCAGTTTTCAGACATCACTTATACGGCAAGTTGGAGTATGCATTTTAATTACCCGAAGCGTTCTCGTAGCGTAATTCCTAATGCGCTTACTTTTATAATATGAGGTACGCGTGTTCGAGTCTTCATTATGCCGTATATTTTTATTGTCATAATTAGTGTTATATTAATCTGTATGCCTCTTTTCATACGTTCTTCTTTTAATAATAAATTTCACTGAAATGTTGAATCACAATATTATGTCTACTAGAAAAGTGCTTTATATACGTGGTACTTATAGAAAGTGATGGTATGATTAATTCCAGTCATTATAGTAGTGAAGCATATAGCATATAGGACTGCCGACCAGGTAGCAGATGTCCTACCAGTTGTTCACCTAGTCTTCTCGTAAATGATTTCAAATAAATTGGAAACTATTCCATTCCCGAATTCCTCTTCCTATGAATGGAAATTTACCACAATTTGTTCTTAGCATTTACAGTATCTTCCAACTTTATCTGCATAAAGTTAAACATTATAATGCAATGCATTATCAGTAAATTGAAGCATGCGAAACTAAACGAGGTCACAGAGCTAGTTGCAAATAGAGGATCGTGGAGACACACACTTCAAATCAATTACGGGAACATGTTTTTGAACGTATGCCATGCTCCACAAAACAATACCTTACACCCAGGCATATTACCTACTAAACCTTTATTCTTCACCGTTGAAGTATATAAAAGAACATCGATGGATTCACGTTCATTTTCAGAACACAAACGAAAATGTCCAAATAGGGGCGAAAACAAAGTGATAACAGTCCTCCACAGTGGATTTTTATCACAGTTGGAGAACCTCAGTATAGTGTATGTCCTCCACGAGCATTTATCACAGCCTGGCACCTCCGTGGAATGCTCCGTATAAGTTGACGGGGGTCATGTTGCGGTATCAGGTCCTATTCTTCAATGAGAGCCTGTTCGAGGTCTTGAAGAGTCTGTGGTGGAACAGGACGCCCACGATCACTTCTCTCAAGCCTATCCCACACATTCTGGATGGGATTAAGGTCGGGACTCACTGCTGGCCATTCCATCTCTTGAATGTCCAGTTCTCGCAAAACAACTCTGGTGATGCGCGCTACATGAGCATTGTCGTGCATGAGTACGAATTCAGGACCTACGCCGTATGCAGCAAACAACACATACTGTAGCAATATCTGCTGGATGTACTCCGCAGCGGAGAGATTACCACGAACGACGACAGGATCCACATCATCACAGAACCTTGTCGGAATCGGTCGCCTTCCTGAACAACATTTGGCATGTACTGCTCACCACGTCGCCTCCATACACGTGGACGCCCATCACGCTCTGTCAGGGGAAATCTGAACTCGTCTGTGAACAACACAGGTCTCCATTGGCGAAGTTGCCAGTTGACGTGGGTACGGGCAAACAGAAGGCGAGCTGCGCAATGTTGCTGCGTTAAACGGGGCACTCGAACAGGACATTTGGGTCATAGAGACACTTCTCTTAACCTGTTCCTTACTGTCTGGTCAGACACCGTGACTCCAGTGACCCTCCTGAGGTCTTGTTGCAGTTCTCTGGCAGTTGCTGAACGACGCCGAAACGCACAGATGGTCAGATATCGGTCATCCTGTGGGGTTGTCATGCGTCCACGACCTTGTCCAATCCTCCTTGTGAACTGGCCTGTCTCATTGTAGCGATTCCACAAGCGGTGAATAACTGACGGAGAGGCATGGAGATCCACAGCAACACGACGAAAAGTCCATCCTTCTTGGATCAAAGTGACGGCCCTTGCGACTTAAACTCCTTTAAAATGTCTCACGGGATGTGCTGATTTATGTACAACGTGCTCAGATGACCGCAGTAGTCTGTATACCTCACAACGACACACGGACGCAGCGCTATTCACTTTGTTTTGAGGGGTCACCTGACAGTTTAATGCATGGCTACGCCTACAGATGGAGTATAACTTCGATTTGACATACTCTGAGTAGCTAAAGTCGCAAGGTATGTTGTACGACCATTGGAACCCCATCTGCCAAATTAACGTTCACACAAGAGACGTTACAAATCATGTTCCCCTGTTTTGTTTTGTTTTGTTTTGTTTTTGTTTTGTTTTTTGAACTGTGAACTTAATCAATTCACAGAAGCCTGCAGATAGAATGCTCAAAGGCGATAAGTCCATAAGGAAGATGTGTGTATATACGTACATGGAAGCACGTAAAAGACAGTTAAGAACAACAGCAGGGAACGAAAATAAATTTTTGAGTATAAATTACGAAGACAAAGAGAACCTTCGTATCTTCTATTACGGACCGAACGACTTGACCAATCTACTACGAGAATATTTTTCAAAACGCTGTTTTACATGACAGGACATAACTGGCGTAAGAAAATGTAATCTCGGGGTTTTATTCTCAATTAGGTATTGATTTTGAAGCTCATAGATTAAGGTCACCAAAGCTTGACATAATTCGTTGTTCATAACTCTAAGACTCCCCTTATTAGGCTTGTTGGTGACATTCGGCAGATACAAGCACAGGAAAATAAAACAATCGAAATGAACTTCATACATCTAAATATAGACAGCACATCAGTCGAAAGCAAGAAGTCGCTGAAAATCAGTCTAGCCAACCCCGTATAACGGTGTCTAGCCCAGGGTAGCTATCTAGCGCTTACGCGGAGGCGGTAGCACGCAAGCCAAAGTACCTGCTGATTTACACCCCCAGGTAGTTTACCTCCCGCGTAGTTGCCTGCCAGTTTACCAGCAGATGGTTGAACCGGCCCTTATTCGGTTTGTTACCTCAATCTCCCTTGTTTTTGTGAAAATACCTTCACAACAGTGAAAAAGCTGCAATATTCCTTCAAAGAGTATTTTAAATGTAGCAACTCTGTGTCGTTGGCTTCCGGCATGTTAAAGAACTCCTGCGAGACAAAATTCCGACACCCCGGCGTCTGTCAATAACTAGCGAACGTAAAACAAATAACGTTATCATTATTTTCAGCTCACTACAAATGCACATTTAATTAGAGTAACGCCGGGCTGAGTGGCTCAGACGGTTGAGGCACTGGCCTTCTGACTCCAACTTGGCAGGTTCGATTCTGGCTCAGTCCGGTGGTATTTGAAGGTGCTCAAATATGTCAGCCTCGTGTCGGTAGATTTACTGGCACGTAAAAGAACTCCTGCGGGACTAAATTCTGGCACCTCGGCGTCTCCGAAAACCGCAAAAGTAGTTAGTGGGGCATAAATCAAATAACATTAAGTAATTAATTAGAGTAACAAACCAAACGAAATAAAATTACACTGTAAGAAGCCACCGGAGACCACGGGTCCTTTATACTAATATACTTAGGAGGAATCCCTGAACAACGTCCGAAAATTTGTCAGTTCAGGTCGGGTTCATCCTGTATACCTGCAAATACACACATGCACATTTCCAGTGCAGACTGCTATACATAAAAGGATGCTCTCTGCAAGCTTCTGTAAATGAACTAATTGACTCCTTGACAATTTACTTGTATCAAGCACTGATGCATCATACAGAAAGTGTATGGAAATCGTCTCTTGGATCTCCTTCTGTTTCCTTTAATTCCTTGTCCGAGACCATCGTTATCTTTGATAACCTATCATAATCCGTTTTCTTGCCTCTGCTGGCAGGACTTAGTGTTTACAGTGCACTATGTCTTCTGGTATGGGCTAGAGCAATTTTGTTACTTTCATTGATCTGTCTCTGACTTATCCTTGGCTTTGACAATATGAAAGTGACTGAGGTATGAGCGATGCTAGTAATGCCATTCCTTCTGCAGCCAGTCCCTGCTATGAATGGTGTGAAAATGTTACTCATAGGGTAAGTTGGTGTATGTATTTCAGTGGGCTTGGCAGACTGATATGTAATAGAAATTTCTGGCTCGGTGAGGAAAGCAACGGGAAACTACCTCACTCCACGTTTCCCTAGTACGCCTCTTCAGTGATGCCTAGGCCATCTATGACAGCTGATGGCGGAGCTGTTGAGGATCCAACCAGCCTTAGGGCTGAAGACTGAACATACATAGGTACACAATCCATTTTCTTCACATTATTGCACTACTCAAGCCAGTTCCAATGCACACCTTCATCTAGAATGTTCTTTCCTAATACAGTATGTCTGTTCGGTCATCAGCCCGAAGGTTGCCTGGATCTTCAAATAACACCACCATAGAATTTTCGTCTCTTTCTATTTTGCTAGTGGTTTAAAACTGCACTAACTCACCAAAGGTTTCAGGCAATGGAAGGATGGCGGGAAGGTAGCGAACGTGCCTGGACCACAATAATTTATGTGGTGAACGATCGAGCTCGGAATGCCATTACTTAGCACCACCCATGTCTGTGCATCTTTCATACTGTCACAGGCATGAATTAGACTGCGACGTCCGGTGGAAACAGTATTTTGCTGTGACGTGTGCCAAGACAAAGATGAAAAAATACTGCAGCAGTCTAAAGCAAGAGACTAAAGTAAATGTGTGTGTGTACTTTTTGGTCATAAATTTAACTTTCACAACCGTATCACTATGTCCAGCCTACAGAAACCTGGAAAACAGTTTCCTTCTCAGCACAGTGTTTGCTGTTTTCATTCTTTCGGCATTATTTTACAATACTTCTCTCATTTTCCCTATCACAATATGATATCAAGTGCAACAGTTATGATAAAAGGTAACCTAACGTTTCGAAATGCTGTACGCGTTTAAAAAGCATCGAAATATATTCATGTGCAGTCTGATGCTCTCTCTCTCTCCCTATGTGTGTGTGTGTGTGTGTGTGTGTGTGTGTGTGTGTGTGTGTGTGTCAGTTTTGTAAAGCTTCCATCTCATTTCGTTACATGTGGTCCAGCAGACATCATGGAAAGCAAAGCATAATAATTTGTTTCACTGTGGAACATTGACGTGAAAATTGAATTCCATAAACACGACTGCTGCTAAATATAGCGTAGCGAGTGACCCATGTAGCTCTGACGTCACACATCGATAGCACTTTTTCATCTCCTCTGTCCTGCTCCTCCACTCCACACAGCCTCCAGAGCGCCCATAAATCTACAATTATTCACTCGCTGTGTAATGTCGTCAAGGTACACTTTTCTAGGACCCAGTTATTGAAGGACACTCGACTTTTTAACACCTCACTCATTCTGTAGTAATAAAATGATCGCTGAAATCAAACTTCAGATATGAATCGGCGTAGGCCGTTGAGACGATCTTATTATTAGCCAGGGTAAAAAGATATGAATCGCCCGTCTTGGATGAGGTATCCACGGTATCTCTCGCAGTTCTAATAGGTGACGAAATAAGGTACTTCAAGGGACTCGCAACTTGAGTGGTGGTTGTGATCATTGTTTCGAAGATGAAGTGCAACTGGGCAACTCTATTCGTCAACTCTATTTATTTTCCTACCCCGAAGGTATTTAGTTTGCGAAGCCTAGGCGGTCTTGACGCTCTTTTGTTTGCCGATACCTTCATTTTTCGAAGTGTCGGACTTCATCCATTTTCCAAGTGATTAGCCTAAATAGAGGATTTTTGATCAGTTGTACTTCCAACACCACCCAAGTAGCGAGTCCCTGGACTTTCCCTTTTCAGTCGTCTCTTAGCGTGGGTTGCTATCATGGGGCACCGAGCTGAGTATGGTGTTGTTTCTATCTGTTTCTGGCAGCGCCCTCGCTTTCTTACTTTCCTACCTGACGTCCCTTGACCCACTCTTATTCTATTCCGACCTCGACGATAAGTTTACAAGTCCTAAGAGGTATCTCATTTTTACACCCTCCGTAGCCCTTTTTTTTCTTTTTTTTTTTCGTACACTCGTTCTTTGAAGGGTCGGATACCTTCCATTTTATTTTCCTCTGGTTAGTGTTAAGGGTGGATGGTTTACCAGTTGTACTTCCACTTAAAACAACGCCACCAAGCTCGATAGCTGCAGTCGCTTAAGTGCGGCCAGTATCCAGTGTTCGGGAGACAGTAGGTTCGACTGTCGGCAGCGCTGAAGTTGGTTTTCCGTGGTTTACCATTTTCACACTAGGCAAATCCTGGGGCTGTGCCTTAATTAAGGCCACGGCCGCTTCCTTCCCAGTCCTAGCCCTTTCCTATCCCATCGTCGCCATAAGACATATCTGTGCGACGTAAAGCCAATAGCAAAAAAAAAACAATGCCAACGATGTCTTAAATCCCACCACTGTTGTTGTCTCGGATTTGATTCCAGGTACTGACATCAGTATTTTAATGGTTAAAATGTCTGGAAGCGCATCCGTGGTGAGTAAGTAGTATGCCTTCCTCTTATCCGAAGGCCGTGGGTTCGATCGCCGGCCAGTCCAGGGATGTCAGTTCTGGACTGAGGGATGGAAAAGGCTTCACTCGACGTGGTGAGACCAACTGAGGAGACGTTTATATGAGAGGCAACGGACCCAGTCTTGAAGGCCAAGCAATACGTTTGAAGATGTCGTTGCACTGACCACGTAGCACTCCACTACCTGCAGATGATGTGGTGGCTGAGCAGCTGACAAGCCAAGGTTTACAGATGGGTTATGTGTAGGCTACTACCGGTTTAGACATCTGGAAACGCTGGATAAATGCTGGAATGGTATTTCAATTACAGAACACGGCCCCTTTTTCCCCCTACCTAGCATCAATTTAAATATGAATACACACATATTCTCAGGTATCACATTCATACAAACCTCACAGACTAATTGCATACCATATTTTAAGCATAGACATCAATTATTATTATTATTATTATTATTATTATTATTATTATTATTATTATTATTATTATTTATTAATAATATTAATTAATAATTAATAATAATAATATTTTTTTGCGAAGGAGTGTGGAAAATCTTTCGTAAGTCACTTGTGAGGATACACACTCAACAAGTGTGTGGAGATTCTTACCCATTAAAAACCACACTCCCTTTTCCCACGACGTTTATCCCCGCCCCGAAAACCGCTCTCGCATTACTTCAGGACGGATGTCGTGCTTAATGCATCTCGTGCTTCATCTTCCTTCTTCTGCTTTACTGTCTGTCGTAATCGTCCAGGTCCTTCTTCTTCTGACGCAGAATATTTTCTACGTAGACTGCCACCTGGTCCCAAGATTCTTGACTTCGTAGCATTACTGACACGATCCCTTCTGGCGTCAATTCTCCCTGCATAACTTCTAAGCATCTTCTTTGTGGCAGCCAATGAACACACACAAAGAAAGTATGTAATACGTCATCGATATCACCGCAGTATATGCACACCGGACTAGTTGCTAGCCCTAGCCTATGAAGAAATTTTCGGAAGTATCCATGACCTGTCAAGAACTGTGTGAGATAGCAGTTCACTTCACCATGATTTCGGGCAACCCATACGCCCACAGAAGCTATCAGTCTTTTCGTCCATTTCCCTCTAGAATCATCTTCCCATCTTGTTTGCCATTGTTGCATTCTGCGACTAGGAGCCAAAGCCTTTGCCCTTTTCCTTCCTAGCTCTTCTTTTGTGAGCCAAATTTCTTGTCTTTCGAAGGCCAACAAGTTAATAGGTGCTACTGCTGCTACTACTAGAATCGCAGGTTCTGATACTGTGCGATATGCGCATGCAATTCGTAAAGCTGCTCTCCGTTGTACAGCTGCAATTCTTGTCCGATATTTCACAATTTTTAACGATTCAGCCCAAATTTCCGAACCGTATAGCAGTATCGATTGAACAATTGACATGAGAGGCCGCCTTTTACTATATTTCGGCCCCTTGATATTTCCCATGAGTCTACTCAGTGCAGTCATGGTTTTCGCCGCCTTATATGTTACCCATTTGATGTGGTTCCAATATGTAAGCTTAGTATCAAGCGTTACACAAAGATATTTTGTGCTCCTAGTTATTTCGATGGCTATCTGCCCGATCTGCATCGGTTCAACAGTATTAATCCTTTTCCTAGTAAGGAGGACAATTTTCGTTTTATGATCTGCGAGTTCTAACTTGTGATTTATCATCTATTCTTTGACACGTCGCATCACCTGATTCAATTTAAACTGAGCCAATTCTAGGTTACGGGTTACCATCACAGCAGCCATAATAATAATAATAATAATAATAATAATAATATTTGAATCACATCGACTGACTGCTAAGGTGAGAAATTAATTTTCAAAACTCTTTTTCCAAAACTTCTAAATTCTTCAAATGTCTGTCAGCTGAGTGGTGATCAAACTGCGACGTTTTACGTAGGTTACGGAATAGTTTACATCCATGTTCACCTTGTCTTGTCTTGGTATGTGGATGTCGAGTCTAAAGCATGAATGCTTCCTCAGCACATGCCAGACTGAATGGCTCAGAAGATATAGCGCTGACTTTCTATGATGGAGAGTTCGATCTAAGATTTGTTCGGTGCCATTTGAAGGTGTTCAAATGCACCACTTTCCTGTTAGTAGATTGACTGACAGGTAATGGAAACTCCTACGGGACAAAACTTCCGACATCTCAGCGTCTCCGAAAACCGTAAAAGTTTTTAATGTTACGTATTAGGTATAATATTATTAATTCATCATCATTTGTTTTTTATTTATTTAATTGTTTTCCAATCTATCGGTTAATAATCGGTTGCCCTTATGAAAAAACATACCACACAAGTATTTCTGTCCGTATTTGTACATGAATGAAGCCATTAAAATTTTCACAAAAAATTGACATTGACACAAAAGATTGATCCACAAACAATTTAAATGAATAGAGATTGTGTAAGTAATTTCGTAAAATATGAAGGGAACCTTTCAGCGCCAATAAGTCAACCTCCTAACGTAGCTTTCTCTTCTCAACAAAACTTCCGCAAAAGTGGGAGAACATTTTTTTGAATGGTGCCTCTATGGTCTACCAGACGCCCTGTAACCGTGACATTGTTGAGATAGTGGAGGTTTCTCAGTCATCATGGAGTATATTCTTCATAACTGAGCTATTGCGAGCTTTGTCATACGAACCGCATTTCACAGCCTAACGGGTATATGTTCATACCTTTTTTAACGTAGGTATTTTTCATATCTCTGATCGTTTCGAGATTACTCAGATTTCAAATATTGAATTAACATTGGCGCCAAGGATTCCCGGAGTGATAGCAATGGAGCACACTCTGCTCCACCTTTGTACTAGGAAGCACTAAATACTTGCAAAAATAGTTGCGTCCACCTGCATATGAACCGTCCATCCACTGCCGGCACCGACGGACGACCGGCACCTTGCCACCAAACACACTTGTCATACAGCGCTTGGTTCTTAAAAGGTTTACTTCGAGTGCACGGTCATCCCCTCGCAATATAATATTCCTTACTCATCTCCGATTCATAGTTTTAGTCGTTCATTTAACATTCTACCGTAACGGATCACTTGGCACAATCTATCGTCTCCATCGTATCACAAGCATTATACAACGGCATGCTATAATACAATGTCTATCGCGAATGTTATTTATAGTATATTTTCCTTTGGATGGTACGCTCGATTTAGGTTTCTGCCACGTAGATGGCAAGCAATGCAATTTAGAACTAAAGAAATATCTGTACAAAATGGTTTACCAGCGTCGAAGAATTATAAGGGGCTGGTATATATAGTGTGATTCACCCGCCCCTTCCAATGTAGTTTTATGCAACCCACAATATTCATTCCGTCCTGAAAACATCTGCCCTGTCGGTATGCTCAGACAACACAACCGGATATCTTGGTATTTACCGCCTCACCATGATAGGACGCCGTAATGTTATACTCGTATGAAACACTGGAAGGCATGCGTGTGCCTTCTAGATCATATGAACCTGACACGCTGGCAAAACACTATTTTGATATTGTGACCGCAGTAAACCTAATACTTGCTATATGCTGCTCAGTGTGCCGTACGGAACGTAGTGTAGTTGGTAAAGGCGTGGTGGAGGGGTCTTGCATGTCAGGTGGGAGGTTGGAGTCCGTGGCGAAGGTTACGAATTTTTGAAATATTTGTTTAATACGTACCGCACGCAATGTAAGTTCAATACGCGCTTTCATGCAAATTGTGTGTGAATGAATGTGTTTGTGGCCCTAAGAAGGACCGGTTAGTTAGCAGGTCGGACACATACAGACCGGAAACAATAGGAAGCCGCAAAAGTGGGAGAACATTTTTTGAATGGTGCCTCTATGGTCTACCAGAAGCCCTGTAACCGTGACATTGTTGAGATCGTGGAAGCTTCTCAGTCATCATGGAGTATATTCTTCATAACTGAACTATTGCGAGCTTTGTCATACGAACCGCATTTCACAGCCTAACGGGTATATGTTCATACCTTTTTTAACGTAGGTATTTTTAATATCTGTGATCGTTTCGAGATTACTCAGATTTGAAATTTCAATTTTAACCTGACAATATTTTATCGCAGCAAAAGTTCGACGTGACAACCGTTTTGGTTTATATACATTCGGACCAGGTGTCCAATAGATCGTCTTGCGCCCTGAAGCATTCCAGGTGTAATTGTTTGCCAGGCGTCCGTGATGAGTTGCCGGAGCCGGTCGTGGTTTACCGGCGCTTCAGAGGCTTCAGATAGTTTACTGTTGGCTCGTAGATATCCTTCTCCTCTCAGTCGACTGCCCCTGGGTGATCTTTGTCAGATTCAAACCGTACGGTGGGATCAATAAGATCCCGAAATAGTCTTCCTGTCGGCCTCTATGATATCTATTCTCCGTGTACTTTGATTTTCTGAAACACAGTGGACTTTCTCGTAAATTTCGTAGTTCTTGTCCGTCTTCATGGCTAAATGTTTAGCATGCTGGCCTTTGGTCACAGGGGTCCCGAGTTCGATTCTCGGCGGGGTCGTGAATTTTAACCATCATTGGTAATTTCGCTGGCGCGGGGGATGGGTGTATGTGTCGTCTTCATCATAACTTCATCCTCATCACGACGCGCAGGTCGCCTAAGGGAATCAAATCAAAAGACCTGCACCTTGTCCTTAGACACTCCCGATACTATAACCCGTACGTCATTTCACTTCATTTCGTAGTTCTTCTCAGCCAGGACTGATGCCTATTGCTCACGGTAAAATGTTTCGTAAAATTTGTTGAACAATTAATTGTATAAAACTTTGGTGAAAACAAGTTGTGTTGCTCACGGTAAAATTATTTTATAAAATCCGTGAAAGCATCAGTATGGCCATCTATGAACTCACTTCTGAACTAAGATTGCTGCCATCTATCGCTAAACTTTTAAACCAAGAATCAGCTGTTCAACTTACAGTTTGTTTGAGAGTGCGGCTCCAAGAAACAAAGCAAAACTTGCTGCTTTAGCTGCAATTATATGTTGTACAGTCGTAAAAAGAAAGAAAAGAAATGCCAGGAAATGCTGGACTCGGGATTGGATGAAAAGAAGAGAAGAAGGTAGAGGATTGCTGTCGTTTGTCAAAAATTAGTTGAGGTTAGAAAACCAGCATTCATATAGGAATTCGGCGATTGTGTTTTCTGCCTCTCTTCTTGCACTTCTGTTGTGATAAAGTGGCGTTTTAAGTTCGTACAAACAAGGATATTTCTGGTATTCGTCCAGTAAAACACTAGCAGCTTCCTTAGTCCACCCGGATCCTGCCATTTTAGAAAGAAGTGTTTGTTTACAATCGAGCTTCACAATCTTCTCACGACGTAGCGAGAGCGTCATCGTGATGTCACCTTCGCTGATTGGTTCGTTTCGTAAAATTAATTTTACGGAATAGAACATGTCCTATTTTATCAAAAGTGTTATCAAAGGTTTCATAAAACTTGAATTTGACCGTGAGCAACAGATATTTTATAAAATTAAATTATTGTACAATAAATTTGACAGAAAATTTTACCGTGAGTAACAGGCATGACACTGTCTTGTTCCTGATCAGATAGTGTTTTGTACTCCGCTTGAGTGTGAATGACGTTCTTCAAATGTCCCCCCACAAGAAGAAGTCTAACGGCGTTAAATCCGGTGATCTGGTTGGCCTAGAAACAGGGCCTCCTCGTTCTATCCATTTCCCCGGCAGTTCCTCATTCAGGTGGTTAAGAACGGGCAAAGTAGAATGTGATAGAGCTCCATCCTGTTGTAACCACATCGTCAAACGATCGTGCAAAGGTGTATCCACCTGTAGCAGTGGGAGTTCCTGACGCAGAAAGTGAAGGTAGCGTGAGCCCGTCCAATGACCCTCAAAGAAATAAAGTCAAATCAGGCGATCCCCCAAGATTCCACACCAACATTCACTCCCCATCGTACTTGATGGGCCGCCTGTCGCACCCAGTGAAGATTGTCCGGAATCCAATCGTGCATGTTGTGTCGATTGACGTTCCCTTTATTGTGGAAGCGTGATTCGTCCGAGAACATGATATGCGATATGAGTGCTGCATCATTGTCGAGCCTGCCTAATAGCCATTCAAGCTTCGAAATCCCACCCCTGGAGCTCTTGGTGCATTTCAAGGTGGCATGAATGAATTTTATCTTCATGCAGTATTCGCCAGACAGACGGCTGGCCGGTGTTCACCTGTTGTGCATTCATCCTTGTACTGGTGTGTGGATTACTACGAGCTGCCTCCAGAACGGCCTTTTCTGTTTCACTCGATGTAACGGGCCTATCGCGGACTGGTGGCTGGTTGGAAATCACGCCTGTTGTCCATAGGCGTCTTTCAAGACGACGCAATGTCGTAGCAGCCGGGTGTCGCCTGTCGGGATAACGTTCCTGGTACAGACGCAGTGCCTCGCACGCGTTTTGTCTTGATTCCCCATAAATGAGGAACATGTCAACGTATTCTCTGTGGAAAACCTTCTGAATGACAGCAGAGATTACAGTACAATCAGGCCCTAACCAGCGGAGTATTCGCAGGGTACAAGATGAATAACAGCGTCATTCTACTGTTTGAATGTGGCAAACGTGGATCAAACATCACACCGATGCAAAAATGTTTGAACGATGCAGTATTCCGTCGATTGGTAGGTGAACGCTTAACCACATCCGCTACGCTACACTGCTGGAAACATGCTGGTAGTACGACGACTGCCGAGAACATACGCCATCCGGTTCGGTGTTTAAGACATTTATTACTCTACTGTTGCCTAGTTTTTTTGCGTTTATTCCTCTCTTCATTACACCCGATCACGAGGCACGTCACATTAACATATTTACGTGGTAAAAGGACATTGCTACATGATTTCAAGACGTCATATTCTTTTTTTTTTTTGCTAGTGGCTTTACGTCGCACCGACACAGATAGGTCTTATGGCGACGATGGGATAGGAAAGGCCTAGTAGTTGGAAGGAAGCGACCGTGGCTTTATTTAAGGTACAGCCCCAGTACTTGCCTGGTGAAAATGGTAAACCACGGAAAACCATCTTCAGGGCTGCCGACAGTGGGATTCGAACCCACCATCTCCCGGATGCAAGCTCACAGCCGCGTTCCCCTAACCGCACGGCCAACTCGCCCGGTGCGTCATATTTTGCGAACGAATGATATAACACTTCGCTAGGGTTCAGAATCGTGTGAAAAATGTGCTCACTGAACATTAGTACTATACAGTACGCCTGCAGGGACATGTCACCCCTATAACAAAGCGCACGTTAGTTGGGCTGCAGCGAACGATACTGGAAGTAGCTGCTGAATCACACTAAATACATTATATCAACGAATTTACTCTATTTTCTTAAGAAAAATTCCTTGCTTGCTTGGGCCTAGATTCTGCCATCACTGATTATTATATGATGCATATAGCAACTTTCATTCAGTTCCTACGCTTTATAATTTCCTAATAGCCTATGCTTTTTTTTCATCACTTGACTACTTTCGAGTGCATTACATTACGATTTTTATATATTCTTAACGGCCTGTACTCACCCTTCAAGTATATCATTAGTTAGTTCTGAAGACCGTCTGTGAATTCAAATCAAAAAACTATATCAACCGCAAATCTCAGATTTCCTCTCCTTGAGTAGTGACTCCTTCTCCAAATTTTTGTTTGATTTCTTTTATTTCTTGTTCCATAAAACTTCAAATAAGGAAGACGTTATGCTGCAACTCTATCTTTCTAGATATTTCCTTCTCTATTTTTATCATTCGTTTCTTGTAACTACAGTTTAATTTTGTGCAAAAGATAGATAACCCACCGCGCTAATAACTTATTCCATTCACTTTAAGAATCTCAAAGGTGGTTGAATTACCACCTTTGCCAAGTACGCGGGATTGTTCTTATTCAGTCACCTAAAATCTGACGCAGTCAGTATTGCCTCGCATGTTCCTATATTTCACCGGAGATGCATTATTCTTCTCTCACTTTGGCTTCAATGTGTCTTTCCATTATTCTGTAAATAATTCGTATTATAATTTTGCTTACATGAGATACAAAGCTAACGGTAGGTTTGTTTTCACACATTTGTTAACAGCTTCATTGTTAGGTACAGAGACATAAATAATCATTGACAGTTCTCCTGTCTCATATACCACGCAAACTGAATAGAATATTAATAATAATATCACAAAATGTGCTCAAGTGTGAATCATTTAGAAGTACAAACTGTTGTTAAAGGTTCCACTTGTCGTTTGGAATTCTTAGCGTGGAATCAGTCACAATATTCGTTCCACACTTCATGAACACAGGCAATGCCTAGTTCATGAAAATGTTTGGTTATGCATATTCTATGGTGGAAGCCATGGAGTGCAAAACGGGTCATTACGTGTCCCAGGTTATAATTCGTTTACTCTGCGTCTGTCGTAATCATGATGTTCGTTGTGTAGAACAGGCATCGTAAATCGGGGGAGAAATGTCTTAGGAGCCAGTTTGCTCCCCGCTCTCGAGGAAGGAGAGCAGCTTAGCGAGCAAGTAGGGGAAGTGCATGACGTAGTATGTACTGAAGGCCAGTGGCGCAAGTACAGTACGGCCACGGTATGTAACCCGCCTGACTGCTTCTCTCTTGTCACGTGACAATCACCCGTCCCGAGCGGACCAAGTAACACCGGCTCCCTAGAGCAACTACGTGATGACGTCTGGTGTAGAACTCGCTCCATATTCCTCTTCTCTCTCATTGTCTTTCACCCAGCAGTTTCACTGAGTTATTAATAGTTGGCAGAAGGTGTTTTATTCTGGCTTTCTGGATCAGGAAAGATTCCCTCGTTAATTCGTAGGCTAGGATCGAGTGAGTATACCTTTTTAGGCCGTTGGCAGCGTTCAGCAAGCAGGCATCTCATTGTGGAATTGGAAAACACAGATCTACTGTGGTTATAAAGTGGATAACAACAGAATCCCCTCTCTAACATTGTCTAACTTGATATGTTATACATGCTTTAAATGTCATATAACATGTTTAAACACTTTCTCTGTAAGCATATTCAATATAATTACCTTTCGTTGACTCGTTCACGAGGACTGACAGTAATTATGAGTATATATGAGCAATTATCGGTGTGATGTCCATTCTTAAGTTTCTGTAATCATAGAGCATTTCCAAAAGTTCACCGAATCGAAATGATCAATAGGATTTAAATCAGGACAACAGTAGACAGAAATCGTTAGTTACGAATTCAGGACAGATCACACGGAGTGAACCTGGTGTTGTAATGATGCTAAAACGTGCTCAAATAAAAATTAAATGGATATTTGTCTTCGATTTCTGGAAATTAGTAAGTACCTTCTCAATGTGGAATTGGAAAACATAGAGCTGCTGTGGTTTTAAAGCAGATAACAACAGAATCCTCCTCTATAAAACTTTATAGCTTGACATGTTATACCTGCTTTAAATGTCGTGTAACATGTTTAAACACACAATTTCATTTTTGGAATTCAATATAGGTTGAATTTGTGTATATAAAGCATAACATTTAGTATGGATTTTAATTCTGTAGCTTTCTTTTCTTGCTCATTGGCATTGTGTATGAAGTGTGTGTGTGGGTGGGGGGGAGTGGGAGTGTGTATGTGGGTGGGTGGGTTTACAACCGTGTCCAGTTACCACACTGGCGTATAAGGAATGATTACCAATAATACCACTAATCTCCAATTGAGGTGGGATGCGAAGTGTTGTCACGCTCTTCCGACCACTATATGGAGCTTCGTATTTACGATACCAAAGTATAGCTTGCTATGAACAATTGCCATAGGAGATTAGGGCCTCTCGACATCCACCTATTTTTACTGCAAATAATCTTGTGGCTGACAAATTCAGCTTAGCTGAGAGATGGTCTCGTGAATTAAAATTGTTTGCCCCACCAGAGAGTTCAGAAATTCAAGGCTTAGCCGAGCAGGTTCCTGGCTTTGTTCAACCTAGAAATATTTGGTCGAAACTGAACAGAATTGGGACCAACGTATGTGGGGCCTCCCGTCCTAATGGGAAAAATCCTTCAACGTGTTAATAATGATATAGTTTTGGAAATTTCGAAGTGTTTCATACATTCGGTAAATTATGTTATTTGTCGGTTTGTGTTTGTTTGTCTAGAATGTCTTCCTGATGACGCCACTTCAAAAGATCTGCTATCGGTAGTTGAGGTCATGTGAATACTATTTCTTTTTACAAGCGAATCGACCACTAAGGAACACGCTACAACTTAATTTCTTTCTCTTCGTGCGGAATTTTCTCTGTGTCTAATACTCCTTCATGCGTTCGCTGGCCTGCTTCCGTAGTTCATCGGTCCAGGCTCTTCCGGTCTTCTTAGATTTTCCTGCAGCTTGAACCCCTTTCAAATTATTCACTGTGTTCCTAAACGTATTCCTTTCTAACAGCTGAACTTCCGAGATGCTTAATCTTTCCATATCCTTCTTCGTTTCCTTAATCCATGCTGAAGTGGTCCTTTTTCTCCAGAAGTAATCAAATATCTATTTAGTAAGTCTGTTTGCGTTCAATCTGTACAGACGTCCGAGAAACGCCAGTCTCCTTTTCTTCATGGTCTGTGAGATTCTTTCCACCTTCTTGTAAAATTTTTTTGTTGCTCCGAAGTTTCCATCCGCTTTCAATTTGGACAGCTTCCATATTTTTTTTTCTGAGGATTCTTCTTTCCAGGACTTCTAGCTTCTCCAGCTTGTAGTTCATGGACAGGCATTCACTGACATACAGGCAATCTGGTTTTACCACAGTGATGTAATGTTTTAATTTGGAATTTCATCATAAGCATTTCTTATTGTAGATGTTTTTGTTTTTTCAAGCCGTATGCTCTCTCCATTTTTGATATCCGATCTTCCCTGCAGTTTTTTCTAGTCCATTATCCTGTATGGTCTCACCAAGGTACTTGACATTCTTGACCATTTCTATCGGTGCTATCTCTGTTTCCATGAATTGTGGTCCATCTTTGATGTGTAGATATTATTACTTGTTGACTTGCACTAATCAATTAGGGAGTACGAATGAACCATATACTGTATTCTACCTGGTAAGGTACCAGAAGATATCCTCAAATTCTAAATAACGCAATGTACTTCCTATGGCTCCCATTGATCTTTTATCTTATTTATTCTGCGATACTGAGGCTTCGCTTGTATTGTTACAGCACTGTTTCGCCATCTCGTACCGTCGGGAACACCAGCGCCAGTACGAGCTGCGAGCAGGGACCGAGTCAGACTGCAAGACTTGGATTGAAGCCATACGCGAAGCGAGGTGAGTACTTAGCTCAGAGCTAACCAGAAACCTTCAGCTTCAGTGAGATCACATCGCAACTCACCTAAGATTTCGCTGATGTAATCTAGTGCCATGAAATGCTCGTCTACTAAATATTAACGGTGATTTTTAACAGGGAGTTTAGGAAATTGACTTCGGAACTCGTGAAAAAACGCAGGGAAAATGTATCAAGTTCGTTTGGCCAGCCCCTGTAAGGGCCGGATGTTGTGCAATAGATCATGCGCATACGACAGATAAGCTGTGTGAATCATCATTTTCATCAGCTCTTTGTCCTCTCACCCCAAAGAAGAGTGGACTTCGGCTGACTGGTAACACTCCCCTCCGCTGTCGCCAGTCTCCAAGCTGATAAGGATGTCAAATTGCAAATGGAAAGCTACGGTGTGACGTGAAACTTCCATTCTTTGTTTCGGGAACTTCCAGTTAAATCTTGCAACTGATTTATGGTGCAGGATGCTCTACGCGGTATCCATTCGTTCGAATCTCTGCAAAGCAATGTAGGAGCTTTGAACTGAAAATTTATGTCCTTGCTTTCCGGAAAACTGCAGATTTTGTGACTGTAATGCCATTTTCTTCAACGAAATTTCAGGTAAGTTGCGATGTGATGCCATTGAAGCTTGCCAATTTACCATCACATTAAGCCAAGTTGTATCTGGTAAATAATAATATTACTTAATGTTCCTTTCATTTTGTATAGAGTTAAGAGAAACCTCGTTGATGATATTTTGTATGATGGGAGCTTTTTAACTTACCGTAAGTCAAATATGCGCACTGTCATATTTGTTCATCCTGAAAAAGCCAGCATTCCCAGCCAAGATAGAACCCACTATCTTTTTTTAAAAAAATAATGGTATTTGTTCGTGGCGTCGACCTCTGTAGATCTTTAGCCACTACTTGCACCAAATGATATGAACCTGCGTATAATTGTAATTGCGAAAGTGTAGAGTGTTGAATGTGAGGAAAGGAATGTTAAGGACGACACAAACACCCAGTCCCCATGCCAGTGAAATTAATCATTTACAATTAAAACCCCTGACCCGGCCAGGAATCGAACCAGAGGCCACCAGGTGACAGGCGGACGCGTCGCCCCCTACACCGCGGGCACGGACACCCGCTACTTTTTTGGAACAGAATAACAACGATTATGGGGAGTTTTATATGAAATTTTGAACTTGTTCAAATTACGAATACCACCATGTTCTAAACATAACTTTATGAAGAATCACCACATACGATGTTGATAATATTGGTCAATCAGTTCTTCATCTATGAATACTTTTATTTAATTCTACCATGCAACAATAAAAATTCACCTAGAGCCATAATTGTATTATTTATTACGTTAGAATTTGGCCACATGGTCGTTAACACATATAGACTATAATACTCTGATTCTTGTCAGGCAAAAAATGAAGGAGGGGAAAATTTTAAAATTAGTCAGAAATAAGAAACAGCGAATAACCACCTATATTTAGAAATGGCGCTTGAAAATTTATAAGTAGTGGTAGGTGAACGTAATGCCATTTTTCTGAAATAGGTATAAATAAGGTATTATTCAAGCATAAAGTTAAAAATGCAATGTTTTCGACGAAAACGACCAAAATTTTAGTCACGGAACACCCTTCAGCTACTGTAACACTGGCCAGAAATATATACAGTGTTTCGGAATTTCCATTATAAACTCTTACGGATCGACAGCTGAGTGAGTCACTGGCTTCCCACCTCGGCAGTCGCCGTTCGAATCTCGGCAAAGCAATGTAGGAGTTTTGAATTGAAAATTTATGTCCTTGTTTTCCGGAAAACTGCAGATTTTGTGACTGTAATCTAAATATCAATAGTCCTTAAAGCTATAAACATGGGTGCTTGATTGCTTACTTCCTATATTTATCAAGTCCCGAGGCATCGTATTGTGTTACGACTACGCCGATGGATTCAAGCAATCCATTACAGGTATTCTGGGTCAAAATCGATAGTTTTATATATTATAATAGTGGTATAGTGTTGCACTAACACATGGAAGGTTTTCCATGACGCCAGGATGGAAAATGGCTGGGAATGAGAAGGTAGAGACCGTGGCCTTAATCGAAGTACAGTCCTATCACTTGCCTGGTGTAAAATGGAAAAACTCGGAAAACCATCTTCAAGGCTTCCGACGGTGGGCTTTGAACCTGCCATCTCCCGGATGCAAGTCCACACCTCCGCGACCCAAACTGTATGGCCAACTCGCTCAACTTTAATATAGTAAAGAGTTACTATAAATACACGATACAGGCTTTAGGACAGGTGCTTATAACAGCTGAGCAGGAAGTAGTGGTTGTCTTTACAGCAGGAAAATGATAGGGACGAGAGCGGGGAACACAAGTGATGGCTGACAGAACATACAGTATGGTGTGGGAGGGAAAAACGCTATGCACATAGTGACTGTTCTGAAAGATCCTTACCGAGCTCGATAGCTGCATTCGCTTAAGTGCGGCCAGTATCCAGTAATCGAGAGATAGTGGGTTCGAGCCCCACTGTCGGCAGCCCTGAAGATGGGTTTCCGTGGTTTCCCATTTTCACACCAGGCAAATGCCGGGGCTGTACCTTAATTAAGGCCACGGCCGCTTCCTTCCACTTCCTGGGCCTTTCCTATCCCATCGTCGCCGTAAGACATATCTGTGTCGGTGCGACGTAAAGCAAATAGCAAAAAAAAGCTAGTAGTAAGTTCAACCTATAGTATTGTAAGCTTAGTATTAAGCACTGGAAATACTTTCGATTTTGACCCAGAATACCTGTAGATTAATGTTTTGTAAGGAAATAAAGCAGAAGGTGCGTTATACTCATTAGAGAGGTGCAGCACATTTATCCTATAAGTGATATAACTAGGAGAACAAATAGATTCTTCCGTAAATGTTTCGAAAGTTTGTGTTTAAATGTAGGAAATGAAACAGTCAGTCGAATACATTCAGGAAGTTAGCTGTACATATGTGGAGAGTAACACCGTACGGACGCAGATATGTCTACTGAAGGTGATGTGAAAATATCTCTTATGTATCTCAATTATGGTCCTTCTATATCTGAAATGAATTGCACCTGTATAAGCCACGGCTCAGATTCCCTTTATGGGGAAAATGTTTTTTTTAAGAACACACCACCACAACAGCAATAGTAGAAAGAAAACGCCACGCATGTTCCAGGGTCAGTGTACGTTTGTATCACCAGTTTTCACATCTCTGATTTATACGCATTTGAATACACAACACCTTACGTTAAAAGACAACAATAAATTATAGTCTGTTGAGACACGTTAACAAATACACTTCTTTGTTTACAGTTGTGATCATATAGGCCTACGTGTATTAGTTGCGAGATTAATTCAAGAGATAAGTTTCCTAAGTATTTTCTTGCTAAATAGGCAAAGATAGATGAAGATAAGGAACACTTCTTCATTTTTCGGTGTAATCACCAAAGCATTTCTCATAGCGTAAAATGAGTGTCTCCTATTTTTCTACGATAGAACATGGCGTCCTGTTCGGTGAACACCTTTTACTGATTCAGCATTACACGTCTCCCCAGCCTCTTCATTTCATCAATAGCTTTAACGAATACGTCTGATAAACGATCACTCCGCAGTTAGTCTTTCACAGTCATTCGATCCTGTGCAAATTCACCACACTATTTACGCAGTTTTTGGACATATTTCACTTACTCTCCGTTTATACAATCCTCATATGAATATTAAGAAATTCTCTGATTTTTCCCGTAGAAAACGATCACTGCACGGGTAAAGGCTATGTAGAAGGGAATAATGGAGTCCTCACGGAGCTTTTAGTAAATTCACCGATTTGCATCATTCCCTCTGTCACGGTTCCAGTTTACTGACTCCTGCATCGGTGTATTTACAAATCATCGGATACGTACGTTCGAGCGAGCTAGTACCGTCCCTTTATTTCTGAGCAGTAAAACAGGGAAATCCACTTTTTCGACTTACCCGTGTATTATTGGATTGGCTACGCGCTACCGGTCGTGTAGGTGTAAACTTACATTCAGAAGATGATGGGTCCGAATCCCACCGTCAGCGACCCTGAAGTTGGTTTTACGTGTTTCATATTTTCCCACTAGGCGGCGCTGTACCTTCATCAATGCTCTGGTCACTAATTTCCCAATGGGGGTAGTTAACAAGTTGTACTTCCCCTTAGAATAAAAATATCCACTACAACTGTCCTTCCTCCTTCCACTGTCACCGAAAACCTATACCTGTTAGAGTGACGTAAAACGTCTAGCCAAGACTTATTATTTCGTACGGTACGTGTGATTTACTGATTGACTATCGTAAGAGGAATGTGAGTACCGTGTAGCGAAAGGTAAAGGCTATGTAGAATGGGAGAATAGAGTCCTCCACAGAGCTTACAAATTTTATACCGTCCCAATCGAGAGGACCCAAGCGGGTTGAAAGAATTCCTTGCAAACTAAGTAACAGCAACGTCAGGTTCAACTTGAGCCCCTTGTTTGCCACACACCTTTCATTAATCTTGCTCCGGACACTATGTGCACCTATTGAGAGGGAAGTGATCATATATCTCATAAAGTATTCATTTCAAATTAATGTTAAGCATGTTATTTTAGTTAATGCAGTAATTACAGTATTTTCTAAGCAACAATAGTAATAATACTATCCCCGTTAACCCGGATATACTCAGCAGTAGGCACAAGGATCTCGCAATCAGTTAAATTCAGGTTTTCCCATCTGTGATATCAGATTTTTTTATATCCTCCTGAAAATTCACTTAGAATTAGCTTATTTAACAGGATAGAGAGTCAAATATTTGTAAAAAAGGCAATATTGATAATAACATAGCGGTTAAACCTTTTTAGGTTGCGATCGGTCCAAGTACATCCATTGCGTATAGCTCATGAGGACATGATGGTATCAGTGGAATCAGGGATTGTCGTAATAAATATGAGCTTGGCATTACTCTCCGACAGGTGTCACATGTTCGCAGAGTATCTCGTATTCATATTCTTAACCCATCCCAGATGAATGTTTCCTGGATCGTACAAAATACCTAATCAACACCTCCATGACATATTAGATCCTCTTTTAGATTCACAAGTGCAACAGTATGTGCTGGGTCTAGAAATCGGTAAGTCCAATCCAAGCACATGTAAATTTGAGTTCTCTGGTGGATATGATCGTAGCTGAGATCGCGTGGCAGTATCCTCCTCAGAAAAGAATTGATGATTGGTCTAATCTCCCTTCTGAGATTGTATAAGATATCCCACCCTACGAGGAAAATCTTGGTCTTCAGGAACCAATTCAAGTTCATGCAAACTGATGGTCTTGGCGTGATATGTTAAGGCAATGCGCTAACACGTTCTATTTCCCTGAACAGTGCTCCAATTTAATGTTGAATTTTTGGACAAATTAAGTCCACCTGGACACAATCTCACTGACCATAGTAGTCCGAACCATGAAACGAAGAACTCTATGGTACTTTAGAGCATGCACTATTGATAACTTTCCTGCTCTGTTACAGAATAGTTTCTTTCGTGCTTTCTTAACTTCTTACTCAGGTATGTCAAGTACGTTCTCATGTCAGGATCTTCGTTGTCTTCCTTATAAAACACAGCGCCAATATCAACAGTTGATGCGTAGGTTTGAATGATAAATGGTTTATTGAAGTTCGGATAGCCTGATGTGATATTGTTTATTAAGAGATTTTTTCGTTTCATAGAATGCATGATCACAACGGTAATTCAACTACAATTTATTACCCTTCTTCAACAGTTTCTGTTAGTTTGCTGCAGTTTGAGTGATATTAGAGCATTGGTTAGAAAGGAATTGACACATCGTAGAAATTGACGTGCTTGTTTTACTTTAGTTGGTTTGGGGAAATTGTTTATTGATTCAACTTTAACCGGATTTGATTATACCCCGTCTTCATAAACTATATTCCCCACAAATAATGTTTTAAGACGACAAAGTGCGATTTTTGTACATTTATGCGTAATCAAGCATTTATTAAATTTTATGGTAATTTATCCAGTTTATAGAGGTGACCTTCATATGTTTCAGTGACTAACAGAATATCATCAATATATCTGATCGTGAAAGTTTAACTTCCTGAATAAGGCATCGATCTAGCTCTCTAATAATGGCTACTCCTTCATTACGCAAACCTATGTGTATTTTTCATTGACTGATCATGCGTAACATACCCTGAGGGATCCATTTGTTTTTTAATTACGACCAATGGGATGATATAAGTTGTTCTTGCTTTGGCAATAAGACCGTCTCTTTCTATTTCTTCTATGATTTTCTCAAAATGTGAATGGTATTTCTCTCGGATAGGATATGGGTTTTTCTAAAAGGGACAGCAGACGTAAACCAAGGGAGTATATTGGAAATTAGGAATTTTTTCTGGTTTAGAGTCAAATACATGTTTGTATAACACTCTGATCTGTTCTTGCTCTAGTTCTGAACCATGAATTTCCCTTGCTTTCTGATAAATCAAATCAAACGCACGAGGATTTTGTTCACCCAATTCTAATGCTTTCTCGATCGCCATCATGATTTATTCTGCATTGTCCAGGTCATTTCGTGTCCTTCTGTACCTCGAGGATAAGTCGTTCAGCTCTACCATGTGGTAATAATCTTCACCTGGTTCTCCTAACTTTACATAACAACTAACTTCAATATCGACCTTCTTTAAATTGATCTGATTATTTTCCAAGTCAATAGTTGCCTGATAAGCTCGTAGGAAATATGCACCAAATATTACATTGTATTGGGAGTGAAACATGTCTATAAATGGATGACAAAACATACAGTTTCCAATCTCTAGCTGAAAGAATACTTGTTCTTTACAAGTCGCAGTCTTATCTGGAATTATTATCCCCCAGATTTTGATCTAAGAGACAAGCATGGCTGGTTCTTGAGTTATCTTCTTCAGATTATTTAATAATGCCTTCAATATATCGCTCACGCTGGGTCCAGTATCTAACAAGCTCTTAATGTTGAGACCATTAATAGGCATGATTACCACAGGAAGTTTATGTTTAATTTCCGGTTCGTTCTCCATATGATCTAATAAGTTTTCTTATCTTGTTATCCACGAGTCAAGCTGAATGATAACACATTCCTTTTTTCTGGTCACGATTTTGAGGTCGATTTTGGTTTAAATTTACATGTCGATTGAAATGCTCATGACTCGTGTCCAGATCAGTTCTTACGCCATCGGAGTTTTTGCTACCGATCCCAAGCTCATAACTAGTGTCAGATTTAAGTTCGGTCTGAGGCTTTCCTTATCTTCCCCTTCTCATGTGCACAACTCTTAGCACCAACCATTTCCATATTGGTGTTTCGACTCCAGATCGCGTTCTTCCATTTATCCCACTTTGTTTCATTCTTTGGAGTTCAGCCAGGTACTTCACACTTTCTCGATGCCTCAGTTGAAGTGTCTCTCTTAACTGATTAGAGTTTTGCTTGTTTCTCCAGTTTCTACTCCTGGGTCTCGAGTACGGTTCTCTCCTTCAGCACTTCTATTATCTGTAATTTCTCTAGGCTACCTCTTCTGGAATTATTTCTATCATTCTGGCAGTTACTCCTAGGACTTCCATTCCGTCCCCTAGATTGACTTCCTTCCGTTCTTTGATACTGGAATTTTTTGTTATCCGAACATGACTCCTTGTTTCCGCTGGCTTGATTTTGGAGTACGGATTGGTGTTCTTGTATGCATGTACTACTTCCTTGACGATACTTGGATGTCACATCCGGATGACAAAATAAACCCTCGGCCTGTACAGCAGTTTGGATGATCGTCGGTATCATAATTCTTAGAACATTCGATGGTAGCTGTCCTTCAATTACCCTACATAACTCCTGCTCCGAGGGTGGTGAATGTAGTTAATGAAATTTTTCGTAGTTGACTGGTAAAGAAGTCAGCGTATTTTGAGGTAACTAGGATAACTATTTCGAGCATAGAATTCGGTCTTCAATTATGTTGGACATCGGTATTTCATTGTTTATCTAGGAGGGTCTTACAGAATCCTTCGAAGTCATTGAACGTGTATATAAATGGAATGTGGCAATTCAAGGCTGAAATTATAGCTATTTCTCCGTTACTCTTAGTTGCCTTTCTGGAGGTATTTTAGCATCGCGGGTATACTCTTGAATATCTATTTTTTGCTATTTGTTTTACGTCGCACCGACATAGATAGGTCTTATGACGACGAATGAATAGGAAAAGCCTAGGAATGGGAAGGAAGCGGCTGTGGCCTTAATTAAGGTACAGCCCCAGAATTTTCCTGATGTGGAAATGGGAAACCATGGAAAACCATCTCCAGGGCTGCCGACAGTGGGATTCTAACCCACTATCTCCCGGATGCAAGCTCACAGCTCCTAACCGCACGGCCAACTCGCCCGGTACTCTTGAATATCCTTAGTATATTTTTTAAGACTGAACCCTTTTTGGGTGTTGAATTTCTTCGGTTGGCACTCCTGCAATCGGATTATATTGACAATCTGAAGATGATTTGATCAACTGGACGTCTGGAAAATATTTCCGGAAGTTCGGCCAATGGCATCTTCATTGATGTGATGCGAGATTCTGCCTACTGGAGTATAATTAATTTATTTCTGCTTCAGATTTTCTTCTCTCTTCCTTGTCCTTCCCATTAACGAAGTCGCCAGCACTCTGGTACTCGCCGCAAAGGAGTTTTAAGGTTTTAGTCTCCTTCTCAAAATGTTCCATCTTGTCCGAGAATTATTTCACCTTTCTTCCTGATTTTCCTTTGTTGTCCTGGAGTTCACAACCTCATAATTTAAGGTCTCTTTCGTCTCCTTAATATTTTCTTGATTCCCATCCGTAATTACCTTGATATAATCGAACCAATCTATGATGTCCTCTTGAGCTAAATTAATTTCCTGGCGTATGCCTTTGTCTACCTGGATTATATCATCACAGACTCCTTTGAATCTACGTGCCCAAGTTAATTTCATTGCCTCAAGTTCGGATTTTGACTCATCGATTCCTGTTTTCTTCTTCTTTAATGTAAGCTTTCACCAGTTTCTTATAATTGTAAAAAACCGTCCACAATATCCTGCTTAACATTAGCTAGTCTTTCACTAAACTTGTTCGGTGTTTCGGAAATAAAAGTTGTGATATTATTTAGGTTAATTTTCACTGCCCGTATTTCACTTTTACCGGAAGCCATTTTACCATTGACGAGCTTCATTTCATCTAATGTTTCACCCACGTGCTCTTCAAGATTTGTCTTGCTATACATAAGTTATTATTTCTTAAACGTTCTTCCAATAATGTCTGATTATGGGCTAAACGATCTTCTAGAACTACTTGGCTCTTTCTAAGTTCTTCTTGATTAACTTGTAAACTTGGTGTCTGACTTAGACGCTATTCAAGACCTGTCTGACTATTCCTAAGCTCCTCTTGACTTACCTTAGCACTCTCCTCCAATAACTGTCGAAACCTTTCCACGTCCATTTCTATTATCTTATAAGTTGAACCTGCCCTATAAAGTAAGAATTTCACTTACCTTAATTAATTTACGTGATCGAATCCAATCTAAGACAACTCAACAAGATATCCTGTTCTGAGTGAGTGTTTTATCGAAATATCCATGATTCAAATTTACAGAAAAAGTCTAGAGCTCACTAATACATCAGTTCAGTTATATATAATTTAAACATATAGGACAATTGAAGAGCTGAGACCCATAGTGGACCAAATCCACCAACTGTCGAAACTGAGTTAATGCCATCATGTCATTCATATTTGCCTAATGAAAGCGAGTTTA
The DNA here is from genome assembly GCF_040414725.1 of Anabrus simplex. Lineage (NCBI taxonomy): Eukaryota > Metazoa > Arthropoda > Insecta > Orthoptera > Tettigoniidae > Anabrus > Anabrus simplex. The sequence continues at coordinate 1,360,626,569 of NC_090265.1, forward strand.
GTACCAATGAAACCTAAAAAGTAGATAAATACATTGTTCATGCTAGAAGAGTAGCTGTGTTAAGGAGAGTAGTGTAAACACAATGCACCAAAAAATTTTGCGAACATTAAGAAGCTCTCAAATAACTTTATGATTCAATCAGTAGCTGAGGAAGAGGTTCCGGGACCGAGTAAGTTGGCCGTGTGTTTTGGTTTGTGTAGTTCTGAGCTTGCTTTCGGGAGAAGGTGTGTTCGAATTTCAGTGACAGTAGTCTTCAAGACGGTTTTCCAAGTTTTCCCATTTTCACACCAGGCACATCTACTACCTAAGCATTCACAGTATTTTCCTATCCTTACATCGTCGAAAACCTTCAATGTGTGGTTTCGATATACTTCAGTTCTGGTACACTTTTAATGAAATGGAAAATCCTTAATATTTAACGTTCTCGTAACGGCAGGCCACCTGTAAAGATATCACCTTACCCTTCTCTAAGTCATGCATACACAGCTCCCATTAAACTAGAAAAAGCTGCTTGATTATTTAATGCCCATGCTTCAATTCATTCCTTCAGTTAACCGTAAGTTTTAGACATGATATAGGCTTTTGGGCTTATGACGTGTCAAAAAAAATGCAGTGCTATAGCTTTACTTGTCACTAGTGTTAGTTCCAAAGTGAAGAGGTTGGCAGCATTGTTAGACCGCCCGATTTTCTTGACACGGCATAAGCCCAAAAGTCTGTATCACGTCCATAAGTACAGGCCGTGAAAGCATTAATGGTAACCGTAAGTTTGATAAATTTTTGAATTTGTGTGTAGCTGAAGTCAAATAAAATACATTACAATATCATGTGAAGATGGTCCCCTAACAACTTGTCAACATGTGTACTTTTTGTTTAGAATAAAGTGTACCAAATCCAATTTAGTGAAAAATTATGGTGTTTATCCCTTTGTAGTTGGTATTAAAAACAGATAAACTTTACATTTTGCTTTGTCGTGAATTTCGAATATCATAACTGCAATATTCATATGTTGTATTCTTTGTAATCTGTTTCTGTGAATTATAGGAGTTCGTAAACATTAACCTTATCCCAATTCTCTCCGTATTTAAAAATGGCATTAGCCCTATTTGGCTTTTAACCCTTCAATTATCATCCATTGATCATGTGAAATATCCTTAATGAACATCAAATTTATTCCGTTTGTCAGGCCACAAAACATTGGTTTGCCCGAATTGTGCCCCAGAGCGCGGCGCCAATTCTTATATCCCATTAACCTGGATATACTCAGCGACAGACACGAGGATACCATAGCGTGGACCATCCATATGGCCAAACCAAAATTAAGGACATAAGAAGACGCGATGACATAAAAAGCATAAATAACAATCACAAAAGCAATGAAGTGGCATGTATTATAAAAATCATTAATTTTGTGGCAAAAGCAAATTATATGAGGATAAATCAATAACTATAAATGCATTTTGACGATTAGTAAATCCAGTTGTCATTGAAAAAATCGTCAATTAAGTGTTTCACACTCCATTTTCACATGTTATTTCCATAATATCCATCTGTATGATTACATGTCTTCATTCCATAAGTACAGAACAACACTGAATTAATTTTTAATAGCGAACTATTTCAGAATTATTAATAAAATAAACTAAGGATTCCCATCTTCTCCAATAAATTATTCACATAAAATCAACTTAATTTTTGAAATTAATCTCAAATTCCTAAGTATTATTGTCTCAGTAAAATTCATAATTTGTTGTTTTGAGCTCACCTGTGAGCTTTAAGTTTACATGAACACGAAATAATAAATCATATTCAGAAAAACAACGGTTTCCAATCAAGTCCACTCACAAACCCTTGTTATTAACTAAATGAATCTTGTTCTCCTTGAAATAATTCTTTCAATAATCAATATAATTTTCTAACAAAATAAACGTAGTTAATAAATAATGGTGATATTAATAATTAACCTTCAACAATTAATTTTTGTAGTTCCTGTTGATTTCATTCACAAAACATTTTTGTTGACCTTGTTAATCTCGTGCACAAAATACACATTTTTTCGAATTTGTTGACCTTGTGGTCTTGGAGATTTGTATTAATTTTAATAATATATTACGATCCTACTAATTATTCATAAAAATCAGAGAATTAGTAAATTATCAAGTATTTAGCTACTACAGTATCAAATTATCACATTATAAATATTGTTTACACCCTTTCCACTTCTCGAAGAATAATCCTAAACAACGCTGAAAGTATTCCCACTGCAGCATAACACAGTGTAAATCAGCACCCAGTAAACAGTCAAACATGAACATGAACAAATCAAAGCACAAAAACAAATAAAACAGCACACAAAAAGCATAAATCACACGCTAATATATATTTATTTTACACGGTCGTCGCGTTATTAATTTTAAGCCATGAGTTTTATCACGTCTAATTCAGTAGTATTAATTAGAGGCTCTTAGCATTCATGCCTCTAAATTCACTAAATCACACGTAGATTGGTGACCGAATTAAAGGTAAATTACTTAACTGTTTTAATCCCATTTTTATAACAATGGCGTACACATGACATTCAACCCTGATGAAGAATAAGCTAAAAAAGAGATTTAATCACGCATCAGAAATTTTCAACTTGGCTGGCATCAGCTTCGAAGTGGTAGAAATCACCCTAACTAAAGTTGAGTGCGAAATAAATTCTATAGTTAAATGATCACACGTAAATTCACAGCGTGGTTGAATCCATAACCATTACAATATGCAAGTGTTCCATACAGTAATTATTTTCCTAGAGACCAACTCTAACCGTATACTCCGCCGGCAAATATCACAAGTTTAAACACTCAGCTTCTCATTAAATATCTCATTCATCCCGGCGGTTTGGTCATTAAGTTTTAATAATTATTTGTACTCCTCCCACTCATTCAAATCAAGATTCTGAGTAATAACTCTGATGATTTCCAAGGTATTTCACGATGCACAATAGTCATTCTAGGAACGTCTAGCTTGCTTCCATTAACATTAATCATGACACTTATCACATGAAAAACTGAACTGTCCTTAGTGCACAATTTAACGTATGGGACAATTATTATTATTATGATTATGATTATTATTGTTACGGAGTTATCCGTGGAAGTCAGAGGTGAAAGAAGGTGCGGGCTGGAATGGGTCTAACTACAAGTTCGAAAGATGAATTAAAATTTCAACAAGGTTATATTTTCAAAACTTAACAATGGTGATATAGAATTTTGAGCGTACAACAAATAACAACAAGTTAAGTTAGGTACACAACCAAGAGAAAAATTTAAACAGTTTCCACTAGGGGGAAATAACAAGGAAAATCAGGTACAATGCCGCTTTACAAGAAAGCACCAGTAAGTGGTCTTTACAAATTCTGGGCTACGGGCCCAAATTCATCAATCCTTGAGCTCTCAGCTCACAATCACAAAACACCAAAGGGCAGAAAACCCTTAATACATGGAGCATTAGCTCCCAACCTTACATTTCAAGCCTCTTTAAGGCACCTTTATCACAACACCATAAAGAGCTGACCCGCTCTCGATAGTTCAAGCCTATCAGAAGGCCATAAACAAACTTTACACTTGACGGCCCTTAAGGCATACTTATAAATAAACAGGGGTATCTCGTACCCAATCTACTGGGCCTTAGTGTGAAAAAACCAGGTTAATTTAAATGGCCCAAAACAAAAGGATGGAGGCGTGAAATTGCATTCCTAAATCTACATTTTAAAACATAAGTGGCGCTAAGCCGATACACAGGGGCTAATCCCAAGCTAGGGAGGTAACTCGTATGAACAAACTTTAATACATTAAGGAAGAGAAGAAACGGTTGCGAAAACGTAGTCACCTCAATTTCAAATGAAGGGGAGCAAGAGAGGGTAAAGCACTATCTATCCCCGAAGTAAAGTTCAAGAAAACTGAAGTTTACCAGGAAAAGGGTTTACATGTTTAATAGGTTACATATTAAAGGTTTCGAACCCTCCCCGAGAGTTAGACTGCTGAGCTAGCAAGAAATAAAGATGTTAAAAGGCCATTACCTTGTTGAAGATCTGCTGTCTGAAGAACGAGGCGCTTCCCGCTCCCTGCTACATATTCACACACTGAGTTAGATGTTATACTAGTGGTGCGGAGACAAGAAAATCAGCAGTTTTTATATCCTCGCGGAAAATTCGAGACCTTTCAGGGGTAATTAAGACCCGCCCTCTTAACTTTAATGGATAGCTTAGAGTTGCATACCCATATCGAAGAAGACATACATGATTGGCTGAGAATTAATTAAAGAAATTCGGAATTGGCTAAGTTCAAACCTGGCGGAAGGAAGGAATAATATTGCCAACCCAAAAATAAATGAACAAAATTTAGTAAAGACAACAACTTTTGAATACCAAATTTCTTCAAGAAGGTTCATTCCTTTGCACCAGAGTGCATGATCATAGTTTTTTGTAGAGAAATCTGGTAGAGAACGTCCACACTTCTTGATCAATGACAAACAAAAACACATCAAAATTCACACAGAGCCATCTTCGGAGAAGCTGTTGAGTTAATACAGTTCTTTTTAAAGTTCAGGCTTTCTCCTGTAAAGGAGTTTCAATTGGCGCAATATTTGAACTAGCGGCGTGGAGGGTACCGCCCGGTACAATTATTATTGAAGTAATGAATTACGCCGCCTTCACTACTGTCTTTCTACGGTAATCCAATGTGATCGTTTGAGTGCTTTCAACCGCTTAGAAATAACGTGCCCTGAATCCGTCCCTCGAGACAAGAGGATTAGGAGGTAAAGTGATCTAGACTGATAATCAACTCCCGAAGACAGCCGTTCCCAACGCAATAGATGAATAATTAGGGTGGCCGTTTATCAGTAGTTCACAGCGTGGTAAAGGGAGATAATTTACCGTTAAAGGTCAGAAGTGACGTCAAACTAATTGCTTAATATTACTTACAATTTCATACAGTTTTATAATAATAATAATAATAATAATAATAATAATGTTCTTAGTTTAACGTCCCTTCAGTATAGCCACACATCACACATGTTTAGATATATCACTGTTTCGGAATATGACCCAGGAGTTTTTTTTTTTTTAGTGCCGAAAATTAACGACACGGTGTGCTACCGATCTAACGTGGGTTCAAACATGCAATCTTGGAAAGAGAACAAGTAACTGATTGCGTCACCGAGGGCGTCATCAGAATAATCTTCGTCCTAATCAGAACGATATTTACATTTTACTCGTCTGTGGACCACTCCAGTTAGTTCAGTGTTTAATGCTTAGACATACATCGATTCACTTAAGCAATGACTCTAGGAAACCTACATGCGAAGATTTCCGCATCTAGATGACCACCCATCTGTATACAATTAAATAATTTTACCTGTACATTGTGCGGTACGGATACGCTACTAAAAGTACTTTCTGCCTCCGGAGTTGATTGTACGTATTCAATGTTCATAGATAGTGTCAGGATCTTGAATAAACATAAAGGCTTTTCAACAAAGATAACTGGAATTAATATTTTAAAAGCATTTTTTCAACTATAGAGGCTTGGCTGCGAAGTCTATTTATTCTTGGAGTTGAAACTCCCACGGTCTGTTAAACTATTCTACATTCTTCGTCTGAAATGGACCATGTACTGGATATGTATTATGTACCGTATATTTTGTACAAATTTCCGAGTTTTTAGATACATTACAGTATTCTCTATGGAAGCCAAGGATGAACTCTACATTATCTAGGAAGATCGGTCTCTTGAAATTTCTAAAATCAACTATAACGCTAGTCTCTATGCCTTTGTGGTTACGTGAATTCCGAGTACATCCATGGAGCATCTATACAAAAATTGTAGGGGTCCGCTCTCTGTAATTTTGTTTGTTTTGCCAATTTTGCAGATATGTATCGGATTTAGGTTAACTCAAGACCGTATCAGTGGATTTTAGCTTTCGTGCCTGTTTGTCCGTCTGTTTACCATCACGGCGAAACGGCAGGATATATCTCGACCAAACTTCATATATAGAGCATACTCATCAAGGGAAGGTTTAGATATGCATATGATTTAAAAATCATTAAACAGAATTGGGGTTTATAGGAAAACCGCAACAGTTTTCTTCCAATTTTCTCATATACTACTGACTACTGTATTTTTTTTAAAATCCGTGGACTGCCCGTGAAACGGCAACTTTTTGTTATGAGCATAATTTCGCTTACTCTTCAAGTGACGGAGAAAATGAATACTTTCTGCGGGGTTTCGTGCTCTGCATTGAATGGCCGACAATGAACCTACGTGTTACCATGGCAACATGTCTGGCTGCTTGACAGCAACGAAGTGACATAGGCTAATGTCCCTTCCGTCGACATTCCTGTAAACACGTGGTTGTTCCTTGCGTAGAAGGCGAGAGAGACGTCATGCTGCCATTCTGAAGCATGTTTGCGGAATACCGTTGGAGGTTACAATCGTCTTCGAATTGCTCTAAAGCGGTTGTTAATATTTGAAAATTACTGCGGAGTGTAGCCCATGATTTCACACCGTAAAGTGTTCTCTGGTTTCTGCTTTCAATAATTAATATAACGTTCAAAGAAAATAATTTTAGTTATAAGCATTTGAACAGTTTCACTTCTCCGCTTTAATTTCTTGCCTCTGTCTTACCTCTTTAGGCTTAAGTAATATCACCATAAGTCATCATCTATATCTGTTTACCGAAGAATTCCTGCGCCTAATTTTCTCCTCTCTTACTGCCTTCTTATATCCAGAACTCATATCATCATAATTTAGTGAGGGACATTTCATTTGACAATACATTGACTTGCTAGTTACATATTTGTCCTATCCGGCTGTCCTCAGTTATAATCCTATTTTCAATTAATTTCAACTTTCTTAACTGTAATACTTTCTTCCTTAATTACTCCGTATGTACGTGAGTGCTAATCCAGAAACCTGGACACTCTTTATTTTGAGGAAAAATTCCAACCTGTTCAAATACATAATTTCTTGGCCCCGGACGATGTCGAAATATGGAGGCAATTTCAATGACGTTGCAGACCTTCGTTTTGGGATACTTGGTGGCTAAACAGTAAGTCGTATCACAACACAGGGAGCACAATTAGTTTTCATTTTGGAGAGATCTACAACTTTGCTCCTATTACATATTGTAGTATCTCGATCCCTTATACGTTAGATAGAGCTTCATTTCTCAATTTTAAGTTAATTTTGTACTTTTTACACGTATATTTTATCGTTTGGCACACTTATAGGAAAGATAGAATCTTCAAATTTGGTACGCATATTGTCACAACCAGTAGTCACATTTTAGCCAAATTGTATGACTCCAGCTGCCATACAAGTATCCGAACAATAAAGTAATATGTGAAAACTGTACATAAATTTCACGCTATTTAATGATTCCAACTCAATCTAACCCATAAATATAGGAGATACGAGAAAATTTCATAGAGCGAACCATGTTAACACTAACAGAGGCGTCTGATTCCGGAATCCATTTGTTGGTATGACCTACCGTTTAAAAGCGGTATTTCTCAAAATGGAGGCCTGCACTTATAAACCTACCTATTCCAATTTACATAAATAAAGTTCTAGGGGGTCCGCTGTCAGTAATTTCGTTTGTTTCGCCAATTTTTCAGTTATTTATCCGATTTTGGTCAACTCCAAACCGTAGCAATGGTTTTTTCCTTTCGCGTCTTTTCGTCCGTCTGCCTGTTTGGCCGTCTGTTCCATCACGTCGGAACGGCTGGATAGATCTCGAACAAATTTCAAATATAGAGTATATTCATTCAGGGGAAGGTTTAGATATGCATATGATTTAATGATCACTGAACAGAATGGAATTTTATAGGGAAACTACGGCAGTTTTCTTTAGGAAAGGGGAGGGGGCTGTGATTATAATGAAAACTATCCATCTCTATTTTTAATGGCAGTTGGCGAGTGAGCCTGCCGTTAATGTGGAAACTCCCGAACTCGATTGGGAATGGCAAGAGTAAATGTGATCTTCTATTATCATCTAAATTTCCCCAACGTGTACCTTATATCGGAGACAACGTATGGGTCATCCCCGTTTTGCTTCTCGGATAGCACCAAGAGACTGGCAATTTAATATAATCTTGCACACTGCATATGCAGTAACTTACGTAGAACTCCGTATACAAGGGAGAATACCGTAGCGAAACACGGGTACATTTGCTAGTGTGAAATATAACTCTTGGCCGCTGGTCAGGTGACTGTTCTGTAACTGGTGGGGGTCTGCTCATTCATGAGCAGATAATGGGCGTCCAAGAATTGCTACACTTCGATGTATTCCAAACATCGATTATTCTACATAATTTTTATAGAACGGCATGGTCCATTCTGGAAGAAGACTACTGTTTCTGTTTCATTTTATGGGTGTCAACACTTGACTGCTAGTTTCCAGCCTATTGGCATGTTTTATAAAATGTAACAATCAGGAATACAAAAGTCAAACATGTAACATTTTTCCACTTGCTCGTGAGTCTATGTGGAGGAAAACCAAGTTAAGACACATTCCTCAGTTGGAGACCGATTTTATCTCTTGCCACAGCTACGTGCGACTGTACTCCTTTGCTTCTTTTTCGGCTAACAATCTGAGACAGAATATGTGAACGCCTCCTCCATCAGTAGACTCAAATACCGCTAGAAGTATCATGGTGACAAGTTCCAAACATTGCTCGTACCATGTAAAATGTGTTGACAACATTAACCAAAATACTGTTTCCGGTACATGCTTCATAAGAGTGCATAAGTGACCGCTAAGTGCTCCTTTTCGCCTTACAGTATAGTCTTTCTCTATTTATTTCTACTTTCTCTTCTCCATTAAATTCACTGGGAATGATGAGGAAATATATCACCACTAGAGGAGTACTCCCTATGTTGACTGTTACATTTGTGAGCAGGTAGCGTGCTTGCTTCTTATCCCAAGGTCCCAAGTTCGATTCCTGGCCATTGCCCGGATTTTTATACTGAACTAAGCGCTGGAGCGGGGTTTACTCAATCTTGTGAGACCAAATGCGCGGGCATCAGCCGTCTTGGCACACCTAGGGCTTTAATGGCCTATATGCTGTGTTACAGGGCGAACCCAGCAAGGGTTACCATAAAAACAATAAAACTTACCCCTTTAAAGTGTATTGGAAACGTTCTGCCTCAGTCTACAGAGAAGTGTTGTAGCACGTGATGACATTCCGTTCACTTTCTGAAATTCTGCCTCTTGACTAGAACATTTCGGTGTGAATATCATTTTAAAATGTACTGCACACAGAATACGCTGTTCAGCACTTAATTCAGAAATCATTAAATACTCTAAACCGATCGATTACTGCTGTATGAAGCAAACACTTTGTGCGCTGTACGGAAGCTTATCGCAGACTAGCTGAGGCACTTACATTCCTGAGCGAGCTGTATGGGTCAGGCGGTAATTGCATCACCCAGACTGCCAGACACGGCACAGATAATAACCAGCAACCCGACTGATGCTCGCGCTGTTGAATATAAACAACAGATCAATTAAATATCTAGTCTCCATTTGAAACGAATTTCAACAAGACGTGAGTCACCAATGGAATACGAGCATGTAGTCTCTCCCATTATTCCTGGGGGAATCAAAGTTTCGTAGCATGAAGTAAAATTGTTTTAGAAAGTAAGTACACATAATGGAACTTCTCACATTCTTTGTATGCATTCAGTTAATGATTATATTTGAGACAAGTTCAACAATACGCAACTTCTGAACAAATTTCTCAAGTGGAAAGTTTCAGTAGTGTCAGTTTACCTTGTGGAAAGTTATACAATATTCCCCCTCAACCACAAGAAAGCACTTATCTATAATACTAGCGATGATTATCTGGCTAGATGTGCCCTCCAACTGGATGAAATTGAATAAGAACAACTGTACAGTGTGCTGTATATTAATCTTTCCTCCTTGAGTTCTACTCAAAGTATCTTTTGTCTCCAGAGTTCGCTATACGTATTCATTCATCACAGAGTCAATCAATACCTCTAATGAATACGAAGGCTTACCAACAGGAAAAATAAGAATTGCTGTTTTTGAAATATTCTATTAACATCATTGCCCCGGAGGAGTGCGACAGGCTTCGGCAGCTGGCACAGTTCCTATCCTCGTCGCTAGATGGGGGCTTCATTCATTCCATTCCTGACCCAGTCGTATGACTGGAAACAGGTTGTGGATTTTCATTTCGTTTTCATTGTATTAAAAATAGAAGAATGAGATCCTAAAACAACACAGACTTGACTTTGAAGTCTATCGTTTCTTGCTTTTGAAGCTTTTACGGTCATGGATATGGAATGCCAGGTTTGAACCAACAATCTTGGGTCCTGATATAAAAACTCAACTGCAGCACACCGAAGAATCTATTTTTGTTAATATACAAGCTCAACTTAAAAATATCATTTTATATATTTGTCTTTGTTAAGGAACATTAACATTAAGGGCAACAGACCCAAAGATATATTCTATACTAGCGAATGTACCAGTGCTTCGCTACGGTATTCTACATTGTATTCGAATATCGAAGTAAATAGTGTACATGCAGTAAATAAGATTGTTTTAAAATTGCATGTGTCTTAGCATTATCCAAGAAAGAGCATTGGGAGGTCCCCGTACGTTGTTTCCAATGTAAAGTGTTTGTTACGGATTTGTGATATAACGGCAGGCTCACATGCCTACTGCCATTCACAATCGAGATGGGAAGTTTACATTATAATTGCAGGCCCCATTGCCTACTACGCGGAGAGAATCGATTTGGGGAGTCTTCGTTAAAATGGCAGCCCCCTTTCCTACTTCCAGACAGATTACAGTTGAGGAGTTTTTATTATAATGGTAGGCAATTACCCTACTATCACTCGAAAGTGAGTTGTACAGTTATCATTATAATGCCAGGCAAATTTTCCTGCTGCAAGCCAGCTTACTGCCAGTCACACCAAGATGGTGGGTTTCCATCAAAATAGCAGGCCACTATGCCTAATGCCAGTCAGAGTTTAGATGAGGACATTTCTTTATAATGGCGGGCACCCTTGCCTACTGCCAAACACAATCGGGTAGGGGAGTTTTAAACAAAACTGCACGCTCACTTGCCTTCTGCAAGTCAAATCGAGAAGGGAACTATTCATTACAATTGTAGGCCTTCCTTACTAATGACAGTTACACAGGAGTTGGAGAAGGAACCCTTTCCTACTGCCAGTCAAAGTCGGTGTGGGGAGTACTGATTACAATAGCAGACACACCCTTTCTCGATCGCTAAAAAGCGACATCAGTGAATATATATAGATCGACATACGAAAGTATATGCGTGTTTACAATATTGAAGACCTTCATTTACAGATTAACTGCTACTAAACGTACGTCATATCGACAAAGGATTATACCATAAGACACGCCGGATTTAGTGGCCTAAATGGCTGGTCCTATGATATGTCATCTATTCTTGGGTCAGATTGAGTTAGAAACGTGGAACAGGGTAAAGGTTTTGTAAGATTATCTCACATTACATTACTTTTCGGATAATTATGTGACAGCTACATACATAGCATTTGGCTCACATATGCCTACTGGGTGGGCCAATTTTCGTGAAGAGTTTGATGATTCTGTATTTCATATAAGTAACTGAAAGTATGAATTATGCATGTGAAAAGTCCAAATTGACTTAACATCGATTAATAGAGAAAAATCAAACGTAAAAGGGATACAGATACGGCAAAAAGTCATAAGACCAAGGTTGTAGATCATTCCAAATTGAACGGAGATTGTGCAATCCGTTATGTGATAGGAATTTCCGAAGGTCTGCACCATCATTAAAACTGCCTGCATATTTCGATATTCTTCGGGGATAAAAAATAAAAATTTAATGATCTAGGATGTTTTCCGTTCGTTACAGGCTAAAACGTATAATTTTGTCAAATTTCAATTATCTTCTTTTTCTTCTGGCAGATTATGCCGCAATGTGGATTTTGGGCGAGGCGGGTAAAAATTAGGACTTTCAGGAAACTAAACCAAAAATTATGGAGATGGTCATTATTACCCCTTAAACGGAAAGCTGAACGAAAATTTCGCCAAAATAGTCAGTGTAGAGGTACACAGTCGTTACGATTTGATTTATATAGATAAGGAATCTGCTCCATGTAAAACACCTTTTGGGCTATGTCCGCTGGACTTAACCTGCAAAAGTGACCATTCATGATATCACCCTTATTAATCCTCCTGACGAAAAAATGCACATTGAAAAAAAAAGGTTTAGAGGTGGAATTCCATCACGTTTGGTCGATTTCCAGTCAGGTTGGTCTTCTTGTGTATATATTGTGGAAGAGTAAAATCACCATTTGTGTTCCCTATAAACCGCCAGTCCATTCCGGAACATTAAATGTTATTTACGTTTAAAACCTACCTTTGGACAGGTGGCTGCTAAATATAAATTTTGGTTCGAATGTCTTCAGTAGTTTTCAAGTTGTAAGGAATACGCTTTACACGCACCCGCTCGTGAGTCAAGTCCGATGGGACTTGTACAGAAAAACGGTCCGTTAATGATATCTCCCTTATTAATCCTCGTATCGAAATGATGCACATGAGAAAAAAAGGTTTAGAAATTAATTTCTACCAAGGTAGGTAGATTTCCATTAAGTTTGGTTGTGTATATTTTGTGGAAGTGCAAAATCACTGTTTCGGTTTCGTATAAACCCCCAGTCAGTTCAGGGATTTAGAAACAATATTTGCCCTAAAACCTATCAAGGACAGGTGTATTCTAAATATGAGTCTTGGTGGAAATACATCCAGTAGTTTGTAGCACTCGCGTACATAGGTCGTAATTAAGGAAGAAAATAATACAGTTAAGAAAGTTGAAAGTAATAGAAAATGGATTATAACTGAGGACAGCGGGATAACGACAAATATGTAAATGCCAAGTTAATGTATTGGAAAATCAAATGCCCCTCAATAAATTATGCTAGTGTGAGTTATGTATATAATAAAGCGGTAACAGAGGAGAAATTTAGGTCCAGTGATTCTTAGGTAAACAAATAATAAGAAGATGACTGATGGTGTTATTACTTAATCTATTCGAGGGCGGTTATAACATCCAACGATATTCCGCCAATATCCCGCAGACGCCTCTTTTGCCTTCTACCCAAGGAACAACCACGAATTTAAAAGCATGATGAGGAAAATGGCAATACGTTACTTCCCTGCTGGCATGCAGTCAGAGACGTTGCCATGGTAACCTGTAGGTTCGTTGTCGGTCTGTCAGTCACTCAGTGCAGAGCATGATTCCAACGGAAAATTGTAAATTTCTCCGTCATGTGAAGAGTAAGGTAAATTATGAACATAACGAAAGTTGTTTATAATGAAGAGACGTTTCACGTACGGTAAACGAAGTTTACAGAAAATCAATAGTATAAGAGAAAATGGAGGAAAATCATTCTGGTTTTCCTATAAATGCCCCGTCTATTCAAATATTTTAAAATGATATGCGTATCAAAACCTTCCCCGGAATGAGTATACTCCAAATGTGAAGTTTGGTTGAGATCTATCCAGCCGTTTCGAAGCGATGGTGAAGAAACATTCTGGTTTTCCTATAAACCCCCGGTCTCTTCAAAGATTTAAAAATAATATGCATAGCAAAACCTTCCCCGGGATGAGTATACTCTAAACATGAAGTTTGGTTGTGATCTATCCAGCCGTTTCGACGCGATGGTGGAAAAACCATTCTGGTTTTCCTATAAACCCCCCGTGTATTCAAAGATTTTAAAATGATATGCATATCGAAACCTTCCCCGGGATGTGTATACTCTAAATGTGAAGTTTGGTTGAGATCTATCCAGCCGTTTCGACGTGATGGTGGAACAGACAAACAGACAAACAGACAGACAAACAAACAGGCACGAAACGTAAAAACCACCGATTCGGTCTTGAGTTGACCTAAAACGGATAAATATCTAAAAAATTGGCAAAACAAAAGAAATTACAGACAGCGGACCCCCTACAATTTTATTTATATATATCTATATATTTATTTATATTTATTTTATATATTTATATATATTTATATATATCTATATTTATATATATCTATATAAATAAAATTGTAGGGGGTCCGCTGTCTGTAATTTCTTTTGTTTTGCCAAGTTTTTCAGATATTTATCCGTTTTAGGTCAATTCAAGACCGAATCGGTGGTTTTTACGTTTCGTGTCTGTTTGTTTGTCTGTTTGTCTGTTTGTTTGTCTGTTTATCTGTTTGTCTGTTCCACCATCACGTCGAAACGGCTGGATAGATCTCAACCAAACTTCATATTTAGAGTATACTCATCCTGGGGAAGGTTTCGATAAGCATATCATTTTAAAATCTTTGAATACTCGGGGGGTTTATAGGAAAACCAGAATGGTTTTTCCACCATCACGTCGAAACGGCTGGAGAGATCACAACCAAACTTCATATTTAGAGTATACTCATCCCGGGGAAGGTTTCGATATGCATGTCATTTTGAAATCTTTGAATAGACGGGGAGTTTATAGGAAAACCTGAATGGTTTTTCCACCATCACGTCGAAACAGCTAGATAGATCTCAACCAAACTTCATATTTAGAGTATACTCATCCCGAGGAAGGTTTCGATATGCATATTATTTTAAAATCTTTGAATAGAGTGGGGGTTTATAGGAAAACTAGAATGGGTTTTCCACCATCACTTCGAAACGGCTGAATAGATCTCAACCAAACTTCATATTTAGAGTATACTCATCCCGGGAAAGGTTCCGATATTCATATCATTTTATAATCTTTGAACAGACGGGGGGTTTATAGGAAAACCAGAATGGTTTTCCTCCATTTTCTCTTATACTATTGATTTTCTGTAAACTTCGTTTACCGTACGTGAAACGTCTCTTTATTATAAACAACTTTTGTTATGTTCATAATTTACCTTACTCTTCACATGACGGAGAAATTTACAATTTTCCGCTGGTATCATGCTCTGCATTGAGTGACTGATAGACCGACAACGAACCTACAGGTTACCATGGCAACGTCTCTGACTGCATGCCAGCAGGGAAGTAACGTATGGCCATTTTCCTCATCATGCTTTTAAATTCGTGGTTGTTCCTTGGGTAGAAGGCAAAAGAGGCGTCTGCGGGATATTGGCGGAATATCGTTGGATGTTATAACTGCCCTCGAATAGATTAAGTAATAACACCATTAGTCATCTTCTTATTATTTGTTTACCTAAGAATCACTGGACCTAAATTTCTCCTCTGTTACCGCTTTATTATATCCATAACTCACACTAGCATAATTTATTGAGGGGCATTTGATTTTCCAATACATTCACTTGGCATTTACATATTTGTCGTTATCCGGCTGTCCTCAGTTATAATAAATTTTCTATTACTTTCAACTTTCTTAACTGTATTATTTTCTTCCTTAATTACGCCGTATGTACGCGAGTGCTACAAACTACTGGATGCATTTCCACCAAGACTCATATTTTTTTTTTGCTATGGGCTTTACGTCGCACCGACACAGACAGGTTTTATGGCGACGATGGGATAGGGAAGGCCTAGGAGTTGGAAGGAAGCGGCCGTGGCTTTAATTAATGCACAGCCCTAGCATTTGCCTGGTGTGAAAATGGGAGACTCATATTTAGAATACACCTGTCCTTGATAGGTTTCAGGGCAAATATTGTTTCTAAATCCCTGAACTGACTGAGGGTTTATACGAAACCGAAACAGTGATTTTGCACTTCCACAAAATATACACAACCAAACTTAATGGAAATCTACCTACCTTGGTAGAAATTAATTTCTAAACCTTTTTTCTCATGTGCATCATTTCGATACGAGGATTAATAAGGGAGATATCATTAACGGACCGTTTTTCTGTATAAGTCCCATCGGACTTGACTCACGAGCGGGTGCGTGTAAAGCGTATTCCTTACAACTTGAAAACTACTGAAGACATTCGAACCAAAATTTATATTTAGCATCCACCTGTCCAAAGGTAGGTTTTAAAGGTCAATAACATTTCATGTTCCGGAATGGACTGGCGGTTTATAGGGAACACAAATGGTGATTCTACTCTTCCACTATATGTACAGAAGAAGACCAACCTGACTGGAAATCGACCAAACGAGATGGAATTCCACCTCTAAACCTTTTTTTTTCAGGTGCATTTTTTCGTCAGGAGGATTAATAAGGGAGATATCATGAATGGTCACTTTTGCAGGTTAAGTCCAGCGGACATAGCCCAAAAGGTGTTTTACATGGAGCAGATTCCTTATCTATATAAATCAAATCGTAACGACTGTGTGCCTCTACACTGACTATTTTGGCGAAATTTTCGTACAGCTTTCCCTTTAAGGGGTAATAATGACCATCTCCATAATTTTTGGTTTAGTTTCCTGAATGTCCTAATTTTTACCCGCCTCGCCCAAAATCCAGATTGCGGCATAATCTGCCAGAAGAAAATGAAGATGATTGAAATTTGACAAAATTATACGTTTTAGCCTGTAACGAACAGAAAACATCCTAGATCATAAAATTTTTCACTTTTTATCCCCGAAGAATATCGAAATATGCAGGCAATTTTAATGATGGTGCAGACCTTCGGAAATTCCTATCACATAACGGATTGCACAATCTCCGTTCAATTTGGAATGATCTACAACCTTGGTCTTATGACTTTTTGCCGTATTTGTATCCCTTTTACGTTTGATTTTCCTCTATTAATGGATGTTAAGTCAATTTAGAATTTTCACATGCATAATTCATACTTTCAATTACTTATATGAAATACAGAATCGTCATATTCTTCACGAAAATTGGCCCACCCAGTAGGCATATGTGAGCCAAATGCTATGTATATAGCTGTCACATAATTATCCGAAAAGTAATGTAATGTGAGATGATCTTACAAAACCTTTACCCTGTTCCACGTTTCTAACTCAATCTGACCCAAGAATAGATGACATATCATAGGACCAGCCATTTAGGCCACTAAATCCGGCGTGTCTTATTGTATAATCCTTTGTCGATATGACGTACGTTTAGTAGCAGTTAATCTGTAAATGAAGGTCTTCAATATTGTAAACACGCATATACTTTCGTATGTCGATCTATATATATTCACTGATGTCGATTTTTAGCGATCGAGAAAGGGTGTGTCTGCTATTGTAATCAGTACTCCCCACAACGACTTTGACTGGCAGTAGGAAAGGGTTCCTTCTTCAACTCCTGTGTAACTGTCATTAGTAAGGAAGGCCTACAATTGTAATGAATAGTTCCCTTCTCCATTTGACTTGCAGAAGGCAAGTGAGCATGCAGTTTTGTTTAAAACTCCCCTACCCGATTGTGTTTGGCAGTAGGCAAGGGTGCCCGCCATTATAAAGAAATGTCCTCATCTAAACTGTGACTGGCATTAGGCATAGTGGCCTGCTATTTTGATGGAAACACACCAACTTGGTGTGACTGGCAGTAAGCTGGCTGGCAGTAGGAAAATGGGCCTGGCATTATAATGATAACTGCACAACTCAATTTCGAGTGATAGTAGGGTGATTGCCTACCATTATAATAGAAACTTCTCAACTGTAATCTGTCTGGAAGTAGGAAAGGGGGCTGCCATTTTAACGAAAACTCCCCAAATCGATTCTCTCCGCGTAGTAGGCAATGGGGCCTGCAATTATAATGTAAACTTCCTAACTCGATTGTGAATAGCAGTAGACAAGTGAGCTTGCCGTTATATCACAAACCCGTAACAAACACTTACATTGGAAACAACGTATGGGGACCTCCCCATGCTCTTTCTCGTATAACGCAAAGAGACATGCAATTTTAAAACAATCTTATTACTGCATGTACACTATTTACTTCGATATTCGAATACAATGTAGAATACCTTTAGCGAAGCACGGGTACAATCGCTAGTATATAATAATTATTAACTTATTTTCTTGAGCTGTTGGGATTTATAATGCTATAGATATATTATTTTCATCATTTAACAGCATGAGAAATCCCGGCGATTCAGAATATTGCAATGTGCTGGTATGCGCTTTCAGAAAATTCCATTTACTGCTAAATGCCTTTCCAGAAGAACTGTTCTGAATTTCTTGACGTGCGGATGGAAAATAGAATACGTCATTCCGGGTGATAACTCAACCTACAAGGGACATAAGTAGCATATGAATTTCTGGCTCGTTAGTATCCGGTTATACAATTATTATCTAGCTCTCTCCCTCCAACACAAGCACACAATACTAGTGCCGAGGTTGCCTTACGTTGAAGCAGGAGAACCAGGAAATAAAATCGTGGAAGATTGTACTAGGTACAGATTTTACGTTAAACTTATGCACACGTGGCGCATAAAAGATACCTTGTGCTAATCGTTGGTATGTATATCTTCATTAATAGAGTAAAGTTTAAATTTAATTAAAATCTTTCAGCATTATCAGAGCAGTTATTATTTTTTTATAAGGGAGTTTGTTAAGAAGAAAGCCATTCTTGTTTTCGGTGTCGAACCATTGTCAGTTAATAAAACGTTTAGTTTATTAGTCTGTCGAAAAGACGGTATGTAACTCTATAACAATGCTGTAAAAATAATTGTCCATTTTTATAGGTATGCTATAGTGTTACCTTCGTATAACGTCATGTTTTCAGGAGTACAAACCCGAAAGACATTCGAGCCTAGTATTTCGAGCCCTGAAGGCATAAATCAGAATATTTCAGAATATTTTTCAAAAGTGTTTACTTATTAGATTCGAACCTATCAGACATCCAAATCGAACTGAGTAAAGATCTAACACACAAAACTGCCATGTCCATGTCTTCGTAATCGTATTTTTAATAGAAATTTATCACTTCGTGCTTTCTGTCCTTGGTTTATTACAATACTGGTGCAAGTGGAGAAATAGTCACTATAGGGGGGATTGTAGGAGAATGCGGTTTACAACGGAATAGAGAACACCGTGTAAGTACGAGAGTTCTGCTTGTGACATTCGTTGCATAGTACCGTATTGAAAGTTAGGAGAGACACAATGCGCTTCAAAAGACGACAGTTTTATGAACAAAGTACATGTATTCTTATTCATTTTTCGGAAAATAACTACTAAAATAATATATTAATCCGACAGTAAACGTAATAGTGCTTCATTTCTATACTTCATCATTAAATCCGTTTTCGAGTCGTGTTTCACTCTGGATACTTTTGGAACAGCAGAACATAGAAATACTGTATTCATCAGTAAATATTTGATCTGAATATGTATTTTAATTCTTGGGAATTTATATTTCCACTCGACAGCAATGTAACGATTTTATACATATTGCTTTATCAAATACTCACCAATTATGATCTGCTAATGACGAACACTACGTACAAACCATTTGGGCTTCAACTCCGAGGAGCCAGGCTTTCTCTTGAGGAATTGATCAATTGAAACATGCACCACACTATGAATATTCAGTCCAGGGATCTACTTTTCACAGTGTGGGCTAATAATATAAACGAAATAACTGGCATTTGCCGTAGGTTTCATAGAATTCTCTGTTCCCTATACCCTGCCATGCTGTGTAAATGAGCTTTAAATTCTCGAATCTGGGAAGTGGAAAGTTAGACGTTCACTATCTTAACCTATGAACCAAATTAACACTAAATATGTATTTTAATGTTTTTTTATAGTAGGCATAAAATTCTGAGATGATTGCAAGTAGGAACCACGGCTTGCAATGAAGAGATAAAGACTATGAATAATAAACTTACTGGATAAAGCTGTGCGCATGAACAGACATCGGTGGTGGATTTATCTCCGGCGAATGGAAGAGGATAGGTTACCCAAGAGAATAATACACTCGGCCATGGAGGGCAAGAGAAACACAGAGAAACTAAAATGACAATGGTGAGATTAATTATGTAAAGTTGTGAGGTTTGAAACTGCAAATAGAGGATTGTCGAGGCACTTAGTTAAAGTACAAATGCTTGTAGACTGAACACTGTATGAACACTTTCATGACCATGTATGTACATTTATTTATTTATTTATTTATTTATTTATTTATTTATTTATTTATTTATTTATTTATTTATTTATTTATTTATTTATTTATTTATTATGGATCATGGTGTGTGTTACTGTAGTCACGTCCTAGTTCGTGAACCATGGCCAACGGCTGAGAGGCCTAGTAAGGCGGTCCTGAGAGTCGGAATACCACTTGCTACGGATTGGGAGTGGGCATCTCGGACATATTCTGAGTCATGGCCCTCCTTGTGCTCAGGCGGCCAGGACAATACAATCCACCGGTGGTCCCCAACCCGTTAGAGGAAAGATCCTCACTTGGACTATGTGTAAGTAGGGTAGCATTCTCCTTCATGAATGTACCGAGCTCAAAACATTTTAAGCGAGCCTCGGACCTATGGGAGTCCCACTCCCATTTAACTATGAGGGACTCCTTGGAAAAAGCTTTGCGAACGAAATGGAATTCTATGGGGAGCTATTAATATTAATGGGGCTTATGGAAGAAAGAAAGCAGAACTGGCTGAGTCAGGAAAGAGAATGCGCTACGAGTAAATGCTATTCGGGAAAGAGGAGATAACGAGGAAGATATAGCAGATTATAAAGTGTGCTTGACGGGTGTTAAAAATGGAAGGGCAGAGTGTGGGGTAGGGCTGTTTATCAGGAATACCATTGCACGCAAAATAGTTTCTGTTACGCACGTAAATGAGCTAATTATCTGGATAGATTTGGTACTTACAGGAATTAGGAAGAGAATTGTCTCAATGTATTCACCATATGAGGGTGCAGACGAGGATGAAGTTGACAAGTCTTATGAAGCATTGAGTGACATCGTAGTCAGGGTCAACAGCAAGGATAGAATAGTGCTAATAGGCGATTGCAATGCGAGAGTTGGAAATAGAACTGAGGGATACGAAAGGATGATAGATAAGTGTGGGGAAGATATGGAAGCTAATGGGAATAGAAAGCATCTGCTGGACTTCTGTGCCAGTATGGGTTTAGCAGTTGCGAATACATTCTTCAAGCATAGCGCTATTCACCGCTACACACTGGTGGGTAGGGGTACGAGATCCATAATAAACTATATCTTAACCGACTTCCAATTCAGGAAATCAGTTAGGAATGTACGGGTTTTCTGGGAATTTTTCGATAATACAGACCACTATCTGATCTGTAGTGAACTAAGTACCTCTAGGCCTAAAATAGAGAAAGTGAAATCAATCTGCAAACGAATAAGGGTGGAAAATCTCCAGGACAGGGAAATAAGACAGAAGTACTTGGATATGATTAGTGAGAAGATCAGAACAGTGGACACTAAGCAGGTTCAGGATGTAGAAAGAAAATGGGTGGCATACAGGGATGCTGAAGTAGAAACAGCAAGGGAATGCCTAGGAACAACTGTGTGTGAAGATGGGGAAAAAGCTAACATCTTGATGGAATGATGAAGTGAGAGCATCTTGTAAACGTAAAAAGATGGCTTATCAGATATGGCTCCAAACAAGACCTGATGCAGACAGGTGATTGTATATAGATGAAAGAAACAGAGCAAAACAAACAGTTATAGAATCCAAAAACACGCCGTGGGAAGTGTTTGGTAATAACCTGGAAAGGCTAGGTCAAGCAGTAATAAAGAAAGGAAGGGAGGGAAAAAGGAAATGAACAGTGTTGGTAATTCAGCTGAACTCATAATAGATCCCAGGGTATCATTGGACAGGTGAAGGGAATATTTTGAAAATCTTCTCAACGTAAAAGGAAATTTTCCTGGTGGTGTCGCGAACAATCAAGCTCATTGGGAGGAGAAAAATGATGTTGGTGAAATTGCGTTTGAGGAAGTGGAAAGGATGATAAATAAACTCCATTTTCATAAAGCAGCAGGAATAGATGAAATTAGACCTGAAATGGTGAACTATAGTGGGAAGGCAGGGATGAAATGGCTTCATAGAATGGTAAGATTAGCATGGAGTGTTAATAAGGTACCTTCAGATTGGACAAAAGCTGTAATTGAACCTATCTATAAGCAAGGGAAAAGGAAGGATCGCACCGACTATCGAGGTATCTCATTGATTGGTATACCAGGCAAAGTATTCACTGGCATCTTGGAAGGGAGGGTACGATCAGTGGTTGGGAGGAAGTTGGATGAAAACCAGTGTAGTTTCAGACCACAAATGGGCTACCAGGATCAGATTTTCAGTATGCGCCAGGGAATTGAAAAATGCTACGAGAGGAATAGACAGTTATGTTTATGTTTCGTAGATCTGGAGAAAGCATATGACAGAGTACCGAGGGAAAGGATGTCCGCCATACTGGGGGACTATGGAATTATGGGCAGATTATTAAAATCAATCAAAGGCATTTAGGTTGTGTGTTCTCCCAGGATGGTAATATAGTAAGTGAGACTGAATCAAGGTGTCGTAAAGCTAATGCAGTGAGCTCGCAGTTGTGATCAACAGTATTCTGTAAGAAGGAAGTCAACTCCCGGACGAAACTATCTTTACATCGGTCTGTTTTCAGACCAACTTTGCTTTACGGGAGCGAAATCTGGATGGACTCGGGATACCGTATTCATAAGTTAGAAGTAACACACATGAAAGTAAAGCTCGTACATACAGGTGGGAACAATGGCGGGAGAGTACTCGAAATGAGGATATAAAAGCTAAGATAGGAATGAACTGGATGGATGAAGCTGTACGCATAAACCGGCCTCAGTGGTGGGGCCAAGTGAGGTGAATGGAGGAGGATAGGTTACCTAGGAGAATAATGGACTCTATTATGGAGGGTAAGAGAATGAGAGGGAGACAAAAACGACGATGGTTAGACTCTGTTTCTAACGATTTAAAGATAAGATGTGGCCACAGCACTACTTGAGGATTGTGGCGACGTTTAGTAAATTCACAGAGGCTTGCAGACTGAACGCTGAAAGGCATAATGATCTATAATGCTGTATTTATTTATTTATTTTTTTTTTATTTTATTTTTTTTTGCTAGTTGCTTTACGTCGCACCGACACAGATAGGTCTTATGGCGACGATGGGATAGGAAAGGCCTAGGAGTTGGAAGGAAGCGGCCGTGGCCTTAATTGAGGTACAGCCCCAGCATTTGCCTAATGTGAAAATGGGAAACCACGGAAAACCATTTTCAGGGCTGCCGATAGCGGGATTCGAACCTACTATCTCCCGGATGCAAGCTCACAGCCGCGCGCCTCTACGCGCACGGCCAACTCGCCCGGTTATTTATTTATTTATTTATTTATTTATTTATTTATTTATTTATTTATTTATTTATTTATTTATTTATTTATTTATTTATTATGATGAAATATAAAATATTGAGGGGGTGAAAATGCATCCCTCTCTGTTCACTGTTTCAGAAATAAAACTGTTGCTTTAGTAACTTACATAGTAACTTAGACTGAATATACAAACGTTTAATTGTTCCAATATAAGTACAAACGTCTGGTTAGTATAGCAAGGGCAAACACAACGTTATCAAAATATACAATTTAATAGTACTTTGGTGGTCAATCTTTGTCCCTACACATAACTGACGTGATCTCTTTACTGTTGTATGGCAATTGAGAAGGGTTGAATTACCTGAAATTCTCTATGGTCTATTATGTCTGTAATGAACGTTACACTGAAAATGAAATGGCGTGAGTGCCGGGAGTGTCCGAGGACATTTCGGCTCGCCAGGTGCAGGTCTTTTGGATTTGACTCCCGTAGGCGACCTGCGCGTCGTGATGAGGATGAAATGATGATGAAGTCGAAACATACACCCAGCCCCTGTGCCAGCAAAATTAAACAATGATGGTTAAAATTCCCGACCCTACCGGGAATCGAACCCATCGGCCAAAGTCCAGCACACTACCCATTTAGCCATGGAGCCTGACAGCGTCACACTATTACATGGTAACAAACTGGTCAGCTCAAGACCATGTTCTTGATGACTATAATATTAAATAAAATCCTGTATAGAAATCAGACCTCTTCCTCTACTGTCCATAAATCTAGTCTTATAGGAATGGGATCAAAACAGACAAAAACTGTGTAAGCTGCTACCATCAATCGATCGCCTGTGATAACGTATGGAGTAATAAATACAATCACACACAATCGCTACTGATCTGCATTTAGGGCAGTCGCCCAGGTGGCAGATTTCCTATCTGTTGTTTCCCTAGCCTTCATATCTTCATATTGTGATCTTTCCTACTTTGAAAGACACGATCCAAACTTATTCGTCTACTGATGTCCTCCCATGCCATTTCTCCGCTGACAGCTCGCAACATACCACTCAGTCGAGCAGCTCGTCTCCTTTCTCCCAGTTCTTCCCAGTCCAAACTTTGCAACATTTTTGTAACGCTACTCTTTTGTCGCAAATCGCCCAGAAAAAATCGAGCTGTTTTCTTTGGATTTTTCCAGTTCCTGAACCAATTTATCCTGGTAAGTGTCACATACACTGGAACCATACTCTAGTTGGAGTCTCACCAGAGACAAATATGCTATTTCCTTTACATCCTTACTACATCCTTATTTACAGATCCATTTATGCGATTAACCCAATGAAGATCTTTCCTTATATTAATACCTAGGTATTTACAATGATCCCCAAAGGGAACTTTCACCCCATCAACGCAGTAATTAAAGCTGAGAGGACTTTTCCTATTTGTGAAACTCACAACCTGACTTTTAACCCCGTTTGTCATCATGCCATTGCCTACTGTCCATCTCACAACATTATCGAGGTCATTTTGCAGTTGCTCACAATCTTGTAACTTATTTATTACTCTGTACAGAATAACATCAAAAGCCTTATCTCTGATTCAACTTCTTTACACATATCATTGATATATATAAGAAAACATAAAGGTCCAATAATACTGCCTTGAGGAATTCCCCTCTTAATTTTTACAGGGACAGATACGTTACAGAACTGTGAGCGACCTTGTGAGATGGACAGCAGACAACGGTAGGATGGTAAACTGGGTAACGTTTTAAGTTTCACCAGGAGAAGTCCTTTCAGTTTGTGTTACTATGTTGATTAGGTGACAGCGACTCACGGGGATCACTTTAAGTATCGCAGTGGTAACATTGCGAAAGATCTTCATTGTGGTAATCGGATAAACGAGACTGTAATAAAGATTACATATCATTCCATATGGTTATGGAGATATTGAGTGGTTGTACTAAGGATAGAAAGTAGAATTACTTGAGTTGAGAATTGGAGAAGATCCAAATGAAAGCAGCATGATTTGTTCTGAGTGTTTTCCAGCATACGCAATGTTACAAATATGTTGCAAACTGGGAGCTGGGAAGACTATGGAGTAAGGAGACGAGATCTCAGCTAAACGGAATGTTCCGAGCTGTTAGTGGAGAGATGGCTTGGAATTGCATTAGTAGAAGAATAAGCTTTAGGGGAGTTTTTGAAATTAGGAAAGATTATAGTATGAGAAAAAAATTGGAATTCATTAGCACGAATTCTCATTTATAGGTAGAGGGCTTAGAAATTACCAAGAAAATTATTTTTTATTAAAAATGCTATTTGTTCGGGGCGTGGACCTATAGAGATCTTTTACCCCTACTTGCACCATGTGATATGAACCTGCGTGTCATTGGAATGGAGGAAGTATATAGTGTTGAATGTGAGGAAAGGAACGTTAAGGACGACACAAACACCCAGTCCCCAGACCAGGGATATTAATCATTTACAATCGAAAACCCTGACCCAGCCGGGAATCGAGCCCGGGGCCGCCGGATGACAGGCGGACTCGTAACCCCGTACACCGCGGGGCAGGAATACCAAGAAATTTACCATGGGGCATGTTTTATAAATTTCCAACTCAGACGGTATAGAACTGACCTCATGAGGTCAAATTGTTGAGTTCGATCCCGGCTTATTCCGGTGGTATTTGAAGTACGCCAACCTCGTGTCTTACTGTCACGCAAATGAAAAAATATTTCTTCACCTCGTCGTCTCTGAAAAGCGCTAGAATAGTGAAATGTAAAATAAAATCAATAACATCATCATTATTACTATCATCATTATTGCAAATACCCAGTCCTGAAGTCAAAGGAATTAACCAGCCAGATAAAAAACGCCTACCTAGCCGATAATCGAATGCAGGGTCCTATTAACCAAAAACCGCGATGTTAGCCATTCAGACATGGAACTGGACGTAGTAGATTATTCGACAAATGTCTGTAGTTTATTTTAATGTTCCATTATTCAAAAATCAAGTTTAGTTAAAGTGTGACACAATGGAATTAAAACCTTTCACTTCGTCGTAACTATGTAATATTCTATGAAATTTTAATGCATTGATATTGTACACATAGCTCTCTACTATACTAAGCTAATTTCGCATGACGTTCTGGAAGTAAGTCGCACATATTTCTAAATTCGTCAACAAGAACATCAACGGATGTATTTGTAAATTTACCCATCAGAAACTTTATGGCAAACATATATTTGGAATAATCGCGATGTGTATTTGGACATAAAGCAAGATGTGAATGGTAATGAAAGCTGGAGCCACCTCCAGGTCGATATTCGCACCACACTAAGAGCTCATTAAATACTGAGCGCGACCACTGCATCTGTTGTCGTGGAGAGAACAAGACAGTCTAATTACCAGAGAGAGAACAGCTCGACTCCCCCAGATTGCTTGTCTAGTCAGAAGACAGCGAAACACCTGCACTGAAGTCTTCTCGTGCCAGACCTACCTCAGGCTGCTGTGGAGTAAGACAAACTAACAAAACTAAGGCATTACGATCTCTGCTGATATACTCAAAAGAGTAATATTTCTCACGAATTCTCTCTAGTTTTAACGTTACAGTGTCTCTAAACTCAGGCTACATACATTTTTAAACTAATTTATTGACAATGTCATACAACTATTTCAAAATAAGCAAACTCTACGTACATTTATACTTAACAAGTTACACAAACTTCTTATTGTTTTTTAAAACAAAAATATTAGAACAAGTTTAGGATAAGTCCGCAAACAGAAAGTTGATAAGTTTGCATCTAAACAAATTAAAATTTAACATAGGAGAACATCAAGTTGTTCACAGCAGAATTTAAAAAAACAACCAACCACTTTTTTCCTTTTGCACACTAGGAGCAAACGTAATTATTCCTGTCATTCATTATCCAAATCCTTTAACAGTACACAGTTATACTAACACAAAACACACTGCATTTAACATAAAATTGACAGATGTTACACAAGGGACATAACAGGAAGGCACTCATAATTTAAAAAGATGTGTTCCAAAAGCTTCTTGAGGACACTTCTGTCTGACCATTTTCCATCGTTCTTTCCTGAGATGATCCAGAAATCCAGGTAAAGTCACACTTGTATGCTCAGGGTACGCCTTGATATTGTAGTGAATGTCTCCGGCTGTTATACATATGCAAGCATTTCCACTCCCGTTCTGTGCGTGATTTAGTTTCGGATTCAGTATCTCCCTCACTCTGTCCCTGATTGTTGTCCCGGATATCCTGTATATAGCGTTTAGGGTCCATCTCCAAACTAGTGCCGCATTGCCGCATGTGGTAACTCGATACACGAGACTGTCCATCTGATGACACTCCAGACATTTGTCATCAGATACTTGTCCATGCCTTTTCAGTTTCTCACCCACCGGGATGATTTCATTTGTGTATATGTAGAGCTCTACCCTCCATTCAATCTAGATCCATTTGTTCCAGATATTTTTCCAGATCTGCTTCCAGTCACGATGTGGGTTTTTATGTTGTACTAGTGGAATACATTTATATTGTTTCAATCTGAAGTTGTATATATTCTCAGCTTTATCCAACTTTCCAGCTGTAAATTCTGTTTCTGGAAGCTGTTGTAGAATGGAGAGAGTGTTCCGGAAGCAGCTTCTAAAGGGATCTTTTTGTTTCAGGTTTGTTGTTACACACAATTTTAGCACTGCACTATCAAATACATCTCCTCTTGAGTACAATGTTTTAATGATATGTGACAGAAAGAGAGCTGTGCATTTCTTTTCGACTGCAATTAAGTGCAAGCCAGCAACATGTTCAGTCAGATGAATTTGATCTCTTCTTATTATGTATCTGTATCCTTTCCATAGATAAAATACAATTGCCATTTCAACACGTTGGCAAATGACATGTGAGGCTGGAAGAATTTGGGCAAGGTACCAGAGCTTCGACAGCGCACAGATATGTATATGCCAAACGTTTTGGAAAATATTGAGTCGCCTTGAAAGTTCCTCTTTTAGCTGAAACCGTAGGGTGTTTAGAGCAGAAGTCCAATTAGTCTCTATCGTCTCTGAAATATCGCTACTGAAGGTAATGGCCAATATCTTGCAGTGGTTAACAATTGGAATTCGGGAGCTGGCAAATATTTATCGATTGTCACTTGAACCTAATAGCAACAATGAGGATTTACTATATTCACTTGTGCCCCAGACACCTTACAGAAGGCCTCGAGAGTCTCTTGCGCGTTATTAGCATCTTCGTCACTGGTCAACAGGAGGGTAATGTCATCCGCGTATGCGCGTACTGTGAAGCATTCATTGTTAATAGTTAATCCAGTTAAAGAAGTTTTCAAACTTTGAATCAGGGGTTCTATTGCTAAAACAAAAAGTGCCATTGATAATGGGCATTCTTGTCTAATTGATTTGTTTATCGAAAATTTTGTTGAGAGAAATCCGTTAATCATAACTCTTGAGGATGCCTGATAAGCGTGTGCTATCCTATCAAATGCTTTGCTGAGGTCAATGCTAGCCGGAGCTCCTGAAGCATTGTCACACACTGAATGATATATGATGACATCACTAATTGCCAGTAGGTTATGTAATACGTTTTTCCCAGGTATAGTGCAAACCTGTTCGTTAGTAATTAATGAAGGGAGGATAGTTCTGATTCTGTTCGCTGAAATCTTGGCCAGTAATTTGTAGTCGGTATTTAATATTGTAATAAGTCTATAGTCTCTGATATACGTTCAATTGGAGAGTTTGGGAATTAGGATGATAATTCCCTCTGCAAATGTATCACTTATCGTGTGACTGAAGGCATAATTAATAACTTGTGTTAGGTCTTTACAGATAATGTTCCAAATGTCTTATATCATTCATACGGGATCCCATCATAGCCTGGCGTCTTATTTGGTGCAGTATGGTCTAACGCGCGCTTCACTTCTTCGGAAATATTATTATTAAGATGTACGATATCATTTCCTCCTAGATGACTCTGGAGGTGATGAAGGTGTCTGTCCATATCGAACTCTGAGATTCTGTCTTCTGCAAACATTTCACGGAAATATCCCTCACTTTCTGTAAGGATCTGTTCTTTGGTAGTGAACATTGTCCCTTTACCATTATCCCATCGATTAACAAATTGCTTATTGGCTGATCGTCTAATCTTGGCAATGTGGTAGAGAGAGATTTCCTCTCTTGCTATGAGGGAAGTGCCTTTCACATGCTGATGTAGTTGTTCTAGGCTGCTTTCCTTAATACCTAAAATAATTCTCTTAATAGAATTTAATGCAGAGGAGACATTTTGGCCTTGCTGTTCCTTGTGATGCCGATCAAACATAACTCTGTCATATAATTCAATTTTCCTACTTGTATCCTGGTTGTGCTCATACGCTATTGTCCGTCCGAGAGATCTAATGGCAGGTTTACGTTTATATGTCCACCAGACTCTATAGGCACTTTCGGGGGAGCATTAAGTATTCGAACATTCTTTTGTACCCTGTCAGCTGGCATCACAGTAACTTTTCCTATACGACCATCACTTAACATTATTTTCTGAATCCCTGAATAGTGACATATCAAACGTTCGTAAATCACTGTTGAAATTACCTTAATATATATGCTGCAGTTTCTAGATTGTCCAGCTGGATAATGTCGATTTGATCTGATGAGAGTTTCAGCAGTGACTGGATCCAATTATGTACATCCCACGCCGAAGGCTTATTCTCACGTTCAAATATGCATTTCAGAGTATTCCGCCTTGCAAATTTTGTTGCCATGGTATTAATTATATTTTCACTGTTTCACTGAAAAACAATTAAACGAATTCACACCAGTAGAACTCGAAACAAACTCGTAGTTTTCTTAACAAGTACACTGTTGTGACACGAGCGACTAGCAGGAGAATATACATTCGAACCTTTCAGTAATGAAATCATATACTCACATTAGAGCTCGTAGTTCCAAATCTAACGATTCGATCCAAATGGTTGAGGTACCATTTGATTCCAAATGTACGACACGGGATAAACTATGACACTCGATGAGCCTCAGTTAAATTTGCGGCAGTGGTTAGCTTTTAAAATATCGACATTATTCAGGTGTACAATTTGATTTGCGATGGATGACTCCAAAACCGAAAGACATACGGAGGTGTTTAGTATGTATAAATAGATAAAATTTGACGCCTTATAATTTATTTGTCCAGTAAATTTGTTGAAATAAAAATACAGCAAGGGACATACCCTAGATTTTAAATTAGATTCATTTTACCGACGATTCGATCGTATAAATATCAATTCCGATCCGTTAAGTGGAATACCGTTAAAAAACCTCTCGGAATCCGAGGTGATGGTACAACAATGGTAGCTGTCAAACCCTTAGAGAAAAAGTTATGTGGGTTCAAAAATGTGAGAATATCTTCTTTACTTCTCATCGACTTGTGAATGTAAATGCCGGACTGAGTAGCTCAGACTACTGAGGTGCTCACCTTCTGACCCTAACTTGGCAGGTTCAATCCTGGATCAGTCCGGTGGTAATTGAAGGTGTTCATATGCGTCAGCCTAGTGTTGTTAGTTTTACTGGTGCGTAAAATAACTCCATTGGGACTAAATTCCGGCATCTCGGCGTCTCCGTAAGCCGTAGAACTAGTTAGTGGGACGTAATGCAAATATTATTATTAGTGAGTGTAAATTTTGATTTATGATGTGCATATCATTGATTAGACTCTTATACCAAGAAAACGTTACCATTATGGCTGAGTTAGGACCATTAGGGAAGAAGTTACATGCTGCATGAAATTGCAAATATCACTAAAAATTTGGAAATATATAATCAACCATTCGTGTCGCTAGCAGCAAGATAAGTATGTTCATAATAAATAATATCAATAATAATCCAGCCGCAAATATAAAATCGGTTAAGAGCCTTTTATATTTATTTCAGTTGTTATTTATTGACGCGATAATGCCCATTACGCCATTCGTTTATTACTATAGTTATCATCGGCCACTTGTAAATTGTATTGAATGGACTATATAGAATGTGTTTCTTTCAGCCTAAATCACACGTACGCTGGGTGACATTGTTACGAAGCTCAATGAGCAGTCCCTCACCTGTCAGTTCCCATAGTTTTTCCATACATAGCTTTTTTTGCTAGTGGGTTTAAGTCGCACCGACATAGATAGGTCTTATGGCGACGATGGGATAGGAAATGCCTAGGAGTTGGAAGGAAGCGGCAGTGGCCTTTTTTTATTAAGGCACAGCCCCAGCATTTGCCGGGTGTGAAAATGGGAAACCACAGTAAACCATCTTCAGGGCTGCCGACAGTGGGAGTCGAACTCACTATCTCCCGGATGCAAGCTCACAGCCGCGCGCCCCTAACCGCACGGCCAACTCGCCTGGTCCATACATATGTAGTTAGCAACGTTACTGATTTGAAATCAGATGTTCGTACCATAACAAATTTAGAACCTAAAAGTCTCTAAAAATTGAATTTAACTTCGAATTTAGATATTTCTGCACATTAAGAAGCAGTCAGCGTATTCAGTACATTTAAATACCTAAATTGTAACCACTAGAGTATTGGATTCCTAAAACAAGGATTGCAATAGTACTTGTGGTCATTTTTGACATAAATGTATGTGATTATCATTTCAACTTTGAATAGGTAATTTAAACACTGGTCTCGACAGTCTAACGACAAAATATCCTGATAGCGGTCATGGGTTTTCAACAAGCCGAATCTATTCGTTTTTTGGGCACAATGTATGACTCCTTACCAATTTTTACTTGTTATAGGACATCGTTTGCTGAACAAGAGCGGTTTGAGTGCAACCAGATATACTTATAAGCAAGCAACCAAGGTTGTAGTTTTATTGTAATTGATTATATAGTGGTCATAGCCATATGACCTCCAGCTTTACGTGAAATACGAACCACTGGTGGTGTAGGTGATCATTGTTTAAATAAGAAGTACAAATAGGAAACCATCCTAGCAAACCACTTCCATTTCCAAAATCCCACATGCGTTTGCGACATTTGAGTTAAGGCTGGCTTAGTAAGAAGCCACTTTTTTTTTTTTTTTTTTGCTAGTTGCTTTACGTCGCACCGACATAGAGAAGTCTTATAGCGACGTTGGGACAGGGAAGGGCTAGGAGTGGGAAGGAAGCGGCCGTGGCCTTAATTAAGGTACAGCCCCAGCATTTGCCTGGCGTGAAAATGGGAAACCACGGAAAAACATTTTCAGGGCTGCCGACAGTGGGGTGTGAACCTACTATCTCCCGAATACTGGATACTGGCCGCACTTAAGCGACTGCAGCTATCGAGCTCGGTAATAGTAATTCACTATCACGCCCCTCATATCCATACAAAGGTCTGGATAGTCAGAGAATGCGACACGACTATTTTCCTTCAGTTTTTTTTTCATCATTCCATAGACTGATTAGATAAAGCCCTCAATTCTGATATGTTTATTATAATCACTTATTGGTGTGCCCCTACTATTCTTACTCTACCTTCTGCCCGCAAGACTTCCTGTAGAACCAAACTGAATTTTAACCATAATTAGTTAATTCCGCTGGCACGGGGGCTGGGTGTATGTGTCGTGTTCATCATCATTTCATGCTCATCACGACGCTTACGGGCGTCAAATCAAAAGACCTGCATCTAGCGAGCCAGACTTGACCTCGGACACTCCCGGCACTAAAAGCCATACGCCATTTCATTTCACCTTTCATTTACTGGGGAGTATCACGATGTGTCCTACCAACAGAAGCGTGCTTCACACCTCTTGGTTCAAGATTCGAACCACGCATCCCGCCTTCAAAATTCCTCCGTAACGTAAAAATTCAAAAATTTCTACGCTCTTCCTTTATTAATTAGTCATTGTCCATGTTTCAAGTCCATTTAGTACAGTCGAGTAGGCCTACATGGAATCTTGCCAGTGTAAGATATAGTGGTTTATCTTGGTAATGGAATGTTACACTATCTCTGATCGCCCAGTACCAAATCCTTATCTGTTTCTAGCAATTCCCCTGTGTTGATTAGTAGTCTACAATTACCCTTTGTTTGTGTAAGGAGGATACAAGTTGCAGAGTCTGACGAGGTCAGATTAATTAAAAGATTAAGTTATAACAATTCGATAAGCAGGTAACCTTAACCAATACTCATAATTAATCAAACACCTTAATTTATTTTTATGTCCAGTGGTTTGCCTAAAGTGAACTGGAAGTAAATATTTCAATCCCTACCACACAGAGTGAAATGTTACTCTTTTTGTGTCTGCTTTTGACGAAAAATGAAACATAAATATTATACTAAAAATTGAACGTACCATTCGAACGAGTTGTATTCCATCATAATGAGGTAGAATAAATTTTCATTAAACGTAGTTATATTACAATTGCGCAGGCCTGTCATAAACACTCTTTACTCAGGTTAACTCTTTCTTCACTCCTCCAATTTCACTTGTTACCTAGAGCTCAACTGAGTACATAGGTTGGTATGTGTGTGCCGAAGATAACTTCAAACCAATAAGAGGCATGCTCATCAAGGGTCTGGTGTGGCCAACAAATGATCAGGATTTTCTACCTACATTAGATAAGAGAAATCACTGTTGGAATCTAATTACATCAGTACAGAAATATATTTGTAATACACAACCAAGACAGATAATTTACCTCAAGAAAGGCTTCCTTTCTTGGGGTTGTCTGCAATGTATATCCTCCTTACTTCTGCCATCATCAGTACTTCTTCTACCCAAAGAGCAACATTATTATCATTCCCTTCTAAGACTCCCCTCCTTAATCTGATACTCATGCATTTTATTTATCAATTTTCAATTTATCTCCTTCTTCAAGACTATGCTTCTACCACTAAAACATTTCTCCAGACCGCCTGTAGACTTAGTTAATATAACAATAACATCGGTAAATCTCAGAGTTATGATTTCTTCTCCTTCAGCTTTAGTACTATTTCAACATTTATATTTCATTTCCTTTGCCACATTTCTTTACAATCACCGGAAAGGAAGAGAGACATACTTCAACCCTGATTCACTTCTTCTTGCATTTATTTCTTTACTCCAATCACTTTCATAATTTCAAAGTGCTCACAACAGTCAATTTACGAAACGTCGTTTCCAGATGTACAGTTGCCACCTGCTTGTTTTAACAATATTCTAAGATCAAACGCATTCCTACATGTATTCGGAAGCCAAACTAATCAGTAATTTGGTATCAGCTTTCCTTTCCATAATAATAATAATAATAATAATAATAATAATAATAATAATAATAATAATAATAATAATAATAATATGCTATACGCCATTGACGAAAAAATGAAACACATAAATATTATGCTATAAAATTGAACGTATTATTCGAACGAGTTGTATTTCATCATAATGAGGTAGAATAAATTTTCATTAAACGTAGTTATATTGCAATTGCACAGGCCTGCCATAAACATTTTATTTATCCATTTTATTTATCCACCACAGAATAATAATAATAATAATAATAATAATAATAATAATAATAATAATAATATCCGATAAAAGGAGTCATGCACCTCCTACTCATCTTTACTTCCTGATCGCAGTACCCTAGTCTTTATAGTTCCTACATTCAACGAATGTTAGTATGCATGCGTTTTTAATGTCCAAATTTCCTGAGCAGTTTTGTAGGAAGCATTTATGGACCTGTTGATTGGCATTTTCCGCAAGTACCAATGATTGCTCCATAAATGAAATGAACAAAGTAATAAAACTCCAAACACTATCCGATAAAAGGTCAAACATCCACAAGGAATTGCAAAGCCTTTCTACTGTGCTTCAGAATCGTAACGCGGCATTCCGTTGGGACTCTAAGGACACTAGGGATCTTCTCTCAATCGCCAGCGTATACAACACTCAATGTAGACACGGCCACGTTAACACTGGGACCACAAAATGCAGCATAGAAACTAAAATACTGTGGTAGCGGAGATTCCCTAAACTACGAAAGCTAGGAATACAAGTGAAAGACTAATATAAGTAGAATTTATACCACATAATACAGTTTGAAGGCACTGAGGTAGTCGCTAAGATGTCGAATTATCATGTCAGAATATACATAGAAGGTACTAAAATGTAAAAATTGCCGCCAAATACAAAAGAAAAGGAGAAGCAATCAATTTTAGTATTACTTAGTACCTGGTTCTCAGAAATACTAATGGTCTTAAGCTCAAGTTTGATCTTACCTCCCCATGTTAACATTAAGAGCACAGAAAGGCCTGAGAAAGCGTGAGTCAGATAAGCACCATTAATTAATCTAAGTAAAACCTTAACCACATGGTGCTACAGCAGGCTAATATCATTTCTTTTTTAATCTTCCAAAGTCCATCAAGTCCAGTATCATTGCACACACCATTCAGTCGGACAGATTCCATTCCTTGATTGTAAAATGCACTTGCAGGGGAAATATCAGTCAGTAAACAATAACTGACGGCTTGGTCTAATAGCCCAAACGTTCACTATAGAGATCACCGAGGTGGCCGACAAAGCCTTCGTTGGTACGTGTTGGTAGTTATCTTCAATGCAGCAGAGAACCTCCTATAAGGGGCAAATTTACTACTTTACATAGGTAGATAGACAGATAGATAGATACATAGATATATAGATAGATACATAGGTAGATAGGCACTCGATTTATTTATCTTGGCAAGATTAGGGCCATTAATCCCATCTAAGTATGTTACATAAATACTCTCCCAAATGTAAAATTTACGAATGCTCCCGGCTAACTCAGAACTCAGGCGTGCTCAGTTTATGCTGTGAATAAAGTGGGGAACATATAACTAATGAAACGGAAATATAGCAATGGAAAATAGTTATAAATAAATTAGGAAAAACAGGTCTAACACACAAAAATATATTCATATAAGGCAGGTACACTGCCTATAAGAGAAAAGAATGTAAATTCTAGATAGATTTATTGGATAACTGGTGAGTGGTTGTTATTCTAAGTTATGTTTGATGATTATGTCACCCCATTTACGTGTAACATCACGATGCAATCCTAACCTTGTTTACGCACCTAGCTGCTACTGTACTATGATTCCTATATAATTGGGTGGGGCCAATAATTTACTTACCGACCAAGTGGCCGTGCGGTTTGAGTCACGCAGCTGTGAGTTTGTATTCTGGAGACAGTGGGTTCTATCCCCACTGTCGGCAGCCCTGAAGATGGTTTTCCGTGGTTTCCCATGTTCACACCCTGCAAATGCTGGGACCGTACCTTAATTAAGGCAATGGCCGATTCCTTCTCACTACTAGCTCTTTCCTATCTCATCGTCGCCATAAGACCTACCTGTGCCGGTGCACCGTAAAGCAAATTGTAAAAAAAATTATGATCTACTTCAAAACACATAAAAACTTGAATCAAATGATCAAATCTCAAATACAACACCCCTGGGTTCGAACTACTTACTTGACACTCAAAATTAAAACGCATCTCAAAACACTCTTAAATTCGTAAACAAAGAGCAATTGCTGAAACGTGTAACCAAATATGTAAATTTCATGTTAAGAATAAACAGACATCAGAACAGATGATAGCTGTCAAAAAATAAAGATCATTATCTCGACATCAAATACCAAAATGTAAAGATATATCATTTGAACTATAACACTCTTATGATATTTTGAAAACCAAATAACGCACCTATTATTTCCAAGTACTCTAAAATGTAAACTGCTAGTATCCGCAAATTCTATCAACATTGTACTTACAATTCAACTAACAAAATCCAAAATTACACTATTTTGCCACTCCTGTGGAAAAAATGAAATTAAATGGCGTATGGCATTTAGTGCCGGGAGTGTCCGAGGACATGTTCGGCTCGCCAGGTGCAGGTCTTTTGATTTGACATCCGTAGGTGACCTGCGCATCATGATGAGGATGATATGATGATGAACACGACACATACACCCAGCTCCTGTGCCAGCGAAATTAACCAATTATGGTTAAAATTCCCGAACCTGCCGGGAATCGAACCCGGGACCCCTGTGACCAAAGGCCAGCACGCTAACCACTTAGCCATGGAGCCGGACACTCCTGTGGAAATATCTCACGTGACTACACGCAAATGTCATATACATATCAGCAAAAGTTCACTTCACTGCTGTTGGAACTTTTAAGATGACTATCTGACATGGATGTGGATGATGATAATTATAACGCAGGCCTATACTTTACGACATAGGATACTCCTTGGCAGAAATACCCAATATCTGACACGCTGGGAAATACCTCGACAGAGAAACTCAATAAAGAGAAACCTCACGCTAATCTAAATATCCGTAGCAACATAAAATAAAGCATTGGCCTATCGAACTCTAGGTCCTAATTCAATTCTGAGGCCACATTAGCAGTATAATGGGACATTAGCTACCAGGGCTTGTCGACAACTCATACAATTCGTTAAACAATATTCACTAGCTTTTATCTGAAGACTCAAATATTCTTAACACAATGGCCCGAAGATTCATAGGCCCTGTATAGTATTCCTACTGATGTATTTACGGCATCATCTATCCAAAATTATTCCTACCGAAATGATATTACTACTGCCATATTATCTCAAGAAACAAAACGAAATATGGAAACGATCCTAGCTTGCGCTTGACATGATCTCAAGAAAACTTCAATTTACCACAACAAAAACACATAAGAAATAATCCTAGATTGCGCTTCTAAGACAAGGATTTCGACATAAATTCCTGAAAATCCCACAATGAAATATAATGTTTACCCTTTTGATGATTCTGCATATGCCACCGAGGGCTTGCAGTAAGGCCAATATACCTCGACATCCATATCATGAAAATATTACACTCGTTAAATTATCACCAATGAATTTATAAGTGTGATCGCATGTAAAAATTTACAATACAATAGCATTTACTACCATCTAGTGTCGAAAAAGATCCCGTCCTTTAGCTACTCACAAATAAAGGAATAAATT
This sequence comes from Anabrus simplex, assembly GCF_040414725.1. NCBI lineage: Eukaryota > Metazoa > Arthropoda > Insecta > Orthoptera > Tettigoniidae > Anabrus > Anabrus simplex. The sequence continues at coordinate 1,360,664,849 of NC_090265.1, forward strand.
CAATAAAATTTTTACTAGATGATCACTATTCATTAACAACGTTGCACCTTCTGGAGTCTAATATTTAACAGAGTATTTTCAAATATTACCACAAAAAAAAGTTTGATAACATGCCATTACCTGCTCTACTAATACTGAACACTAATTGTATACACACAAAATATTTACGTCTCAGATACTGAATCCCCTCATCAAGTATCGAACTGGGTCTACCAATAAGAAAACATGCAGAAAACAAATCGTTCCCTCGACACCTGCCGTCCTTAGATAACACGTTCAAGCAATCCCAACTCTGGTATATCATTACTGACTGCATTGCCTTACATTACGTCAACTTGAAGATATTTAAAATAAATATAAACGGCATAAAATTAAGAAAGAAACGACCTACTCACTCTCAAAGTGGTAACTATATAATAATAATTTCCTCCTTGGCATTTAAAGATGCTTTACATTCTTAAAATAAATGAAGTACTCATCCTACAGAATTTGGACTCGTAATTGGACCATGGGTTCATATCTAGAGAAAAAATTATCAGTGGTCCTTGGTTCATCCTGCTTTGGTACCCCTTCCAACCATGGCTAGTAAACAAGTTCAGTCCGGAGCTCACCTATCTTCTTTCTTACGTGAATGACGGGTAGCACCACAAATACTAATTGATTAAAGTGCTCTGCTTCAATTATCACTGTTTCTACAATTCGTTAATACATTTTATAACTCGCTCAGTCCCAATATGATGTGAATATCCAACATTGTAATGTCTATTTATTAAGCATTTTCTTTGCTGATTAAACAATTTGCAATTCTATTTTGGTACTTGTCCACATGTGATAAGCTCATCAAACTGAAGCGTTGATCAACGTGGTAGGCGCAACTATGAATATATTTGAATATTAAGAATACACTTTTTTGTCCACTAATAAGTGAACTAGTGTTACTCGATTTAAAATGCTGAAATCACTGACTAACTGTAATATCACTGAGTGTACCTGAACTTCATAGAAAATATGTTTTTTCATTGTAACACAGCGCACCACTAAGTGACTGTCTCTCTACCATCACGAAATGAGTATGCGTCTTCTACGACGAGTAAGCATAAAAGTGCTTCAGACACTGAACACAGAATGGACTGCGCTGTGAATATAATGAAAATCTGAACTCAACTATGTGAGTATTATTGCGTGTCTCGCTATTTATTAACACAAGAATTTTCAAAAAACATTGATACTCGATGGGAGCCTAGTGTTACTTCATAAACAATCACTTCACCGTGAAGAAACAGACTTTCTTTGAAGCACAATTATACTCAGTGATATTACAGCTTAAATGTTAGTGAAATGTTAAGTCAGTGATTTCAGTATTTTAAACCAAGAAAAATACTACGACATGTTTCCTAGTAGAATTTATATGTATATACATACATACATGCATGCATACATACATACATACATACTGTGCCCTTTTCAAGGCAACAACTGCGGTGAACTCTTCCTTCTTCTGTGCGCCGGCTGCTCCTGTAATAAATGACATGTAAATCATACTCACCGCTGCATGTAGACTCTTCTTCCTCAGTCGTGACCGTCCGCTATCCCCGAAGAGAGGCCACCCGACGATCAAGGAGTGAGGAAATGAAAAGAGGGGTTAACTAACTAAAAATGACGGTACCCAAAGACTGAATTAAAATTTAAATAAAAGAC